>NC_069386.1:14812500-15458250 GCF_027475565.1 Acinonyx jubatus
ACATAAAGTGTTATGTTAGTTTCAGGTGTACAATATAGGGGTTCAAGAACTGTATACATCTCCCAGAGCTGATCGCAAATGCCCTCCTTAATCCCCCTCACCTATTTCGCCCGTCTCCCCACCCAACCTCCCCTCTGGTAACCATCAGTTTGTTCTCTGTAGTTCAGAGTCTGTTTCTTGGTTTGCCTCTTTCTTCTTCATTCGTTTGTTTTGTTTCTTGAATTCCACACGTGAATGAAATCATATGGTGTTTGTCTTTCTCTGCAATGTTGCTTTCGATACATCCGTGGCAGTGCAAAGGGAAGTCCTAGAGACAACACGTTTCCAAGAAAAATAAGGTAAAGAGCTGAGATCGATTTAAACGGAAAAAGATGCTGAATTTAACCTGTGATGACTTTATCAAAGATGTTTATTACCGACCTTCATCATGACAGCCCCCAAATTAGCATTGTCTTGCCAGTATTTCCCCTGCATTCGCAGCTTTCGACTGAACTCCACTTTCCACTGGGAAAAAGCAGAGTCATAAATGTTAAGCGTGATCAGGTTTGGTAGACGTACTCCAAGAATACTTGTCGGAGAATCAGATCAAAAAACGAAAACGTTGTGTGATATTTATACGGCCAGAAAAAAAAAATGCTTTGGCAAAAACAAACAAACAAAAAACAAACAAAAAAACCATTTTAGGAACACCTATAATTAGTTCCTGGAATTGATCTGGGCACTGTTTAATGTTTTGTCCCTGTCAAAAAACATTTGTCATATTGGATCAGATCATTTGATCTTTATATCCTATTTCTGATTTCCTTCCAGGACGTGTGAGCACGGGCAAAGACTTTTTAATTATCCTGATCAAGTGTGGGGGACATCTTTTCACTGACCCCACTTGTAATCAACTGTGATCTCCTAGAAGCAGGCGAATTGATTGCTTCTATCCTTCCCAACTCGCCAGCAGAGTGGGTCATGCATTATCCTGCCCCTTTGAAAAATCCAGCTCGGTGATTGATTTTATGACTGCCCGTGGCAGCGAATTCCTCCGAACGAATTCTACCAGGTGAAGAAGTATTTCCTATAACTTGCTTTAAATTTCCTTAGCATTCACTGCGCAGCGTAGTGCGGTCTCTTTGGGGACAGTGTAATAAGGATCCACCGGTTTTCCTGGCCAGTAAATATCTTTAATGCCTAACATGCCTGAGTAGATCTCTCTTATATTCCAGCCCAGATTTAGTAATGCCAACTTTTGAAATCTCCTGTCACGAGTGAGTCTACAGTGCACTCAATTTCTTGCCCTGCCTTGGAGTTTTGCCATCTCTGTGTCACATCATTCCTTCAGGTGAGGAAGTGAGAGGTGAAGACAGGACACAAAGGAACATGTAGTATTCTCTTCTGTGATGCTTTTGTACTATGTTCTTTCCTTCCTTCCTCCCTCCCTCTCTTCCCTCCCTCTCTCCCTCCCTCCCTCTCTTCCTCCCTCCCTTCCTTCCTTTCTTCCTCTGTCCCTCCCTCCCTCTCTTCCTTCCTTTGTCCCTCCCTCCCTCTCTTCCTCCCTCCCTTCCTTCCTTTCTTCCTCTGTCCCTCCCTCCCTCTCTTCCTCCCTCCCTTCCTTCCTTTCTTCCTCTGTCCCTCCCTCCCTCTCTTCCTCCCTCCCTTCCTTCCTTTCTTCCTCTGTCCCTCCCTCTCTCTCTTCCTCCCTTCCTTCCTCCCTTTCTCTTCTTTCTTCTTTCTTTCTTTCTTTCTTTCTTTCTTTCTTTCTTTCTTCCCTTCTGTCTTCTTGATTTCTCTGCACACACACCAAAGAAAGAGAAATTCATTGAAAGCAAGGGAAAATTTCTTGGAAGGATTTTTATCTAATTCATATACTGTGTAGTGTCTGGTCCCTATACATCCCTGTATAGCTTGGGACTTTTTATCCTACGGGAAATGTCCTAAAGGGGCTTGGACACAACTTTGTTCCAATTTTGACACCCCCTGGGGGCAAGCAACTCTTCCTTTTCCTAAGTAGGGTAGTCATCATTTGAGTAACTAAATGGTCACCTCAAGCATTAGTTACTAATGAAATAAAAATTTAACTAAAATGTCTAGCTCTCCAAAGACCCTGTTTTCTCTAGATTTTTGCCAAGAGGTGCCTCGTTCCCACCTGCATCCCCCGAATAATATGATTCCTGGTGGCTTCTTTTTATTAGTTTTTGCAAAACTAATGTCATTGTCAAGATGGAATTTGTTGATGTCTTAAAACTTCTGCAAGATGTTCAAAACTTAAATGGAAAAATTATATTTTAGTAAGACATATCTTGCCATTTATTTATTGAGATGTTGTGTGAGAGAGAATGATATTTCACGCTTGTTGGGTAAATTGGCTTTGAAATACATTTGAACTGTGGGGGCCCAGAATGATCATAACAAAGGATTAAATTGGGGTACACACTGAAAGAGGGAGGCTTTTAACTTTATTTTAATTTTCGTGTTTCTGTAAAGAGGAGAAAATTGAGGAGGGAGGAACAAAGAGAAAGAGAGGCCAATGAGTGTGTGTGTGTGTGTGTGTGTGTGTGTGTGGTGGGGGGGGGGTAACGACAAATTAGAAATGCCTCCACAGTGACACCTTTTTATGCCTTTATTCTCTTGCTCCTCTTCCCTCCCTTTCTTCTTCCCTTCTCCCTCTGTCTCTTTCTGTCTTTTCTCTTTGACTCCCATCAAAGATTACTAAGCACCTATTCTGTGCAAGGACTGAGGCACAATGGTAAGAAGGCAATAGTCCCTGAGCTCACAGAGCAGGAAACAAACCCTCGAAAAAACAATTGCATAAAGTTCATTAGTCATCTTTTGGGAACCAGAGCCCCGTGGATGAAGAGGCCAGGTCCTGGTTGGGGGCGGGGGTGGGGGGAGAGATAAAGGTTTCTGGTGGGAAACCATGTTAAAACTGATGTGGGAGGGATGGGGAGAAGTTGGCCGAAGGAGGAAGAAGGAGTTAGGGGGAGAAAAAGTCATCCACAAAGCACACAGATCTTGTGGCCGAAGAACCCAACGGAGCTGGATGGGTGGGTGACAGGGGTCTAGGGGAGGGTTTGCTCCTGAGGCCATCAGAGCTCGGAGTGCTGGCAACTCTTTTGAAAAGAGTAACGACAGTGTTTGGAAAGCTATTTGGGGGACAAGAGGGCGTACTTTTCCCAAAAGCGAATAAAGATTAGGTAGAGTTGCAATTATTACAATAAAGTTCTTTAAAGTGGCTTCAGAACTTCAAGGAAGAGAACATTAGACCTTCAAGAACATACCAAACATCGGCCTCCCTGTCTCCCACTCTCTGGATGGGGACCTGGCTATAGGGTAGGGGCAGCCCAGGGAGACGGGCTGGGAGCAGCAAAGGTTACTTGTCTGTAAACCAGCAAAGAAGCGCACCTTGTAGAGAGAGAGCTCTCTACAAGTGCTCCTCAGTATCAGACACACATAACTTAGAAGACGCCTTTTCAGGTACTTCATACTTTAATATTAGCTTTCAAAATATTCTTTCTCTCTTTCTTTTCTTCCTTCCTTTCTTTTTCTTTGCCTTTCTGCTTTCCTTCCTTCCTTCCTTCCTGTAGCCAAAGCCATAAAGGTCACAAAAATCAAGCAACTTTTTAACTTTCTCACCCAGGGAGAGGGTTACTTGGTTGACAATGAAAGAAAATTAAAGGTCAAGGTCATGTTCCCCTTGCTCCTCTTTTTATTGGTGCAGAAAGATAAATGCAGGGCTCCGAATGTGCCCGGAGATAAAAGCTCTAGCCCCCTGCATGTATCCATCCGTGTCCCCATGACTGACGGGATGCCGAGAGGTAGTCAGCCTTAAGTGGGAAAGAAAATTTGCTCGAAAAGGCCTCCCCCGAGCCCAGCAGAGCTTTGCCACTGGAGTTCTGACGCATGGGACATCAAGAATGCAGTGGGGGGCTGCGGGGAGGGCGCTTGAGTGGTTCAGTCCATTAAGCATCTGACTTCGGCTCAGGTCATGATCTCACGGTTCGTGGGTTCGAGCCCCGCACTGGGTTCTGTGCTAACAGCTCAGAGCCTGGAGCCTGCTTCGGATTCTGTGTCTCCTTCACTTTCGGCCCCTCTCCCGCTCATGCTCTCTCTCTCTCTCAAAAATGAATAAACATTTAAAAAATCAAAATAAAAAAAGAATGTAGTGTGGGACCACATCCTTCTTCCAAATAATTCTTGATGAATTAGCTCAACTGCTCAGTTTAATAGACTATCTGCTCACCTACTCTTCTTCTTCTTTTAATGTTTTTATTTATTTTTGAAAGAGAGATAGAAACAGAGTGTGAGCGGAGGAGGGGAAGAGAGAGAGAGGGAGACACAGAAACGGAAGCAGGCTCCAGGCTCTGAGCTGTCAGCACAGAGTCCAACGCGGGGCTCGAACTCACAGACCTCAAGATTATGACTTGAGCCGATGTGGGAGCTCAATCGACTGAGCCACTCAGGCGCCCTGCAGGGTGTATTTTCAAAGGATTTTAATCAGAAATTATTTTATTCAAATATATACATATATATTTGTATATATATGTATATATATTGTATATACATATATATTGTGTATACATATATATTGTATATACCTATATACATACATATATATATACATATATATGTATGTGTGTATATAAATGTATGTATCTCCATGTATATATATTTTTTGTGGAGGACAGGGATCAGGGTGAGTGTCTGTTAATTCAGATTCAGAGGCCAATCTTTTATTTTGAGGGACTATCTGCAACATGCATGGCATCATTTACCGGACAGCCGCGTCTGTGGAATCCCCCTGTGTCCCCTGAGTGCTGGTGGGGCAGGGACCATGTGGGGTTCACCTGTATCCTGGTGACAACCCCTTACCGGGTCTTCTGCAGAGAAGCTTCTCACAGTGCATTTGTTGAACCGAATTGAAAGACCGACCTGGCTCAGGCATCCGAGGCCACTGAAACCCCCAGCCTCAGTGTCCATGCCTGAGCCCTACTGGTGCCACCCCGTTCCTGCCTATTTCCTGTTCCGGACAGAAAACAAATATCTGTACCTGGGTAGTCCTCTGGCAACAGTGATGTGACAGAAACTGAGACTCAGCACTCACTATGCACCAGAGACCGTGCTGGGCACGGTTGTTTTCTGGGATCCTTACAGCAGCTCGAGGCGGGTATGTTCCTTACTGTTACTATTTCCATTTGGCAGCCAAAGAAGAGTGAGGCTTAGAGAACAAGGGCTAAGGGCTCGTGGCCCAGAGCTGGGAGGGGGTCGATCCAGCACTCAGGTTGGTTTCTGTTGTCTGATTCTGGACACCCGTTATCCGTCATCGTGATCCCGACCCATCGGACTGGACCTTTAAGCACCGAATGTTCTAGAAAAGAAGAGGGATTTCCCAGTGCACCCAAAGCAAACTTAGAGAGAGAGATGTCTCCTGGGGACTGGTTCTGTCTTTCTTTCCTTTGTCTTTCCTCTCTTTTTCTCATGATGCCATTAAGCTGTGCTAGGAATGGTGAGCAAGGGTGGGAGAGAGGAAAGAGAAAGACGTTGCTCATTCTGACCCTCTGCCCTCTTCCTGTTCTTCCCACAGGACCAATGGGCTGAACGGTCTTAAAACCTGGCTGTGGCCAGCCCTTTGGACGATTCCAACAGACCCACGTGTCCTGCGGTTCAACTTTCCAAACCCACCCTGTTTGTGATTCCTTGGCAGGATTCTGGGCCCTGCCGTCAGATTTCAGCTTTACAGTTAATCAAAAATATTTTGATCCAAATTTGCCCTTGGTGTCGTGCTTTACTAACGCGATATGACTCGTATTAGCGAGTGCCTGCTTTTGAGCCATACGCCCTGAATAAGTTATCAGGTTTCACTGTTTACCCTTAGTTAAAAAAAAAAAAAAAAATTCCATACACTCTGACCTCATGACACCTAAACCCTGCCCATGCAGTTAAAACAGGAAAACTAGTTATCTGATCTCGTGAAGGCAAATTAGCTGGTAGGTGCCCTCAGATGTTTCCATTTCCACCCGGGCGCGGGTATTGCGGGGGAGCCATCGATTATTAATGAGGAATGCACAGGAGAGAAGTTCTTTTGGGCTTGTTTGTCGATTTCCAAAACAAACCCAGCACAAAGAGACACAGCTCTGGCGCTTGTATTTTTCACACATCATTATGGCATCATGTAAGAATTGCCCAAAGAAAGAAAGAAAAAAAAATCACCGCATGGATTGCTTAATGGCCCTCCCCGCTCTGCCTGCCTGTGGAGTTGTCTGAGAAAGGAAAAACATGAGCATTAGTCAGGCCCTCGGGGTGAGGAGGCTTCTTACCGTGAGCCAGTGCCAGGTTAGCCTGGGTGTCTGCAGAACAGGCTTTGGCAGGCCACCAGAGAGAGGGCATTTCATAATCCAGGACTCATCCCAGAGGATTCTGAGCCAGCGAAACACTAATGGGAATCCGGGGTGAGAGGAGAGTGAGGGAATTTATTCTGTGGATCAAAACCTTCAACACGGAAAGACGTTTCCTTTCTAGTTTTGATTTCTTTTTATTTTAGCGGTGGCACTTTTTTTTTTTTTTCTTTCGTCACCAGATTATACGATGCATCGAACTGTTCTGTCTTTGGCTCCCTTGACTGCGTTGTTACACAGATTCATTAGGAAAGAATATACTGGCTATTTTGGGAAGGGGTTGGGGGGAAAGATGCTGGGTTTTGTAATAAGCTATAAAAATAATGAACATTTATTGAGCGCTTACTTGTACCAAGGGGTGCCAAACTGGGATATCTCACTACCTCTCAGATCCTTAGTGTCTGGGTACTATTACCAAGCCTAACTTCAGCTGAGGAAACAAAATAATGCCTGAGGTCCCAGAACAAGTAAGCAGCCAAGGCAAGAAGTAAACCCCTGTAGCTTGATCAAGTTCAAGTTCAAACTCTGTGTTCCTCCAAAGGGCGGTGACAGCTCTTGCCTTGGTGTCTATCAGGTGCTGTTGGTGGGGTCTGGGTTTCCATCATTGCTAAGTACCTATTCTGCTAACTGATATGTACTTGAAAACTACCCGAAACAAAACAAAACAAAAAAACCACACTGAGTTGGAAGATACTTTGACAGTTTCTTACAAAAGTAAACACACTCTTACCATCCGACCTAGTAATCACATTCCTTGGCGATTCTGAGTTCTGTCTGAGTTGAAGATTTCTGTCCACGCAGAAACCTGCCCATGAGTTCATAGCAACTGTTTTCATAATTGGCAAAACTTAGAACCAATCAAGATGTCCTTCAGTAGGTGAATGGATAGACAAAGTGTAATACATCCAGACACTGGAATAGTGTATATCAAGAAAAAGAAATGAGCTATCAGGGCACCTGGGTGGCTCAGTTGGTTAAACGTCAAACTCTTGGTTTCGGCTCAGGTCATGATTTCATGGTTTGTGAGATCAAGCCCCGCATTGGGCTCTGTGCTGAAAGTGTGGAGGCTGCTTGGGATTCTCTCTCTCTCTCTCTCTCTCTCTCTCTCTTCTCTCTCTCCACCCCCCTGCCTCTCTCTCTCAAAATAAATAAGTAAACATTAAAATAAAGAAGAAATGAACTCTTAAGCCATGCACAGATATGGAGCAAAAGTTTCCTCCAATACATGTGTATTGTTAAGCCAGCCTGAAAAGGCAACATACTGTCTGATTCCAACTACTCGCATTCTGGAAAAAGCAAAAGTATGGAGACAGTAAAAAAAAAAAAAAAAAAAAGAAATCAGCTGTTTCCAGAGGTTTTTTAGGGGAGGAAAGATGACTAGGTAAAACACAGGGGATTTTTAGGGCAGTGAAACTATTTCTTATGATGCCATGATGGTGGATACGTGTCATTACACAGTTGCCAAAACCACAGAAGGTACAACACAAAGAGTGAACCTAATGCAAACTATGAACTGTAACTAATAATAATGCCTCAGTATTGGCTTATCAATTCTAACAAATGTGCCATACTAAAGCGAAATGTTAATCATCAGCAGGGAAGGTGGGGAGAGGTGCACGGGGGTATAGGACCTTTTTATACTTTCCACTCAATTTTTCTATAAACCTAAAATTGCTCCAAAAAAGTCTGTTTATTAAAAAAAAAGGGGGGGGGGTTGTTGCTGGGGCACCTGGGTGGCTCAGTCCCTTAAGTGTTTGA
This sequence comes from Acinonyx jubatus, assembly GCF_027475565.1. Taxonomy (NCBI): domain Eukaryota; kingdom Metazoa; phylum Chordata; class Mammalia; order Carnivora; family Felidae; genus Acinonyx; species Acinonyx jubatus. The sequence continues at coordinate 14,820,639 of NC_069386.1, forward strand.
CTTCGGCTCAGGTCATGATCTCGCGGTTCGTGAGTTCGAGCCCCGCGTCGGGCTCTGTGCCGACAGCTCAGGGCCTGGAGCCTGGTTCCGATTCCGTGTCTCCCTCTCTGTCCGGTCCTTCCCTACTTGCACTGTGTTTCCTTCTCTCTCACAAAAAATAAACAATTATTTTAAAAGTGGGGGTGGGGGGTGGGGCACATGGGTCACTCAGTTGGTTGAGCGTCCAACTTCAGCTCAGGTCATGATCTCACAGTTCGTAGGTTCGAGCCTCACATCAGGCTCTGTGCTGACAGCTCAGAACCTGGAGCCTGCTTTGGATTCTCTGTGTCCCTCTCTCTTTGCCTTTCCCCTACTCATGCTCTGTCTCTGTCTCTGTCTCTCTCTCTCTCAAAAATAAGTAAACATTAAAAAAATTTTAAAAAGGGGGGCATTGGTAGTTTGGATAGGGGGGTTGAAAAATAGGACTGGATGAATATTTTTCACCTTTTATTACCTCCTGCATGTATTTATTACTTCTTTTTAAGACAAATTAAACATGTAAAAGACAGCAAAGGAAAGAATTCTTAACTTGGGTATGATCCCAAGACTGTGGCTTCAAGTTTGGCCCGTTTCTGGTAGTAGAATCTGGGTCTCCCATATTCTTGACGTGTTAGAAGTCCCACATTTGGGAATGACCCACTTGGCTAGACAGTGACCGAGGCGAAGTCCAAGGGCACCAAGTTGGAAGTTGGTATAAATCTTCATGCTGCCTGCTCGGACCCTTCCCAATTTCACACCCTTCCAAATCTGTTCTTTAGAGACTCAGTGGAGAACCCACTCTGGTAAGCTAGTTTGCATTCTGAGGTTGCTGAGGTGAGACAATGCTTGGGAGGAAGAGGAGAAAAAAGAAGGCAAGGGGGGAGAAAGAACAAAGCAAGGGAGAGAGGAAGGAACAAAGGAAGGGAAAAAAGGAGGGAGGGGGAATGTAATTTTGATGGGTCAATCAAATGGCTGGTGTAGCCACCCATCAAAGGTCTGCTCTTGGCAAATGATCCTGGAGAAAGCAAGAAGGGTGCCTTCAGATTTTCCAGCAAAAAATGGGGCTGGAATTTTTCCTGATTCCTTTCTACTTCAAAGCTTGGAAGGAGCATTAACCAAAAAGGGGACCAGCTCATGTCTGTCACCGTTTCCTGCATTCTCCCCACCAGGCCTGGTAGATGCCATTAATCACACAATGCGTCCATCTGTGTGCCTGTCATTTGAGCCGCTCCCTATGGTCAGCAAAGCAGATGACAGGCAAATGCCACACACTTGGCTATGTGGGTCTTCAGTGGTGACTGCGTAGACGAGTTACTTCTTTTTGCCTATGTTTTAATTTTCCCGAAATCTAATTTACCCTTCCAGGATGAGGCAGTTATGTTTAGGGAGAATGGAGTGAACCCAATTCCATCTGGCTTTATTGCTGAACTGAAGACATTAGAGGTTTTAAATATCACTGGGCAGTTGATACAGTGCAAACACACACACACACACACACACACACCCCAAATCTGACACAATGAATCAGCAGTAGGGTCTATCTGCACAAAGTGACTTTCTTTCTAACCATTCAAGGAATGTTTGGTTTTATACACAGAAGTGTTATATACATCCCACACAAGCATTTTATTTAGTGATGTATAAATGGTTTCAGGTTGGAAACTTCCAGTTTTTATCAACTCCCCCATCCCCCAGGGAGATTATACTCATGAACTCTGATATACCAGGGTATCTCCTAAACTTTGAAAAATTATTTTCAACGTGAAATATTATTCCAGATATATAGGCCACCCCCACCCCTCCAAAGGCCCAAATAAAACATAGCCATTGGCTTAATGTAAAGCTCCCAGAGAACCAGGGCTGATGGCTCCTTCCCAGGCAGGGTAGATTTCCCGAGAACCGCCTGGTTCCGTCTACAGATACTGAAGGCTGCTGGCTTCAGGGTCTCTTTAAGTTCTTTTAAGAGGCATCTTTAAATGGCACCTCAGTCTGTTCTTATGTACGAATTCCAGAAAGGTTTGATCTTATATGCAGAAGTGAATGTATCGTAGCAGGAAGTAAACAATATATTGCAACTGTCTACATTCTCCTTCAGCTCTTAAGACTCCTCTTTGGGTCAGTGAAACACATTCCCTGAGTCTCCTTTCCTCTGTTTTCTTCAGCAGTAGAGTGGACTTGGGTTGCCTACTCCAACCCACTCTCGCAAGGGCTTCTCATCCCCACCCCGGTGGGACGAATTCGTGCCAGGCCAAGGTAAGAGTTAAGGTCATGGGACAAAGAAAGATAACCGGGCCTTGTTCTCAGCTTGCCTTCATCCAAGCCATCCTCTCCCAGTTTAGCCTCTCTGTCCAGGCGTGATGAACTGCTCAGTGGAACTCTCGAAGAATGCATTTCTTTCCAAAGTGAGTCTTTCACTCGTTTCCCCCGGATCTCTGAATGAGGCCACAACGAGCCACTGCCCATTTACCGGAGGCCTTTCCTGGTTCGGCCACCACGGCAAACGTCTCCCACGCTTTACTCTACAACCTTATTGCTGTTATGTCTGCCCTACAGATGAAGATTCCAGCACTTAGCGAGCTTACTTCAGTTTCCAAGACAGAAGTGATGGTGCTTCACACGCATTTAGGACTAAGTCCTTTCCAGATGGGTGGAAAGCATGCTATCTCATGAAGCCTCAAACAAGTTTGTAAAGTAAGGACGATTGTTTTTAATGTTTATTTATTTTTGAGAGAGACAGAGCACGAGCGGGGGAAGGGCAGGGGGAGAGAAAGAGAGGGAGACACAGAATCCGAAGCAGGCTCCAGGCTCCGAGCTGTCAACACAGAGCCCGGACGCGGGGCTCGAACTCATGGACCGTGAGGTCATGCCCCGCGCCGAAGTCCGCGCTTTTCCTATACTTAAAACAACTTTAATACTTGTGAAAGTAGAGGTTAGATAATAAGATGATGTCAGGTCCTGGGGCAATACAGTGAATGCTTTTTTTTTTTCCCCTCAAGCATGTGACTCATACACGGGGTTGTTAACGCTCAGGAAGTCGAAATCGTTTGCAGAAATCATAACTTGGGGTTGCAAGGACTATATGTCAAAATAAATAAATAATAAAACATAGTATTGGACTATGACATAGTATCAGTCATAGAATCAGGACACTTTCTGTGAGAAAAGAAGGATGTACGAAAAGAAAACTTATTTAAGAAAGTTTAAAAAAACCTTTGAAAAAAATTGCCTTATTTCATCTATTTTTTCGCGGTCGAGACCAATCAGAGCATCCTGGCCACGGCTAAGCGCCTCTTGATGACTTTTATCGGTGCACTTCGAGTGCAGGTTGGTAAGGCACAAGAGGGGCTGCGGGGGCGATGTGGTTGCATATGGCGGCCACCCAGAACACAAAGGGCGTCAGCCTGCTGAAGTTTCAGGGACCTGTACCAATCTTTCTGCCTCCAGTGTCTCCATCGCTGCCCCTTCCCCACTGCCAGCACTCACACGTGTGCACGAGCGTCACAAGGGGGGGGGGAGTTTATTCGCCATAAACAATTCGCTCTTTGGCCACTCTTGGAGAGTGCCAACCAGGTTGCCAATTCTGATGTAGACACCTGTCCATTTGGAACAGGAATGAAAACAGCCACTCATTTCCTAGAAGCCATCAAACACCCTGTCAGCGAACAACAGCTCTGCGTTAACTGCAATCTGGGCGAGACAAGAATGGGTCACATTGATAGCCAATTACCCATCCTCTAAGCCATTGAGTTTCCTTCGGATTGATCACAATTTCTAATTCTTTTGCTACCGTAGCGTTTGAGGAGGGTTATCGTTTAATCACGGCGGTACTCTGCTAAAACTCTGTGTTATGCGATTGCGAACCAGAACTTGCTATTAAGAGTCCAAGGTCAATCTATATTTTAAGGTGGCTTCCTGAGTGACACCTTCATCGTTCGAACAACGGCGAAAATGATTTCCAACCACATTACCATTGGATTCTGGAAAATTTCAGTAGTTGCAAATAGAAGCAAGTGTGTGTGTGTGTGTGTGTGTGTGTGTGTGTCTTTTGGGGGCTCTTTGGCTCTTCACCTGTTCCTCGGTTTTTTGTCTTGTAAGACACTGGCCCGGTCTTTCCGAGGATGGCATCCTCATGCATCTTGGATGAAAAATATTCTAGGTTAGTGCTTCTTGTCACTTTCAGACGACATGTCAGCATCGAAGTGAACTTTTTGAGAAGCCTAGGTCCCATGGTTAGGAGTTCCTGTCTGGCGGAGGAGGCTGGAGACTAATGTGGGCTTAATGTTGTTATGAGCCAGGCGGCGGAGCGGGGTAACAATACGAGTCTGTTGGACATGTCTTCTGGGTTGTCACGTTCAATTTGCACATGACCTCTTGGCCAAAAAATGGGAAAGAAGTGCTAGAATGTGGGACTGAAAGCTCATATTATTGCTTTGACAGCTTCACTCATCTAGAAGTAATGCAAAATGCAATTTATATTTATACACTCTGACCTCCTGCGCAGAGAGGGAAAGTATCTAATGATGGGCTGAGGTAGTGGAGGAAGAAACGGATCTCAATACGGCTGGAATTTGTCTACATTTTTGCTTTTCAACCATTCAATTACGGTCAAAAGAGAAATGAAACACGAACAGGGCACTGGTGAGGCAGTGACACAATTATTTTATAGTGACTGGGTTCTGGCTTTGAGTCTTGGCAAAGGTGGTGGCAACACGCCTTATTTCACTGGAGACAGATAATCTGCCTTCCCTCACCGGACAAAGGCCCTCTGCTTGGAGGTGCATCATTATGCCCATCAGAGGGGAAAAAAGACACCAGCGAGTCAGTGACCCTCCAGATCTGCATTTGGAAATTCTTGAGAGGGGCTGACACGTTAATCCTATTAACCAAGATAAATCAAGTCAGGCCTGGTGGTAACTGGGGCATTATTCGCCTTCGAGTGGAAATAGGCAGTGGGCAGAAAGCACCCGTTTCTTTTGTGTGGCGGGAAATTTACTGGCTTTTACATGCCCCCAAATGGCTTCCTTCTGAATAGAGCCTATGAGCTAACTGGGGAGAATGGGGCTATAATTGTCAGGCTCCTCAAATATGTCCTGAGTGTTTCCGAATAGTGTTTTAAATGAATACTGTTTCTAGGATTCGCAACCTCGTAGTTTCTACAAAAAGTAGGACACACGGGGGGACAGGGAGTCTGGCTTTGTGCAGAGATTAAAAGGGACAGTAATAATCACCTTCATAAAGGCAGGAGCACTGGCCCAACTGATAGCAAAGTAACCACTTTCAGATGCCCACGTCCCGGGACGTCCTAGAGACCGACCCATCAAGCTTGAGAAATAAAACAAAGGAGAAATGAGGGATGGCAAGAAACAGCGCAGTGGACTATTTCTAAAACAATTGCTCAACGAGAAATGCCTTTTCTGTGTTCTTGCGATTTTTCCCCTTAATTTTCTCTCTTTCGGGGGATTAAAAGCCTCCCCTGCTTAAGTTTGCCCAGATCCATTAAACTCCTCCCCACTAGATCTCACCGGCTCGTTTCCGTGCAGAAGACAGAAATGCATTTGTTTTGCTTAACTAAACAGAATGGACTTTGATGGCGAGGAACAAGAAAATAACCGCGACTCTCAAATCACATGGTTCCACTCTCCGTCTCTTATCACAGTTTGTGACACAAACTCTTCCTTCTCCCTCCCACTCCCCCCTGCCCCCAAAGAAATCGCCTGCAGAGTTCAGCTGGCCATTTTCTGCAGGTTTCCTTTGGGGGACAGAACGTGGTTTGGGTTTTTCAAGTATTGCTTATTAAGGTTGAACTGGCTTCCGGGCGTAGAAAGAAATCAGCAGACAGTGTGTGAATTGGCAGAGAGGGGTGGGCACAGGAAGTCTGGAATCTCAGCTGGACAGACCAGAGTCAGTGGGCATCTCTTTTGGAGAAGGTCAAGGGAGGCAGGCCGAGGGTGCGAGATCAGGGAAGGCTGTTTCTGCCTCACAGCTCGATGAGAATAACTTCACAGCCCCCCTCCTCGTTTGGGGGACCTGGAAGACTTGTGGGGTTGGACAGGGGGCCTCCGGGCTCAGGAAGGGGACACTCACACCGTCTCTTTGCCTGGCCACCCTACTTCCTTCTTTAAACAGATAAACCAATGACACAAGGAGTCACCAGGAAGACGGTGGCAGGGATCCTGGCTTGGCTCCTCTTTCCCAGTCCTGACACAACCTTACCGGCCTTCCCCATCCTCCTCCCCCTTCTGTCACAGATGGTGAAAGTCACATGAAAAATATTTGGTCGATTCCACCTCTCCCATCAGCGACCTTAGAGAATGCTAAGGTGACATCTCGGAGCGGGGGTCCTTCTAAATGCATAATGGTGGCTGCTGGAGAGGGGTGTTTCAGACAACTAGGACGGGGGGGGGGGGGGGGGGAGGGGGGTAATTGCGAAGCCAGAGTGCGCTTTGGAGGGGGGCTCACCCCTGCAGGAAGATAGCACATCGGGGTTGGGCAGCCCAACGCCCTGGCCCTCTGGGGCTCCCCATCCTTGGTGAGTTCACACCGCAGTCCTGTGTGAACCCTTAACGTTCACAGGTCGGATAGAAAAATCTCGAACACATGTTACGAAAACAATTACAGGATGGGTCTCCCTAATGAAGGAAGTGGTTCGGCCCAGTTAAAGAACCAGCCCAGTGAGAAGCGCCCCCCCCCCCCCCCCCCCCCCCGCCATGCTGGCCGCGGTGACCTCGGGATCATTCAATGTGACCCTATCCAGGTCTGTTCCTCTCGGTCAACCTCACCCCCTACCCCATTAAAAAAGGAGGAGGAGGAGAAGAAACGAAATGTGCAAACAGCCTCTTCTCATTTTGAGGAACACGACTTGGCAACACGTGTGCGCGCAGCCCCAGAAGCCCAGAACTTTCTCCCAGAGCCGCAGGGGACGCACCCGCACCCGCACCCGGCCGGCATCTGGGAGCGCGGGCCGGCCCGGCAGGAGTTAAAGCCGGAGGCGGACAAAAGGGAGGCCGCCGCGGCTCCTGTCCTCGGCTATCAGTTGCAAATGGAAAGACTGGCCTCTGGACGCTACCTCCCGCCAGAAAGGGCATTTTATTACAGGTTATGACAAGTTGCCGAGAGACACGGAGAACTCAATAAGAAGGAGCGGCGGGTGGAATCACAAATGCTCAGATGTTTGGAAGACAGAGCGAAGATGGCTTCAAATGATAGGTGTGAGCCGGGCTCGAGATGGAATCCGGGTGGGCGCCGCGGCGCGTGGGTGCGCGGGGCCCGCGGGGCGACGCGCGGGGGGCCGGAGTGCCGCCCCCCTGCGCCCTAGGGCGCCGGGTCCCACCAACCCGCGCCCTCCCTCCCGGAGCCGCGCCGCCCACGGCCCCGCGATCGGCCCAAGAAAATTCGCGCCACCCACCCCTTTCCCGGCGCGCAAATTTGCGTCTTAGGTTCCAGGCGGCAAGCGTGCATTTCCCTGTCTCCCCGGCTCTGTTTCTTTGCGGACCTCTGCGAGAACAGGGATGTGCCCCCCACACGCTCCCCCTAGATCTCCTTTGAGTAGTTTTGGGTTTACTCTGAGTTTACATCCTCTCGCCCAGTTAAAACAGAAAAAAAAAAAAAAAAAAGGAAAAGAAAAAAAGAAAAAGGAATCGAGCAGACTTTTATTTTCTGTAAGGTGGGAAACGCGGCCTTGGGGGTTTCTGCTAAGTCTGCTGATTTTGCAGGGTGGGGAACGCGTCCTCTCTCTCCCTGGCAGCGTTTCAAATGTTTTTCATCACCCATCGCCAGTGGAAAATAGTTTTGTCTCTGTGAGTGCTCAGACCTGCCTCGCCTGGCCCTACCTTGAGTAGGGTAGGGGACCCCAAACGGAGCACAAAGCCAGCGCCCCACAGGGAAGTGAGCTTGCAAGATTTGGGTTGGTCTGGGGAGGCCAGCGGAGTAGGGGTCGGGGTGGTGGCTCAGTTATCTGCAGAAATGCAGGACAAAAGGGGCGGGGGGGGGGGCGGCAACGTTGTATCCTCCAAAGGGTGATATGTTTCTCCAAATTCTAGCCCCATTTCTCATATCTAGAGAAGGCGTGGCTAGTAGTTTCAAAAGCAAGCCTCCGTCCAAAATTCGTTGCTTTGAAGGATTCGAACTCAGTGAAAGCCAGAAAACTAGAAACTTTCTGCTAGCAGTGCTTAGCGCGCCATAGCAAAATGCGTTAAACACAAAAACAAAACCCCAAACCCTACAGATCCTTCTTTCCCCCCTCCCGACGCCCATCTGAAAAAAAATATGCAAATGAAACATGAACCTCTATCGTTGAGGAGGGAGAGAAATTAGATAAACTGTAAACAAACAGCTAGGGTCCATCAGTATTTCCCATTCAAGAAAGAGGGCTGGGTCCTGAAGGGTGTTTGAAAAATTGTTCCAGGGCTTGGCTGATGAGTGAAGCGGATAAAATGTATCAACCAGAAAAAGTTGTAGGGAGTGGTTTTAAATAGTTTCTTGGAAGCACGGTCTTGGGCACATTGTACTCCTCCCCCACACCATGCAACAAGACCGGTGTAAACCCAAGTTAGTTTTTCTAACCTCAATACAATCTTTTACTGTTAGTTTTTTTTCCAAAACTATTTATTCTCTTGTCAAATATGCCTGATTTTTTTAAAATAAACCATTGTTTACTGTTCCACTGGAACTTTCCGTTAAACGTCCCTCCCCCCCCCCCCCCAACCACTTTGTCAGACAGACAAATAGATCTACAAGTTGGGAAGGTTCATATTGTAACAACTGAGGCTGAAAAACAAGTCGTGAGTGCCCACGGTGGGCACCTGCTGCAGAAAAGACGCTGAATTTAAAGAGCCACTAAACTGAGTGGAAAAGGCGCTTAAAATAGATAATTTTTATAGCACCGAAGTTACAGAATGAATAGGATAGGAGATACTATTTTTCTGTCATGACGTGTGCCATTAGTACCTTGAAGATGAAACTGTATTTCCCCCAAAGACCGATTTACTAGGTTATTTTTGTTGGCAAACTCTTAAGAACTGAAACATGCAAAATGCTTGTTCTTTATACGCCTGGCCATCAACAACCAATCAGCTAAAAGGTTTGCAGAACTCTAGGGTTCTTTTCATGGAAAAAGTAACCCGTGGAAAAAGTTTTAGCCCCCACGATGGATAAACCTTCCTCTAATGTTTGGCTTCTTGAAAAGATTGGGAGAGAGAAATTGTAAACGAAATCACTCCCGGGCTTGGTCTGTGTAGACTGGAAAGCTTAGAAATCTGATGAGGCAACAAGAGCCATAGGGGAATGAAAACTGTGTAAACATGATGCTCATTTCTGTGTTGGGGCACAGTCTCACCACCTAAGAATCAATCTTTGTTTATCTTTTTGTTCTCTCTTCCTTTTTGGAGTCTGGACACACACACACACATCAACTTGTTCTCCAGAACCAAACTTCAATATGCTTAAAACTTCATTGATTTCTCTATACTGTGCCCCTCCCTCTTTCTGGAAAGAGCCAATTATTGATTGAAGAAAATCACATATCTCAACCCCCCCCCCACACCCTTCCAAAAAGAAAAGAGGACAGAGAGATTTAAAAGTAGAAGATACACGAAGCTGTCACAAACAGTGCCCCCGGAGGAGGGAAAAAGTTGCAAAGGTCATGTGTAAGAAAGTTGAAACAAGAGTTGTCATCTGTAACTGACTGAAATTGACCTGGCAGAGGTGTTCTGTACTGTGGCAAAAGAAAAAATGGGAACAGAATTGCCACTGGGAAGAGAATCAGAATGAAGGCACTAGTGAGGAGGAAAGGAGAGGTACACGGAAATCCGCAAAGTCCCCAGGAATATTTTTTGGCTCCCCTATCCCATCTTTACAAATCTTCCAGTCAGCTTGCAGAAGAACTGGAAAGCTGGGCCAGCAAGACAACATAGAATTCTGAGGAAGCCTCAAACTGGCTGAGCCCCTTTGTAGGAAGAGCGGGAACATCTCTTTTTATGGGTTTCCTCCCTTCTGAGGCTGAGAATAATAAACTCAAGTGGCTGCCCGTCAGCCCCTGTCCATCTTCTTTAGCAAACTTGACATAGTGGAAGAAATATGACACGTGAATTATTAAAGAGGAGCTAGTTGACTTCTAACCCTGATTGCTTTTTTCAGACCCCATTACCTGCACATTTATCTAGCAATACAGTACAGGAATTACAGGGCGTGCAAGCTAGGCAGAAAAGAGGAGAAAGCGAAGCCAGGGTTTGTGAAAATACCAGGGAAAAGCAGGGTGTTTTACGTTCCCAGTTGCCCCACTCCAGGGGGTGTTACAGAAAACAAACCACTCTTCTGAGAAAAGGTTCAGTTTCTCTGTCCAGGAGAGCAGAGACAAGAGTGTAAAGGGACTTCAGCAACACCTGACATCTGATTCCCAATTCCCTTTACGAAAAGCGTCCCGGGATTTTAGTTTTCTTGATCTTCAACCTGATGGAAATGAGTTCTTCGCTTTCTTTTAAGGAGAGCGCCAAGACCCTAAGTTGGACTCTCCCAAAACCTGGGGAAACAGCCAGAGACGATTTAATTTAGGCAACTGATAATATTATAAAAATCAGCAATAATCATTCAGGCATGCACACAAAAGTTGCTTTGTGTTAATTAAGCGGCCATTATCCCATGGGCTTTAGTAACTGGGCAGCTGTTGGTTAGGTTAGGCTAAAATAGGAAGGGGTTTTGGAACACTTAGGAGCTTCTTCTTTTAAAAGGAACAAAGGGAGAGGTGCAGCAGCAATAATAATAATTAATACTAATAATAACAATGTCCTTTGGGCAGAGATTCGTATATCCCGTTGCCAGGGCGGAGGTAATAATTGAATCTATCCCAAACCTGAGTGATGGAGCGGTCAGAAACGACTCCATCTGACAGAGGAGCCAGGAGGCAAGTGATGGATACTATTGTCCAAACGTGACCCTCCATTAACACCACCTATCAGCATCTGGATCCTGTCACCGTGTCCCATCGCAGAGCCAAGAGGCTGCCTGGCGCATTGCAAGTGCTTCTAGGGCTTTCCGGCTGCACTCAACCTTGCATCAACTAAATGGGTGGGGAGGCTGACCCGAACCTCGCTTTCTCTCTCTCTCTGCACTCGCCTTATTACCCTTTCGCAGGCCCACTGTCTGGCAGGTGCTGGCAATTTGCTCTTTATCGCGCCTCTGTTTACGAGGGCTTTTTCTTAATAATAACAAAGGGAGAAATGGTATTAATATGAATTAACACAATAAAATGAAACAGTTTTGGGACTCCACCAAATGAAACATCTCCTCCTCCAATTGGAGCTGGAGAGAAAGGGGAGGGGGAGGGGAGGAGCTGGGGGAGGGGGAAGGGGGAGATACAGATGACCTACTGGGTGACAGGCACAGGTTGGAAGGGTGACATTTTATTGTAAGCCTCCCAATGAAAGGAAGAAAAGGAAGGGACCAGTCAATTTAATGCGGGGACCAAGAGTGCAAGAGTGTTGCTAAGAGACAGAGATGCTGCTAAAGTTCTATCAGAAGCACTACTCTGACCTTATGCAAATAGAGGCGGCCAACTCTTTGTGGAGCGGCTGAAAATTCCACCCCCTGTGTCACCAATACCTGGCATCGAGCCTTTTATTCAAATGTTCTCTAAACACACACACAGAGGATGTGACAAAGCATGACACATTTAGGGGCTGAAGGGAAAAAAAAACAGACAAAATTGGGGGAATGATGATAATAGTAATAATTTTTAAAAACCCAGGAAAAAAAAAAACACCGACACCAGATCTTGCTGTGGAAATGTCACCCATCTTTACCTTCTGTCACTGTCATTTTCCTGTAGCTGAGAAGTAACCTAAAGATTCAGAAATTGCCGTCTCATGGCGGAAACAAGCCTATTAAGACCCCGCCGTGGCGCCTAAAGTACTGCCCCCTAATTTACACCCCAGGAGTGTGGGAAGGGGGCGGTGTGAGGGTGCGCGGGCAGGGGGTGTGAAAGCCTCGTGCAGCCTAGCGCTAGGACACCATGCGCGCGCCCCCAACAAAACCAAATACGTCTGATCCTCCTTCTGTTTTGACTATCCACTCTAGGGTGGGGTTAAATGCGAGAGGCAAGAGGGGTTCGGGCGCCGGTTGGGTCTTCCAGGAAGTTGACTGTCCTTATGCTGGCACAGGCTGGGAAGGCGACAGGTTCTGGAGGGCGGCACCCAGGTGGGCGGGGCTCGGACCTGAGTGGAAGGTGGGCGCACGGACCCACCGGCCTGCGAACCCTGGAGGAAGGGGACGCCCCCCGCCCCCCCTCTGCAGCAGACGGTGCGTCTCCAGCCCCCGCACCCCCGCTCCACTGTGCAGCCCTCCAGGGGCCGTGGAGACAAACTGTATCCTAGGGCTCGGTGTTGCCATCTTGGAGCCTTTGGGCTTGCCTCCCTCGGGCCGCTTTGGGCGGCGGGACCTTGGGGTCAGGGTGTGTGCACCCGCCCTTCCAACGGTCCAGGCCACATTCCTTCTCTTCCTTCCCCCTCCTCTCCTTTTCCCTCCAGGGTAGCATTTGCCCCTCGCTGCTCCGTTGCAAAACACGTGGCAAGGGAACCACGTTTCTCAGGGCAATCTTCCTGCCGGAGAACCACCCGAACTTAGGGTGCCAGTCCTGAGAAGTTGCCAAACAGATGACACGGTTCTCGGGGGAGGTTCCTCCTCCCCCCCTCCCCCCCCCCCCGGGGCCACCCCAGGACTGCAGCCTTGGGAACTTCTAGAGCTTAGAGCCAGGCGTACGGGGAAGGGGAGTGGGGAGGAGAGGGCGGCCTCACCCACCGCACCGCCGGCGCTCGGAGCCTCCGCCTCGGACCGGCTGCGGCCAGAACCCAGCCCAACCTGGAAACTTCTGCCGGTTCCTCAGGCGCCCCCTTGCCCCCCAGGGTCGCCTAGCTGCGGCGGTGTAGAAACATCCGTAAGTCACGGCAAAGCACCAACACGCACAACTTTGCAAACTCAGTTTAACCAGCGGGCTTTTTACCCACTTGCCTCCCTCCTTCGCTTTTGATTTCCGTGTTGATAAAATGCCCACCGTTTCGCGTCTTTATGGTAATAGTCGCAAATGAATTCATGTAATGACCTGGGAGGGGGGCGTTGGGGGGCATTTCAAGCGCTCAGTGGAGGATAACTTCCCAGGGCAACTTCTCCCTAGGACCCTCCCGCGTCCCCTCTTAATGGTGGGACTTTTCATAATGTGCACAATACTATTAAAATTTCATATTAGCAGTGTGTATGGTGAACTTTGTAATGGGAAATTCAATAGCTGCTGTAAATATTAATGGAATATGAAATGAAGCCACAGCCTCGACCAGCCCTGACAGTAAAACGGAGTGAGCATGTGGCGGCCCCGGGGCGAGAGAGGCCTTTCCTCTTGTCGCTCTCGCTTTATTACATTAGCGCGGGCCTCCCCGCGCCGGCGTGGGCTCAGAAGCCGAGGCGCCGGGTCACCCATGACAAATGTCCCCGTGTCTCGCCAACAGGCCCCGCCTGGCCCTGCCACTCCATCTGCCCAACAGGTCCCTGGGGAGTGCTTGCGGGTGTCAGTTTCAGGTAAAGAGCTCTTGAAAGCGCCAAGTCTCCAAAAAGGCTGCAAGGATTCCAGCGCCCCCCCCCCCCCCCCCCCCGTCCCCGAGGCCCGGGTCGCCGCCACGGCCAGCTGAAGCCGCACCCGGGGTTAGGGGGTCGGGGGTCGGGAGGGGACCTCAAGCGAGTTTCCGGGATGGAAAGCGCTCTTAGGGGAGCCAGATCCCTCCTTTCCTCCCTCCCTCACCTGGATCCCTCCCCGCCTCCGGCCCAGGGGACGGAGCCTCCCAGTTGGACGTGGGGCGTGGGCAGGGAGTCTGCCGGAGGACTGGGGCCTGTTAGGGCCGAGGGGGTCCGTGCAAGCCGGCCGTCCCGGTCCGGTTCTTTGCCGGGTCTCCATCTGTCGCCTAATGCGTCTACGTGGCACGGGCCGCCCAGGCGAGCCTGCGACAGTGCGGGGCAGGGAGCCGGTTCGCGGCGACCTAAGTCGCCCCCGCCGCAGACCCGTGGGTCCCCAAAAACATCCTCTCCCCGCGCGAATCTTCGGGAAACCAGAGGGGAGGGCGTGCGTGGCCGAGGGAGGAGCCGCGCCGAGTGCGGCCGCGCTCGCGCGCGTTGGATTGGTTCCGAGCCCCGGTCGCCGCCGAGGAGGGTCCCGTGTGGCTCCGCGCGCTGACAAACGTGGCCGTCAGCACCTCCGGCGGCCCCGGCGGGTTATTTCAACAGGCTGGGAAAGATCGGCGTTTTGAGTGGCAGGCGACGCCTCGCCACGCTCGCAGTGTTTGGGCTGGAGCAACGGCACTTAGGAGAGCTTAGTGTGAGATGGGACATTAATCTGCACTCGTTAAGAGACAGCCCGTCGGCACTTCCCCGGGGCTCCCCCCCCCCCCCCCCCCCCCCCCGGCCTTCGACGCCCTCCCCGGCGCTCGGCCACTCCCCGCCCGGCCCTGCCCCGGGCGCGCGGTGTCGCGGGTCCACGCGCGACAGAGGAGAGGACCCGGGGTTACAGTGGAGGCCGGGCGGCCGCGTGTGGGTGGGTGGGGGGACAGCGGGCGCCAGGCGAAGGTTAAAGTCAAAATCGACTTACGGTCCAGCCTGGGCCGGCGCTCTGGAGGGTCCTGGCACCAACCCCCTGTCATTGTCGCCTGTTTGCAAGCGGGGAGAGTGGCTCCTTAATCACCGATGGGCTTTTTCTCAAGCCACAGAGCACACAGGCGCTTAGCACCCTCGCTGCGAACTCAGGGCAGTTGTCTCCCTGTTTCCCTAGTACTGACCCCCCCCCCCCAAGTTTCACCGGTGTGCAGTCAGCCACGATCACCCCTTAACCACCGGGTCTATGGGGTCACTTTTCTAAGTTCACTGGAGCCCCCCTCCCCACCCCACCCCTGCCTGTTAAATGATTTCCTGTCCAGCAACCCCCCTCCGTCCCCCCCCCCCCCCCCCCCCCCGCCCTTAAATCCGGAATGGTTCTCTCATCTGCTCCAGAGGCAGGCAAACTGCAGAGCTGAAATAAGAACGGAATTGAAATAACGCGCGTTTGCTTGTGCACCCGGGGCTTCCCTGCGGGGGTAGTTTCAACAAGGGTATCCACTTTTTTTTTTTTTTTTTGAGACCCATTGCAAAGCCTCAGGCCTGGTTTGCATTCTGCCGGGGGGGGGGGGGGGGACGCTCCGGTAGGTTCCCCCACCCCCACGGCTGTTATTTGTACACACCCTCCCCCCCAGGTTAGGCTGCCGCGTCTGTTTCTTTGGGTCCATTAAATCCCCTTCCTCCACCCGAGATGGCTCAACTTCTTCCCCCTGCTCTTGAAAAGAGTAACACTTTGGAAAGGAAAAAAAAAAAAAAAAGGACAAGAAATGGATATAGGTTTTGTAAGTGTTAAATAACTTTCTCAGCGTGTATTAAAGGAAGATTGTATTTTATCAACAGCTGATTGATGCAGCCGTGTGATCCTGTCGGTTTGTCTATAGTATCATATTTATTTAACCTGCTGAGGGACCGTGTTCAGGGGCAGCCTGCTCATGCTGACAAGATCATGCACATTACACACTACCCCAGGTATTTTGATTGATTGTTCCCACCCCAAAGCCTTTGGTTCATAATTTAGCCCAGCAGGCTCTGCATCACAGGCTAGGTTTCAAAAAAAAAAAAAAAAAAATCCTGTAAGAGATTTCAATGAACAACTACGGCCAAGAAACCTTTCTCCACCTGCAACCCCCAAATATTTTAAATACCTCCTGAGATGGTTCAGTGTGGGTAATTACAGGGCACACAACCTTTATTTACTCTGGTTCCCCAAGTGTAATCAGATTATTCATTTTGATTTGTGGCTGGGCTAACATTTCCTTAACTGGGGGGTGGCAAGGTGGTTGGGTGTCGTGGTGAAAATGTCAAATAGTGTGGGCTTCTCTTTTGCTTTTCCTTTGCTCTCTTTCAATAACAGCTATGGGATGTGGAAAGCAGGAGACAAAATGGTTTGTTGTTGTTGTTGTTGTTGTTGTTTTTTACAGTTTTCTGAGGTTGCACTGGGAATTGGTTCCTAACCTCCTCTGGCAGCAGACTGTATTGTTACTAATATTCAATGGCCCCAGACCCCCAACCCCGTGGGTGAGAAAACGATTCTTCCCCCCCCCCCATAAGAACAAACTGTCCATACATACACTTTCATACTATTTGGGTCTTTTCAAGTAAATGATCCTAATGATCTGGGCACATCCTAGTGAAATTAGCACTACCTATTGACGGACCAGTGAATAATTACTTCCTATGAGATTTCTGGAGGAAAGGAGCTTTCTCCTTGACTTTCGAAAAACTAACACCAACAGAGTACGCATGGGTATGGGTACTAATCTGTGCTTGAAAAAATAGTGTTTCCAAAAATGGAACACGTTTTTTGGTGCATCTTCTTGGGTTTCTATTAATCGGGTTAGCAACGGGTGTGTGTGTGTGTGTGTGTGTGTGTGTGTGTGTGTGTGTAAAAGTAAAGTTTCAAATGTGTGTTCTTTTCTCAGTAATAGACATAGTGTTGTTTATTGTGCTTGCTACTTTTATGTTTGTCCTTCAGAAACTCTTGGGATGACTCATGAAGCCTGGAAAGGCCACCTTAGCACTGTTATGAATGTCTTTGTTGATCAGAGTTTCATTTTGTCATTCTAGATCAGATGGGAAGGTCATTATCAGTGTGGTTAATTGCATAAGTATATAATGCTACACCGGAGGGTGAAGATTCATAGCATTTTAAAAAGATGTTAAGTGCATAATTGCCCCCCAAATAAGTCAGCGCATCTAAAGTAATTATTTTTTCTCGTCAGGTCTTAGGTTAACATTGCAGGAAAAATTCTTGTATATCCCAGTGATAGCAACAATGGCAACATTTATAATTAAAACTTTCTTACTCTCTCATCCATTCATCTACTCATTCATTCATTTCCCTCCCTTTCGTGCTGTTATTCACAAAAATGCATCTTTTGGCTTGATTGTGTACTTTATAATGATGGTAAAGAGATTGATCAAATGTGATCTCTACTTTCCATTCCAGCGAACATTTCCTTTTAATTGTCCCTTAGACTTGGGGCAGGTGTGGGTGACTCTGATGGCATACCTTCTTTGCTGACAATACTAAGTTCAGCAATTTTTCTTAATCCTTTGATGTTGCTATTTATCCCTAGATGGTGTTCAGTGACAAGACCCAAACTATTTGCAAAACTCCAGGACATGCGTCTTTCTGCGGACAAAAACAGACATTATCGAAAGTAAGTACAGACACAACATCCACAGAGACAGAGAAAAGGGTAGGCTGACAAAGGAAATATTTACTTATGACAGAGTGTCAGTCAGGGGGCCCTAAGGTAGCAAATGAAGCAAGATGAAGGAAAGGCCAATTTGTGGTGAACGAAATCTCCACATTTTAATGAGGTGAGCTAAGGAGTTCTGAGCTACGCTGTAAATCAATTTGCAGCCTTTTCCCAAACCGTTTTTACAAATCATTGGTTTGCATTGAAAATAAACCTTTTTTTAAAGCCATCCACCACCAGGTTTCTTTAATAGAATGCAATGTATATTACCCCCAATAATGACAAAAAAAAAAAAAAATACTTTCCTATATTGTCTCCGGGGGAGACCAATAAATTGGCTGGGCTCCCATTTCTTTTCAAGGGGCACCTTTGCCACGTTTAATACATGCTCACGCACAGACACGTACGCGACTGAACTTGTTTGAAGTTTGACCACTTCTTAGCTCTGCAGCCCTGGGCACACGTTACTACAATTCTCTGCCCCTCAGTTTCCTCATCTAGTGAAATTATAATAGTGCCTGCCTCGGGGGTTGCTGTAAGGAGCGAGTTAAGACACGACGCTCCTAAGGCAGCGTCCGCCGTGTATTACTAGGCTGGCATCTGCTAACATCGCAGACCACCGTTTGCATCAGTGTCGCGTTGTGTTATTGACAACAGTGCTTTTTGTTTTTTTAACGTTTATTTATTTTTGAGACCGAGAGAGACAGAGCTTGAACGGGGGAGGGTCAGAGAGAGAGGGAGACACAGAACCTGAAACAGGCTCCGGGCTCCGAGCTGTCGGCACAGAGCCCGACGCAGGGCTCCAACTCACGAACCGCGAGATCATGACCCGAGCCGAAGCCCGACGCTCCACCGACTGAGCCACCCAGGCGCCCCAACAGTGCTTTTATTTACGGTCACCCACAGCGTTGCGATTAGACTCCAAAACTTCAACTCTGTATTTGAAGTGGTTCTGTGAAGGCGCTGAACTGCAGTGCAAAACCGTCCCTGGGGCCGAGCGATGACTGTCTTGCTCCCAGTCTCCCGAGCCCCAGTAAGTCGCCTTCCTTGTAAATGTCAAGCTGAAACGCTGCTGCAGGGTGTGGTTGGCACACCACTGAATGGTTTGTAGGCTGAGTCACAGGAAAATTCTGCTAAGAGCCTCTAAAAAGGCAAACAGCTATGTGACTTCTTAGCCCCTGGTTTGGTAAGGATGCCAGCACACTGCCTCCCCATTTTGCCTTATGTACTTAAGTCTTTCGTGGCAAATTTTAACAGCCTCTGGATTTTATGATATTCTTTTCGCATGTGCTAGGAATTATGTTCTATGAAGCTGTTCAAGTTTAAATGTATTACAGAAATTTTTTTTTTAAAGTTTAGGGGCACAGAGGCGCCTGGGTGGCTCAGTCGGTTAAGTGTCCGACTTCGGCTCAGATCATGATCTCATGGTACGTCAGTTCGAGCCCCGTGTCGGGCTGTGTGCTGACAGCTCGGAGCCTGGAGCCTGCTTGGGATTCTGTGTCTCCCTCTCTCTCTGCCCCTCCCCTGCTCATGCTCTGTCTCTCTCTGTCTCAAAAATAAATAAAACATTAAAAATTCTTTTTAAAAGTTTAGGGGCACCTGGGTGGCTCAATCAATTAAGCGTCAACTCTTGGTTTCGGCTCGGGTCATGATCTCACGGTTCCTGAGTTCGAGCCCTGAGTCCGGCTCGGTGCTGACGGCATGGAACCTGCTTGGGATTCTCTCTCTCCCTATCCCTCTGCCCCTCTCCTGCTGGCACTGTCTCTGTCTCTCTCAAAATAAACAAGTACACTTAAAAAAAATAAAGGTTTAAAAAAGAATTTTTTAAGTGTATTTATTTTGAGAGAGAGAGAGAGAGAGTAAGCCGGGGAGAGGCAGAAGGAGAGAGACAGAGACAGTGACAGAGAGAGAGAGAGAGAGAGAGAATCCCAAGCAGGCTGCATGCTGTCAGCACAGAGCCTGACTCAGGGCTCGAACTCAGAAACCGTGAGATCATGACCTCAGCTGAAACCAAGAGTCAGACCCTTAACTGATTGAGCCACCCAGGCGCCCCAAGTTTAAATTTCTTTTTTAACAGAAAAGGATGTTTCCTCATTTCCTCACGTTAGGATATTGATTAAAAACTAGAATCTTGGTATGAAAAGGAATAGAGTTAGATAATACACTTTTTTCAGGGTTTGATTTTTTTTCACATGTTGACTTTTGGAATTAAGACAAAGCCAGTTTCGACTGGGAATGAAATCAGCATTGCCTCAACGATGGGATATCTTTCTTTATGTTTTTGAGCTGATCTAGTGCCATTCCAGATAGTAACTCAAGATCTGGGCTAAATGGAACCAGAGTCCTTGAATGGCAGCCAACAGCACCCGTCCCCAGTCCCTCCAAGTCACCCTCCAAGGATACAGAATATGACTTGCTTTTGTTACAATTAGATCGCAGAACCTCAGGTAAGAATAGTTTTCATTTTATGTCACTTCCCAAACCAAATCTTGCAAACACGTCCAGACAGGAGCTGGTGTTTTCTTACACATGTTAACATTGACCTTGCCACCTAGAATCAACCCCCCCCATCTGTTTAAATCAGCATTCCATATCCCTTTCACATCTTTTCTTTTCCACCTGCTCCATGGGGTAAGCCAGTCTGTTTCCACTCTGCACATAGGCCAAAAATCTGTAGAGTCCCAAGAAGTGGGACTTTCAGTGACTTTAAGATGCAGAAAAACAGGCATGCAATTTGCTCATTGGCTGACATATTTCCTTCTAAATACCTGCCATTGCTGTGTTTGATAGGAAAAGTGCATCTCAGATATTTCAAGTCGGTTTCAGTGTTAAGTATTTTCTCACCTTTTAATTAATTCACTCTTAGAGCAGGGAAAGGTAACCTCAGTGAAATATACATAACGTCCTGTGTGTCTTTTTGTGGTTATTCCATAGGCCTGGAAGGAATCTTTGACTTTCTCCCATTTGAACAAACAACAGCTTCAAAGTTGTCGACAGTGTACTAAGCAAAGATACGAGAATATCCCCAGAAAGGAAAATACGCCACGACGAAGTTGTTTCCTGTATGTGAATGCTGAGATTTAAGGATATATCGTGGCTCCCCTTTAACTCACAAATAAATTCTTTTTTTTTTTTTGAACAATTGCTCCCTTTGAGATTTGCAAATAGTTCCACTAGTTTACATAGTTCTTTTTTCCTCCTTCCTTTTAAGTATACCTCTTAAGTAAGCAGACACTTTAACTTGCCTTCTTATTAGACAGCTTTTTCTTTATTGCCTTTTCATAGCACAGCTATCAAAAATAAGATAATATGCACGATCTGGGACCTAATCAGCTTTCTAGCTGAGTTTAAAGAGTCTAGAGGCTGTTTAAAGGTAGCTCTGGTTATGTGTGCGGGCTTTACTGCCTTGTTTGCTCGACCACATTTTGATGGAGAGGGTAATGTGTTTGCTAGATAAGGCAAAAGGGACCAGCCAAAAAAGCAAGGCTCTGTTTGATAAACCCTGACATATTTAGCCATTTTTCTCCCACATGAAAGGAAGCTTTAAAACTCTAAGAAAAATAGAGGTGTCCGTTCAAGCACGTTAATGTTGATCAAGACAAAAAAAAAAAAAAAAGTAAATAAAGAAAATGGGCATCTTTTAGTCTATTAAATTAATTAGCTCCAGAGCTTATCACGCAGTTGAAAAGCTGGATAAAATACAAGTCTGTTTCTCGTTGTTGTCATTTGATGTGAAGGGTGAGTTCTTTAAGTCAGTGTACGTGGAAAAGACAGTTGTTCTGTTCAGCTTGACTTGCCCTGGTAGAAGGTTTGAACCCTGTATGAAGGAGCTCATTAAGCAAAGTTAAACTCTTATAAGGCCGATCAGCATGGACTTGGGATGAGAACTCAGTCTGAAATTAGGGTTGAACACACATGATGACAGTCTTTGTTAAGTGGCCTATAGCCTGAAAACAGAGTTAAAAAGCCAGAATCAAAATATGTCACCGGACATCTACCGGTAACTAGAGGTCCATAGATAGCTTTACAATCTGGAATGATGTAAAAATGTTGGAGGTGAACTATTGATTATCTTACAATAATTTTTCTTTTCTAGAAAAAGTAAAGGAATAAAATGTCAGAAAGCTTCACAAAATAGAGCTGTCTCTCAAAATGAGACTTGAACTGGTGTAGGTATAAAAATAATTTGGGGCTAAATTTTTATCCCATGGTCACTTTCAGTTAATGTAGAAGGAAATATCAATCCTAAATCAATATCCTAGTAAAATTTTCTATTTTTTTTTTCTCTAGAAAAGACACTTTTCAGGGTGCCTCGGTGGCTCAGTCGGTTAAGCATCTGACTTCAGCTCGGGTCATGATGTCACAGTTCGTGGGTTCGAGCCCCGTGTCGGGCTCTGTGCTGACAGCTCGGAGTCTGGAGGCTGCTTGGGATTCTGTGTCTCCCTCTCTCTCTGCCCCTCCCCTGCTTGTGCGTGCGCACTCTCTCTCTCTCAAAATTAAATAAACATTTTTAAAAATTAAAAAAAAAAGATATTTTTCTGATTTCTTGTTTTTCTAAATCACAAGTATTTTTATTATTTTATTTTATTTTAAGATTTTATTTTTTTAAGTAATCCCTACACCTGAGGCAGAGCTCAGACTCACAATTCAGAGATCAAGAGTCATATGCTACACTGACTGAACCAGCCAGGTGCTCTGAGAGTGGGTTTTTTTTCTTGTTTGTTTTTTAAGATTTTATTTTTAGGTAATCTCTCCACCCAACCTGGTGCTTGAACTCACAACTTGGAGAGAAAGAGTCGCATGCTCTACTGACTGAATCAGCCAGGCGCCCCTATAGAACGTTATAAAATATAATCACTTGAATTTTTACAACTGTGTTTCTTCTATATATTAATCATTTT
Source organism: Acinonyx jubatus (assembly GCF_027475565.1). Classification (NCBI taxonomy): domain Eukaryota; kingdom Metazoa; phylum Chordata; class Mammalia; order Carnivora; family Felidae; genus Acinonyx; species Acinonyx jubatus. The sequence continues at coordinate 14,842,885 of NC_069386.1, forward strand.
AAACATTTTTTATGGCTTAGTGTTAATAATCTCTATGAGTGTAGATTTTTAGATGAATTTAATGTCAACTAGGGATTAATGTGAATTAATTAAATTGACTGTATCTTCTTTAATGAGAAAAAAAGGATTTAGTTTTAATACTGATGATCTTAATAAAGCTTCTCTCTACTTATCTGTATTTTCTCAACATTAGGAATTATTTTTATTAGAAGGTGAATTAATTTAATAACGGCAGAGTGGGAAAACTTGAAATAAATCAAGTGATTGCAAACTGACTTTGCTATTGTTCTTGAGGCTGTGTAATCAAACCGAATAACTTTCAATTAGGAAAGACCCAATTTGTTGAAGCCACTTAAAAATAAAAACATAAATTGGAGTTCACGTTTATTTGTCTTTTGAAACAGCCATCCAACAGAATTTGAAACAATATCTACAACGGAAGGTAAACGAGCGTTTAACACACCTGACTCCACTCGGTAAATTATAAGAAAAAAATCACATGTTACAAACGCATCTCCAGTAGAATCATTGTCCCTAAGGATGCAGTACCATGAAATAAAATCCTAGCAGAAATCTGTGGGTCTCTGAGCGCCTGGGTGACTTGGTTAAACGACTGCCGGTTGATTTCGGCTCAGCTCATGAGCTCACAGTTGGTGGGATCGAGCCCCGTGTCGGGGTCTGTGCTGACAGCATGGAACCTGCTTGGGATTCTCTCTCTCTCTCTCTCTCTCTCTCTCTCTCTTTCTCTGCCCGTCTCCCACTTGCGCTTTTTGTCTCTCTCTCTCAAATAATACATAATTGAACTTAAAAAAAAAAAAAAGAAATCTTGGAGCGCTCTGAAATTAACTCATGGCTAAGTGACAAAGACACATGGAACTCCAAGCACATATCTGAAGTGCATAGGTTTTATGACGCCTGTTGTACAAGGTAAGACGAATGGTTGTTGAGCACGTTAGACCACTGTGTAGCTCTTCTGTATTTTGGGGAGCATTCATTGGACTTATACGCTACAGTTCTTTTTTTAAATTAAGTTTTCACCTATTTGTTGTTTTTAATTTTTTTTTATATTTTACTTATTTTTGATAGAGACAGAGCACAAGTGGGGGAGGGGCAGAGAGAGAAGGAGACACACAATCCGAAGCAGGCTCCGGGCTCCGAGCTGTCAGCACAGAGCCCGAGGCGCCGCTCCAACTCATGGACCTTGAGATCGTGACCTGAGCCGAAGTCAGTTGCTCAACCGACTGAGCCACCCAGGCGCCCCCCTATGCTTCCCCTTATTCTATTGAGACCGTTGTCTTGCGCTTAAGGGCCCGACAAGCTCATTCCCAATGGCCTGCGCTTACAGATGGACGCATGTGATGGATGATGCGTTCTGCAGGCCGATGCTGGCGTCTTCCAGGGTGCATCCCCCAGCCAGTCAGACCTGAGGCTGCGTTTAAAACAAATGACGCGCTGATAGGCTTACTCACTTTAAACCTGACAATATAGTGTTCTAGATCAGGAAGCTCCCAGTTTAAAACATTCCATGCCCAGATCTGGCTACCAAGTGGTGCCAGGCCGTTGTAGCTTTGGCCCCCGTTCTGGCTTTGCCAGGGAAACAGTGGGTAATAGGATTCACTTCTCTGTCTTGTTGAGAATGCGAGAGAAGGGATCCAAAGTCCCTAGCTCTGCGTCTGATACAGAAGATCTTCATAGGGGACGAATCTCATCATTACTCCTGAGGATGATGACTGTAATGGATGTCAGTTCCGAAATAAAATAAAGATCAGTTGAGACATTGTTGGGGTGGGATGTGCTAAATGTCCTAATAGAGCTTTCAAAGGGGATCGAGTAGGAAACAGGCATTGCAGGTGGTGGACTTCAGTATAAAAAAGTGGACTCAGTATAAAAAAGAACTTTCCAATAATTCGATTGGCTTATAAACATTTTAAAAAATGACCATCCTGGGGCGCCTGGGTGGCTCAGTCGGTTGAGCGTCCGACTTCGGCTCAGGTCATGATCTCACGGTTCGTGAGTTCAAGCCCCACATCGGACTCGATGCTGACAGCTCAGAGCCTGGAACCTGCTTCAGATGCTGTGTCTTCCTCTTTCTCTGCCCCTCCCCCGTTCGTGCTCCATCTCTCTCTCTCTCTCTCTCTCTCTCTCTGCAAAATAAATAAACATTAAAAAAATTAAGTAAATAAATAAAAGTGACCATCCCATCTGTCTGGGGTGGCAGAGAGTAGATAATTGTGTTAGTTGGGGTTGAACAAATCAGTGTTTCCTAAACCTGGTTGCATGAAATGGAATCACCTGGGAAGCTTTAAAAATCCACATTTTACAGATACATGAGAAACCTCTTCCCGCACAAACACAAGCATACCATTTCCAAGCGTAATTGCTGCTATTTGTTAGAAATGACACACTTTGACTATGTAAAACCGAGACAAGATGCCGCCCGTGCGAGAACAAAACTGTTTGCTTCTTAGATGGTTTCCTGCGAAACTCAGCAAATTACACCGTGCCTCCCTTTTCCAAATAACATTCTGGAGAACTCTCATGAACGTAAACATCAAGGACAGCCACAAAGGAAGAAGATACAGAACCACAACACAGAGAGCATCCCTGAGCCAGGGTTTGGTTCCAAGTTCTTTTTTTCTGTTAATAAATGATATTGTAATGGTAGCTCCCATTTATAGAAGACATTATCCTGTTCCTAAATTGCTAGCTCAATGTTCCTAAACTCTCTGGCACGAGCTTTACTTTCCCGATTGGGGGGATGGGAGCGTGGAACCAGATCGGGACTGATCATTCCAAATGCACACGGGGGCATGAAGGGGACTGTAGGTGGGTTGTGGGGACCAGGTGTGGTCATGGAGAGCAGTGGGGACCATAGCAACATGGACGGCATGGACCTTTTCTAAAGAGGGGTGCCACTGTTTGACCCCTTGTTAAATGTGACCTTGTGGAAACACAGATTCAATTTTATCACAGGTTTTGATTTTTCAAGACAGCCTAGTAATTCCAAACTTCAAAATGTGAAGGTGGCCATTTAAAATATCATTTCGCAGTTCCAGACGGAGAATCCTGGAGGCTGGATCCGGCCTATGGGTCACTGGTGCTTATTCTTTCTGGACCGGCTGATGGCTATGGGTGCCTTCCATCATGAGTATTTTCCAGCAGCATTTCTCAAACTTTGATGTGCATAAGAATCGCCTGGAGGGCTTGTTAAATCACAGACTTCTGGGTTTCATAGTAAGCGACTCTGATTGGGATTTCTTGCAAGTTCTCTGTTGGTACTGAGACCGACATTTGCCCGTGACTGTGTAAGCCAGGACTCGGTCATAGTCCTGCCCCCTTTGGCTTGGTTATTGTTGGGTATTCATTTGATCAATTCAGGGAGTCTCCCTGACTCCTCTTGTTCTGCTTCTTCTGTCTCCCTCCCTCCCGGTATCAAGATGACACCTTCGGAAAGGTTGTAGCTGGCACTTTTGCATTAGGGCAGGGGAAGCAGAGCAGTATTAATGTGCTTAGATTCAGTCCGGTTAACTTGGCAGGAAATGCTGGATCCCGTTCATTTATTGTTATTGTTCGTAAACATTCGGTAAGCTTAAGGTGTACAACATGTTGATTTGATACAACATGTATATTGCAACATGATTCCCACTGTAGTGTTAGCTAACACCTCTCTCGTGTCACATAATTGTCGTTTCTCTTGTGGTGAGGACATTTGAGAATCTAGTTTCTTAGCAACTTTCAAGTATGTCATACAGTATTGTTAACTATAATCATGCTGTACATTAGATCTTCCGAACTTATTCATCTGACCACACATTTATACCCTTTGTCTAACATTTGCCCATTTCCCCTACCTCCCAGCTTCCGGTAACTATCATTCCGATCTCTGTGTCTATGAGCTAGGTTTTTTTTTGTTGTTGTTGTTTTGTTTTAGATTCCACAGATTCCACATCTAAGTGATATCATACAGTATTTGTCCTTTTCTATCGGATTCATCTCACTTAGCATAATCCCTTCAATGTCCATGTTGTCTCAAATGGTAGGATTTACTTCTTTTTCATGGCAGAATAATATTCTAGTGTGTGTGTGTGCGCGCGCGCGTATCACATCTTCTTGATCCATTCATCCATTGACTCATCAACAGGTTGTTTCCATATCTTGGCTGTTGTGAATAAATACTGCAATAAACATGAGTAGACAGCTCTTTGAGATCCTGCTTTCATTTCCTTTGGGTCTATGCCCAGAAGTGGGATTGCTGGATCGTATGGTAGTTTTGGTTTTAGTTTGTTGAGGAACCTCCATACTGATTTCCATAGTGGCCGTACCAAGTTACATTTCCCATCAACAATCCACGAGTGTTGTATTGTCACCACATCCTTGCCAACACCTGTGGCCTCTTGTCAACAGTGGTTGACAATGGACAACAATGGACGATGGAATGGTTGATCCTGACCATTCCAACAGGTGTTGTGAGGGGATATCTCATTGTGGTTTTGATTGTCATTTCCCTGATGATTAGTGATGTAGAGTATCCCTTCATGTACTTATTAGCCATTTGGATGTCTTCTCTGGAAAAATGTCTACACAGTTCCTCTTCCCATTTTTTTTTTTAAATTGGGCTGGGGTTTTTTGTTGTTGTTGTTGCTGCTGTTGTTATTGAGCTGTATAAATTCTTTATAGATGTTGAATATTAACCCCTTATCAGATATATGGTTGGCAAATATTTTCCCCCATTTTTAGGTTCCCTTTTCATTTTGTTGATGGTTTCTTTGGTTGTGCAGAAGTTCTTATATTTTTTTTTAAGGTTTATTCATTTATTTTGAGAGAGAGAGAGGGGAGGGACGGAGAGAGACAGAGAGAGAATCCCAAGCAGGCTCCATGCACGACCCAATGCAGAGCTCGATCTCATGATCATGACCGGAGCCTAAATCAAGAGTCAGATGCTTAACTGACTGAGCCACCCACGTGCCCCATGCGGAACCTTTTTAGTTTGATGTAGTCCTACTTGTGGAGTTTTGCTTTTCTTGCTTGTACTCAATCCTGTGTAGAAATAAGGTTACCCCTAAACACTTTGCAGATAACCAGCTTCATAAGTAAGTATATTCAGTGACGCACAGGTGATTACTCAGTGCTGGGCAATGTGCAAGGTATTTTTTCTGTGCTACCTTTAGTGCGAACAACCATTTCTGAGATAGATATTTTCATTCCTACTTCACTGAGTCTCAGAGAAGTTGCATACCTCCTCTTAGGTTGCACAGACACTAAGTGGCAGAGGAGAAATTTAAAGGAAGGCAGCATGGTTCCGAAGCCTATGCTCCTTCTGGGATACTTCCAAACTTACATGCGCACACAGTAGTATAACTTGATAGAGTAAAATTAGTATCAGATAAAAATCATACCTTGCCCCATAAAGGATGCAAAGTGACTAACGAAAATGTCAATTATATTGCCATATAAAATAAATTCGAAGCAAATAAAATAAAACAAGAAGGAAAGAAAGATGAAGTACCAAAAGGCTTTGCCTGAAGTCATATTCCCTCAGTAGCAGTGGCTCATGAACCTGACCCTGAGCTCCTAAAGAAAGGGTAGTCTCTAAGGGCACCATGTTATGGGGTGATAGGCCATGTGAAGGCGGAGTGGTCTCTATCCTGAGTCCAGTATGCTCGTGACCACCTGAGGAGACTCTGGAGGTGTTCATGGATCTACCTGTGTCTCCAATCCCCGGAGAAGTATTGGGTGCTGGCTACGAACAACCCTCATTGCTATTGACCTCAAACAACCTGCATGGTACTGTAGATCTGAAGCCTGGGATCCTGTCCAGGTAATTCCATCTGTCTGGCACAACACTGGAGACAGACAGGTTATGAGTTCAAACACTGCCAGCAGGTTGATGATAATCCTTCGGATTAATTGCTTTAAATTAAATATACAATCAAGGCATCATGCACTTCAACCCTGGAAGTCTGTCTTTGTTCTCCCACTTCACTTGTTTTAAGGTTCAGTACCTTTGATTGGTTGACGCATACGCAGAGCTTTCTGATAGATGACTTCAGAAGAAGAAGAAACAAAATGAACCACGGGGAAGAAATAAATACAAAACAGAAATATCTCCTGTTCAAGGGCAAGGAAACTTGCTCACATTTGAGAAAAGTTCCTAGAGATCTTATCTGCAAGTTTCCCCATCTGAAAATGAGGAGGTTGGCGTTCTACTGACATTTAAGGTTCTTTCTGTCTGCAAGACTCAGGAAGGCACGATTCAGACTGTGATGTGATGGCATCAGAGGTGAGCACAGGAGAAAGAGGAAGTAATCCCCAGAATGCCATGGCCGAGCATCCATCGGAGATGTAGCCAAGCAGCTTGAGCAGAGACTATTGCGGGGCTCAGTCTCATGAATTGTGACATCATGACCTGAGCCAAAATCAAGAGCTGGAGAACTGAGCCACCCAGGCATCCCGTTGCCCACTTTTCAAATTAAGTTTCCAATCTGAAAACATGCCCCTTCCTATTTTTATTTGAACTTGTTTGGTTAGTGCAAATCAAGTTAAACTAAACAGAAACAAACCGACAAAGTACCTTCTGAAGCTTCCACATACGGCAGGTACAATAGTTTGTGCTCATAACTTCTGGATTCTCACATAGCTGACTTGGCTTGCCAGATTTGTTCAGAGGACCACGGTCTGGGATCTCTGGGATCGCTACATAGTTAGGTCTCCTTTATATACAGCAAAACCTTGGATTGCGAGTAACTTATCCTGCGAGTGTTCTGCGAGACGAGCAGACATTTCCAATAAATTTTAACTTGGTAAACGAGCGATGTCTTGCAATGTGAAGAGTAAGTGATGCCGAACGTCACATGATCACAACTGAGCCAAAGGTCCTTGAAATGCACTTAGATATACAAGTGCCTTGGATTACAAGAATGTTTCCGGAACGAATTGGGCTCGGAAGCCAAGGTTTTGCCGTCCTTCACTCTGGATGTTGTTGTTTGTACTTCAGAGTGTATAAGCAACTGGATGGCTGGGCGCACATTTTAAAGCAAATGAGTTTTTTCAAAAAAAGGTCAAACACAAAACAAATCAAGGCATGTTATACTCCAGCCTGTTTAGTTTTGAGGCTACGTTGGTGGGATGGTAGATATATGCTGCATTACCTACCCCTTACTCTCTAGCTTCTAGTTCTAGCTCCTGCCCTCATTTTCCTGGGGAGCCATCTCTTCTCCACAATCAGTTCCTGGGGCTCTGGTGGGGATGCCTCCATTATGCTTCCTTGACCATGGCGACTGGTCCAGAGCTTAGCGAGCAGTCCGTCAGAGCCAATCAAAGCTTGTAGCAATTAGAATGAAGTTTGGAAAGACATCCAAAATGAGAGTGGCTTCAATAAAAGGCATTTTATTTCCGCCTCATGGATAAGTCCAGAGGTAGACCGTTTTAGGACAGATACGCTAGCTCTGTTCCAGACTTTTTTTTTTTTTTTTTTGGAAGAAATTGACATGCTGATTCTGACATTTACATAGATGTGCAAAGAACCTAGAATAGCCAACATGTTATAGAAGAATACAGTGAGAAAACTTTCAGCACTTTATTTCAAGACTTATTGTAAAATTATAACAATTAAGCAGTGTTGTATGGTATAAGGAGGACAAATAGGCTAATGAAACAAAATATAGTCCAGAAACAGCCCCACTCATATATAGTCAGTCAGTTTTCAACAGGGACACAGAACAATTCAGTGAAAAAAAAAGAAGGTGTTTTCCATAAATGGTTCTGGAACAATTAAGATGGGAAAATGAAAAATATGGTACCTATGTTATAGCATATACAAACTATAGTTCCAGACAGACGATGTAAAGTGTAAGCAATAATCATATTCTTTAAAAATATGGGGTAGGCAAATATTTTTCAGAATATAAAGGCATTTAAAAAAAAAGATAAAAATCTGGGGTGCCTGGATGGCTCAGTCGGTTAAGCCTCTGACCTCAGCTCAGGTCAGGATCTCACAGTTTGTGAGTTGGAGCCCCCATCGGGCTCTGTGCTGACAGCTCGGAACCTGGAGCCTGCCTCGGATTCTGTGTCTCCCTCCTCCCCACTCAAGAAAAAAATAAACATTAAAATAAATAAATAAATATAAAAATTAAATAGAAAAAGATAAACTGCTTCATCAAAATATTAGTTCTATTTAATAAAAGGCATTATTAAGAAAATGAATGAGGGGCGCCTGGGTGGCTCAGTCGGTTAAGTGTCCGACTTCGGCTCAGGTCATGATTTCGCGGTCCTTGAGTTCAAGCCCCGCGTCGGGCTCTGTGCTGACTGCTCGGAGCCTGGAGCCTGTTTCAGATTCTGTGTCTCCCTCTCTCTCTCTGACCCTCCCCCAGTCATGCTCTGTCTCTCTCTGTCTCAAAAATAAATTAAAAAAAGTTAAAAAATTAAAAAAAAAAGAAAATGAATGGTATTTTAAAAAAAGAAATGAATGGGATTTGTTTTTGTCTCCTTTTCACAGAACTTTAATATAATTTGGATTCTTTAGTATTTAGTAAAATGTATAGTTTTTTGAACCTTGCTTAGAAAGAAAGGTACTGGGGCGCTTGGGTGGCTCAGTCAGTTAAGAGTCTGACTTCAGCTCAGGTCATGATCTCACGGTTCTTTGTGAGTTCGAGCCCTGCATCGGGCTCTGTGCTGACAGCTCAGAGCCTGGAGCCTGCATTAGATTCTGTGCCTCCCTCTCTTCTGCCCCTCCCCTGCTCGTGCTCTGTCCCTCTCTCAAAAATAAATATTTAAAAAAAGAAAAAAGAGATATTTTTCAACTTGCTTTTTTTCTCCCTAAAACTTCCTTTACCTTCTTTGTCGCTATCAAGCACGTACATAACTCTGTGCCTTTTACCTCTCAAACCCCAGATTTGCTAACTTCAGTATCATCAGAATATTATTTGCCTTTCTACATGTACGAAGTCTTAGAGCCAATTCATTCCATCTATGCAATTACCCCTTTGTCTATAAAGATCTCCACTGGGATTTCCCTGGAAATATTTCAGTGATAGCTTCATTTTGCAGACAAAGGAAATGGAGAGAATAAAACATTTCCTGGAAATTTGACAGTCTTGGCGTTGAAAAGTTAAGCACTGTAAATTTAACAGATGCAAACAAATTAGTCCCCCTAATACTAATGTCAGAGCATCCCCTGAATTCCTATGTGATCGCAGCTCCCGAGACAGGCTCTCTAGAAAGCCTTCCCCATCCTGAGTTCCTTCTTTGTAATACCTGAATATTACCAGTTAAGCCTGCACGAGGATTATTTTATCGGTAGCTTTATAAAATGGGGTCTGGGTGCATGTGTGTCTGTGTGTGTATTTAGTATACTTTGCGCCTATGTATTCTTCCTCACCACAATTTCTTAAAATTCTTAAAATTAAAAAAAAAATTCCTTAAACTCATTTTTGCTGATTAAAACCTGATATTGTTAAAAGAGAGGCTAGGGGAACAGTGGCCGAAGGAAGAGAATGGCTTATCTCCCACAGGTTCTGTGCACATAGGTGTCAATGTTTCTTTCGTTAAAGATTTTTTATTCAAAAAAATTTTCTTTATGTTTTATTTATTTTTGAGAGCAAGAGAGACAGAGCACGAGCGGGGAGGGGCAGAGGGAGAGAGGGAGACCCAGAATCCGAAGCAGGCTCCAGGCTCCGAGCGGTCAGCCCAGAGCCCGATGCGGGGCTCGAGCTCACAGGCCCCGAGATCACGACCTAACCGACTGAGCCACGCAGGTGCCCCTAAAGATTTTTATTTTTAAATAATCTCTACGCCCAATGTGGGGTTCGAACTCACGACTCCAAGATCGAAGGTCGCATGTTCCACTGACTGAGCCAGCCGCCTTCATGGTGTCTACCTTTCTAATACGTGTCTGGTGGGGCTGATACGCCACTTTGCATTTGCAGACGGGGCTGTGTTTTATGAAGGATATTCACAGACATGGCATTACGGAATCCCAGACAATACGGGAACTCTGCTAGCGTATAATGTCTCCTGGTTTTACGAATCCTTTCCCAGCGTGAGTCCTTCAAAAGACTGTGGTTGCCGAAGCTCCCCAGGGAGGAGTTACACTGCCTCCCCCCACCCCCGCCCCCCAACCTCCAACGACGTGATTCCAATGGTGTTTTATCTTCACGAAGTTCCGTGGATTCTTCATGAATTTGACTGTGACCAACCCGGGTCGTGAGGTTGTCCAGAATGCATGCACACCTCTCCCGCCACCCATCCTGTGCAACGTTCCGGGACCGATACCCTGCCAGAGCAGTCCGGAGGGACACGTCTTTCTTTCCTCTGTCCCAGTACAAACAGACCGGGGCGTGTGTCCTAAGCCTTGCAGATAGGTGGGAGCAGGTGTAAGACCATCCTCGCCAGATACTTCTGGCCAGGAGATTCCTTTTTACTGAGTTTATTTATTTTGAGAGAGGGAGCGTGAACACGAAAACAAGGGAGGGGCAGATGGAGAGGGAGCGAGAAAGAGTCCCAAGCAGCGGTCAAACTCATGCACTGTGAGCTCACGATCTGAGCCGAAATCAAGAGTGGGGCGCTCAATGGACCGAGCCACCCAGGTGCCCCTACCCCGCAGACCCCTATAGTGAGGGTGGCCTTGGGGGGCTTGCCTCCACCCTCAAGAGTCGCCTCTGTTCCCATCTGCTCCCATACCTGGTTCTATAGCCTTCCTGTTCCTAATCTCCTTCCAACAGATTTTCTTCGCTTGACATTGGCCGGCGTCATTTTTCTGTTGTCTCCCCTCAAAGCGCCCGTCTGTGTAGGTTCTCTTTTGGAAACGTCATCAGACGTTGTTTGCCAAAGTGGTTTGCAAGTGGAAGCGGGTGCGGATTTCGGTAACAATACCTTGATTCCCTCGAACAGAAAGGAGGAAGCTGCCGGAGGACAGGACTTGCTAGAACTTTTGCCCAAATAACACAACTCCTATGCTTCCATTTTCCGAGGTCTCCTACCAGTCACAGAGATGAACCAGGCTGTATGCGCACGTGAACACCGAATTCTGTTTGCCATTAAACTGTGCACGAAGCTGACCATTTCCCAAACGAACTAGGTGGTACTCATGCCTAGGATTTTCCAGGCATCAAGGGTTATGCTAAACATTGTCTGTGCATTATCTCATTTAATTCTGAAAAAGACGATGAGATAAGCACCATTATTGTCCTCATTTTACTGATGAACCAATAAAGTTAAGTCGCCGGTACACGGCAGAGCCAGCATCCAAACTGAGGGACTGAGTCACATCGCATACCAACCACTCTGTGCTAATATAATAATTATGTGCTGCATCGCAAGGCCTATTTTCTGATTACACAGATTGTGGAAATAGATAATTTTTATTCTTCATGTTTATTCTTAGCTCCAACCACACATCTAATTAATAGATTTCATATTTATTTTATTTGTTTATAAAAATATGCTTCGCTTTTATGATGAAGTGGCTAAGTGTCAGGGACTATAACTTACTTAATTACGTATGGCTTAATTGGTGTAATAGTTAATTACACGGAGTTAATTTTTAAAATTAAGTCATTGTATTATATAACATGTTACTCTGCTGATGTCGATCATATTTCTCTGTTAACTTTGAAACTTTGACTCAAGCATTATTAGATGTATCCATAGTTCATTTTAATACTAAATTAGTATACGTTAGCAGTAAGATTATAGACCCACACGGTGTCATCTATTAAAACCATTTATTTGCCCAATATGCAAAAAATATTAAATATGAAGAAAAGTCTGCACGTAACTGCCAAAAGTCAGTCTCAATGTTGAGATCAGGTGGGACATTTTATTTACTTTTGGCATTTCTTAGTCTTAGTATTCTCTCCTGTCATTTAAATAGAAACAATTCTAGGTTGAAAACCTACTGAGAGAAAATGACTTAACTGTGTTGTCACATTCTCTAGGACAGGGTCACTGCTTTATATTCTTCGCGCGGAATAGCTCCTGGCACAATACATGTTTGTAGAATTTGAATTTTGAATTTAAGTGAAATGATGCTGAAAATTTTACATTAGCTACAGCCATCCATCTGAATTTAAGCCAACAGTTGCTATCTTGCATAGGGGAATCCTTAATGAGGTTTCTGGTGAGATTATTTTGGTGACAGTACAAAATGAAACATTTCTTCTCCTTTGAGTTTTCTGTTTCAGTCATGCGTGGCTTAGTCTTTAGGCTAGGGTCTCTGACTCCAGTGAAAATTAGAACATTCGTGATCGTTAAGATTTCCGATACTTTATGGGAAAAGAAATTAATACATTCCACTCTATCACCTATTTTCGTAAGGATAAAGAAACTGAAGCCCAGAGAGGTAGAATGATTTATTAATGTCACACAGCTCCTAGTACTAGAAGTGCCTTTTGAGTGTAGTGACTCTGGGTCTCAGTTCAGTATTGCTTTTACAGCACCTAGCACCGAACATCGCATTACGCGATTAGAAATGAGTTGTAACCCATTACTGAGCTTAGCGCTTCCCTACCAGTGTCTCAGTTTCGATCCTTATTCAATGTACGGGATGCATCACAAAAACAAAATGTTCTAGGTGGCCACTTCAAGATAAGAATTTCCTATGAAGTGTTTAAAGCACTTCCAACACTCAGAATGAGGAGAGTTTAGTACTCCACTGCCGTGGAATTGTAAGTTGGGACAACCTTACCGGAGAGAGTTTAGCAAGAGATATCTACAACCTTTTATTTATTGTTTTAATATAATTGTTGTCAAATTGGCTTCCGTAGAGATATCTGCAACCTTAAAAAGCATATTCCCTTTGGGGCGCGTGGGTGGCTCAGTCGGTTAAGCGTCCAACTTCAGCTCAGGTCATGATCTCACTGTTCGTGAGATCGAGCCCCTCATCAGGCTCTGGGCTGACAGTGCGGAGCCTGCTTGGGATTCTCTCTGTCTCTCTGCCTCTCTCCAACTTGCACTCTCTCTCTTTCAAAAAAAAAAAAAAAAAAAAAAAGAAAAAGCATATTCCCTTCAATTTAGCGGTTCCTTGCTAAGATGTTATCCAAAGGAAACAAATCTGGCAAATGCACTGACATGAACGGATGTGCACGTGTGCCCACACACAATCATCATAGCACTGTTTAAAAGGAAAAGTTGAAAAAAAAATTAAAAAAAATAAATAAATAAAAGGAAAAGGTGAAAGCACGCGCATGTCCGTCAGTGGGGGTTGGTTCTGGTACATACTTACCAGAGATGTGCAAAGAAAATGCAGCCTTTCTGTTTCGTGATATTGGATTGGATGCTTCTATGAGGACCGACCTTCTTGGAGGGTAGTAGTGGGGTTGCTGGTGGGTGCTTGAACTTTCAACGTGCCACTTAGTGAAATACAAGCTTCTCTGCTTTCAACTGTCTGCAAAACTGTCTCTTCGGGGCCAATGCACAGTGTTTTGGGTTTCTTTCCTTCCCTGCTGCTTTTTCCTGTGGTCATCAGGGAGGAGGAAGAGCTTGGCTTTATGTGGCCTCTTCTGTGCTCTTACTGGTCTCTGCTCCCATCTGGCCTTTTTCGAGTAGTTATGTTCTTGGATTCACTGTGGGAGTGTACAGTCAGACATTTCTTCTTGGTCTCAGAATGTGACCACAATGGATTCTCCCCACTCTCCCCTTCTTTGCTGGTAAGCATGCTGGGAATGTGGCCGTCCAGCCAGAGACTAAATTCCCCAGTGGCTCTTTGTAGGGAAATGTGCCCATGTAAGTGATAGAGTAGGACAGAAGTGACATATGCCACTTCATTGGTTGGTCCTTAAAACATTGTATGCACACTCTCCTGAGTTTTCTTTCCTCTGTTATTACTGTAATTACTGGGACCCATCTTTGGCCCAGCAGCCAGCCTCCCCACTCAAGACTGTTAATGATGGAGAGAAATAAATATCTTCATTTCAAAAAAATGTTTATTTCCTTATTTTGAGAGCAAGAGAGAGTGCAAATGCAAGCTGGGGAGGGGCACAGAGAGAGGGAGAGAGAGAATCCCAAGCAGGCTCCACAATGTCAGCACAGAGCCCAATGAGAGGCTTGATCCCATGAACTGTGAGATCATGACCTGAGCCGAAATCAAGAGCTAAATGCTGAACTGACTGAGCCACCCAGAGGCCCCCCAAAATGATAGCTTTCTGAGAAAGAGTGAATGGAAGGAAAATTTTAGAGACACATCTGAATGTATCTGTATTTTAGCCTTTAGTTTTATACTTAGTTTGGCTGGGTATAGAAATCTAAGTTAGAGATCATTTGACTTTGAAATTTTGAAAAATTTTGCCCCAGAGAATAAACTTCCAGTCCTTTGTATCTAAGGTGAGGGTGGGCTATTTCTTGGGTATGTGACCTTAAAAGAAGATCTAGATATTTGACTTGTTCTTCAGCAGATTAAAAAAATTTTTTTATTTTACTGTCCCAATCTTTCCTTCCCCTCTCACTATAGGTTTTAGACATATTTGGTGCCATGCATATTTGCATCCTTGGAGATTATTTTATGTAATTCATATCTGTTCACAGATTCCTTCATGCTTGGCTTATGGTTCAGTTTTCTGGGATCTGCTAATTCAGTGACCAGCCTTTCACCCACTCTATAGATTACAAACTTTGATTGCTTTAATATTATCTTTCATTGTCCCTATCCTTGTAGACTTATGTCTACAAAAATCCTTTTCTAGTATTTCGTGGGATGGAGAAAAGAGAAATGAGTGAAAGCATATGTATATGAGTGAAAGCATCATGTATAATACTTGATTAAGAATTTGGAATAGTTCCTTATTTTCCTTTAGATTTCTACTGTATTCTAATTGTGAATATTTTATTGTTCAACTGTAGAGTTCAAAGCGTATTTAGGAGCACTTGGCTGGCTCTGTTTGTAGAACATGCAATTTTTGATCTCAGGGTTGTGAGTTTGAGCTCCATGTTGGGTGTAGAGATTACTTAAAATTAAAATCTGAAACTAAGCTTATTCAAGGGCACCTGGGTGGCTCAGTTGGTTAAGTGTCCAACTCTTGATCATGACCAAGTTCAGGTCATGATTCCAGGGTCTTGCAGCTCAGAGCCTGCTTGGGATGCTCTTTCTCCCTCTTTCTCAGCCCCTCCTCTGCTCACACTCACACTTTCTCTCTCGAAATAAATAAATAAACTTTAAAAAAAGCATATTCAAAAATGTTTTTTTTTAAAGCTTATTTATTTATTTTGAAAGGGAGAGAGAGAGTGTGTGTGTGTGTGTGTGCCCACGAGCAGGGGAGAGACAGAAAGAGAGAAGGAGAGAGAGAATCCCCAGCTGGTTCTGTGCTGTCAGTGCAGAGCTCGACTTGGGGCTCGATCCCAGGAACTGTGAGATCATGACCTGAGCTGAAATCAAGAATCAGACACTTAACCCGCTGAGCCATCTAGGTGCCCCTCAAAAACCATTTTCTTTTTTTTTTTAAAATTAATTAATTAATTAATTTATTCATTTATTTTGAGAGAGAAGGGAGAGAGAGAGAGAGAGAGAGAGAGAGAACCTGAGCAGGGGAGGGACAGAGAGAGGGAGACAGAATCCCAAGCAGACTCTGCACCATCAGCACAGAGCCCGATGCAGAGCTCGAACTCACAAACCATGAGATCATCACCTGAGCCGAAATCAAGGGTCAGATGGTTAACCGACTGAGCCGCCCAGGCGCCCCAACCATTTTCTTAATGAAAAAACAGGGAGTGCAAACTGGTGCAGCCACTCTGGAAAACAGTATGGAGATTCCTCAAAAAACTAAAAATAGAACTACCCTACGACCCAGCAATGGCACTACGAGGCATTTATCCAAGGGATACAGGTGTGCTGTTTCGAAGGGACACATGCACCCCCATGTTTATAGCAGCATTATCCACAATAGCCAAAGTATGGAAAGAGCCCAAATGTCCATCGAGGGATGAATGGATAAAGAAGACGTGATAATATATATATGTATGTATACGTATATGTATATATATGTATACATACATAATATATGTACATATATTATCACATCTTTTTTATCCATTCATCCCTCCATCCATTCATCCCATCCATTTATATATATATTATATATATATTATATATTATTATATATTATATATTACTATATATAATATATAATAATATATAATATATATTAATATAACATTAATATATATAATAATATAATAATTATATATATATAATGGAGTTTTACTCAGCAATCGAAAAGAATGAAATCTTGCCATTTGCAACTACGTGGATGTAACTGGAGGGTATTATGCTAAGTGAAATTAGTCAGTCAGAGAAAGACAAAAGTCATATGACTTCACTCCTATGAGGACTTTGAGAGACAAAACAGATGAACATAAGGGAAGGGAAACAAAAAGAATATAAACACAGGGAGGGGGACAAAGCAGAAGAGACTCCTAAATATGGAGAATAAACTGAGGGTTGAGGGAGGGGGTGTGGGAGGGGGGATGGGCTAAACAGTAAGGGGCACTAAGGAATCCACTCCTGAAACCATTGTGGCACTAGATGCTAACTCATTGGGATGTAAATTAAAAAAAAAAAAAAAAAAAAAAAGAAAAAGAAAATTTAAAAAAAAAGAAAAAAAGAAAAAAAACCAAAACTACCTGACAGCATAAACTTTGTAGCTCATGAGATGTTCACTTTCTCATGTGCCGTTTTCGTTTTTCCATCTTCTGCTTGAGATAAGAGAACTTGGGGAACCACTGCATCACTGAAAAGCAGGCATCTTGAATGTTTCATGAAGAACCATGTTTTATTCTTGGAGTCCTGGGGAGTACTCTTTTGGTCGCGTGATGTATCTGAATGACTCATGCCATCCTCTCTCATTCTCTCTTTTATGAACACGGCACGGGAATTTGCAAAAATAGATGGGACTGGGGTCGCTGTCCTGGATTGTGGCACCAAGCGACGTAAGAATTTGGGGTGCCATAACCACATCCTGGCCTGAGAAGTAACCCTAACTTCTCGACCGAAATAATGCATTCTGGATGCAACACGCCTGCCTTGTTCTTCAGGAGTCAAAGAACCTTCTCTAGAGACAACCCAGCGTATGGAATCTCATCAAGCAAGAGCCTGTGTGGTTCTCCCCGTCTGAAATGACCGCCCGTTTTCTTGGTGACAAATGTATCTGTGGGATGGTTTCGGGGGTCTACAATTTTGGGGTGGGAAGAGATGTGGAGAATGTCCAATCTCGCTGCCTTTTGAAGGCTGAGGTGATACCCACCACAGGAATGCCAAGACTTTTTATGGGCAGAGATTAAAGGCTTCCAGTGTCATTAAAACCCTGGACACAGTCAGGTAGACGTTGTCTCTGGGGACCACATATTCCCCTCTCCAGACTGCCATTCCCTCTTCCCCATGTGGGGCTTGAACTCATGACCCTGAGATCCAGAGTCACGTGCTCTTCCGGCTGAGCCAGCCAGGTGCCCCTCCACTAAGTGTTCTAAGGAAAAGATAAGAGTGTCCACGGTTCCCACCTTGGAAATCACACGCATTTTAATTAGGGCTTCGAGATCTCACAGCCTTCATTTTCTCCTCCGTCCAATGGAGCTAACACCGCCTACAGCGGAGAGCTGTTTAAATAGTTGGAATAAACGAAAAAGCCGACCGCGATGCCTGGTAGTTGCCACTCTGGTGAAAGGAGAAATTTTATGGCAGGGATTATACCTGCCCTCCCTCCTGAATCTGGGCTTCTGCCTGCCTGTGGGGCTATCTGCCATTGCAGAAAAACTTATCAACCAGCTTTGGGATGGGTCGATTGATGGAAATCTTAAAAATACTTCAGGATTTCCGAGCTGCTCTTGGAAATACGTGTTTATTGGGGCACCTGGGTGGCTCAGTTGGTTAAGTGGCCGACCTTGGCTCGGATCATGATCTCAGGGCTCGCGAGTTCGAGCCCCGTGTCAGGCTCTGGGCTGACAGCTCAGAGCCTGGAGCCTGCTTTTGATTCTGTGTCTCCCTCTCTCTCTGCCCCTTCCCCTCCCCCCAAGAAAAACATTAAAAAAAATTTTTTTAAAAGAAAATATGTGTTAACTAGCTTAGTGGAATAAAACCTCTTTTTATCGCAGGCACGGTGGAATCCTGGTGGACAAGAGTGCTGGTCCAAGTTTGGCTGATCAAATGCAAAAGTAAACATTCTAAGTGGCTTTAGACTCTTTCCATTGTATTTTCCCCAGGCATAGGGAAACCAATGAAATAAATCAAGCCCGTGATCTCAAGGAAAATAAGTAAAAAGAGAAGCCAAAAAAAAAAAAAAAAAAAAAAGATTACTCGTAAGGGTAAGGGTTATTTTATTTCCTCCAAAGGTGTCTCCCGACATTTACAGGGAGTAGATAGGGTCCTACAGTGCCTGCAAGAGATTGAATGTGTGTGTCCTCCCAAAATTCAAGTGCTGACGTTCTAACCCCAGTATGGTCGTACCAGGAGGGGGATCGGGTCACAAGGAGGGGGGGAGCCCCCGTGGGTGGGGTTAGTGCTCTAATAAAAGAGGCCCCAGAGAGCTCCCTCACCCCTTGGGCTGAGTGAGGATACAACCCAGCCATTTCTGAACAAGGAATTCGGCTGTCACCACACGCTGAATTTGCCAGTGCCTTGATATGTACTTCTCAGCTTCCAGAGCTGTGAGAAATACATTTCTGTTGTTTACAAGCCACTCAACCTGTGGGATTCTGGTAGAGCAGTCTGAAAGCACCAAGGAAACACCCAAAGGTAGAGCTTATGCCTACGGCAACATTTCCAACCATCGTTCCAGCACGGGGGCCTTAATTTTATTTTTTTATATTCTAACCGCTTGGAAAATCAGTTCTAGATGACAGCCCCCTTGGAAATCACCATTTCGTTGCTACGTTTAAAGAAACAAATGGTCTAATCGCTAAACGATGCAAGCTATTTGGGAATTCATCTTGTCTTTCAGAGTTGGACCCAGTTTACCTTGGCCCGTTGACACATGAGTCAAGTAGACTTTACATTGGATGCAGAGGAAGAAGGAGACTACAATGACAAGGCTCTGTTCTCTCGTTTTCCGACAACATTCAAGAGTGTGGAGAAATGATCCTAGAGGGTAAATGAAAAAAAGTCAAGTTGAATAATATTTAGAACATGATTTCGATTTTGTCAGGAATCTGCATTTGTATAGGAGCATAGGACAAAAAGCTTAGTGTTTACGCGACAAAACGTCCACCATGGCTTTCGGGAATATTTTGCTCTTGGGACATTTTTTGCGTGCATCATATTTTCCCTGAAGATCCTGTCTTCTCCTTAAAATGAAGGAAAAAAAAAAAGCTGTTGATAAGAGAATTTTCTCTTTGGGTTTCTGCAGCTATCTCCAAACACATCATTTCTCCATTTAAGCTAGACCTGAATTTTTATGAAGTTAAAAACAAGTATTTTTACAGAGCGGTTACAGGTTGCCCCCGCTTTTATAAACTCTGTTTTTGAGTAACATCTACTCGATGAAATTATTTTTGGTTTCCTAAAATGAGGGCCAGCTAAACTCGTAGGAACATCCCAGTGGATTACATAATGAACTTTGGTTTCTTTTCTTGTGGTGGCAATCAAAAAGATTTTGGCCAAGTCGCAGCCAAGACCAAGGCTAAGGTGGAGTCATTTGTTCCCAGGACAGCAAACTAAGACTTAATTGCAGTTTCAACCACCCGAGGGGTAGAATTTTAAGCTAATCAGTCTGGAATTTTCTGGGCCGCACCCAGGAGCCATCACAGAGGATCTACCTAAGAAGACCCTACCCTGACCTTCCTCCTCAGGGAAGGTGGACTCACATGGACTAATCTTTTCTTTTGCAAAAACTTCCTAGCCCCATCCTCCTTCCTATAAAACCTTACATTTTGTACACATCCTTGGAGCTTCTCTGTATTTGCTAAATGGGGTTCTGGTCGATGGATTAATCACTTAATTAGGCCAATTAAACCTTCAAATTTATTTAGTTGAATTTTTGTAAGTTTTTAATTATTATTTTTAAATGTTTATTTATTTTTGAGAGAGAGAGAGCATGTGAGCAGGGGAGGGGCAGAGAGAGAGAGGGAGACACAGAATCTGAAGCAGGCTCCAGGCTCTGAGCTGTCAGCACAGAGCCCAACGTGGGGCTTGAACTCACGGACCTTGACCCTGACTGAGCCACCGGGTGCCCTGAATTTTCGTTATTTAACAGACTTCTAGGATCAGTTTATGAGGCAGGGGAGATGATGGGACGTTAAAGTTGGAAGGACCATCTGGATCATTCCAGAAGAGAGGAAAGCTCAGAGAAGTTGCCTAAGGCCTCGGGGCAACTTATCATTGGCTGACCAGCAGAGATAGTCTAGCATCTGTACTCAAAACTGACTCTACCTTCTTCCCCTGGTCCTGACATCCCTAAATCCCAGTGCATCAGTTGATGGGCTTGTTTTCTGGGGGCTTTAGGTAAGTTGTGGTTGACTTTTTTTTCTTTTAATTTTTTTTTTTTTTACATTTATTTATTTTTGAGAGACAGAGACCGGCAGAGTATGAGCAGGGGAGGGGCAGAGAGAGAGAGACACACACAGAATCGGAAGCAGCCTCCAGGCTCTGAGCTGTCAGCACAGAGCTTGACATGGGGCTCGAACTCACAAACCACGAGATCATGACCTGAACCGAAGTCGGATGCCTAACCGACTGGGCCACCCAGGCGCCCCAATTGTGGTCGACTTTTTAAATTAAATTTTAAAAATTTTATTTATTTATTGAGAGAGAGAAAGAGAGAGAGAGAGAGAGAGAATCCCAAGCAGGTTTTGCAGTCAGTGCAGAGCGTGATGTAGGGCTTGATCCCAGGAACCTGTGAGATCATAACCTGAGCCGAAATCAACACCCTGTGCCACCCAGGTGCCCCTGACTTTTGTCATTTTAAAATAGTAATCTTTCCTCAACAATCTTTTCTACATTTGAAATGCAAATTGATACTAACACACCCCCTCAGGGGGGATACTTAACGCTTGGGGGAGAACTTAACATTTAAAAAAAAATTTTTTTTAATGTTTTTATTTATTTTTGAGAGACAGAGTGTGAGTGAGGAGGGGCAGAGCGAGAGAGAGAGAGAGAGAGAGAGAGCGAGAGAGAGAGAGAGACACACACACACACAGAATCCCAAGCAGGCTCCAGGCTCCGAGCTGTCAGCACGGATCCCAATGCGGGGGCTCGAACCCACCAACCGTGAGATCATGACCTGAGCTGAAGTCAGATGCCCAACCACAGGCGCCCCTAAAATTTTTTTTTTTAATGTTCATTCATTTGAGAGACAGAGAGACAAAGAATCCAAAGCAGGCTCTGTGCTGCCAGTAGGCAGCCTAGCCGGGACTCGAACTGATGAAGAACTCACAAACTGTGAGACCGTGACCTGAGCCGAAGTCATCCTTAACCTACTGAGCCACCTAGGTGTCCCTGGCAGGGAGAACTTTGTGGACCTCCCAGACGCTAGAGGGAGGTACTTACTTATGTATCCCAAGCACTGAGTATGGTAATTCCAAGCAGGTGCTTTTCACTGTGAAAATGAGATTTTTAGTAACCTATGCTGTTTCAAGTTTCTTAAGGCTCAGTTTTGTGACAGTACCTCTGGCCCCAGCTCCAGAAGTTCTGCCTTAGGGTTCAGTCCCCCCCCCACCCCTCACAACTATAGGAACTTCAGTGGTTTAACGTCCCTGCTTATCCAAAGGTAAAGAGCTCGAGGATACGATGATACGTCCATTATCATATCCATTATGCTTCCAAAATGGAACTCTCCTCCTCTCTCATCCAACTAACACGCCAACTGACGCACACACCCTTCCCCTTCTTTTGTTCCTGAATCCTTAACGGTGACAAGAAGTTGCCATTTACTAATAGGTGCTCTTTGGGTAGTAGGGTGAACATCTTGAAGAACCAGATGGAAACTCAGTTGGAAAATCACAGGAACAATCTAAATGAGAAATAGCCGACTTGGGACAAGGACACAGAGAGTGGAAAGTAAACCGTGTCTGTGCAAAGTCTTATTAGACCGGCTAAATTCACGCCATCAACCCGCTTTCTTGGCAGTCGGGTGGGCCTCGAGGTCTCCCCTGGGGGCTGTGCACACCTGTTCCCTGGTGGGGGAAGGGGGGTGGGGGGCAGGCTGAAATCCTACCTCCCCGGCTGCCTGGGCTGTGCTTGCTGAGAGGGGTCACATTTTCCTAATTTGCACACAGCTATCAGAGGGATTTCGTGGTAAAGCTGGTCTAAATGTCAGCAAAAACAGTCCTGAGTCAATATTGAGTGGCCGACAAAGGGCTGATATTCTTATAGATTAAGGCAGGACAGGAAACGCCTACATTACAGCAGGATTTAGGCCGGATTGGGAGGTTTTGAAGGAAAAGACAAACTGCTTTCTTTCTCCGATGGTTCTGGATCAGCAACCGCGCTGACGTTTAGTGGCCCCGTAGGCTTTTATGAGACCGTCGAGTCACTGCAACAGAAACTTCAAACGTCTCCATTTTTCCCGTTGGCATAACTATGCGCTAAACGGGGTCGGCTCCTTCGACAGGAGAGGGACACGTGTGGCTGGCAATTCGCTTATACAAAAACGCTGAGATTTAGTGATTCTGACATATCAGGACAAATGTATAAAATAGACAGTAAAATATATATAGATGCAATCGACACGGAATCTCACTTGGCCTTCGGGGGGTGGAGTCTGGAGGCACTGCCTTCTGACCGCTGGGCCCTACGGCGATGTGACTGTCCCTTGGCCTACTTACTCTCAGCCTCCAGTCTTTCAAAAGGGGTCCTTCATACAGTGGAGTTAGGAAGCTGGCAAAATAAGGTCAACTAAAAGTCAGAGTGATTATCTAGCACACCATAATAAAAGATCAAGAGTTCCTACTTATTATCTTATTTTTCCTGCTTGCTTCACCAGGCGAAGGCCCAGTCTGGTTATGGATTAACACGGTGATCAATAGTAAGCCTGCTGTCTCTCTCTCGGCGGGGGAAAATGAACTCAAAATGCAGTCAAAGTCTTATTGATCAAGGATATAGGTCTCACTTTCATTACCTCTGTCTCCTGATAACCCACAAATAATGTGATGAGCTGCTAATCTCTCTGATTTTCAATGGACCCTTCACCCCTCCTGTCTGCACAGAGTAGCTTTTATTTTCATCTTTCTACCCACTCTGTGTAAGTCACGTAGCACTAACTCTCACTCTCTTACCGCCAGCCCTGGTCAATCAGAGCGAATGGTATCACTCTTCACTGGGGACGGCGGCTCTGGTGAGTTCAAGACAGAGTCCCCAAACATGGCCAGGAAATCAAGGCTCCTTCTTACGGGGACAGAGGGATGTGGCGTCTTCCTGGTGAAGGGGCGCTTGTATTGGTAGTAACCTTCTCAGGACCCGCCCTGCTTCTGCCATGGGAGCCCCACGTTACAAATACAAGAGGTCAAATCTCTTCTTTCTTTCTCTTTCTTTCTTTCTTTCTTTCTTCCTTCCTTCCTTTCTTTCTTTCTTTCTTTCTTTCTTTCTTTCTTTCTTTCTTTCTCTCTTTCTCTTTCTTTTGTAATCTTTATGTGGGGTTTGAACTCACAACCCCGAGATTAAGAATCTTAGGTTCTCCTGGCCGAGTCAGCCGGGCTTCTTTGGTCAAATCTCTTGTATGGCTAATCCTACCTTGGCTTCTGCTTCTTAGTAGATCTGAACTACTGCAGGAGAGCCTTTTACCAGTGGGAATATTGGCTCTCAAGGTAGTCATGGGCTGTGATGCCAGGAGACAAATGTCCCCTCATCTTTGGTGTCTTAATGGCCTCAGCAAGTTTCTGTTACATGGCTGTAGAAAATACCCTGGGAGAAATCTAGAAGATTGAGGATATTTCAAATATGGTATTGTGTTGGTTTCGTTCATCGAAGGCCGTGCGGTGTGACAAAACCAAGGTGACTTTGGAGTCCAAAGCCCGACTCTGACAGTTCTGGTTCTCCACCCCCTCAGATAGGGAAATGAAGGGGTTGTGCTTGGCAATATTAGATCATTTCACTTTCGTCTAGAAAACTCTCATCTGCTTGAAGTTACAAGACGAAAACAGAACCCAACGAGACTCTCAGGGAAACAGCTATTTTTAGAAGCTGAGTTTTTATTATTTTTATTTTTTGATTTGTTGATAACTCATCATGACTTTATGACTTTTGGGGGAGGGACCTACAAGTTATTACTTTATTCATTTATTTTAAAATTTTATTCTAGAGAGAAGGAAAGAGAGCAAGTGGGGGAAGGGGCAGACAGAGAGAGAGAGAGAGAGAGAGAGAGAGAGAATCTTAAACAGGCTTCCTGCTCAGCATGGAGCCTGACTCAGGGCTCTATCCCACGATCCTGGGATCATGACCTGAGCTGAAATCAAGAGTCAGACATCTAACTGACTGAGCCACCCAGGCGCCCTTATTATTTTCTTAAAAGCCAAGTGAAAAAAGAAAAAAAAGCCAACTTCTGTAATATGTCATGTCAGTCACATTGGTTAGGTATCAGGGTGGTAAGAGATCCTCAAATAAAATGATTATCAGGGGCTCCTGGGTGGTTCAGTCAGTTGAGTGTCCAACTCTTGATTTCGGCTCAGGTCATGATCTCATGGTCGGTAGATGGAACCCCCCTTTGGGCTCCGCACTGAGTGTTAAGCCTGCTTGAGATTCTCTCTCTCTCTCTCTCTCTTTCTCAATCCTCCCCTACCTCAAATAAACAAATACAATTAAATGGTTAGCAACCATGAGTACCAGAAAGACTGTACTGAAATTCATGATTTCCTCGGTCCGATAGTTGGAGTTGAATAAGCCAGCAAAGTTGCCTTGCCTCTCTGACATAAAACCAGTGAATCTCACTTAACTGAACCGCTTTTGGGAGGACAGTTGTAGCATTCTCAGCTGCCAATCTGATGAAAACAAATGCCACGGATGGGAATAAGAAAGTCTTCTCTTTCTTGGAGAAAACACCCAGCGACCAACAGCAACTCAACTACTAAAATCATCTGCTTTCGTTTTCAGCCCCTGGGGGCTGAGTGGTGTTTTCCTGCTTCGGTCCAAACAATTTGTACACCTGTTGAAGAGAAAATAAAATCTGACGGCGGTACAAGTCCGGGGGATTAAAGCGATTTGCGCTGAGCTCTTAAAGCCGAGATAATTGCGGGTCTCGGTTTCTTCTTTTGTTCTGCAGAATGGCATCTGAAATTTGACAAGCAAGTCCTCTTCCCGCACCCCCTTTTTTTTGTTGCAAGGGACCGGGTGGAGATTTCACCAGATCTCTCCCTTTCTGCGAGGCTGCGTCTTCCTTGGAATGCTCTGGTCTCACCGGGCTTCGCGGCACGTGGTCAAGCAAGGCTGGCTTACTTGGCCGGTTTTGGAGCTACCTTTGGGGGCGAGCTCTTTTACCTCGTTTCCCAATCCTGAGATCAGGGGTGCCCGGGTGGTTCCATCAGTTAAGCCTCGGACTCTTGGTTTCGGCTCAGGTCGCGAACTCACGGTTCACCAGTTCGAGCCCTGCATGGTGCTTTGGGCTGGCATCACAGAACGTGCTTGGGAGCCCCTCTCTGCCCCTCCCCTGCTCGTGCTCTGTCTCTCTCAAAGTAAATAAATAAATTAAAAAAAAAATAATCGAAGTCTGAGGTCAGAAATCCGGGAGGATGAGAGGGAAGAGAGGGCTGAAGCTGGTGAGGAAGCCTACACAGCTTTTCATAAATGTGGCCGAAGTGACTTCAGAGAGTCCCTTTGCCCTCCCAGGGTCTGTGTGTCATATACATTCAGGCTCTGATTTGCTATACTTCTCAAGCTGAACGTATGCTACGGGATACCTTTGATGTTGCCATAATTGTGTGTGGGATCTTCAATCATGATGTCATCAAATTTTATTAAACTTAATATGGATAAAACCAAAACATTATTGATTAGTTCTGCCAGGCAAACCTCCCAGGCTTCCTCTTAGAGTGGTTTTCTTCCGGGGAAGCTGTCTTTATCCTTTCGATAATACTCATGCCCTCAGAGCCACTGTGGCTTCTGAGTTTTCTTTTGAAGCCCACATCAATCATATAATTAAGACGTCTTAATACAACTACAGCAATCCCGCCATATTGTGAGGCACGCTCTCTGGTCGGCTGCTGAAATTTTAATTCATGCCCCTCTTTCATGTGGGTGTAATTACTGCTGCTCTTTGTTTAGGGTTTTGTGCGTGTGTGTGTGTGTGTGTGTGTGGCGTATTTTCCGTTGATCCAGATTTAACCAGCTAGACCCCTATTTGGATCTCAACTTTTCTACCTTAGTGATAAGATTAATTTGGTTCCCACAAAGTAAGCCGTATTCTCTTTTCCCATCTTCTCCGCTACGCTCTCCATAAAGGCTGTCTGATGGTGTCCAAGTGACGCTTAAACATTCAGCTGGAGAAATGTAGAATTCAGACAGCCTTCCAGATGCCCCAGATGACCAGATGTTTGATATCATGGCCAAGCAGCCAGATCACTGACTTCTTAAAGCACTCATTTTTCGCCTGGGTGTTCTGGTGTTAGGCAAATGCATGAAATTCCCAATTTCCGGTTTTCATGCCTCTGTCCTATTTTTTCTTCTTCTACCTTATTATCAAATCTTGTAGTCTCTTTATTTTTCTTCTTTAACTCCTTCTCTGTATTCATGTTGAGAGTCCAATCCTAACATCTAACATGGAAATGTGGACTGGAAAGCAGGGAGGGGCAGTGTGGGAAGCACATTTCTGGGGGGAAGATCAGAGATTTCTGATTCGCTGTCTTTCCACGGTATCAGACAAACAACTTTGGGTCTCAACCAGGTATCTGCACTTCCCGAAAAGAACTAGACCCACTTTCAGATGAAAACATTAGCTCTCTCTGAAGAAAAAACAAAAATACCTTTGGTGTTTTTTGTTTTTTTTTTTTTGAATAGGGTTGGCCTCCTTCTGAACTTGAAAAAAAAGTCTCACTCTTAAAAGACAAGCAATGAAGATTAACAACTTTTCTTCCTGTCCAGTGTGTAAAGCATACAGTTTCCAGCTTAAATAAGATCAGGAAATATCTTCACTACAGGTTTCGTTAGAGGATTATTTCATGGGTTGTTGACCATGCAGCATCTGCTAGAGGTTTGTTCAAACATCTCATATTCATTTAGCATGTTCGATTAAAAAAGAAAGAGAAAGAGAGGGAGAAGTAGGGGGAGGAGAAGGAGAAAGAGAAGGAGGATGAGGAGGAGAAGGAGGAGAAGGAGGAGAAGGAGGAGGAGGAGGAGGAGAAGGAGGAAGGGGAGGAGGAGAAGGAGGAGGAAGGGGAGGAGGAGGAGGAGGAGGAGGAAGACGAGGAGGAGGAGGAGGAAGGGGAGGAGGAGGAGGAAGAGGAGGAAGGGGAGGAGGAGGAAGGGGAGGAGGAGGAGGAAGAGGAGGAAGGGGAGGAGGAGGAAGGGGAGGAGGAGGAGGAAGAGGAGGAAGGGGAGGACCATAGCACCATTTTGCCCTGGTCCCTGGAGGAAAGGCTTTCCTGACTTGCACATTAATGGTGTGAACCTGGTGACTTACCAACGTCTGCAGGAGGACATTTGGACAAAGTATGCGCACCGCTTTCTTAAAACTGTACTTGACGTTAGCAACTTGTCCACAAAACCCTCATAAAAAGGTAATACACTTCTTTCTGACTTGAGTCTAGTTTCTGGACAAAATGTCAACGAAAACTGGTGCGGGTCCCGTCTTTTAGCTAAAAAGGAAAGCTGCTCACCCAGGGCACGTCCTGTTTGGCCTTAGCTACTGAGAACCTCTCTAATTTGTCATCAGTGCCGAGCATCTGGGACGTGAGAACATCTGTTCCCTTTCTGCCTTTGGAAAAGTGGTTTTCAACCCTGGCTGCACGTTGTCATTTTCTGAGTGGTTTTTTTTTTTTTAATACTGAAGCCTGAGATCTACCCCCTGGAAATTTTGAGTTGATTGATTTTGACTCAGAGCTTACTTGGTAAACGCTTTTGGAAGTTGGCGGAGTAGATACGCAGGATAAACAGACTATGTTAAATCTTGTGTTGAGAATAAGACAAGGTATGCATACATGTATACAGAACACTGATAAAGCAGCAAAGAAACTCCCAAGGGGACCCCCGGACAAGCCACTTAACCTGCCTGGCTTTGCTGCCTGCGGCAGGGCCCCGCTCTGGCCTGGGGTTCCCCCGCCAGCCTTCCCCAGCCCTTGGCCTCTTATCCTCCAATTGGCCCAATCTTCTGTGCCTCCGATAATCTTTTATGCCTGCTGTTCCCATTGTCCTTTTCTCAAGACCCTCCAATGCCTTCCCATTAGCTTCCGGGTCATATTCAAATTATTACCTATTGGTTCCAAGACCTTTAGCCAGGCGATCCCTTTTTATGTCACTTTTAATCTCTCCCCTTCCTGCTCCCTTTGTGGCTGTCAGGATCGTCTTCGCCAAGCCATCCTTGTCACTCTTTCTCTCTCTTCTTCTGAGCGCTGCTTGCTTCCGCCGTGGGGCAAAACTTTCTAGATTGTGCGCACCTGACTTGAGCCTCTTTCTCGTCATCCTACTGTTTAACCCTCTGCACACACCTCAGTTACCTGCTGGTGTTTGCAACCACGTAACCAGCTCTAGCTGGCCCGAGGACGGCCAGAAAGCCACCGGGCAGTTGTCCAGGGACCCCTTTACGTCAAACCACGTAGAGGTGAGCCAACAGAGGAAGGCATTTAAAAACCGCAGATGGTGTGACCTACAGTCTTTGCCCACGCTCCAGGTCGCTTGATGGTTCCCCCAAATCGCTCATCAATAAATCAATTGTTCCCCTGCTCCTCTCCTCTCGCGTATGTTTCCTTTCCACTGCTAAGTAAGTCCTTAAAACAAGACAGAATCCGATATCCGAGACTTGGGGCTAACATGATTAATTTCTTGTTGTAAAATTGTTACAAATTGTTATTGTACCATGAATTTGAATCTCCGGTGATGGATTCTCTATCTTTCAAATGCAATTGACGATCGGTTACCATATGTCTTGCTTGGAATTTATTTCGTAATTGTCCCTTAGATAGGAGGGGACGAAAGAAATTAATCTTAAGTATCTTGTAGCTTCTGGACATCTTCCGTTACACACAGAAGCGTTCAGCACATTTTATTTATTTATTTATTTATTTATTTATTTATTTAGGATGAAGTAAAACCATCTTCAGAGCTGTTTTACTTCTCGAACTACTAGTAACAGAATCACTGGTTAGAGATGGTGTGTGTGTGTGCGTATGTGTGCGTGTGTGTACACATATGGGGGGGTGTCTCTTAGGCTCAGTCAGATTCTAAAGCCTTACACTAGATTCACTGAATTTTAACAAGCACTCAGGGAGTTGTTATGCACATTAATATTTGAAAACCGCGGCCTTACGATAATGTTCAAATGTAGTCTATTACAAATTTTACTCAAGATTCAGAAAGTATCAGCTCAGATAAAACAAGTACACAAATAAGGCCTTTTCCTATATCTTACGCATCTGCCCACATCAACAGGCAGTTGCTGAGGTTCAGAGAATCTCTGTCAGTCTTGTCCCTAAATCTTTTTCATCACATTATAAGACTAAAGTCAGAGTGTGGCCCAGACTGTTAACCAGCTTACTTGTCTTTTAGTCCCGACAGTCTATCCTTGACCATCCAATGGAAGAAATAGATCAGTATGCATACCCAGTATTTTAAACGTTTCTAATTCTCAAAGACCTCATATTTTAAAGAAAATACATGAAAATGACAATATTTTCCAATGCATACTGATTTGAAGCTATCAACCATCAACAACTATAATACAATAAGAAATAACGGTAAGAAGGATGAGAATAGAGTTTCTTTTTTTCAAATGTTTATTAATTTATCTTTGAGGGAGAGCACAGGCAGGGGAGGGGCAGAGAGAGAGAGAGAGAGAGGGAGACACAGAATCTGAAGCAGGCTCCAGGCTCTGAGCTGTCAGCTCGGAGCCCAACACAGGGCTCTAACCCATGAAACATGAAATCACGACCCGAGCCGAAGTTGGACGCTTAACTGACTGAGCCACCCAGGTGCCCTGAGTATAGAGTCTGATTGTCCTGGTAAAATATTCCTTTTTAGGCTGCTCCCGAAGTGGGTCATGATCAAGCAAATGATTTTTATGACCATGATGGGCAGTGCTTCTGCTGTTTGCTTTCTAGCCTGTGTTGGGCCACTTGAGACAATGTGGAAAGGAAAAAAATAAAAAAATAAAAAAAATAAAACAAAACAAAAACAAGCCAGAAATACCACATCCACACACACATTGATGTCTAAAATCCTAAGATTTCTCTAAGATTTATATCCTTTGGCTAGTTGTGTAGCCTGTTTGAAAACAGCCACCCTGTGCTTTGGCTGCCTTACCCCGAATCCCTAGCGGACGAACTCTGTTGTTGGGAAATTTACACTGCTTGTTGACCCTCCACCTGGGAAATTCGGTTTAAACAGTTAATGGTTTCTCAAAGAACTTTCAAACCTCAACGAAAGACAGACCCAATTGGATCTGCTTAAAATAAACGATTTTGAACTGTAGTTGATGAAGTATGAATTTTGAGTGGGGTGCTAAATACATGACACTTGTCTATTCTCTATCTATCATCTATTATTTATCAGTCGTATCAAGCATCTGTCTATCCCTACCTATCCATCCATTTCTGGAATGGAATGCGCGTCACGGGGTTATCGTGAGCATCGATTGGAGGGATTCATTGCCAAGTGCTTAGTGCTGTGCATATCGGGTAAGTGCCCAACAGATAACTGTTATTATTATTGCTGTCTTTACTGTTATTTCTCCTATCACCTATACCTTCCATGTGTAAAACATACAATATAAATTGTCCGGCGTAATTTAAAACCACGTTCGATTTCAAGGCTGAATACTCGAGAACTTCAACAATGGGGTGCCAAGACAATCCTGGATTTGAATTGTATTGTTCCAGGAATGTGGGCACACTCTGTAAGGTACCCACCATTTTTCACGTCATTGAGAAAATCCATTGTCTGCTATAATTGGAAGCAGGCAGAGATTTTTACAAGATGGTAGAAAGGCAAAGGCACCTTTGCGTCCTGTTTCTACCCGGCTAAATCAAGGTGGGATTGGTTCCCTGGGCTTGGGGATTAGGCCACCAGAGGGGCAGAACCTCCCTTCTCCCCAGTCCACGGGCCCCAGCGTGTAGACTGACTTTCAATGCCAAAGGCTCCTTTATAGTTTTCTTTTCTTTTTTTTTTCAATGCGTAGCTTTTATTTTTGTCAACAAACTGTGTCATTTACCATAGTAAGAAAACTCCTGTTGTTCCGAGGTCTTTATCAGAGTTCCTACAAATCAGGTTAATTGGTGATCAACAGAGCTTTTCTGCCTTTAATGAGGCCTAGTAGCCCAAGGCAAGGCCTACCTCTTGATAAGGGACTTTCTTTTTTCTTATTCTGAACTCTTTGATCACTTCAAAAAAAAAAAAAAAAACAAAACCCAGGAAGAACAACCACCGGGAATGTCATTGTTTTTTAATTGCCTGATTACCAAATGTTGGAGATAAAAGATAGATGTTCTCAATTAATAACATTTACATAGATTAGCATCACTAACAAGCCTCATTAGTAGCTGCTGATTTTTGTTTAGATGGTGTCCCATGTCATTTGCTCTCTCTCTGGTTGGGCAATCGAAAGCACCTTTAGTATGACAAAACATTGCCTTCTAATCTATTTCTATTAATCAAACAGTAAGGCATTTTAGTACGCAGTCAGGTTTTTAATTAATTAAAAGTTAGTATTACCTAGCGTGGATTAACGAAAGGTTTCCTATGTTAATAAAGTCCAGCAACTGTTTCTAAACTCTGGCTGTCTTTTCTAGAGACTAAACACCTTCACTGGGGTCATCACAGCACAAACACAACTACATTCACATAGAAGAGCACCATAGAAATACGGTCCACGTACTGGGTGACTGCCACGCGCCTGGCACTTTCCACACATCGTCCGGTTAATCTGCCAACAGTCTGTGAAGGAGGGAACATTAGCATCATCACTGTACGCACGGAAACGAAGGCTCAGGGGAAGGGCCCAAGGTCCCTCCAACCTAGCTCTGAGTTTTAAGTCCATGATCATGGACTGTTGCTGCTTTACCTGTGCATCCAGAAAAAGAATTCATTGCTATTCTGAGCCGAACAAAATGTTCAAGATAGCCTACAACTAACCATGAGTCATATTTTAAACCACATCGTTCATCTTTTCATTCATGAAAACAAACGGAAAATAAACAACTAAAACTAATCGGTAAATGTGTCCTGTAAATAGCAGGAGATATCTGAATTGGAGATATCTGAGTATATCATGATCTATGACCATAAAAATGTCTAAAAATCTGAAGCTTAAAGATCACAGAATAGACACGAATTTTCTGTCACTCTAAGTGTGTAAATACACTATGTTTGTCAAAAGAGACGTTTTCCCCCTAAGTATTGTGAGAAAAATGTAAAATTATTGTTTTTTTAACATCTTATGGGAAAAAAGTGTGTGTCTAATATTATGATAAATATTTTAGGCAGAAAAAACATGTTTTCAGACTCTCTAAGATACCAATTTAAACTTCTTACCAAAAAAGAATATGGAAGCCATAAAACAGATTAAAAAACAATTGATAATTAAAACTTTGAGGGAAAGAAACATTTGAAAAGACCAAAGAAAGATATCTTAAAAAAAATTTACTTATTTCTTTTGAGAGACTGAGAGAGAGAGAAAGAGAGAGAGAGAGAGAGAGAGAGAGAGAGAGAGAGAGAGAGAATCCCAAGCAAGATCTGCATTGTTAGCGCAAAGCCTGATGTGGGTTTCACACTCACGACGAATTATGAGATCATGACCTGAGCCGAAGTTGGAGGCTTAACTGACTGAGCCACCCAGGTGCCCCCAAGAAAGACAGCTTTTTTTTTTTAATGTTTGTTTATTTATATTGAGAGAGAGAGAGAGAGAGAGAGAGAGTGTGATTGGGGGAGGGGCAGAGAGAAAGGGCGAGAAAGAGCGAGAGAGAGAGAGAGAGAGAGAGAGAAAGAGAAGGAGAGAGACTCCCAAGCAGGCCCTTCGGACTTCATATGCAATATATACGGCATAGATTTTTGAGATGATCAGATCCATTATATTTTGAGAAAAGTTAAAAAAAATCTGTAGCGTTCTTAAAGGCAACAGCTGTTCATTTTCACTCTGCTGTTCTCAGGACTCAGCCCAAGCCTGGCTCAATATGTACTTATTGAAATGAATGAGTCAAAGAAAACATCGTTTGTAAAGTGCTGTCAGTATCTTTATTGTCCCCTTTCAATGATTAAATTAAGATCTGTGGGTTGTAAAATTTCATGCAGTACAAACATATATTTAACTCAGAAGGTGAAAATACCTATGAAATGAAGTCATTGTGAATGCTTTTGTTGTGTTGTCTTAGCTCCACCAAATAACTACAACTGGTGGTCATGCTACGAGGGTTTGTAACATTTTTAGCTCTGCCTGAGCATCTGGGCAGCCATGGCTACCCAAGTTCACCAGCCGGACTTTTAGGTGAACCCACTGGCCTTGGCATCCTACCTTGGTTGGATGGTTTTCTGGAAAGGTCACAGGATTTAAAAAAGACACAAAATCCCATTCATACAACCGTTTCAGTGGATCTGGGATTTAATATTGGTACGGTAAATCCTCCTTTTACTTCTGTGAAATGACAGAAGTTACACTCAAGATCTCCACGCATTCTGCAAACTTGAACGCATGTGTACCACACCCTGAGACTTGAAATTCGCTTGCTGCTTTAATTAGTTATTTAATAAAGACAGCAATCCTTATTCTCAGACTATTGTGTCAGAGGTGGAGACAGAAAAACCTCCTTGTCTAATTGCTATTTTATTGGATCATCAGTTGCTACCAATAAATAAATAAGTAAGTAAATAAATAAAACAGAGAGAGAGAGAGAGAGAGAGCGAGCTATTTAAAGAAACATCTACCTGGAAAATAAAACCATACCATCTTCTAGAGCCTCCAGGGTTTAAGTGATTTCCCCAAGGTCACCCACCCAAGATTAGGAGCCAATTCTCCCGGCTCCCAGACAACTGCACTTCTGACTTCACCACTGGAATAGTTGCACTGGTAACAGTTGATAATGAAGCCTTGGAAAAATTCCTGGATGCACCATCAGGGTCTCTAACATAGGCTGTGGTCCCAAAACTAAGTGTCCTCATGGAGCCACTAGAGAGAGGAAGAATGAAACTCACTGACAAGTTGAAAGCTGTTCACAAAGATATTCCTTTTATTAAGTAAGTGCTCTAATTGTGTATGTGCGTGGATGTCAATAGTCAACAGATTGGACGACTTCGTCATCAGCATCTGTAGCTTATTAGTTGGGAGATGAGATGAACATCTTTCTATAATCCTAGCCTCGCCAGCTTCCGCATGACTTCCAATTCAATAATATTCAAGTGAGTAGCTTGTAATAGTCTACAATGCAGTTGTCTAGATTTGTAGACTCAAATAAAAACTTTAATTAAAAAAAAGACGGAGAAACTATCAACATTACCGTTCTGAGCCTAGTTCTGAATCAACTGTGTGGGGAGAGGCCAAATGTCTTTGCTGTGGTCTTGGTTGGACCTTCCAGTTTTTTCTCTTACTACGTACGTGACCTGAGTTACTCAGATTCCCTAAGTCTCAAGTTCCTCATCTGCAAAGTGGGAGATTAAAGATACCCGTCTCATGCCTTAGACTGAAAGCTGATCACAGGGACCAACTTCCAGGTGACAGTTACAATGGGTTTTAGGAGGTCGATGGATTGCCGCTGAGCTCTCTGGTAAGGGTTAGTGAATCTTCAGTCTCTATTATCTCCCTGGATTTCTGTGTTGGAAATTTGCAGAAGCTAAAATAGAAGTAAAATGAGGGAAAATAATTCTTATCCTTTCCTAGGCATGGCAGCGCCGGTTCTGCTCGCTTTCAGATCATTAATGCCCCTGACATTCCCCAAGGTTCCTGGCACATGATTCCACCCATTTGCCTGATGAAGGTATTCAGTGATGACAATGGATTTCGAGGTTGAAAGTCTTGCCTCGGGCCTTGGAGCTAGCTAGGCACAGGGAAGCCACTTGAGTGTAAGATTCTCTAAAATTTTTCAGCTTCTTTATCTGTTAGTTTCGGATGTTTGGGAAAACATCGTTAACGTGGCGGGTTTTCTTAGAAATTTGGTGTGCTTAAAAACAGCTCTGAGCAGGGCGCAGTTAAAAAAAAAAAACGCACAACAGAATCACTCAGAGTGTCACGAAATGATCCCCACAAAATACAAAGGTTTAATTTCATCAGGGAATTTCTAATTAATGATGTTTGAGTGGGTTTTAAATTCCCCAACCACATTCCCACCATCCTTACTCACCACTTGGGGAAGGTTTAAGCCTTAGGGCATCTTTTAGATGAATACTGGTAGTCCCATTTCGGCCGAATGGAGCATCACTAGTAATGCAATTATAGCAGAAAGGAAACCTTGCATCCCCAGGATATTTCACTCAAACTCCATTACGATGTCTTATCCATGTTTCTTTGTTTCATTGCATTAAAGAGTCATGGCAAATGGCTACCGCCAAGAATAAAACAAGGGCTTTATTTCACATTTCCCTTGAATAACCCAAGAGGCACTCCCTTATTCCTGGGTGGGTGCGGTTGAGCATTGATACCTGCAACTACTTTTCTAACCCATGATTTCAACGGCAGGAGGCTGTCTTACCTGATCCTTTGGTAGCCAACCTGGGTAAGCTGCATTCTGCTCACTCTGGGATTCCATGGTGGGTGCAAGAGATTATTTTTAGAAGGGACTTAGAGTCCTAGGGGAGCTGATTCCACTCGGCAGGGTGAGCAGCTCACGCACACAGGTCCATTCACTCCCTGTAGGATTAGATTTCTGTTTGGGCTGCCAAGAATCTCTGAACCCTCTCACTATGCTGGCACGTAAGGGTTTCTTAGGTTAAATGGAGAGTCAGTAAAAAGTGGGTTAGAATCAAGATGAAAGGGGGAAAAGGGTGCCCTGTGGTTCAAGGTTTCGGGCTATAGGAAGTATGTCTGCATTTTCTTCCATGCTCCAGACATCTCTATAGATATACGCAATGGAATGCTACTTGGCAGTGAGAAAGAATGAAATGTGGCCTTTTGTAGCAACATGGATGGAACTGGAGAGTGTGATGCTAAGCGAAATAAGTCATACAGAGAAAGACAGATACCATATGTTTTCACTCTTATGTGGATCCTGAGAAACTTAACAGAAGACCATGGGGGAGGGGAAGGAAAAAAAAAGTTAGAGAGGGAGGGAGCCAAGCCATAAGAGACCCTTAAAAACTGAGAATAAACTGAGGGTTGATTGGGGGGTGGGAGGGAGGGGAGGGTGGGGGATGGGCATTGAGGAGGGCACCTGTTGGGATGAGCACTGGGTGTTGTATGGAAACCAATTTGACAATAAATTTCATATTTAAAAAAAAAACCAGAAATGCATTTTTGGAAATTGCCACGTGTACTACTTTAAACATTTATAATTTCTAGTTCAGAGACTGGCTTTGTGACCCTAAATGGTCTTTATTTATTGCAAAGGTGCTATGAAATTCTTAAACTGAAGTTACCTTTAATTAATTATACAAGTAATGTGTGTATGTCCATATGGGCTCTTAATAATATTTTAGAAGGAATCATTCTTTTTTTTTTTAATGTTTATTTATTTGAGAGAGAGAGAGAGAGAGAGAGAGAGAGAGAGAGAAAGCCAGGGAGAGACAGAGAGAGAGGGAGAGAGAGAATCCCAAGCAGGCTCTGCACTGTGAATGCAGAGTCCGATGCAGGGCTTGAACCTACTAAACGTGAGACCATGACCTGAGCTCAAATCAAGAGTCAGATGCCTAACATAGTGAGCCACCCAGGCACCCCCAGGGAGGTGTTCTTTTTTTTTTTTTAAATATGAAATTTATGGTCAAATTGGTTTCCATACAACACCCAGTGCTCATCCTGACAGGTGCCCTCCTCAATGCCCCTCACCCACCCTCCCCTCCCTCCCACCCCCCCCCACCTTTTAAAGCCATCTAAGACTGAAAAGTTGTGGTGGCATTATAGACGCTGAGTAACAAGTAACCCTCAGACAGAGAGATTATCGAAATGGCACCAAAACCAAGTTTGCGATGGGTAATCACAGGTTTCAATGCTGCTGTGGCTGCAGAAGTGTGAATATGGAATAAAAAACACTGTGAGTGGAAAAATACTACTTACACGTATGTGCATATATTTGTCTGCTGTGAAAAAGGTAAGCTGTATCTTTAGGACATTTGGTGACAAAGGAGTTAATAACAACAGCAGCCAACAACAAAGACTATTCAGAGCCTGTGAAATCTCCTACTTTCCATCGCACTCCGCAATTGTCCATCAT
Organism: Acinonyx jubatus; assembly: GCF_027475565.1. Classification (NCBI taxonomy): domain Eukaryota; kingdom Metazoa; phylum Chordata; class Mammalia; order Carnivora; family Felidae; genus Acinonyx; species Acinonyx jubatus. The sequence goes on from NC_069386.1 coordinate 14,880,280, forward strand.
CACGTTTGAAAGATGATTTATCATATCAACATTTCCCAGAGATTTGCCCCAGATCTGGAAACACCAGAGACAGTGTTCTAAATATTCGAAGTCACAGGTACCGCATGGCCTGGAGGTCCTGACTCAGTGGATGAGACGAGATTGTGGGATCGGATTTTTTTTTTTTTAGCAAGTCCTAAAAATGGTGATTCTACGGTGCAGTTGGGTTGAACACATCTCAGGCTGGCTTCTTGCCATCATCCATTCGAGAACAAAAACCCAAACAATCCAAACGAGGTAGTTCAGTAAGAAAAATACGTAGTTACGTGTGTTTAAAAAATGTTTACGTATTTTGAGAGAGACAGAAAAAGCGCATGGGCGAGTGGGGGGAGGGGCAGAGAGAGAGAGAGAGAGAGAGAGAGAATCTCAAGCAGGTTCTGCACTGTCAGCTCAGAGCCCGACGTGGGCTTGAACCCATGAACCATGTGATCATGACGTGAGCTGAAATCAAGATTTGGACGCTTAACCGACAGAGCCACCCAGGCACCTCGGTAGTTATGTTTGCTTAACCAAGGACTTCAGGTGGCTTAGAAAAATCTATTTCAAGAGATCTTCCCGGTAGCAGGGTGGCAATTTATAGTGACCAATGACAGTCCGCTCGGTACAATGTGTAGACGTGATCAACGTAAGTTGTGTTGTTTTATCTTTTTAGAAAGCACCAAAGCGTGGGGTTCCTGCTTGGGTGTGCCACGTTTTTTTTTTTTTTTTTTTTTTAGCTCCATTTCCCCATCTGTTGGGACGAAGAGGAGACTGCTGCCAATATCTGGAGCATCAACTATACGTTCGGTCCAGTACTAAGCATTTTGTACCAATGGTGTCATTTTGACCTTCATGCAGACACGAAGAGGCAAGGTAGGCCTGTAAAATGAGAAAACCAAGGTGTGACGAGGTTGAGCGACATCCCTAAGGACACATGCTAATGAATGGCAGAGCGGGAATTCAAACCGGGAGGGCTGACTTGGCACTCAGTTTTGGAACCAAAAATGCGTACGTTTGATGACGCGGGTTGGGCTCAGTGGATAAGTACAGATACCGCCCTGTGCCCCCTTCTGATGATAATACTGCTTAGCTGGAAGGAAATTCGTAATTATTTTTTCCCCATAATTTCTCCTCTCCCCACCTCCTCTCTAATACCTCGGAGCTGTGCCAGATGATAAGGTTGCAAGGCGTGAATTGTTTGAAGCTTACCAACGTGGTTTCAAATATCAATCTTATTATGGTGCACCTTGCTGCCACATGGCTTAAAAAAATTCCTTTCCCCCCATCTGTGACATATTACTTACAATGGTCAGATCACGAGCTTGTGAGGTTTGACAACTTTTCCTTTTGATAATTCCGTTGAAATTATGGTTCAAATGATGGAAGAAGTCGAGGCATTAAATAACACGGACACCACGAAAGAGGAAAAAAAAATTATTATTTAATTAGAGGACTGCCCTTTCTATTGTTACTTTATTTTCAAGTTCCGTGGAAATAGGATCCCTGCTGTTTGCAGTTTCTGGCTATCTTAATTCCCCTCGTTATTAATTCCTTTTACCCCTCTCCCTCTAATCAGCCCCAGTGCCGTGTATTTGGAAGCCTGGTTTTACTGCACATTTCATTTTGGATTCCAGGGTGACTAGTAGACCCAGGCAAAGAGTCGGTCAGTCGCCAAGGTCAAGGGCATACCTGGTGAACACCACAGCCGCATCTCACACACAGTTTATGCCACTGTTACACTTCAGTGTCAGAGTTCATCGAGAATTTCCATAAATCTGATGGGTAATGTGCCAAATGAGATTAGAGAGGGCTTCATGCGATCACAGTCAAATGAAAATATCTTATGTTAATTTCCTTGCCTAAGCTTGAGGCAGGTAGTTAATACTTTTTGTGAAAAGCCAGAGACACATACAGGGAGGAAACACAAGCTGTTGTCTACAGAGAAAGAGGAAGCATGTGGGGCTCCTAAGAAAGAAAAATATAGATGCTGGAATTTGCGGAATTTTGCCACTAAGTCTTAGACGCCGCCCCCCTCATGTTTTTTACATTGTCTGTTGACTCTTACCCTAATTGGTACCCTAAAACACATTTTTCACTTAGATCAATTTTATGGGTTGCATTTATATATTTAGATGTCAACACATTCTTCAAGTTATTTTGTTGCAAAAAAAAAAAAAAAAAAAAAAAAAAGAACCAACAAACACCCAGAAGGACAAAAGAGCATTAGCAAATGGAGGGCTGTTTACGGATTTAATCTCTAACTACTTATCCATACACACATTTTTCTTTTAAGCCTTGACCCGAATCAACCCAATTCAGAAAAGTGCATTTTAAACCATCCATCTTGGAATTGATACAAAAACATCGGCTCCCTTATATTTGAAAAGAAGACATCATTAATATTTTAAGGCAGTCGTAAGAAGAAGACTTAAGAAAACAGACCTGTCAGCTCTCCCTGGCCTTCTGGTCACCCAAGACCGCGGAGAACACAGAGTCTTAACCTTCATCTTGGACGTTCACTGAATACGCCGAGAAATGCCCAGATGTAAAGGCAACTCAAAAAATAAATTCGGGGGTTGAAGCAACTATTATTGATGACCGGGGCTGTTTGTTAGTATTACAGAGATTTAATTTCACTTAGCACGCATTTAGTGAGCCCCTACCCTGTCCCTCACAAGGCTTCGGGGATTACCGATGGTGTGGAGACCCTCAGGAAGAATCAGATGGCTTCTGCAGAAAGCCTGTAAAATCTCATTAGGGAGACAAGGTCTTCATAACAAATAAGCAGGAAACAATGCCAGAAGGTGCGTGATTAAATGATGGCCTGGTAAATACAGGCAGGACCACTATAGATCAAATCCGGGAAGAAGCAGAGAACAAAGGGTGCTCGGGGGACGATGGCTTTGGAGGAAGAGATAGGATTTGGGTCAGAAGAAAAGGAAAACAGGGGCACTTTGAGGTGGTGAGAATAGCGTGGGATCAGGTGGGACGATGGGTCCGGTTTTGTTCCAGATTCCTCGAGTTGAGTTAGCAAAAGCTCATGGGAGACAGGAGACTCCGATTCCTGTTCTGCCTCTGACACTTCCGTCCTGCAAGACCAGGTAAAATTTAAAAGTTTTTTGATGTTTATGTATTTTTTGATATAGAGAGACAGAGTGCCGGCGGGGGAGGGGCAGAGAGAGAGGGAGGCACGGAATCTGCAGGCTCCAGACGCTGACCGGTCGGCACAGAGCCCGACGCGGGGCTCGAACCCACGAACCGTGACATTATGACCTGAGCTGAAGTCTGAGGCTTAACCGACTGAGCCACCCAGGTGCCCCGTGACCAGGTAAGATTTAGTTAACCTATTTCCTCCTCAGTAAAACGAGAGCATCAGCGCGGCATCTTTGAGGTTCTTTCCAGCTCTAAAGCTCAGGGAGCCCTGAAACTCAATGGCTCTGATTTGAGGTCTGGAGACAAAGAGAACTGAGTTCTATTCCTGGCTTTCGCTAGTTGTGAGAGCTAGCTTCCTAACTACGGGGAATCTGTTACTCATCTATAAGAGGAGGACGATATGGCATACAGTGGTTGAAAAAAGTGAATATGTTTGGCATGCAGTGGTTCTTAGAACGAGTTAATGGTTTGCAAATTCTATGAAGATTGATTTTTTTTAAAGGGAGATCTGACTGGGGCAGATCTATCATCTATCTGTCTATCTACCTATCTATTATCTATCTACCTATTATCTATTCTATCTACCTATCTCTGTATCTATCATCTATCTGTCTATCTATCCATCCATCTATCATCTATCTGTCATCTGTCTATCCATCTATCTCCTATTTATGTATTTATTTATTTGCAAAGGATATCTGATTCAGTAGCAAACGTGGGTAAGCTGCATTCAGTTCACTCTGGGATTCCAGGGTGGAGTGCAAGAGGTTATTTCCAGAAGGGTCTCAGTGTCCTAGGGGAGCTGATTCCCCTCAGCAGGGTGAGTAGCTCATGCACACAGGTCCATTTACTCCCTGTAGGACCAAATTTCTATGTTGGCTGCCAAGAATCTCTGAACCCTCTCCTCAAGGGGGTGCATAAGGCGGAGAGAGGATGTTGGTTGGTCTCTACCAATCAGTAATGATTACTAGTGGATGGATTGATTACTGGTAGATTGAGTAAAGCAGGGTTTTTTTGTTTTTTGTTTTTTTGGGGTTTTTTTGGAAAATTGTGAAGACCTTGCTTACCAGGATGACAAAGTTGGAGTTTATCCAATGGGGAATGAAGACTCATCATGGATGAATCGTAGGGGTGTCAAAAAGGAAGTGGCATTTTAGGAAGATGAATCCAGAGGCGGGGTACGTAGATTTGATTTTGAGAAAAATAAAGAAGTCTAGGTATAATATATATTAGAGGTTGGGCCATGGTATTGCGGAACGTGGTTTGATCAGAGAGAAGGCAGAGAAGGAATTTGGTAACTCCTTAGGTGATGGCAAGAACATGAATACCTATGATTCCTAGCCCTGGTGCTGGGAGAGTGGTGGCGGCCCGGATAGACAGAGGAGGTTTGGAGATGAATCAAATGTAATGGGATGTAGGGCCGGGGAGGAAGCCTACGGAAGGTACTAGCGCCTTGGATTCTTCCCCAGATGATTCTGATATAATTGGTCTGGTGTGCAGTCTGGGCCCGGGGATTTTTAAAACCCCAGCAGGTACGGAGGGAAGACAGCAAGATCTCAGCACGCTCTTTTAATGAGAAGCATCTGATGAAACTTTACCCGTTAGGTGCCAGGCCATCGGTCTGGGAGCTTTGTATCTCTGTTACCTGGTGTAACGCTCACAACGGTTCCCTGCTTCTCCCAGAAGGGCACCAGCTCACTCCAGCTTGGGATTCCGAAAGCACGTAGAACACACAGACGTCCTTCTAGCCCTAACTCTCCAACTGTTGTTTTTAAGGGAACAAGAGTCCCTTGGCTAGAGTGTCCCCGTCATAGTCCAGATCTCGCTGATAGCGCACGTCACCTCTCTGAAAGCAAGAATCTAAGTTTAACGTGACAACAATATCTATAAAATATCCTGAATTTATTTAGTGCTTTACTTTGTTCGACATTTTTCACGGTCTCACTCAGGAGCGAAACGTTTCCGCTGCAACACCGTTGAGAGCAGCTTAGTAATCTGGTGTGCCAGCTCAGTCAGGAAGGCCTAATAATTCTGGAGGGGAAAGGCAGGTATGGAAGGACTAGCTGGTAATCAGGAAGCCAAGAAAAAGGCTTGGGAGTAGAAATGCAACATTTCTGGAGTCTGTCCTGCGTGCCAGGTGCTGCGAGAGACGCTTACCGTAGGTCCCTCACCTGACTCGTATAGGAGATGGCTCGTCTTTCCAGCAGCTGAACCCATTCTTCTTTGGGGAGCATCTCTGTGGTGTGGGTTTTGGGAGGGCAGAAGCACGCGAGATGGTAAAGAGACAACTAAAGACTGTTGATATCACGCCCCTATCACGGCGGCAAAAAGATCTGATGGTGGGGCATCTGGTGAGGTCCTTCCAACTGGACAGCCAGGAGCCTGGCTTCTCCTCGGCTCTCTGCTTCCTGGCTTCTTGGTTCCTCTTCATTTCCTGTGTCTTGTTTTCCACGTGTTCCTTTAATTCAGTGAGTTACCCGATGTCTTCCTAAACGCTTCTTTTCCGCTTCAAGTTGCTGGAGACCCTTTCTCTTCTTGGCAGCTAAGAACGTTGATTGGCGCAGATGCGCGGGACAACTCTGAGAGGCTGATTTTATGATGTCCCTTCTTAGAAATGAGGAAGCAGATTCGGAGAGGTTAAGCAACTTGTCCGAGATCACAGAGCTAGAGAGCGGCAGAGCTAGGGTCCCCTACTGGGTTTGTTTCCTGCACAGGCTGTCCTACAAGGGGGCAACGGCCCTAACCCTTAAAATACCCCAAGGACTTCATTGTTTCATTTCATACAATAAAAATGAGACTCCTTTGACCTTGGGGTACTGTTAAGTCATAATTATTTCAGAGAAAAGAAGAAGGTTTACTACCAATTTTCAAACAACAAACCCTGTTTTGTGGGTGGCTCATTTAAGCCTACAACTCTTGATTTCCGCTCAGGTCACGATCTCATGGTTCGTGAGTTCCAGCCCTGCATTGGGCTCTGTGCTGACAGCGTGGAGCCTGCTTGGGATTCTCTCTCTCTCTCTCTCTCTCTCTCTGTGCCTTTCCCCTGCTCTCTCTGTCTCTGTCTCTGTCTCACTCACAATAAATAAACATTAAAAAACCTGGTTTTATAAGATTTCACCAAATTTGCATTGCAAGAAGAACTATTTGAATGCTTATAGGTAAAGTTTTTGGCTCGCTAGAAAATTCCCTCAGGCAGAACACGTTTGACAGAGGCAGGTGCAAAGTTTTCATCTAACAAGTAAGAAAAGGAGGGATTCCCAAATGCACGGATTTCCTCGGAGAGACGCACTTTGCTGGGCCTGTTTGGGCACAGCGGGAGCAGTTGGACATAGTGACCGAGACAAGACGTGTAAGCACGGGGCGGAGACATGAGTGGAGCTCTTGTCATCCTGCGAGTCGCTGTCACACAGCCCTGGAAGTGTGTGTCGTGTTCCCCAAACCCTCGGAGGGCGATTGTGACCGATTACACAAGATGCCATGTTCCCTAATCATATCACTTACATTCCTCTGAATGGTGGTGACAGGGTTCGAAGGCAGATCACAGCTGTCTGATAATAATAATAATAATAATAATAATAATATAATAATAATCAGATAAAGCAGACAGCCTTGGAGCCCGCAGATCACACACTGGCCCGTGAAGGAGGCTTGGCCGATGGGGTTTTGCCTTGTTTCTAACCCAGCTTACCGCCCCCCCCATCCCCCCCGCCCATTCTCTTGTCTCCAGAACCCCTTGGTCACATCGTGATGGGGGCTGGGCAGGTGTGGCTCCTAGCCTGGGTTTATTTATTTATTATATTAGCTCATGCTCCCTGTTCTGTGAAGTGAACATTGTCACTTGGGTGAATTTGGGAAATTTCCCACTGCCAGAATCTAAACAGCTCTTGTGAATCAAAGGAAAGCGCTGGGCCACCCCCCTCCCCCCGCCTCCGCCCTGCGCTTCTCTGAAGCCGCCCTAAGCTTAAGACACCACCTCTCTATTCTGCCACTCCGTTTTTAATCTGTCTTCAAAGAGAAAGCCAACTGTCTTGAATTAAACACAAGGCAGTTCTTGAAGTCATGTGTGATGAAAGTGATTAAATAATTAATTCAAACAAAGGTGACTTCTCAGGCAGGTTGGAGGTCAGGAGAGAAAGGCTTGATTTAAAGCAGCATTTTCTCGGCCCGCTACGGGCAGAAAAAAAAATTAATGTGATATGAAATGACCACGCTGGAGAGCATTAACCTCTCTCCCTTGCTTCCTTAGCTCGAGACACATTGGTCTCTTGCTTCTCCCTGAACAGATGAAGGCCATTTTTCTTGGCCTCAAGGACGCTGGTTCTTCTTTTCCTTCTTCTGGAAGACTCCTCACCCCACTCTTTACCTGGGTCATTGTTTTTCAAGCACGTGGGTCTCCATTCAGCTCCTCCGAGAGGTCTTTCCTGACCGTCCTACCTCCGCTATTGCCTCGCCCCCCCCCCCACCTCGCTCATACCCTCTTCTCATTTCTTTATAATTCCTATGATTGCCTGGCATACTGTCATGTATTAATTCTGTTTTCTTGTCGCTCTCCCCTACCGGAACGTAAGCTCCAAGAAGACAGTGTTTTACCTGCTCTTTGCCCCCTGCAGAGTTCCCAACGCCTAGAAGAGTGTCCAGCACAGAATACATAGCAACAGGTAGTTGATCGATGAACCAACAAGCGTCTGAACTTTCAAGTTCAGTCTTGTCTACCATTGAAAACAGCTCTCAGAAATGCTTTAGGTAATGAACTAACTTCTAAGTTAGAAAACACCCCCCCCCCCTCCAGAATTATAAATTCGGATTCAGGCTGAAACTGACGTCGTAAGAAACAAAAGGGAACAATGCCAACGCTTTCGACCGGCTGCCTTCCTGGCTTTGAAACAAACCATTGGCCTGTTGAGATTTCCTTCTCCAAAGAGTCAAGAATGTTTATCAGAAGTCATGTATGGCTTCCATTTTTGTGATGAAATATGTCCCAGGAGGAGCCTACCTCCCCGTGCGCTTGGCTGGGTGTATATATCTGGTTTATAGCAAGTGAGCTGAAGCGGACAGTTCTTGAGCCAGTGTTTTGAGTGTAAGTGACAGCCAGTGTGATGGGGACTAAATTGCGCGTGTGAGCCTGGCTGTATCCAGCTGTTTGGAACCACCACACACAATTGTTTGGTAAGCCCTTGACCCTTCACCTGTCCAAAGTGGCGAGTACGTAAGTGGATTTGGAATGGTAATTATGCTCAGTGTCTCAATACCGTGTTCTAATCTCTGCTATCTCTAGACGACCTGTTAGATTTCTCTAAGAGCCCGATGCTGATGATAAAACTCACAGCCCCAGACTTCTCTTAAACCAGATACTCTGACCAATTAGATAATGTTGAGTTTTAAAGCTAGAGAACATTGCTTCTCTTAATGAAGTCATCCCAGTGATATTTTATTCATGATACTATGCAGCAGAATGAGCACAGATTAAAAAAAAAAAGCTTAGATAAAATAGTAATTATTTATATGTGGCAATAGAAAAATGAAAACACAGGGCAGTGTGAGATTTTGAAGCCACTGGCATCATGCAAGTGGGCTTCGTGCAAGGGATTCTGGGAGAAGCAGGAAGTTTGGCCCAGGTGGTATAGGGACCTAGAGGCATAAGTGTCGAATGTCTGAAGGGCATTTGCAGATTCAGGTGTGGAGCGGGGGTTCAAGATAGAGGAGGCTAGCGTAAGAGCGGAAGAAAAAGCCTAGCATTCATTGTCATGGGTGGTAAGAGGCAGTGAGCCACAGTTCATGGTTAGGGTCCTGGCCTTTAGGGCAGAGGTCAGGAAAGGCAGCCTTTGAGTCAGGGTTCCGGGCACCAGGGGGACACGGGAGAGAGGTTTCCATTTCATGGGCAGTTGAAGTGCACATCAAAGAAACTAAGGCCAGAAGTCACCTACGTATCACTAACCAGCATAGGCTGAGGTTGGAAAGCATGAGCCAGAAGCCATTCAGGTGGAAAATGATCATGTCGGTTCCTTCTTTTTTTTAATTTATTTGGAGAGAGACAGAGAGATAGCACAAGTGGGGCAGGGGCAGAGAGAAAGGAGGACAGAGGATCCAAAGCAGGCTCTGTTCTCTCAACAGAGAGCCTGATGTAGGGCTGGAACTCACGAACCATGAGATCATGACCTGAGCGGAAGTCAGAAGCTTCACTGACCGAGCCCCCAAGCGCCCCATGACCATGTCGGTTCTTGAGAATCTTTGGCTTTTGGGCTCTGGGGCAGCCGGAGAATTTTAATTTGTGCTCTCTTTCCAGCCCCTGTTAAGTCAAAACAAAGGTATTACATGTATAGATACACGCTGCTAATCAAAATAGCTCTTTAAATTGCATCTACAGGCAATTATTTCCTGCGATGATTTAACGTTTTCAGTAAATATTTGCGATTCTTTTTAGCGGAGGATGACATATTATAATTAAATAATTAGGTCTAGATATTATGTCATGGTTATAACTATGAACACAAAGGCATCATTAAAAATTTCAAGACCAATGAATAAGCTTCATTTAAAAGTCTTCTGTCTTTAGGAGAATTCAAATGGAAATAGTGTGGTTGGAAGGGACCAGAAATTGTATGAATGTTATGATATATAGAGACATAATTGCTGTCAATGTAAGTAATGTGGCTTTGCTGAGTAAAATGAGATGATTGCTTCGGGTTTTCCAAAACCTCCTAAAATTGCTTCTCCACCACATGTAACCACATGTGGTATAAATAAAATGTGAGTCAAAGGAATGAGGAAAGATAAACATATAATTAAAAACAGCTCAGTAGATACTTGGGCTCATTCATTTCAATGATGGCATCTGCAGTTTATGGAGCGGTTATAGACCCGCAATATATCGGCGTTGACTACATGCCGTAAAACACATCAATGCAGCTTGGGCCCAAATTATTATACACAAACAATAAATCCATCCTGTTAACAGGATAAATATGATAACTGTTGATAATGTTGGAAAGTGGCAGAATGTGACCCCTAAGTAAATAGTTATGTGTTCTTAAGAAACAAAGATTACTTTAGCTTTTAGTGCCCTCCCATGACTTCCGTTCTATTATCTGTATTGTCTGTAGTTTGAATTAAAAGAAAGATTGTGGCCTTGAAAACACACTGATTACTGTTTGTGATTCTAATAAAAGACATCAGTCCCGCCATTTATTTGCGAAAATGAAATCTTCATATGTTGAAGGTCAGTTTTAGTTGAAGTAATATAATAGGCAAGAGTCAAGGTTCCTTTACCATTAAAATTACTCCTGAAGCAAATCTTTGGTGTTTTACCCTTAACCTTGAATTCTGCCCTGTATGTTGTAAGAAAAATACTAAATTCTTGTCACAATACAATGATGGAATCACCATGGCTTTGAGATTTTCTTTAAGAAATAGTTACCCAACCAGATGGAAAACCTCTTCACAAACATTATTAAATGAAATAGTCTGATAAAATATATTTAAACATGGATTGGGAATTAGCTTTTCATCAACCCTAGTCTGAATTTGTCCTCTAAAAAATGGAGTTTTTTTTTTCTTCTGCAGTATGGTTTACATCAAGGGCTACAGTGAGTAAGTGTTTAGGGAAACTGAAAATGCTATTTCATATACCGTTGTATAGAACATACGTATGGATCGTAATTTCTGAGTGCGGAGGAAACAAGCGGACAAGTATATATAAAATTTTATTGAAGACTCAATTTTTACAGCTATTATATTGGATAACGGGCACTTTATTCTGCATGGATGTAAAGGTTTCATTCAAAAAGTATATCCATGGGTAATACTGTGTGGTGTGTGCGTGTGTGTATGGGTTTACATACATGTATACTTACAGTTTTTCTCTTTGAAGACTTTTTTACTCGACTTCACTGAAGTATTATTTACATACAACAAAGGTCACCAGTTTTAAGAGACACTGTGATGAGTTTTGACAAATGCAGATGGTTGTGTGGTCATCACTATCATGATGTAGCATTTCCATGATATCACTCTCCCACGTGATTCTCTCCCACATGATTCTCTCCTGCTCGTTATTCTGTCCCTTTCTGGCCTGTGACAACCACTAACATATATTTTCAATCACTGTAGTTTTGCCTGTTCTAAACCTTCATATAAATGGAATGATACGTTACATGGTATTTTGTGTTTGGCCTTTTCCACTTGGTACATTATAATGCTTTTGAGATTAATTCGCGACGCTCTGTGTATCAGTAGTTTTTTCTTTTTCATTGTTGGGTCACAGGGTAGATGTATATGTAACTTTGTAAGAACATCCCAAACTTGTTTCCAAAGTGGCTGTCCCATTTAACATGCCACTAGGGGCACAAAAGATAATTCCAGTTTCACACATTTGCCAACACTTGATAGCATTAGTCTTTTTAATTTTAGCCATTATAATGAGTTTGTAGTAGAAACTCCTTGTGATTTTGATTTGCATTTCCCTGATGACTAATGATGTTGAATACCTTTGCATGTAGTTGTTTTTGGTCTTTTAGGTATCTTCCTCTGTTGCTTTCTGTGCACTTCACACATTAGGTTGTTTGTCCTCTTCTATGTTTTGGATAAAAGCTCTTTTTCACAGAGATCTTTTGGACACATTTTACCCTCGTTTTATAGTTTTCTTTCTCATTTTTTAAGAGTCTCTCGAAGAGAACAATTAAAAATATTTGATGAAATCTAATTCGTATGTGTTTTTTTTTTTTTAATTGTTAAATGTTTATTTATTTTTGAGAGAGACAGAGCGTGAGTGGCCGAGGGGCAGAGAGAGAGACACACACACAGAATCGGAAGCAGACTCTGGGCGCTGAGCTGGAAGCACAGAGCCCCATGCGGGGCTTGAGCCCACAGACTGCGACATCATGACCTGAGCCGAAGTCAGATCTTAACTGACTGAGCCACCCAGGCACCCTGTACATATTTTTAATAGTTAATGTCTCTCTGGGGCACCTGGGTGGCTCAGTCGGTTAAGCATCTGACTTCGGCTCAAGTCATGATCTCGCAGTCTGTGAGTTGGAGCCCCGTGTCGGGCTCTGTGCTGACAGCTCAGAGCTCTGGAGCCTGCATCAGATTCTGTGCCTCTCTCTCTCTCTCTCTTTCTGCTCCTCACCTGCTCATGCTCTGTCTCTCTTTCTCTCTCTCTCAAAAATAAATAAACATTAAAAAAAATTTTAAAGAATAGTTAATATCTCTGTCCTATCCAAAAAATTCATCTGGGCAAACATATTTTTGGCAAATGTCACAGATTTTCTCTTATATTTTCTTCTGGAAGTTTAACAGTTTTAGCCATTACATTAGGTCTACTATTATCTTCTTTATTTAACTTAAAAAATGTTTATTTATTTATTTTGAGAGAGAGAGAAAGCATGCATGCACGAGCAGGGGAGGGGCGGAGAGAGAGGGAGAGAGAATCCCAAGCAGGATCTATGCTCAGAGCACAGTCGGTTGTTGGCTCGATCCCACAAACCGTGAGATCATGCACTGAGCCAAAATCAACAGTCAGATGCTTAACCTACTGAGCCACCCAGGCACCCTCACTTTAGTTAATTTTGTTGATGATGAGATAAGCATTGAGATTCATTTTTCAGGTAAGGCTGTGCAATTGTTAAAATGCCTGTGTTGGGAATATTATCCTTTTCCCATTGAGTTGTCTTGGCATCTCTCTTGAAAATTCATTTGTTTTATGCGTCTGGGTTTGTTTCGGGACGCTCAGTTCTATTCCATCGTACTAGTTTTTAACCTCATGCCAATACCATGCTCTTATGATTATTGTAGCTTTCTAATAGGTCTGAAAAAGAAAGTGTAAGTTTTCCAAATTTATTCTTTTTTATCAGAATTGGGTACTTTGGGTCCTTTGAATTTCTATATAAATTTTAGAATCATTTGTTTATTCCTAAAAAAATTCCTTCTTATATTTTGATTAGAATTTCATTGAGCATATGTATCAATTTAGGGGTAATTGGTATCTTCACAATACTGAACATATGAAAATGGTGTTTTGCTTCACTTATTTAAGTATTCTTTAATTTCTCTCAGTGGTGCTTTGCACATATTTTGTTAAATGTGTCCCAAAGTAACTTATGTTTTTAATGTTGTTGCAAATGTTACAACTTTTATATTTCTATTTACAATTGTTCATTCCTAATATATGGGAATATAATTAATTTTTTAGGACATTGACCTTAAAGCCTATAAACTTTATGAAATTCACTATTATTATAGTAGCTTTTAAAAACATAGATTTCTTAGGATATTTTACCTAGGTGATCATGTTGTTTGTGAATGAAGAAAATTTTGCTTCTTGTTTTTCAATATATATGCTTTTTATTTATTTTTTTCTTGCCTTATTACACTAGCTAGGACCTCTAGTGGAATGTTGAATTATGAGTATTGGGGGCAGACATCCGATCTCATTCCTTTGCTGTAGGGGAAAGCTTTCAGTCTTTCACCAATAAGTATGGTGTTGTAGTTTTTGTTTTTTCTTTTGACTTTTAGATTCCTTTTCTCAGGTCGAGGAAGTTTACCATGTGATGAATAGATGTTGGATTTTGTCAAATGCTTTTTTGTCCTCTCTTAAAGTAATCAGTTTGTAGTTGTTGTTAGTCTGTTAATATGGTGAACTATATTGTTTGATTCGCAGATGTTAAACCAATTTTGCATTCTTGGGATCAACTCCACTTTGTCATGATGTAATACCCTACTTACATATTTTTGGATTTGATTTCAAAAAAATTTTTAAGTTTGTGTTCATGTTCATGAGGGATACTGGTCTGCAAGTAATTTTTCTTGTAAATTTTGTCTAGATTTCATAGTAATGGCCAAAACAAGGCCTCATAAAATAAGTTGGAATGAGTTTCCTCCTTCTTTGATTTCTGGAGGAGTTTATGTAAACTGCTATTATTCATTCCTTAATTGTTTGGTAGAATTCACCAGTGAAGCCATCTGGCTCTGGATATTTCTTCGTGTGAAGGTTTTATAACCATAAGGTAAATTAAAAAAAAAATTTTTTTTTCAACGTTTTTATTTATTTTTGGGACAGAGAGAGACAGAGCATGAACGGGGGAGGGGCAGAGAGAGAGGGAGACACAGAATCGGAAACAGGCTCCAAGCTCCGAGCCATCAGCCCAGAGCCTGACGCGGGGCTCGAACTCACGGACCGCGAGATCATGACGTGGCTGAAGTCCGACGCTTAACCGACTGCGCCACCCAGGCGCCCCCATAAGGTAAATTTTTAAAATAGATGTAAGGCTATTGGCATTAGCTAATTCTTCTTGAATGAGCAAGTTTTGATGGTTTGTATCTTTCAAGGGATTTGTCCATATCATCTAAATTGTTGAATGTCTTGGTATAAAGTTGTTCATAATATTCTTTTGCTAACCTTTTAAAATCTGAAGCATCTGTAGTGAGGTGCACTCTTTCGCTCTTGATAAGAGTAATTTGTGTATTCTCTCTCTTCCTGTTTAGGTTAGCTAGAGCTGTTGTTTTCAATAACACTTTTCAAACAGTTTTCCTGTTTTCCATTTTGTAGTTCTTGTTCTTATCTTTATCATTTCATTTCTTCATTTGTGGCTTTAACCTAATCTTCTTTTTCTAGTTTCAATGGATTAAAACGTGAGTCAAGGACTTGCTTTCTTTTTCTTCTTTAATATAAGCACTTAATTCTGATAAATATCCCTCCAGAAGCACACAATTTTTTAGTGATAGCACACAAATTTTGATATATTTTGCTTTCATTTTTTATCAAGTTAATGTTTTTTCTAATTTCCCTTGTAATTTCTTCTTTGACACTTGGACACTTAGAAGTGCATTGCTGAATTTCCAAATATTTTCAGATTTTGCAGATGTCTTTTTGTTTTCACTCTCTAATTTTAATTCTGTTGTGGTCAGAGAACACACTTTTTGTTTCAGTTCTGTTAAAATTATTGAGTCATCTTATATGGTTCAGAATATTGTCTGTCTTGGTAAATGTTCTGTATACACTTGAAAAGAATGTGTTTTCTGCTGTTGCTGGAAAATGTTCTATAAATGCCTATAAAGGTCAGGTCGATTGATAGTGTTGTCCAAATCTTCTAAATTCTTACTGGTTTTCTATCTAATCGTTCTATCAATTACTGAAAGAGGAATGTGGAAATTTCAAACTTAAGTGTGGATTTGCTCATTTTTCCTTTTAGATCTATCAGTTTTGCCTCATGTATTTCGAAGCTCAGTTAATGAGTGCATACACATAAAGAATCGCTTTGTCTCCTCGACGAATTATCATTATAAAATATCCCCTTTAAACAATATCCTTTATTTTGGTAATATTTATTGTTCTATTTACTTTGTCTGATAATACCATATCCACTCAACTTCCTTTGGGTTAGTATTTGCATATATATCTTTTCCCACTCTTGCATGTTTTTTTTTTCAATATATGAAATTTATTGTCAAATTGGTTTCCATACAACACCCAGTGCTCTTCCCAACAGGTGCCCTCCTCAATACCCATCACCCACCCTCCCCTCCCTCCCACCCCCCATCAACCCTCAGTTTGTTCTCAGTTTTTAAGAGTCTCTTATGCTTTGGCTCTCTCCCTCTCTAACCTCTTTTTTTTTTCCTTCCCCTCCCCCATGGGTTTCTGTTAAGTTTCTCAGGATCCACATAAGCCCACTCTTGCATGTTTAATGTATTATTGTTTTTATATTTAAATGATCTCTCTTGGAGTTAGCGTATGGTTGAGTCTTGCATAGTTTAATCAGATTCGACCAAATTTGCCTTTTACTTGATGTGTTTAAACCAGTGCAATTATCACATTGTTGTAGTTTAACCTACAGTTGGGCTATTTGTGTTACGTTTTTCCTTTTTTCTTTTTCTTTTGTACTGGCTTGTTATGATTCCATTTTTTCTTCATTATTTATTTATTAGTTTTTGTTTTGCTTTATTTTACTTTTAAGGGGTTGCTATAGAGTTTACAGTATGTAACATTGTTTTATCACAGATGGGCTTTAAATAATATTGCACCACTTTATGTATATAGTGGAAGAATCTGTACTAGTACATTTCCATTCATACACCCTCTTGTTCTCTGTGTGTCATACATTTTGTTTTCCATTTTATATGTTTATTTATTTTTGAGAAAGAGAGAGAGAGAGGGGGAGAGAGTGCACACAAGGGGGGAAGGGGCAGTGAGGGGGCCAGAGGATCTGAAGCGGACTGCACACTGGCAGGGGAGAACCAGACGCGGGGCTTGAACCCACGAACCACAAGATCATGACCTGACCCAAAGTCAGATGCTTCACCAGCTAACCACCCAGGTGCCCCAATATGGTCTTAATTTTTAAAATATAAAGTTTTTCTAAAAAATGCTTTCTTTTTAAAGATTTTTAAAGACTTTTAAGTAATCTCTACACCCAACGTGGGACTTGAACCCACAACCCTGGGATCAAGAGTCACACGCTCCATCCACTGAGCCATCCAGATGCCCCTAAAAATTGCTTTTAAATAGCCCATATACCTTAAAAAGATTAAAACATGAAAGAAACCCAGTTTTTTTTTCATTTGCAGACATATTACTGTAGAAAACATTGCATAATTGTTGAGTTTTAGCTGTGACGAAAGAGCATTCTAGATGATAGGTTTTGGAGAACATATATGCACACTTCTGATGCACACAGACCCAGAAGTTTAATTGCTAGGGTCACACGATATGCACATATTTAGCTTTCGTGGATAACACCAAAGAGTTTTCCAAAGTATTGTGGAATCTATCACATTTATGACCCATTTGAATGACTCATTTAAATTACCTGTTTATCAGCAGTGTGTAGAATTTCTGGTTGTTTGGGGACTCTTATTAAGATCTGCTATACAGTCGCCCTATGTCCTTTGGGAATGCATTCTTTTACTGAGAAGACCAGAGACAAAAACATGAACAAAACAAAACAAAAACAAAAACAAACAACTTATGTCAAACTGAAGGACAAATGATAGGCACGTTTTCAGGCAGACCAACATTGAGAAAGTGGCATAGCCAAATCTTCACAAAGGAAATGGAAGTTTGAACTGGGGCCTTGAAGGATGAGATTCTTCTTAGAGACAAGAGGAAGGCAGCAAAGATTCTAGGCAGAGATACTGGCATGAGCGATGTGGCCGAGAAGCAGACGACATGGCAGGTATCTTCGTGAGTGTATACGTAGTTCAACTGGGTGTTAGCCTAAAACCCAGCTGTTTGCTTATTCATGGCTTTTGGATCGTCTCCTGAGCGTCAGGCTGTGCCTTAGATTCAGAGTGGGAAAGAGACACGGTCACCACCCTGAAGTCGCTATCAGATGATCAGGGGAGGCCACCGCGTGTGTCATGCTGTTGAGTGCAGTGCTGTGACATCTGGTATTTAACTGTAACACAAGGGGTGCCTGGGTGACTCAGTCAGTTGAGAATCTGACTCTTGGTTTTGGCTCAGGTGGTGGTCTCATAGTGCGATCAAGCCCTACGTTGGGCTGTCCGCTGGCAATGTGGAACTTGCTTGGGATTCTTGCTCTTTCTCTCTCTCTGCCCCTCCCCCACTCGTGCGCATGCTCTCTCTCTCCAAACAAACCTCACAAACATTTTTTTTTTACAAAAGTAACACAAGGCTAGGGAATAGGAAAATTCATTAAAGTCCGAGGACTCTTGTGTAGATTATAATAATGTTCCACAGGTAGGAGGTAAAGGCTAAGTTTGTGTGTTCCCTTTTCTTTCCCTGCCAATCCCTGCCACAGGCAAAGGAAACTGCCTTGTGTGGCTAGCAAGGTGAACCACAATCAGCTGGTTCCTACAGCCCTTTCTTCTTCACGCTACGAGAGCCATGGCAGCCATCAGCGTCAATGGCTTCCTTCTACAGCTGACATGAATGCAGTGGTTTGTTCCAACCCGGTCTTCCTGCCTCCACCTCCTGTTCCTCAGCAGAGTTGGGAGGGAGGTAGAGAAGGGTCTTTAGACTGTGACATGGCGTTTAATAAATCATTACAATTCAGTTCGAAAGTAAAACTTGAACTAGCGTAGGTGGCATTGAAATGGGCGGCCGGGACCAAACGTGTACTGACATTCCACCACATTTTACCACTGGAAGTCTGAAGAAGAAAGGGAGGTAACTCGCTAAGTGCTGCGGGAGCTCAAGAGGTGTAGCAATGACTAGGAGGACTTAAGGCACGGCAGTGGCCAACAAAGCACCTTGCTTCCTGTACTGAAAGACCTCGAGTAGAATTGGTTGACGAGAAAATGTATTGACTGGGGCGGATGTGAACCCTATGCAGAATTCAAGTGACCCACTTGCCTTTCACGTTGGGGGCTCCATTGGAGACAAATCTATTATGTGCCCAATGGTCACGTGTTCTCTATCCCATAATCACACGCGTGGTCTTGCGATAATAATGCTTCTATGGGTACCCCAGAGCATGATATTTAAATAAAAACCGCCAAGAATGTTCTATTGCTTCATCTACATAGATATTTATTGGGCCTCATTATTCAGTTTTAGGGTAGGGCACTTTCCTGGGCTGTCTTCTATTGTCTCTGGGATAAGAGTGACTTTTCATCTGATTTTATTCCAGTATCATTTCATCTAATAAGTATCCCAGTACTTCTATTTGTAAGAGTCGATACACACACACACACACACACACACACACTATTTTGAAGATGCCTTATCTGTAGTTTAGTGGGTTTCTAAGTTAAAAACAAATAAGGAATGCCTGGTGGCTCAGTCGGTTAAACATCCAGCTGACTCTTGATTTCGGCTCAGGTCAGGATCTCACGGTTGGTGGGACAGAGCCCTGCATCGGGCTCTGTGCTGACAACATACAGCCTGCATGGGATTCTCTCCCTTCCTCTCTCTCTCTGCCTCTCCCTCTCTGCTAGTGTGCTCTCTTTCTCTCTCTCTCAAAATAAATAAACATTAAAAAAATAAAAAAAAACAAAAATGGGAATGATGAATCCAGACATTTTTCTCAAAAAAAAACCCCATTAAGAATAATCACTGTAATTTTCTATTTCTGTGATACAGATCTTTCTTAAATAAACTGGCCTGTCTATTCAGTCCGTAGAGCCTATTTTAGGATAGTAATGTCATAATCTTTCTGCATATTTTTTTTCACAGAAGGTTTTTTCTTAGAGAAAAGCTATCCGACCAATTAAAGATAAAAATAGACCTGGTGAACTTTTGAACTTCACCTCTAATCCTCAGGCTAAAAGAAAAGTTTGATGAAAGAAAATATCCCAAATAGGAAATTTGCCAAATGCCCCAATTTTCTAGAATAAATAGGAAACCGTAGAAGGGCTACAGAAATTCCAAGCGTGGTCTGATTTAAAGTTTTTAATATTCTTAAAGTAGGAAGGTAGCTCATTATTTTTCCATGGTCTTGGCAAATAATTGTGACAGTAGCTGACATTTGCTGAGTCTTCTGTCCTTATCGGGCACATTATGCTAAGTGCTTTAGGTGTATTGTGTCATTTAGTGCTTACAAAACCCTAGGAAGTATGACAATACCCATGATTCTTACTTGGTAAGTGAGGAAACTGACCCAAGGGGCTTGTGAATCTTGCCCCCGTTCCTTTGCTGGTCAGCAGTAAAGACCCAAGTGTGGCCTGTCTTACCCCAAATCATCAGGCTCCAACGGCAGGGGAGGCTTGGGGGAAAGGCAGCTTCGGTTACGCTTCGTGATTTTCCATTAAGAGCCGGCCTGCGTTCTGCGTCTCCTGTGAGAACAAACTTTCCCGTCTTTAAAAAAAATCAATGGGCTCCGATTCTCGAAGACGTAGTAACAAAATGAATCAAATAAAAATTGCGATGTTACTTCGCCAAAGTAACCGGTTTGATATATGAAAAACCAAATGAAATCATAGGGCATATACTATTTTGAAAAAGATGATTTTTACCTTATAATATACTGTGAACATGTTTCAGTGGCGTTCTATTTTCTTTTCCCACGTCTTAAAAATATTGTATGCAATCCCGATCTTGGCTGCCTGATTGCATAACCAATTGTTATGTTTTGTTGAGAACTGGCTAGCTCCCAGGCTGCCACTAAGGGTTTTATACGTCTTTGCTTGTTTAATGCTAGTGTGAACTTAACTAATTCTCTTGGCCCAGACACTTTCTTTCTTCTTTTTCTGGGGGGACGGCCAGTAGTATAAAGAACCATGAGTGCGCCCAAAACCTTAGCCATAAGAATATTCACTGCAACTCTGTTTTCCTCTAATAAGAGAAATTCATTTTTTAAAGGTGGATTTTCTTGTTGGCGAGGCAGATAATTTTGGAAATCAGGACTGACCCGGAGGACTTTCACAAAATTGGGCTGTGGCTATTTGGAGGCTGAGGACATGCGTTTTGGTCTTGCACCTTGAAGCTCTGTGAATTCCATGTTAGAGTAAGGAGAGAAGCATGAAGCAGACTCACTGTGAAGGAAGAAGATTCCTTCTCCCCTCCTCACCTTAACAGAGGAGTGAATGGGGAATCCATGCTCCCCAAATGCCTCCTGTTGTAGACCTCCGATTACTTCTTAAGTGAAGCAAGTATCAGCATTATTGGTTTTTATAGTATCCTTGCTAAAATCACAGTCTTTAGAAATACTTTGTGCTGGGCTTGAAATGGGTACTTTTATGGGGCTCCTGGCTGGCTCAGCAGGCTGAGCAGCTGACTCTTGGTTGCAGCTCAGGTCATGATCCTACGGTTCATGGGATCGAGCCCCGAGTCAGGCTCCACTTTAATTGTGTGGACCAGCTTGGGATTATCTCTCTCTGTCTCCTCCTGCCCTTCCTCTGCTCTCTCTCTCTCTCTCTCTCTCTCTCAAAATTAATAAACTTAAAAAAAAAAGAAATGGCCACTTTTATGACTCTAGCTACATGCTGAAGACTTCTGATTAATTCTTAAAATGAAATAAGTATCAGCATTACTGCTTTACGTAGGGTCATTTCTAAAATCACAACCCTTGGGGCACCTGAGTGGCTCAGTCGGTTAAGCATCAGACTTCAGCTCAGGTCATGATCTTGCTGTTCTGGAGTTCAAGCCCCGTCGGGCCCTGTGCTGACAGCTCAGAGCCTGGAGCCTGCTTCACATTCTGTGTCTCCCTCTCTCTGCCCCTCTCCTGTTCGCGCGCTCTCTCTCCCCAAAATAAACAAACATTAAAAAAATAAATAAAATCACAGTCCTTAAGAATACTTTTCATTGCGTGCTCCTGGGTGGCTCAGTCGGTTGAGCACCTGACTTTGGCTCCGGTCGTGATCTCACAGTTCGTGAGTTCGAGTCTCCACCGGGCTCGTTGCTGTGCACGCAGAGCCCGCTTCGGAGCCTCTGATTGTATTGCAGTCTGCATACACTCCCGGGAGACCTGTTATAGTTCAGAGTGTGGGTGTATCTATTGCCGCCCCCCCCAACCCCCCCCCCAATTCAAGGATGGAATATGTTGACCACTAACACTGAGTAGACTCCAGCCTGTTATGATTTAGAAGGCTCCAATTCTGGGTCCTGTGGTTACCATGAATAGCTCAGTCACCAGTAACTCTGCTTGCAAATAGTTTATTCACTTTGGGTTTGGCAGATGTAGAGCACGCTCTTGTGATTCTGTGGGTTTAGGTAAATGGGTAAGAATGGATACTCCAGAAGGGCTACACATGCGCTCATCGGGCACCATTTTTTTTAGAGCTGGGAAACCCAGGCTGTAGAGCTTAGAAAGAATTCGGGTTGGCTCCAGGGTGGGGCGAGGTGGGGTGAGAGTAGAATCCAGTAGTGCACAAGGGCTGAGTGCGTGGGTTCTTAAGGTGGACCACCTTGTGTTGTCTCCTGCCGGCTGTATTGAGCTTTTCTAAGCCTAGAGGATTAAGTTGCCTTTTGTCACGAGGACAAAGCATTCGAAAAAGGGTTAACTGCACTTGCTGTGGGCTGCTTTCAGTTTTCGAAACTTCCAGAGGCTTGGAAAATACAGAATCAGAATCAAACAATGTATGTCCGTGTCATCACGATCTAGATTTAAGAGCTGTTAATATTTTATCTTTTTTTTTTGCATTTACACACACACACACACACACACACACGCACGCACACACACAGACACAATAAAAAAGAGAGAGAACATCCCGGATAAAATGGCAGTCCTTTCGATACTCTGCCCAGTCCCAAACCGTCTTTGCCTCCATGAGAAATAACCACCGTCATATTCTTCCAGCTGTTTTGGATGCTTTTCTATATTAATAAATACCTCCAAAATAATATTTCCTAGCATTTAAACTCATATATAAATGTTATGTGCTAAAAGTATCATGTGGTAGTTTTCTCCTTCATTTAGCTTAATATATTTGAGAAGTACCTTTGTTGATAGATAGATATATCATATATCATATGTATATAATATATTGAATTCATTCATTCAAACCGTTCCATAGTATTTCAGCATATAAAGCCCAATTTATTTTTCTTTCCTTCTATTAGTGTACATTAATCTTTTCCATTTTTTTTTTGGCTTGCCATGACAAAGAATCTGTAACAAATATCTTAGGGTAGGTCTTCTATGTTCACATTTTTAGTCTCTCTAAACAGAATGGATCAGGGCAGAAGTGTTGGATTGTACGAAAGATGCATTTTCAGCTTCTCTAGATAGTGCCCAATTTCTGTCCAAAATTGCATCAATTTTCCCTCCCATGCACAGGGCACTCCTATGTTTCTTTATCCTTTATAGTATTTAATATGTTAGAATAAAACTTTTACCAATAGGATGAGTATAACATGTCATCGTTATTGCTTTAATTTTTATTTCTTGGGATTACTCTTCTATACTCTTGGCTTATCATAGAAATGGGTTTGGATCTGGGATTTGGAACAGGGGACATTGGGATTGGGCCAAGAATTTGAGGGGCAGCCTGGAATATAAGTTAAGGTGACCCAAGATGGATGTCCAATGGCCTGACACGTTGGCTTTCGCATTGTGCTCTGCTGTCCCAGAGAATCCTTGAAATTCCCTCTCAGGGGGTCCTGTGGCAGTGGGCGAGTGGGGGTGGGGCGCAGGGTGGGGAGGTGCTGGGGCACAGACACAGGGCAGGCTGAGCAGGAGCTCTGAGCCAATTTCCACTACAGCATCTTTGCCTATATTGTCTTTATGAGCTTTTATGTGATTTCATTCAAATAAAGTGCTCAATGGTTAAAGTAAGTTCGAAAACCACTGGTTTCAAATAAGGGTATAAGTGGATATTGGCATATTCTATTAGAGTACATTTATGGAATTTTTATGCTTACTGCCTAGGAAACTCCTCAAACCACTGATGTAGAACGCTTTGGTTGATTTGGACAAAATGACTATAACTAGCAAGGAGGAAATAATCTATTTCTTTCGGGGAAAAAAAGAAGGAGACTGATCTCTTTGAAAAATGAATTTCTTTCGTCTTCCCCCAGAGAAGAGTCCCTGTCCTTTGGGCCAGAGCCTCAATGTGGACGGGAACAAATAGATGAGAATTGTCAAAATGACTCTCATAATAATACAAAGGTTGTTTTTGCCTTTTTCATTTTTATTCTCTCGTGAGTTTACAGTGGAACTTTCCAGAGGCTGCAAGCTGTGTGATATTACATGAGATAAAATGCAGAAGCAGACAAGAGACTCCATCTGTTTTTTTTATCAAGCCAAACTTTGAATGGATTTATAAAAACGTCAAACAAGCCTACTCTCCTCACAGGTGTTTTTTTTTTTTTTTTTTGTGATTATTATTTTTCATTAAATGTGTTATTTATGTTAGCATGCAATGGTTTATTTTGGTTATCCTAGAATTAATTAAAATTAACATTTGAAATACTTCTCAATTTTGATTTCTAATACTGCAAATGTTGACACATGTAACCTACCTAATCAAATATTCTCTGGTTACTTCATATATTCTTTTTTTTTTTTGAGTGTGAGACCAATCTTTAGAGCATGTGATCTGATAAAAAGACATTCGAAATTTACTGCTAGTTTTTGGTGCCGAGAGATTGGAATTCTCTCGTTCAATGCCTCGCTTTGGGATTCACCAAAGTGAACCCTGCTATACCAATGTGCAGACTTCCCAGACCATGGCATTGGCCAGAAAGAAGGACGGGGGGGTAAGAGTCATGAAGGATGATTCGGCTACTGGCCCTCCAATCTGGGAATGATACAATATGGTCTGTCCACCAGGGTAGTGAGTCTGTGAGTGTGGGACCCGGGGGAGGATCTGAAGCTGCAGGTGTTCTGTACATCTATCTGGTCTTCTTGGGGTCACAGGTAGGGAGGAAATGAAGGTTTCCTTCCTCATCATGGCTTCCTCTCCCAACTCTTGCACTGGGCAGCTGTTGCTAAGTTTAGCACCTTGTCTTAGGCTTTGGAGTGTTCCCTTTTTTTCCGGAAAAAATAGGGCCAACTGTCAGCCTAGAGGATTTGTCAAATATGGTGTGACACTCCCGGAAACTCGCCAGGGGCAGCAACACCCTCTGTGCTAGTTGAAGGTGATGCTCCAGAAGGCTGTTCGGGGACCACCCTCTCCGGACATGGCTATACGTTCACCTGCTCAGCCATCACTCAACTAAGAGTGGCCAAAATAGAGAAGCTACTGGCTAGATCTCCTCACCCAGGGCCTCAAGGGACCCCATACGGGTGTGAATTTTCAGGTGGCATCCCCAAAGCCCCAGGCCTCTTACTCATTCACTGGACAGTCTGAGCATGTTGTCGGGCAGAGTGTAGAGTGACGTCATGAGCCAGCTATTGTCTAAACTCCAGACAGCAGGCAAGGTCAGAGGTTACCTTCCATCATTCATTCACGTGCCAGTACTAATACAATCCTATGGCCAACGACTATTTATTGAACACCTGCTATGTGCCAGCTATCATTCTAGGTATTGGAGATACGGCAGGGGACACAACACTCAAAAATCCCTGCTCTTGCTTTCTAGTAGGATACACTCAATAAATAAGACAAATACATATAATAAAGTGTGTGTGTTGAACAAGCTTGGTGGGCATCATAAAAGGCTCATGAACAAAGAAGAAACCAGGGCAAACAAGTTTATATGCAACATCCAAGGGGATGGATAAATAACATGAGTTAAATGCCTGAATACATTCTTTTTTTTTTTTTTTTATTAAGATCTCTTCCCTTTATTTCCCTATGGCTAAGAGCCTGGATTCTTTACTAATAAACAAACAACACACACACACACACACACACACACAAGCACATGCACACACACAAAACAAGAACCAAACTACTTACTAAGGCAGAAAACAGGGTGAGTTTGTATCCTGGCCAGTCGGAAAGGACATGTGACGCTGTGTGTGAGAGAAAGCAAAAAGGCATTTAGGACCATACACCCAGTCCAATAGATGACCATCCAAATATCCCTACGGGGTCCTCATTGATGTCAGCCGTCTTGTTAGCTCATGCTGATTGAGAATTTGGGGCGCCTGGGTGGATCAGTCAGCTAAGTGTCCGACTTGGGCTCAGGTCATGATCTCATGGTTTGTGGGTTCAAGCCCCGTGTCGGGCTCTGTGCTGACAGCTCAGAGCCTGGAGCCTGCTTGGCATTCTGTGTCTCCCTCTCTCTCTGCTCCTCCTCTGCTCACTCTCTCTCTCTCTAAAATAAATAAACGTTAACAAATAAAAAAAAAGAATTAATTGTGTGTTATGTATGTAATTGCAATTTCCTCAATGAACAAAGAATTTTGTGCTTTTGTCTGTGTCAGGACCCAAAGGGAAGGACCTGGGGCAAAACAGCCACGACCACAACACGACCACAACAATACGCACTTCTCTTTTGGGTTTCAGTGTGAAAAGCAAGGCTGGCTTAGGAGGATCTAAAAGTCTGTCGTTGTGCTGGCCAAAGACCCCTCTCGCCATCGTGAGAGAGTTTCCATGAGTCTGCTGGCAGATGGCTGGCATCCCTCAGTCCTCCTTGCCCCACTCTGGAATGGATTCTTGTTGCCCACCACCCCCGTAACCATGGTAACTGCTGGCAAACCATGAGCCATGAGAATTCCTGTGGGTTTTCAGAAAACCAGGAGTGGGCCACCCATCTGACTTTTCTCTCCTGCTCTGCCCATCAACATCGTTCCTTCTCTTGGTAAAGCATTGGGGTACCTCTAAGGAAGACATTATTGGTTGCCCACCACTAACTACCCAATGGTGGTTATTTGGAAATGTCAGATACTTGTTTCCCAGGCTCCATTGCATGATTCTATCTTAGAGAGAGATCTGAAGGAAATCTTCCTTTCCTCCTCCCCTCCCCCCTGCCTCCCGCCCTCCCTCCCTTGTTCCTTCCTTCCTTCCTTCCTTCCTTCCTTCCTTCCTTCCTTCTTCCCTCCCTCCCTCCCTTCCTTCCTCCCTTCCTTCCTCCCTTCCTTCCTTCCTTCCTTCCTTCCTTCCTTCCTTCTTTCCTTCCTTCCTTCCTTCTTTCCTCTATCCCTCTTTCTTTCTCTCTTTCTTCCTTTCGGGTTGGGACAGGCAGGAAGTGGGATGGGAGTGTTGGACAGCTTCTGAGAAACATTTTTCTTCCTGTACCAGTCAGGGTCCCAGCAGGAAACAGATGGCTCACTCAGACAGGGTCATTAAGGAGGATTTAATCAAGTGACTGCAAAGTTCGGAGCCAGGTTAAGGGAAACTTGCAAGGGATGGTTAAGGAGATCTGTGGTGGAGCTAGAATCAGAGAGGGAGATTACCACCCTAGGATCGAAAGGGCACATGGAGAATGGTTATCAGAACCCAGAGAGACTAGTTGTCACTGTGGGAGAGGGCCACCCAATCGGAGCCGTGGCTTTCAGCCAAGGTATGCAGCCAACTGGAGAAGAGGAGGAAGCCAAATGCAACTGAAGGGCAGAGACCAAGGGAGGCTATCTAGGTTCAGGAAGGTCAACCTCCAAGGCACACAGAGGGTGGAGGAGGTGGGGAGGTGGAAAGCAGACGTAGGAAAAGACATATCCAAGGTACTGCCAGAAAAGAGAGAGAGAGACCGATCCAGAGAGCCCAAGAGATAAGATCTAAAAGAAGTATGTTCACCTGCCTTCATCGTTCAGCACTTGCTCTGAGAGGTCAGCTGATCAAAGCCATGGTGGTGGTTTTGTACCTATGTGGATGGAGAAGGTGGAGACAATCTTGCGCGAGCCCCGTTGTGGTGACTGGGCTCTGGGACCACCTCTTCCAGTCTCGTGTCAGATGAGAAAAATGAGCGGCTGTTGTTTCAACCCCTTTTATTCAGGGGTTTACTTGCTGTCTTAACATCTTAATGGATGCAATCACCTACACAAAAGTAAGGAGATGAGGATTTTCTGAGTGCATACTATGTACCAGAGCCTTTTCACACACACTGGATTAGTTCTTTCAATAAGCCCTTTGGGTGACAATCACTGTTGTTATTATTTCCATGTCATGGACAAGGGACCCACGACTAAGAGAGAGAGACAGAGGCCAGAAGTTAAGGGCTAAGCTGGAATCATGTTTAGGGCTAACTCATGATTTCTCTTGATGCTCACTGCCTAGATCTTCTTGGTCCCTGGGACTTTCCCTCCTTTGAAGCAAGAAAGCCATCCTGACATTGAACGGTTTGTGTGTTGACCTCAGGGAGGTCTCCTTGAACCCCACCTCTCTCTCTCAGTAACTTCTGGAGTCTTCACTCATCTCAGGAGAAAGAGACACCTGGTGTTTCAAGTTTTGCTTTATGATTCCAGGGAGAACACAGTCCCAATCCCTCGAAGGGCCACCGGGAGACTAATTCTCCCCGTCTCTGAGCTGGTGAAGTGTACCATATGCCAGCTCACCTCATTATTTTCATCACTGATTTGACAGCTATTTGTGGAGCCCTGGTTATGTTCCAGGCAGTATTTTTAGCATCTAAGGGACCAGCAGGGGCCTGACAGAGCTTGTGTACTAGGGTAAAAAACAGGCAAATAAACAAGATGATTTCACATAACAATAAAGAGTCTAAAAAATGTAATATGATAGACACCCAGGTGTGCAGGGGGAGCCTTTAGATGAGATGGTCGAGAAAGTTCTCTGAAGACTTGACATTGGAGCTGACAATGTCAGCTCAATCTAGGGACACGTCCAGCGTGAGAGAATGATGGAATAAGAGAGCTAGGAGGTGAGTTCACGTGACCAAGGACCAAAAAGTATACACATGTGGCTAGAGGAGGGAGGACTAAGAAGAAACTGGGGGATAGGCGGGGCTGTAGGGCCTTGAAGTCCATGGAAGGAATTGGGATTTTATCCTAGGAGTAAGAGGAAGGCATTGGGTTCCAAAAGAAGGAGTGATCTAATTTTGATTTTACAAACAGTGTTCGGAATGCTGGGTGGAGAACAGAATGGATTGGGGCAAACGTGGAGGCAGGGGGCCGGTGATGAGGACATGTGCAAATGAGAGAGGGAAGCTTGGACCAAGGTGATCGCACTGGGAATGGAGAGTCGCGAAGAGATTTGGGGTGTGTGTTGAAAGTTGAATGTTGGTGGTGGAAAAGAAGGGGAAATAATCCAATGGCGACATAGAGCTTTAGCTTTAGCAAAACCCTTTGGATTGAATACTTCACCAAGATTTTGCCTGTGGCATCCCTGACAACCAACATCACCTCTGCACCTGGGCCAAATATCTGTTGAGGCACTTTCCGATTTGAGCAAGAATTAAGTTGGGATTACACAATGTTTGATCTTGAGAAGATCGTAAAGGTTTTCGAAGCCAATCTTGTCTCTTTAAACTTGAGGAGAAGGTGGTGCAGAAAGATTGACTTGTACTTGTAGGAGAGATAAGCAAGAATTGGACAGGATCTCAGGACTGCTTTTGCCTGCCCAGCATATTGTATGAGAATTTGTTTTTAACTACAAAATGTGTTTTCTAAAGTGATCCCTTTTTTTCCCCACGCAGAAAACTGCCTTGAGATTAAAAAAAAAAATCTGGAAAACACCAACTCAAAAAAAAAAAAAAGAAACTCTGAATTTTGTGAAATCTTACATAGTAGCAGCTCTGCTGGGACCAAAAATCATGACAATTTTCATTGATTCCTTTATGGAGTAACACCGCTTGTAACGGTTTCACCAGACGACCCAGAAGAAGGCAGCTGCCTGTCTGTATCTGCCCAATAAGTGCAGGAAAGTGTAACCAAGCAATGCCAATTCCAGACACATTCCTTGGTTTGTATCTTGGCCACATCCAGAGTATTGATATGTATGACGTCAAATGGACAAAACATTTCTTTGGCAAGCCACTTTGTGGCTGAGTAGCAAGTGCTTAAAATGCCAGCTCATAAGGGCTCCTCAGAATCAAGGTTGGGAAAATGTGTTGATAATCTTCGGATCTCTTAATTACATAATTAGATGGTCAAACAATGGCTAGTACATTCCGTGTGCCTAACATGTGCTTTATATAACTTAACCCATAACATCCTTATGTTAACCATGTGAAGGGGGATAGAATACACCATTTGCGCATATTTTCCTTTTCCCACACCTTTGTCGTATTCACTATGGGTGGAAATACTTTCCTATCCCATTGATGTTGGGCTTGGCTAAGAAACTTGCTTTGGTTATGGGCATGTAGAGTGTCAGTGTTAGGAACGAAGGCTGTAAGAGGCTTCATGGGTTTTCCTTCATCTCACTTAGTTTTCTGACCTCTTCCAATGGGAAGAGTGTACCCCACATCCCAGATTGAAAACATGGAGAACAAACCTCCATCTCACCCAAAGTCTGCAGTCCCGCTGAGTTCAGCTAAGTCCAGCCAGAATCAGCTGAACCTTAGCCAACATCCAAAGTCAGATTTAAGAAATGTTTGTTACAGGACACTGTCACAGCAATAGCTGACTGATACACTAAGTGTGCATTATTATAATGAAGCCAAGTCTTGGAGCTATTAATGGTCTGTCTCAGTTTATAGCACTGAGAGGTGGCTCAGATCAAATTGGGCCCTTCAAATTTTTGTGCCCTCTTCGCCCAGCGAAATGTGTTCTCGCCCCTCCCCCACATGGAGAAGGGCAGAGATTTTATCATTTGGTCTGTTATTTTCCTTTGTTGCTGGTGTTCTAATTTCTTACAAGGTCTTCATTCCATAAGATACACACTGTGACACAGAGTGAAAGACATATTAAGTATATAGATTGCTATAAAAGGTTACCTGCAAATTTTATGATTCATTTATACACTCAATTATATTGTGAGTCATGAGCGAAAAATAATCTTTATGCTTTGTGGAAAGGTTGAATTTAGCCTTTAAAAATTAGTACGGTATCTATTCACGCTGTACAATATCATCCAGAGAGGTGAACATTATTCTCCTCCGTTCACGGAATAAATTAAGACGGATGGATGATTCACTTACTTTTACCTCATAGCAAGGTAATATATTGATTTCTCCCCTCTTTTCTCTGAAGTCTAAAGGAAAACTTCCAATAAAACCTAATTACATCACTCGCATTCTGAACCCTTCTAGAAATTACAGAGCTATCAATATCAAGTGCATTTACACCAATTTGCAAATCTACTCGGCCCAGACACGTGCCCAGCGCCACTTTGGCTTTTGTGCAGTTGAGCTCCTAACGGTGGTGTAACATGTTTTCTCTGCTTACTTTATACTAGATTAGTTGAGATTTTCAAGGGCAAGATGGGAAATTGGACGGATACTTAAAAGTGAATGTATTCACATAAGCAAATGGGAATGAAAAGGCAGGCGGCTCTGCCCAATGAGACCAGCTCAGAGGGTGCACATTTTCAGGAAAGCGCAGGCTGGTTGGGCGGTGGGGGTTACGAGGCAGTTCCAACCTGCTGCGTGGCACAGAAATGATCCCGAGTCCCCCAGTTCAGAGGACCTCCAGGTAAAATCACTCCATAACATTCCATTCAAAAATGAACCGGAGGAATACTAATCAGTCACAGCGATGACAGTGACACAGATCGTCCCTCACTGGGGATCAGAACTGTGCTGTACACAGAGACCTCAGGCCACGGTCCTCCCATTCAACCCCCCACTCCAATGCCCAAGGAGAGGCACATGAAGGGGAGAGGGAAGGTGGCCAGTTTCTGAAAAGAGATCCTATGCCTGGCAGTGCTGGTAAGGAGCTCTCATCTCGGAAACACAGGGTGGGGAAATGGTCACAGCTGAAAAGGAGAAGCAAAAGCCTGGACCCTCACGGTCTGCTGACTTCTAATCCTGCCTCTGCACCTGCCTCATTAAGAGACATTAGGCAAATCCCCCATTAGCTTCCTCTCATAAAGAGGAGGAAGTGCCGAGAGACAGGAGGCTGACGTGAACAGCCCTGGCTTTTGAGAAGGGGGAGAGAGGATTTTGCAAACTGTAGACCCGTGAGCTTAATGTCAATCCCGAGTGAAATTCTAGAATGGATTATTAAGAAGATGGTTTGCGAGCCCCTGACCAAAGGCCGTGGTGGTCTTGGGAACCGGGGTGGATTTGCTGAGAATGAATCTTGCGAGATTAATAACTTCATTTCCTTTTTGGATGCAGTTACAAGTCAGGTAGAGATAAGGGAGTACGGATTTCCGAAAGACAATTGATGCAGACTATCCCCAGAGCCTTATAAAATAAGGTGGAGAAATGCCAATTAGGTGGTAGTGACATTTGGGGCTGGTGGATCGATTACCTCATAGGGTGTTGCATAAAGTACTGCTACTCGTCCTGAAGGTGGTCTCAGGCTCTTCTCAATGCAATCAGGCCAGTCTAGTTTCTGCTGGTGAGAATGGCGACCGTGGATGGCCATTTGATCTAGAACTAAATCTACTACGGAGGTGAAGGTGCGTCTTGCCAAGCAGATGTTGCAGGGGCTGGACCAGGAGCAGGTCAACTGGCAAAGGCTATGGAGGCTGAAGCTCAGGTCAGCCAGCATCAAGGTCCGCCATTGGGGGCTGGTTGACACAAAGCTAAGTGATGGTTAGTGGACAGTCATGGTCTGTGGCCTCTCAATACCTATCAGTTATGTTGTGAAAAGCCCAAGTTTTCATTTGGGGATCCACCGTATCCCTATTTTATGTGCACGTGGTTCCTGCACAGTCCCACTTCCGGCTCTAGGAAATACCACGTGACCAGACGTGGCCAATCCAGGCAGCAGATCTCAGGAGGGACAGTGATCGGCTCAGGGATGTGCGCTTGGTTGGGCTGGTTAATCAGGATCGAGGAGACAGGTGTTTGGCACTTCTGATTGAGTTGTGTAGGAGCTGATCACACTACTCTGTCGGCGTCAGAACATGCCTTGCTGTTGTGATAATGTGCGTCCGGTACCCTCAGTGGAGCCCGAGAATGAAGCCAATGTTGGAATTAGACACAGCCCAACAGCTAGAGAGAAGACAAATCCCGATGATACTGTCCGAACCGTGAGTTCAGAATTAAATCTACATCTGCGCTTTGCTGCTACATGAGGTAGTGAATTCCCTCTCTTGCTTAAATCTCTCTGTGTGGAATTTTCTATTATCTGTAGCAAGAGTCCTGATTGATATGAGGAATCTTTGGAGCTTGTCAGTGAGGAAGCCAAGAAGAGGTGATGATAAGAGCTATATAGCAGGCGGGAAGCATCAGAAAAGTAGCATCCTTATCACCATGCTTGGTTTGGGGAGGAAGCTGGTCCCAGAGGAAAAGAAGGAAGGGAGAATGCAACAGCAATTGTAGCAGAGACAATACCCCGTGCTCATCAAGTTCTGTGTCATTTTACTCTTCCAAGACACATAGGAAGCCTTCCCTGCTGTTGGGTGTGTGTGTGGGGAGGTGTTTCTCCATGTTCTGACCCCTGGTGCCATGTGAAATGACTTGTGTGATATCCGGGAGGAAGCACTGAAGGGCAGGTGTGGGCTCCCTGTGCTCCCTCTCTTGCTGTGGTGACTGTGAGGGCCACACGCTGAAATCGGAGCACTGTGAAATGGAATCTGTCTAGAAGCGAACTCTCCAATGCTGCATAAGTGTGAGACAAAGTTGGGTTTGTTACTGACTGAGCTTTAGGGATTTGTTTGTTCCTGCACATAGCCTAGCTTAATTGAACTAACATGGTCCTCGTGCAGCTAATGCGCTAGTCTAATTACCAACCCAAGGACCAGAGCACCAAGGAGTTAATCGGCAGTCCAGGGGATCAGAGCTGGATGAAATAGGTTGAGCTGAGGCTCGGATTCTGAGTACGAAGCTCCTTCAAAGTCTCTTTTCCAGGATCAGGATTGGTTCTAGAGGCTGCGATTAGGAACATCTACTAATGCGGAGTCAAGAGAATTTCACTTTGTGGGAAAAGAGGAGCTTAAAACCAAGCCATGACAGATTTTCCTTGCATGGTAGAGGTGAGATCGTTGGTGTCTTGCTTCACTCATTTGAGAATAAAACAAGGCAGAAGGAGAAATGGCTGTTTTTCATGACAGACTGCAGGAGCCCCATAGATAGACTAGCAGGCTGGACCATGGGCTTAGCATCAGCTTTCCGGGGGATAAAGTCCTGCACCCAGATCTTAAAGCTACTGCTCTAGGATGACATACAAAAAGACCTGGAGCTTCATTTCCCCTAATTTTGGCATGAATAGGCAGGGTAATCAGGGAGTCAAATCCTAACACCATTCCGTGTTGTATTCAGAGTAATGTAGCATCCTTAGAAGGGCTGTGCTAGTTTTTCCCGGCTTAAAGGCCGGATCACCCATGGAGATTCTATTTCATTTTGGCTCCACGTTCTATGAAGGATGGTGAAAAGTTGCTACAGCTTTCTTCTTCTTTTTTTTTTCAATATATGAAGTTTATTGTCAAATTGGTTTCCATACACCACCCAGTGCTCATCCCAAAAGGTGCCCTCCTCAATACCCATCACCCACCCTCCCCTCCCTCCCACCCCCCATCAACCCTCAGTTTGTTCTCAGTTTTTAAGAGTCTCTTATGCTTTGGCTCTCTTCCACTCTAACCTCCACGTTGCTACAGCTTTCAAGACAAACATTTAAGCATTTATACCCTTTCTAAGTATACCCTTTAGCATTTATAGAGAACTCACTGTGTGCCAGACACAGTGCTGAGTCTTGAGGATGAGGAATGAGTAAGAAATGGGGCCTGCTCTAGAAAAGCTTGGGTTTCGAGGCTTGGATGTCATCTCATTGGTTACAATGATGAAAGTGTAAAGCAGTTGGGGAGGGAATTTAGCTTGAATTAAAGAAGACTTAAATAGAGAGGCATAATTACTGTCTCTTACTGGTTTCAGGGTTTCCACATAAAATACAGATTAAACCTGTCTTACAGGGCCCTAGTAGGCAGAATTTCAACGAAAGGGTAAAAATTCAGCTGATTTTGTGGAGGCACAAAGGGAAGGGTCTTAAAATAAAAATGTCTGCTATGCACAGTACCGAGCTTCCTATTGTTAACGGTCTTCAAGTGGATATGGGGTGACCGATTAGGGAAATAACAGAGCACTTAACATTCAAATCCCAGCCCCTCTGGATTTGGCCAGTCATTTAACTTCTCAGTTTCTCCCTGTGTAAGATGGGCCAGTAATACCCAAGTCAGAGAGTCAATGGGGAGATCAGTGGAATGATACTCGAGGAGGGCCAAGCGCAGTGGCTGTTGAGTTGATGCTCTGATAGAGACCCTGATGCTAAATATGGTACCTGCTGAAGTTGCTGATGACATGGTCATGGGTATCTGAACGTCCAGAGAACACAACTATCCAACACCCTTTCCGATCCTGAACGTTCATGAGTTTATGATTCTGTACTTCAGTTTGCTTGTCTGTGATAAGGAAAGAACTCCGTCAAGTTCTGAACGCCGACGTAACACCACTATTGCCTTGGTTCTGCAGACGTACATCTCATACAGGATCCATGTCTTCCGACTGCTGATGTTCTCTCCGACGCAGGCAACCCTCTCCAACTGGCTTCGCTTTGCCTGCTGAGCCTATGTCTGAGGGCTGACATTGGCCTCAGATCTGAACTTACACTGAGGTTTGTCTTCCCTGTAATCCCTCTTAAGTTTTGTGAAAGACTGAACACCCCAACTAGCTTATCACAGCCCCTACTGGTCTGGCCAGAGGGAATCTCTCTTTTGGGGTAAACTTTACAGCAGCTGCCAGTGACTCTGAGCTCTGTCAAAGAAGCTGTGTACCTGGAAGGCAGACTCTCCAGATGGAGGCACTCCGATTTGGCTAAAAGCAACTTTGCTAATTTTTTTTTTGCTAAAAGAAGCTGACTAAAGAAAAAGGCACAGGATCTTTCACTCCTCCTGGTGGTCTTCCATGTTTGGAATTCTGTGCCTCAGGGACAGATATTTCTCCAGTAATGTTTATGTTCAACATCAGTGGCGGAAGATTTCAAGGTGCCCAAATGAGTAATTCCAGTAGAAACGGAAGGTTGGACAAAGCTTCTTCTCATCATGAAGCATGATCCTGTGAATTTAACTCTGTCAAACAAGCTGGCCTTGGCATTTGATTGTACAACCTTCAACATCAACAGACCCTGAGGTTCCTCCCTTCCCTCCAAATCATCTCCCTCCAGTGAAAAATGTAAGCGGTCGATGCGAATGAAGGCCTTTCCAGAACTTGCTGCAGGAGGCAGTTGAATCAAAAGGTTTAAGATGAGAAAAGTTCTCTTTTCCCCATGTGTTGAGGTTTTCTTTAGCCTAGGGAGTGAAAATTCTTTCAAAGCTGGAACAAGCACATACATTCTGAATTCTTTGCCGAAGCACATTGTGCCTTTGCAACTGATCTGCTCCGTAAGTAGGAAATGTCAGAAAAAGGTCCCAAGTGCCGCTGGCACCTAGAATCACATACAATAGATTTCTGAATGCCCAAAGCCTCTTATTCACAGAGAATAAACATATATTATACTGTATAGGTTTTTTTTTCGGTCGGTATGAGCCAGAGTTATGGAATATTTGCAGGCACAGAGACGAACAATTCTCTTCTCACTGTGTTTTATAATTCTCCAAAGGTGGTTATTAATAGGTGTCAGAACAAGGGTAACTTTTTAAGCCCACAGTCCCTGCAGCAACGCCTCCTGGCCCTTGATTGTTTAGGTCTGCTAATGTAACCACCCCGGGAAAATGTTTTAAATGCACCAGCACTTCTAAATGCCATTTTCTCATCAAAATATTGTCCCTTATTTGGTCCACCGAGCTAATGCATTTATGTGACACCTACATTAACACTGTAGTCACTTCGCACCTTGACCCCTTCCTTCTAGTCAAAGCACACTCCACGGCTGTGGAGGGCAGGCCTCCGAAAAAGAGGGAGGCAATTAGGTAAAAAGTAATACCGGGGTGTGATGGTCTTTGTTGATTGAGTAACCACTAAAGTGGTTCCCAAATTGTATGATGTATTAGGCAACAAGAAAGAAAATAAATTAGCTGGGGTCTATATCTATATCTATATCTATATCTATATTTATATAGCTATAGCTATAGCTAATGGTACTCTGTCTTAATCATTTCAGTCTTGTGGGTAAGAGAAGTCCTGGGGGCCCACTCTTTAGCACCCTAATCTCATATGAACTCATGGGTAATGGGCTTCATATCCATAATCTTTGCCTTGTAATTCCAGTAACCTAACTGAGCCCGGAGAATAACAATGGAAAACGTGTCTAGAATTGAAATATGATCAGATAGCAGATGTAATAGGAAATATAAGCCCTTCTTTTTTCCATTTACCTTGTGTTTGGTTTACATGTGAATCTATGTGGATGTGGGATGCTGGAATACCCCGAGTTTGTTCTAAGCAAGATGCCAATATCGTATGCAGGAAGGCAAATGGACAGGTAGAGAAACAGTTGGAGGTTGCAAGGACAGGAAGTGAGGCTGGCCAGTCACCATCCTCCCGGACTCCATGGTTTAGTATCTAATATAGCTTAGGGTGTTGGAAATAAAAGAAAAATAATACCTAGACCCAGGGGCCAAACTTTTGAGTACAAGAAAATGATTCAAGTAGAGTGGAGGGAATTAGGAGTGAGAGCGTGGGTAGAGGCATGGATAATCATGAAGATTGTGGGGTGTTGTGCCAGGGTTTTGGTGATAAGCTGGCACCAATGTGGTGTGGTTAGGGACAGAAAGTCCTGGCCAAGCTTGGAGGCAAGCTTCCAGGAGTTTCATAGAGGAGCTGGTGTGGGAGCATTACTGGCATCTAGAAGCCCTGACTGAATTTGAACATGAAGACAAATACCTCTAGGGAGGGAAAACTCAGAGTTGGGAAAGTGTTGGGCGTGTATGGAGAATGCAAATATCTCCTTTAAATCTCAACATCATGAACCAAATTAGTAGATATTTATTGGATGTCTGTGTTGTAAGTACAAAAGGTCAAGTGAGATCTTTTCTTTCCCACATGCTCTGCCAGGAACTTAAAATAAAGGGAAATAAAGTTGTTTTCAGAGTATTAAACTGTTAAAAATTCATGAACAATGGACATGACGAACCATCTGTGAGAGTAAATCAAGGCATTTTCTGTAAAGTTGAACAGGGGAGTTTCAGAATAGCCAAGAGTCCAATCCAGGTGACCTTGTAATTCTTAACAGAAGGCAGGCCTGGAAGCAGGAATGTGATTGCTATTTGGTGAGTAAAGACCTATTTTCTTATATTGTGCTTGGAGAGAGAATTTCTGAACAGAAGGGACTTGATAAACTGAGAGCAGGGTTCCTGATGTATGGGAAAGGGGTCTGGCGACAGCCATTTTCTCAATCAGTCAACAGCTATCATCCTATGAGATACCAGTGAATGTTGTGTGTGTGTTAAAAATGAGTCTTCATCTTGAAAAAGGACATTATGGACCACCAGCATAGGGGCTGATAAAAAGATACAGAAAAAGCCAGAATTTAGCGAGGTTTCTTCAGGACCATCTGGGGAAGGAAGATAGTATGAACATTCTGACCCCAGAAAAGGTGCCATCTTTGTAGAATGAGTCATCAGGCCTCACCATGACCAACACCATTTATAGCGGTCATTCACAGAGGGCACATTATATACCTGAGACTTTGTATATACCGTTTCATTTCATCTTTATGAGATCTCATGAGTTACACCTGTTTTAAAAAGTGAGGAAACCTAACCCTAACCAAGGAACTTGCCCAAGGTTGTACCCTTGGCGGGGGAGCTGGAGTTGATTAATGTCTTCCCGGACTTCCAAGCTGTTGTGTGGAGTGAGAACATGGACATTTTGCAGAAGGGAGTGTCTTTTGGAAAGAAGAATGGTCTGGGTACAAAGTGGCATCACTGAGCACTTAGCCTGATGCTTTCCTGAAGCAGACTTGAAAATATATTACATAAATAAGGAAGCTATGAGACCCAGTGTAAGGGAGGTCAGAAAGAGAGCGGGCGTGATTCTGGAAGATGCATTATTGAGTATTCACTCCACAGGGAAAAGAATCAAAGTAACAAGTTATTAAACCAACTTAATCAAAACCTTCCTTTTGTTAGCTGCTTTCTTTCTTTGAATAGTTGACACGTCGGATTGTGATAGTGTGCAAGATTAATCTGGTTATTTTTAAGAAATAGGAAAGGCTGAACGTGCACCTAAGCTGGGTATGAGCTTATAGAATGTCAAGAGTACCAGCTTTGAAATGTGATAGATCTGGGTTCTCACATCCCAAGATTCACACCTTAGTAGCTCTGTGGGCCTCAGTCTCTCACCCGGAAATAAAAATCCTTAACTCACTGGATTGTTGTAGGGATTAAAAGAGAAAAATGTAGTAAGTGCTCAATAAATGTAGCTGTTTCCTTTATGCACTTTTCTTTTCCTTTCTCTCGTCCTTCTCACTGTGTTACTCTCCAGCTTATATTTCCACCCTATCTTTCTCGAAAATATCTGGGTAGTTGGACTAGTGCTTTGGTAATAACTTTCACTCCAGTTTATAAGATATATGGAATAGCCTGTCTGATCCTTTTGTGGTATGCAGTCAGGTGGACCTGGAAGGAATGGGGGTTTGTTGGGTCATCCTGGAGACTGGATCTTTCTAAGATGGTGGTGGGTCCCTTTTACCTGGTGCTTTATTCACATGCTTGTGTTATTCCCTTTGCAACTTTTTTTTTAGTGTAATCTCTACACCCAACATGGGGCTCAAACTCACAACCTTGAGATCAAGAATGCCATGCTGTTCCGATTGAGCCAGCCAGGTGCCTCGTTGTTCTCTTTGTATTACAACCTAACCAGAGGAGAGAAGGACACTAAGACAAACTTTAAAAATTAAAACTCAATGTGCAGTGAAGGAAATCATTAACAAAATGAAAAGGCAATGTACTGAATGGGACAAGGTATTTGCAAATGATATATCCAATAAGGGGTTAATATCCAAAATCTATAGAAGATTTACACAACTCAACCCCAAACCCCCCACCAATGATCTGATTTAAAAAGACCTGAATAGACGTTTTTCTAAAGAAGACATACACATGGTCAACAGGCACATGAAATGATGCTCAACATCAGTCACCATCAGGGAAATAAATGAAACTCAAAACCACAATGAGATGTCACCTTATACCTGTCAGAAAGGCTAGAATCAAAAAGAAATAACAAGTATTGGCGAGGATGTGGAGAAAAACAACCCTCATGCGACGCTGGTGGGGAGGTAAATTGGTACAGCCAGTGTGGAAAACAGCATGGACATTATTTAAAAAATTAAAAACAGAATTATCGTATGATCCAGCAATCTCGCTTCTGGGTATTTACCCAAAGAAAACAAAAACACTGATTCAAAAAGATATATGGAGCCCTATGCTCATTGCAGCATTATTTACAATAGCCAGGATATGGAGGCAGACCAAATATCCATTGACTGATGAATGGATATATATATATCTTTATCCATTCATATATATATATGTGTGTGTGTGTGTGTGTGTGTGTGTGTGTGTGTGTGTGTATGTATGGAATATTACTTAGCCATAAAAAAGAATGAGATCTTCCTCTTTGTGACAACATGGATTGACCTAGAGGGTATTATCCTAAGTGTAATATGTAATATACCATAGGATTTCTTTTCTTTTCTTTTTTAAAGTTTATTTATTTGGAGAGAGAGAAAGAGGGCAAGGAAGGGTAGAGCGAGAGAGAATCCTAAGCAGGCTCTGGGTTTTCAGGGCAGGGTCTGATGTGGGTCTCCAACTCATCAGCTGTAAGTTCATGACTTGAGCTGAAATTGAGAGTCGGATGCTTAATCAACTGAGTCACCCAGGCGTTTCCCGCACCCCCCCCCCCCAGGATTTCACTTATATGTGAAATCTAAAACACAAAACAAATGGGGTGCCTGAATGGCTCAGTCAGTTAAGTGTCAGATTCTTGGTATTGACTTGGGTCAGGATCTCGAGGTCATGGGATTGAGCCCTGCATCAGGCTCCACACTGACAGTGCAGAGGCTGCTTGGGAGTCTCTTTCTCCCTCTCTCTCTGCCCCTCCCCAGCTTGTGCTCTATCTCACAAAATAAATAAATAAACTTAGAAAAACCCTTCAAAACAAATGAAGAAAGGAAGGAGGGGAGGGAGGAAGGAAGAAAGGAAGGAAGGAAGGAAGGAAGGACAGATTCTTAAATGCAGAGAATAAACTGGTGGCTGATAGCTGAATAGATAAGGGGATGAAGAGATACTAACTTATAGTTATGGAATAAGTAAGTCATGGAGGTGAAAGGTACAACATAGGGAATATACTCAATAATACTGTGATAACATAATGACGGATGGTGACTACATTTAACATGGTGAACATTGAGTAATGATAGAAACGTTCAGTCAATAAGCTACACACCGGAAACAAAGGTGACCTTGTATGTAAATGTTACTCTAATAAAAAAAATAAGACACGCTTTTAAGCTTTCGTCATTCTTTTTGTTTAAAGTTTCATGGCTGAAAAAAATGATTCTTTTCACCTGACAGCCTGTGACGACTGGGAAGAGGAAGGTGAAACGCTTTCCTGGCCATTTCTTCAGAGAAAGTTTTTTGTTTTTGTTTTTGTTTTTTTGCTTGTTTGTATTTGTTTTTGTTTAAAGGAAACCGAATCAAAAGTGACATGTGAAGAGGTGTACCAAGATGAGAGACCGCCTTTCCTTCTTAGCTGGAGAGAGTGAAGGGAAACAGGCAGACAGGAGGTTGGTTAACCCTGGACCCCAGAGCAGACGAGAATTTTCCAGGTACGGTTTTTGAGGCAAGAGGTAGATCGCTGTTGGAGAAACCTCGGTCTTATCTCTTGATTGCCAGTTCAAAAGCTCACATTTATTACGTGTTCACTTGTGCCAGTCACTGTTGGATGCGTATTAACCCAGTAATTCTCCAATAACCCTAAGATCTAGGTGGTATTATCCCCTCCATCTTCTAGATGCGAAAAAGGAAGCAAAGACGCACGTGTTCTGTCCAAGCATTCACAGGGGGCGGTGGAGCAGGGAGCATTTAACACTAGGCAGTCTTATTCAGATTTCACTAGTGACTCGTCTCTCCCTCTCTCGCCAGACAAGGGGACTGGCCAGTTGATCAGGTCTTCTGGTCGGCCTCCTGGTTCTGAGATAAGGAGACTAGGTCGGGCAGTGAGATGAGCACGATCAGGGCAGGGACAGACCAAAAACAATGGAGGGTGACAAGTAGGCTGGCCCTAGGAGATGGATGAAATGCCAAGGGAAGAAAGATCAGGTCTTCACGGAGGTGGCATGGGCCCGCAGACTTTAAATGCACATTTTCTGGTTTTCCTAGGAGCGGGATAATTACATATCCAATGAATTGGGTATGCTTACCTTGAGACATGCTGGAGTTCTAGAATTTAGCTGGAGAGTCTTAGGACAGCAGTCTGGCTGAAAGGAGGATTAGGAGAAGTTACTGGAAGCTGTGGTGGCCCATGCTGTTTTTGCTTTCGACATCTTTAGGGTGGTTTGAGGGGGTGTTATGAGGATTATCGGGAGGAAACTGAAACTCTTCCCCGCCCCACCCCTTTGCACCTGCATCATATCTACCTGTCAATTCAGTTACAATTTTTCCCTTTCCGTGAACTATTCCGGGCTTTGTTGGAAGGA
Source organism: Acinonyx jubatus (assembly GCF_027475565.1). Taxonomy (NCBI): domain Eukaryota; kingdom Metazoa; phylum Chordata; class Mammalia; order Carnivora; family Felidae; genus Acinonyx; species Acinonyx jubatus. Next base: position 14,922,372 of record NC_069386.1, read on the forward strand.
AGTAGTTATGTATCGCATATTTGCAATAGAAAAAGATTTACTTCCATTACACATGAGTTTGTAGGAGCATTTTACAACCTTCCGCAGTCTTTAGCAGCATGGAATCAAGTCCTTGGTATTATCTATTTAAGTCTTTAAATTTGGTATTTAGGTTAAATACAAAATATAGTTCTTAGCGTTATTCCAAGGTCACTATTCATGATGGAAAAAATGTGAAAGGCATAGAAGTAATGCATGAAAAATCCATTATTAAGAGCGGCACCCCCTTATCTACAATAGCAGTTACTTTAACATGATTTCCTTGCATTGTAGGGACACTCTATTGCCGTTCCTGCTAAAGCTCTGTTAATGTTTCCATTATACATCTCTATTCAGCTTTTCCACCAGTTTATAATTCAACGTATTCTTAGGCTAAACTTTGGTTTATGGAAATCTCCATTTGAAAACTTCCCCAAAGAAATTAAAAACATATGAATGAAAATGCACGGACCATCCCATTTCTGGGGCATGGGGGGGAGAAAAACACCTTCTTGTTTGGGGGATTTGAGTGGGAAATTGATTTTTGTCCTTTAATCAGTTGTGACCAGGATTATAATGCTATTAATGCAAAAGCATGCTGAACTAATTAACAACCAGGGAGCTGGAAAGGAGCCTAGGAGGTCTCCAATAGGCAAGGTTATATCAAAACCTCCCAGACAAACGGGGTACAATGTCCAAAGAGCCCTGGGAAACCCATTCCACAATTGTTATTGCTAACTTGTTCCATTGTTTAACAACCCCTACTGTCAGGAATATTTTCCTTATGTCGAACTCAAATCCTCGCCGTTTACGCCAATTTCCCGCTGCTTTTAGGGGAAATGGCAAACAGCTGTTGGACATCGCAGGGATAAAGAACTTGTTTTATTTGATATAGACCGCTGTTGGAGCCCTCGTAGGCTCAGCCCTCCCAGAAGAACATTTCCTTCCTAGTTCCATTTTTAAAACTCTGAATCATTGTCTCTATCTTCGTAAGTGTTGGAACCTCTTACTGGGCCCTAATCTAATAACCCCCTAGAATGAATTTGTCCTGCCTGTTGATGCAGAAATATCTTATGATTTTCATACGGCCAGTTAAAGCTTTCCAGTTCTTTGCTTGTTTGGAAAAACAAAATGTACCTTGCTATTTCTCTTGAAATTGCACCTGAACCCAGATCATTCTTTGCATCATTTGCAAGAAGCTGTTTGGCTCCCAAAGGTGTAGATCTGAACGCAGAGACATGAGTTGAACCCAGGATCTGTCCGATTTCATGGGACTTCCCACTGGCCAGTGGTGGCTCCTCAATTTCTGTATAAGAGGAATTTAGGGGCAGAATCTGGCTGGCCAGAAGGACATGGACACTTGTCATAAAGATGCATTTGCTTAGTAAGTGTCTGAATTTCATACTGATTGAGCATTTACTTAAGCAGGATTGGGAAAATAACTGAAATCACAGGGTAGAGGATGAAGGAAGCTAAAGTTCATTACCCTACTAACCTAAAAATGATCTGGGGCCTCGAAAATGCCCAGAGGTGGTGGCGATGGGTTGGGAGTTCGTCATAAGTGTTGAGCAAAACTCCTGAGGCACAAAGAAAATGCAAAGCCAGTAAGTTGTTACCAAGTGAGTGAAAGGTGTGGCCAGAATTTGAATTCAGGTCATCTGGTTCAGGAGTCTGTATTCTTTTATTTTTTATTAAATTTTTTTTTTTTACTGTTTATTTATTTTTGAGAGAGACAGAGCAGAATGTGAGTGGGTTAGGGGAAGAGAGAGGGGGACACAGAATCCGAAGCAGGCTCCAGGCTCTGAGCTGTCAGCACAGAGCCCGATGTGGGGCTCTAACTCACGAGCTGTGAGATCATGACCTGAGCCGAAGTCGGATGCTCAACCGACTGAGCCACCCAGGTGCCCCGTGTATTCTTTATTTTTTTAAAAGTAATCTCTACATCCAACATGGGGTTCAAACTTACAACCCTGAGATCAAAAGTTGCTTGCTGTCCCGACTGGGCAGCCAGGTGCCCCTGGGAGTTGGTATTCTTGACCACTATGCTCTGCTGCCTCCCTATGACAGATACACAGACGAGAGAGGGAAGTTATCTCAAAGATGGGGCATTTACGTGTTTCGTCATGAGAGATGAGCTGTTAGGATAGAAATCGAAAGCAGCTCAGTATCAGTAGAAAGAATGCTTCATCATAGTCTGACAACAGAACAAGAGGGAAGACAGCCAAAAGATTAGTAATGGGATGCAACGATCTAGAAGAATAGAACAGGAGAAGAGACCACCCACATATGGGGTGTTCAAAGAAAAGAGGGACATAGTTGGATAAGTCTTTGGCTTGGGGACTAATTAGGAGACATGCCCCTCTGCCATATCAACTTTTGAATGGTTTTCTTGGTTGGCTACAACTGGGGCGGAGTATGATCTTAGGACAAAAGAGCTGACTAATAGATCTGGGTCCACCCAAAGGGAAGTCTCTAGAGCTGGCCACCTGGTTCTGCCCTTGACTGAAATGTCAACTTGATCACTGAGGATATACATGGATCTTGTCAATCACGTGAGCATGATCTAAAGCTCAGAAAGTCAAGACAAAAACTATTCACAACAGGTTGGGATGATGGGCTGAATCTTACAAGACCAGATTCTATAAAGAAAATAGGAGAATGTGAGCTTACATGTAAAATAAAAAGGTCAACTGATGTATCAAAGCAGGAGGGAGAGGTCAATAGCAGCTAAACGATTTGAAAGGATGTAGAGTCTTTAGTTTCTTTTAAGCTTAGGTGGATCCATTAATGGGGGGAGAGTGTGAGGAAAAAAAAAGAAAATTGTGAATATTAGGTAAAATAAAACTACAATTCTTAACGAATACTTGATAAAGCTTCCAACTGGGAATCAACTCCATTCTAAAAAAATGCCTCCTCTGCCAAGATGACTCTGGGGGCGGGGCTGGCAACTTTCTTCAAATATTCAAATGGTGGGCACCTAGAAGGGATGCCGTCAGTATTTATCTATACAGATGTCACAGGAAAGGTTCTCAATTGCATTGTTGGGGTGTATGTGGGGGTATGTTCTTAGTAATCAGTTGGTAATATCTTGGTCTTACTATGATAAAGTCTTCCTCATTTCCTCATTTTTTTTTGGACATTGCTTTTCTGGGGCCGGAGAGGAATGAGGTATGGTTATAGCAAGTGAGGTGGGAACTCCTGTAAACCAGGTCTGTTTGTTTGTTTTGTTATGTTTTTTTTTTCTTTTTTTAATGATAACCGAGTGTTACTAGTGCCCTATCAACGTCAAAATTACCCACTTTTTGGGGGGATGGGTTACAAGACACTGGGTGGGGCATAAGAAGATGTCAGGGAGGTGGAATGCTGGGTAAGGAATATAGATGTCTTTTCCCCAAATGGGGATTGTCAAGGGCCGTGATGGATGCAATGCAGTGTGGTTTCCATCTGTGAAGACGCCGCAAGACTGTGCTATGGCAGAAACGCTACTTTCTGTAGACACAGGAGCTTTCTTCCCCACTCCATTTAACAAATGTTAAGTTTTCCCCTCATAGAGAAACAAGTTATCCTGGGAACATTTTTTCCCTTAACATCTCTTGCGCTTCCTTGAGCTTGAAGGGTTTGTTTTAGTTAGCAAACCTGCTCACAGGTGAAGAACTCTGTAGGAATAGATTAGGAATCGCTAACTAGCACCATTGTATGAAAAGCATGCAAGATGGTTTGAACAAGAGACGGGGGATTTTTCTTCCTCTTTCCTGAAGTTTTCCACTCCTTTTGCATGGCTGTGTGCCACATGGATGGTCAAGGAATCTTTCCTTGGGTGTAACTTCAATTGATATTGAGGTCATTTAAACCAAATATTGATTGTGGCCTTTCTGCTTTTGCCTTCTTTCTTGTCAATGCAAGGATTTTTGTGTTTTTGTATGAGAGATGCGGATATTTTGCTAGTGTCCTGTCTGAGGCAATTTATTCAGAAGTACAAAGCCACTCTTCCTTTAAGAAGTGAAGTTATATATGATCTCATGGTTTGTGAGTTCAAGCCATGCATCAGCTCTGCTCTGACAGTGCAGAAACTGCTTAGGATTCTCTCCCTCCCCCTCTCTCTAGCCTTCCCCCACTCATGTTTTCTCTCTCTCTCTCAAAACAAATTAAAAAAAAAAACTTAAAAAAAAGATCGAATTAGGAGCGCCTGGGTGGCTCAGTCGGTTAAGCATCCGACTTCAGCTCGGGTCATAGTCTCACGGTTCGTGGGTTTGAGCCCTGTATCGGCCTCTGTGCTGACAGCTCGGAGCCGGGAGCCTGCTTCGGATTCTGGGTCTCCCTCTCTCTCTGTCCCTCCCTCCCTCACGCTCTCTCTCAAACCGAAATAAACATTTAAAAAAATTTAAAAAAAAGATCAAGTTATACATGCACACAATTTAATAGAGCCATAGTTGCTCTACGAGTTTTGTTAGGAAAAACCGTAGACGTCTGCATCCCTCCCTACATTTCTTCTACCCAGGAGCAGCCACTTTCTTGACTTTTCTGATTATCTTTGATAATCTTTCCCTATTTCTAACTGCTGTGCATGTATATTCACTACTTATTTTTCAGTTTTAAGCGAACGCATCCCTTTTCAATGTTTTTGTTCTTCCAATAAAGTTATTTTGAAATTTTGTTTAGATCACAATTCATTGTTTATATCATTAAGGCCATGCCAGCATTCTTGTTAAGACATTCAGGGACACTCTGTATTCTATTACTTGTATCTTTTCTCATGCAGCTGTCTTCATCAGGGCTGGTTGCCATTCTTATCTCGGGCTCAGTTCCCAACCTGCCAACCTTCCTTCACCTGAGATTCTGGAGACTGTCTCCACTTTTCTCCTGTTTGGATCTTGTTTTCTCTCTCCTACATCTTTCTCTTCCTTGGTTTACTCCCTTGACTTAGTAGTGTGCATCCTTTAGTAGCTTTCTGAGACAGCGCATATGAGGGAAAATGTTTTTGTGACTCACGTGCCTGAGAATGTTTATATTCGTTCTTATATTTGTTTGTTAGTTTTGCCAGAAGTAGAATTTTACGTTGACATCTTTTTTTTTTCTTTCTTGGTTGTTAAAGGCATTATTCTATTGGCTTCTAGCTTCTAGTGCTACTGTTAAAAAGCTGAAAGTCCTGGGCACATGGCTAGCTCAGTCAGCACCTGGTATCTCTTTTTTTTTTTTTTCGAAGATTTTTTTAAATGTTTTTTTTCAATTTTTAAATCATTTTATTGTTACATATAAACCCCACATATGAGGCATAAACCATATATGTAGAAGCTAATGAATTTCATAGTAACCATCACTCAATATATCAGCTTTACAAAAGACTTAAAAAATCTTTTCATGAAGTTACTCATATAGAAGAATATACAGATAGTAAGTATATAATTCAAACTAGTTTTCACAAACCGAACAAAACCAGGTAACCATTGTGCAGATCAAAAAATAGAGGACATTCCAAGCACCGTCCAAAACACCCATGTGTTCCTTCCATTCATTATATGTCTTTTTTTTAATATGAAATTTACTGTCAAATTCGTTTCCATACAACACCCAGTGCTCATCCCAACAGGTGCCCTCCTCAATGCCCATCACCCACCCTCCTCTCCCTCCCACCCCCCTTAAGCCCTCAGTTTATTCTCGGTTTTTAAGAGTCTCTTATGGTTTGGCTCCTTCCCTCTCTAACTTTTTTTTTTTCCTTTCCCCTCCCCATGGTCTTTATTGAGAGAGAGACAGAGAGAGAGGGAGAGAGGCAGAGAGAGAGAAAGAGAGATCCCAAGCAGGCTCCATGATGTTAGCACAGAGCCCAATATGTGACTTTATCCCACAAACTGTGAGATCATGACCTGAGCTGAAATCAAGAGTCAGATGCTTAACCTACTGAGCCACCCAGGTGCTCCAAGCATCCGACTCTTGATTTCAGCTTAGGTCATGGTCCCATGGTTTGTGGGATCGAGCCCCACATCAGTCTCTGCGCTGACAGTGAGGAGCCTGCTTGGGATTCTCTTTCTGCCCCTCCCCCACTTGCACGCACTCTCTCTCTCTCTCTCTCAAAATAACTAAACATTAAAAAAAAAAAAGAAGTTGAAAATCCTTCTAATACCTTATTCTTCCTATATGACCCACTATCCTGCATATCCAGATAGTAGGCTCCTATCTTTGTCCCTAGAATTCTGAACTCTCATGACAATGTGCTCGTTTGGATCTATTTTCATCCATTACGTCTGACACTCGATGGGCATCTTTCCATCTGGAAATATATATCCTTTAGCTCTGGGGAAATCTCTTGAATTACTTCATTGATGACTTCCTCCTAATCTTTCTGTTTGTTCATTCTGGAACTTCTGTTATGTAGATACTGAAGGTTCTGGGTGGGTCTTGTTCACATACCGTGAACATGCGAGACATTCACATAGTTTTTTTAATTTCCTTTTTGTCTCTGTGCTTTAGTCTTTTAAAAGTGCCCAATTTTAACTTCTAACCTTTCTACCGATGCTTTTACTCCCCCTATTATACTTTTAATTTCGAACGGTCTTCTTTGTTAGTTCTTCTAAATCTTCCTTAAAAAAATAGTGTCTTACAGGATATTATTTTATTGTATTTTGCTCCTAATTATGTTTTTTTTTTTTCTGATCGGCTCCCAATTGCATTACTTTCTCTTATTTTTGAGGGGACATGAATGATAGTTTATTTTAACATCTCTGTCCCTTCAAGTTGCTTTTTCTCTTTGTGTGTTCTTGTCTCCGTCTTTCATGTTGGAGGCTTTCCTGGTGCCATAATTTCTCTTTGCCTCCTTGTGTTTCAGAAAAGGGAATTGCATTTTTTTAACTGTTTTTGAGGGAGCCTCCATGCTGTTTTTCAGAGTGGCTGCACCAGCTCGGAAAAAAAAGAGAGAAGAAAACCAAGAAGCAGACTCTTCACTGTATAAAACAAACTGATGGATACCAGAGGGGAGGTGGGCGAGACCCGGGGTTGGGGATGAAGGAGGGCACTTGGCATGATGAGCACCTGGTGACGTTTGCAAGTGCTGACTCACTAAATTATAGATGTGAAACTGACATTACATGGCAGGTTAAGTAACTGGAACTTAAAAACTTAAAAAAAAAAAGGAAAAAGAATTCTAGAAGTCTCTTAGAGCTTACCATCTGGGAGCAGAGCTTTAGTGTGGTGCAAGTGGACCATTTAGTTGGGGAATCTCCAGGCTCAGCATCTTTCAGTCTTTCCTTTGGGAAGAAGGCAGTAACTTGTTTGAAAGGTCTTTTAACCTGTGCCTTGAAGGTCAAGCTTCCACCGTTCTGGAACCATAGCAGATGGAGGGCTGTGGGTCCCGTAGCAGCAGGTGCTGGAATTATCTTGGATTGCATATGAAAACTTCCCTGAAATGCGTCTGGTGTTTCCCCGGTCCAAACATTCTGTTTTTTCTTTTTTTTTTTTCCATCTAGTCAAAGATTGGAATGCTCATCTTTTGCTAGGGTGGAGTAGGAACACGTCACCCCAGTGTGTAGAAATGGGGAGATTTCCGAGAATCTAAAACACATGCTTTCAGGCACCTGGGTGGCTCAGCCGGTTGAGCGTCTGACTCTTGATTTGGGTGCAGGTCGTGATCTCGCAGTTGGGAGACGGAGCCCCTTGTGGACCTCCGTACTGAGCACGGAGCCTGCTTGGGATTCTCTCTTTCCCTCTCGTCCTACCCCTCTCCCACTCTCTGTCAAAATAACGAAGTGAACATTAAAAAACACACTTGCATTTAATCCCTGTGTTAACACCGATTATTCATGGCCCGTTTTCCGAATTGTGTGGTAGCACTAAGTTTCGAACATTTTGAGGATGGTTGGTATGAACCTGGTCAGTTGTGTGCCTTTTCCGTGCGAAGTTAGGATTCTGTTTTTATTTATTTATCTATTTATCTATCTATCTATCTATCTATCTATCTATTTATTTATTTTACATCCAAGTTAGTTAGCATATAGTGCAACAATGATTTCAGGAGTAGATTCCTTAATGCCCCTTACTGTTTACCCCATCCTGCCTCCCACAACCCCTCCAGCATCCCTCAGTTTGTTCTCCATATTTATGAGTCTCTTCTGTTTTGTCCCCCTCCCTGTTTTTATATTATTTTTGTTTCCCTTCCCTCATGTTCATCTGTTTTGTTTCTTAAAGTCCTCATATGAGTGAAGTCATATGACTTTTCCCTTTGTCTGACTGACTAATTTCACTTAGCATAATGCCCTCCAGTTCCATCCACGTAGTTGCAAATGGCAAGATTTCATTCTTTTTGATTGCCGAGTAATACTCCATTATATATATATATATATATATATATATATATATATATATATATACCACATCTTCTTTATCCATTCATCCATCGATGGACATTTGGGCTCTTTCCATACTTTGGCTATTGTTGATAGTGCTATAAACATTGGGGTGCATGTGTCCCTTTGAAACCACACATCTGTATCCCCTGGATAAATACCTAGTAGGGCAATTGCTGGGTCGTAGGGTAGTTCTATTTTTAGTTTTTTGAGGAACCTCCATACTGTTTTCCAGAGTGGCTGCACCAGCTTGCATTCCCACCAGCAGTGCAAAAGAGATTCTCTTTCTCCACATCCTCGCCAACAACATCTGTTGTTGCCTGAGTTGTTAAGTTAGCCATTCTGATGGGTGTAAGGTGGTATCTCATTGTGGTTATGATTTGTATCTCCCTGATGATGAGTGATGTTGAGCATTTTTTCATGTGTCGGTTGGCCATCTGGATGTCTTCTTTGGAGAAGTGTCTATTCATGTCTTTTGCCCATTTCTTCACTGGATTATTTGTTATTTGGGTGTTGAGTTTGGTGAGTTCTTTATAGATTTTGGATACTAACCCTTTATCTGATATGTCATTTGCAAATATCTTCTCCCATTCTGCCGGTTGCCTTTTAGTTTTGCTGATTGTTTCCTTCGTTGTGCAGAAGCTTGTTATTCTGATGAGGTCCCAGTAGTTCATTTTTGCTTTTGTTTCCCTTGCCTCCGGAGACGTGTCGAGCAAGAAGTTGCTGCGGCCAAGATCAAAGAAGGTTTGCCTGCTTTCCCCTCGAGGATTTTGATGGCTTCCTGTCTTACATTTAGGTCTTTCACAGGATTCTGTTTGTGTGTGTGTGTGTGTGTGTGTGTGTGTGTGTGTGTCAGCTATTTTTCTCTCTGATTTACAGCTTTGAAAATTTTGATGCTATAGTAACATCTTCAGTTCTTCCTGCCTCTTGAAGTTTGTTCCCTTAGGGAAAAAAAAACTTTTATTGTCCATTAATAAAAATAGATGCACGCAATGAGTCTACGTCTTTATGCTGAAGTCCATTGCTGTGTTTATTCACTTTCCTTAGTTAGTGAGCCCAGAAATTAGAAAAGAGTGAGAGGGGAGAGGGGAAGAGGAGAGTGAGTGGGCCAGGCAACCCCAACCACTGATAGCTCATCATCTAAAGAATTCAAGGTATGTGTAAAGAAAGAGTCTGAGCGAGCCATTGTTACTCATTGTTCGTCAATTTGGGGAAAACACCATCGTCATCAATTCTGAAGTACAAGGTTTCTCTAGAAGGTCCAGGTTTCCTGCATGCAGAAAACCCACTGGTTTTGAGAAAAGAAAGTATTGGCATGTTGTAGCAGACTGTTGGGTTCACAATCCTGGATCTGTTAGCTATTAGCTGTGTGTTTTGGGCAACTAATCTATTATCTTCTCTTTGCTTTAGTTTCCTCTTCCAGAAATAATAGCAGTATCTACCTTTCAGTGCTGAAGTGAAGTTAAATAAGTAAATGGAGATGCTTAAAACAGAGTGTCTTATAACTGCGCCCAAATACTGTTTTGATTTCCATAGCCTGGCTGCTTTTCCGTATTCAGAGGACGGCAGTGCAGTGCCTGGAGATTAGAGTCAAAGGATGTCCTGATTTTGGACCAGACATCTCTTGGATAGGAAAGGGGAGGGAATGGGTCCATTTATTGATGTCCATCAAATCTCACTGAGTGCCAGGCCGTGCTTCTTCCTGAGAAGGCAACACTGAACAAAAGCGCAATAGTGTCTACCCTCCTGGGGGAACGTCTAGAGGTTCTATAGTCATCTGGGGACTCCTGTAAGAGCTCCTCCGTGCTTCTAGAAAAATCCCATGGCAACAGCACTCACTGAGTCCCATTCCTGGCATCAAATGCAGCCACAAAGGACCCTGGGGAGCCACAAAGGACCCTGGGGAGCAGCTACAGATGGCAGCCTCAGGCTCAGGTGTTCCTTCAGGTTAAATTTCCTGCCGCCCCATCTCGTCACACTTCACTTCCGGGACATCTCACTGTGGGTCAGAGAATCTCCTGCCACAGAGCCGGCACCCCCTTACCCCATCATCCAGGCCAGGGAAAGGCAGCTGGGTCTGCAGAGCCCATTACCGACCTGGAAGGGAAGTGCCCCATCCGGACAGTTGTCCAGGATAAAGCCCCCTAACACCTTCGTCACCAGCAAGCCTTGTAGCCTACTTAGTGACTTGCCTCCGTGCCTTTCAAGATGGCTGTCGTAAGGCAAACTTTTTGGAAAAGAAGCCCACCCCCTTGGGTGGAAGAAACGGTCCATGCATTTGGGCCGGCCTCTCACGAAGGAAGTAACGCCGCTCGCATATGTCTCCTGCGAAGCCTCGGGAAACTCACGCTGCTCACATCAGAACTCTGGATGGCGGGTGATTTGCTGCTCGGCGGGAGCACATTGAAGATTCCTGAAGGAACTACGTGGCATCAGTATTCTCAAGGGTGTGCTACGGGGTGGGATGGAGACCGAAGAGCTGTTTTGCTCCGGGGGCCTCTTGCTCTGCATGGTGCGCTCTGCGTGGTGTGCGGCTTGTATTTCCCACACTTTTGTGGAACAAGAGGCCCGGGGTGGGGGGGCAAGAAGGCGGGAAACCAGTGCCCTGTGTACACCCCACGCGTGCCCTCTGCTCTCAGATGTCTTCGCAGCTTGCTCCGTGACTGAAGGCCACGCGTGAAGCCACGGTGGGTGTCCTTCCATTTTGCGGAAGCGGCCATCCAAGATGGCTTCCGGGCGTGGGTCTCTTCCCACCTGGAAGGACGGCTTGCGTCGGTGCCTCCTTCTCGGTGTGTCTGGTGAGACGCTACATGCACGTCCATCTGTCGTCCGCCTCACCAAGACGTTCCTAGACCCTCCACGGGACAGCTGAAGATCTTCAGGCACGCCAGCTGGGGGAGGAAGGAGAAGAAACCAGAACATGAGAAACGATCACCGAGGCCACCCTTACCCTTCGCCTGTGTGGGCCTCAGCCAGCGCCGCGCGCTGCTGGACACTCCAATGCGATTTCTAGCAATTTCTGTGTCCTCCCCCCCCCCCCCCCCCCCCCCCGCCCCAGGCTCCGAGTTCTTTGAGGGCTGGAACGACAACAAGTTCACTTTCAGATCTCTGGAGCGTGCCTGGCCCTGCGGGGGCTAAATGAATGGGTTATGAGCCATAACCCGAGCAGCAACGAGACCTCTCCTGTGTCGTGGGGAGAGCACGGAGCAAGGATCCCAGCCGCGTGTGTTCTGGGCTCACATTTCCCAGGTGTGGGCTACTCATCTCCGGAGGAAATGAAAGAAAGGATCCCTTCAGTTCGGGCCCGCTTTATTTATTTACTTTTGAAGTTTGTTTATTTTGAGAGAGAGAGAGAGAGATAGAGTGAGCAGAGGAGGAGCAGAGAAAGAGAGAGAATCCCAGGCAGGCTCCACACACTGCCAGCGCAGAGCCTGACCCGGGGCTCGAACTCACGAACGGCGAGAGAGAGGAGTCAGCTGTACTATGCGACAGATGAACGGACCGAGAGCCTCGTTTCCTGGGCCCTGGTGTGAATGTGTAAATATCTCAGGCTCCCTCGGTTCTTGGTCTATCAGAGCACAGAGAAGAAGAGTCAGGGTGTCCGCGGGTGGAACGCACGCAGCAGACCCCACGGGCACTTCCAGGGTCACACTTCTGTTCCGCAAAGGCAGCTATGGCTACAGATCATGATCGTCAATCGCCCCAGCCCTGGGGGCCACCCTGCCCGCCGGGTCTCCCAGCACAGGGCCGCTGCTGGCTCCTGACTTGCCATCCAGTTGGGGGTGACGTTGTCGCTTGGCTGTGACCGAGGCACTGTGGTCAAAATGAAGCGGAAAGCGACCGTCTTCTCATCCCTGCCCCCTGGAAGCAGTCAGCTGGGGGTTGGCATTCACAGCACGCTTGGTGAACAGTATGCCAGCCTGCTGGGCCACAGAGATGGGTTCTTCCGGAGCACAGAAACGGGCTCGGTTCCCGATGCACTTGTCTCTCTTCTCCCCTTGAACCTGCGTGCTTCCTCACCCCGGTAATTCAGGGGAATGCAAGCAAGAGGAAGCCGCTTGGGTCCCCACTACCATACCCACAGCACAGCCCTCCACTGTCTGGCCCCAGCCCCGTTTGGGTCAGCCTTGAGGTCACGGGGATGACTTTACAAGTCTCAACGGTGTCGATTACAGCTCGGCTCCGTGAGAGAGGCCACCTTTTATTTCAGAGATGTCTTTACTGGGTGAAATATGGACTTCTCCGCAACTCTGGGGCTTTTCCTCAGCTCTTTCTGCAGCCCTCCTGTGTTTGCTGGGTGTGTGTGTACCTCTGTGAGTGTGTGCTCCTGTCCGGGTGAGGGTGATCGGTCCCCGTGCGTGCCCTCTCTCTTTCCCAAGGACGGCGAACTCCTTAGGAGTGAGGGATGAGCCTCTGTCCTGTGCGCCTCCCCGGCCCCCCACGACTCAGTAAGCGTCTCTTACACTGAATGCAATCCTCTCTCCCACCCCCACGATCATCTTTCAGACTGCATGGGGATTCGGAGACCTTCTGGAATCACCCTGCTTTGCCTCTAATTCCTAATCATTTATACCCCCCTGCTACAAAAGAAACGCACACAAAAGGAAACGACAAGGCAGCAAGCTCTCTTAGGGGTCAGATAGACGTGCTTCGGTGTGACCGAGGATTTTCAGGGTGCCATCAGATGTTCCCGCATGTGGAAGCTTTTTGAAGATTAGATTTTCTCCAGCTTGATCTTCATTCCTAAATAGCTTTTTTTCAGAGTGCTTTTCAATTTTTAAAGGACTCCCTTCATTCCACAGATTCTAGGTTCAACATCTACAATATAATCTTTTGTTATTTTATAAATGTGGGCTTTATTTATTTATTTACTATTTATTTCTTTATATATATTTTTAGAGAGAGACTGAGTGGAGGAAAGGGGCAGAGGGACATAGAAAAGGGAGAATCTCAAGCAGGCTTCCTCCTCCGAACGGAGCCCAACGCGGGGCTTGAGCCCATGACCCTGGGATCATGACCTGAGCTGAAAACAAGAGTCAGCCGCTCAAGCGACTGAGCCACCCAGACGCCCCAAATACGGGCTTTTAATAACCAGCATTTGAAAAAGCCCAAACCTTTGGCACTTTAATTTTAGAGATGTCACTTCCTCCCTGTTACAAAAAATAAGAAGGAAGAAACAATGCATGAGGCTGGTCAGATTTGATGTAGTCGAATCCCCTCTGTCTTCATCCTGTGTTGGGGAGGTCACGCAGGCATGCCATCTGAGTCCCCTCGGAGGCATCTAATAAATGTGCGGTGGAAAGGGACACTGCACATTTGAATCTGGAAGGAGCGAAAGAGTTAAGTGACTGTCCCCAATTACAGCCTCGGAGGGGGTGATTACGATCAAAATTGCAGGGAGGTTTTTAATTTAGCTGCCTAGGGAAGTTGCCCCCAGTCGAGCCACGCTCATCAGATCATACCCAGGCTTTATCCCCTCACCCTGCACTGTCACTCAGAGCAATTCTATCAGAAAGGGCACCAAATGGATTGTGTGGCCCAGGACCCTTCGCCTGCAGGTCTAGCAGAGTCCCCTTACCATTTTATTAGAGAGAGCAAGAAGGAGCAAATCAAGCTGACGTCCAGCCCAACAGGAAACTAAAGAGGGAGAAGTTTCAAGTGTGGCTTCGTGCAGTTGTGCGTTCAATTCGTGCCATTCTTTCTGGCGGCCAGCACGTGCACGTACAGCTGTGCACAAAGCCTGAGGACCCAGGCTTCGGCTTGTCACCGTGGGTTCCCCCTGCTACAGACACGTCTCCCCCGAGCCCGTTTGATAGATTTCATCGGAAATATTCACCCCGCACCAATGTCTTCTTAATGCTAGGTGTAACCCTACATGGTAATGCGTTATTATACGGAGACAATGTGTAGTTGGCCAGAGGAGTTAACTTGGGAGATGTGTGCGAGCGAGTGAACTTCCTCCGGGCTATAACGATGCAGTGATGCTTTGAGGGAGAGGGACCTTCTAATAATACTGCTGACAGCTTCTCCCATTTCTGTCCTGCCTCCTATGAGCCTGGCATCGTGCTAGGTGTTTGTTGGCGTTATATCTGATACTGAAAACACCTGCAATGTACTTCCGGTATGGCCCCCATGCAGCGATGCGGCGCATAGGTGAAAATAATGCAACACAATGCTTGTCGATAAACATTCTCTGAACGTTATACGTTACTCCGAGGTCCACTTATTGATAGGCCCGCACATCCATTATTTATATAGATAAGGCCAATATAATTGAACTTCATATTAGCATAAACCTGGTATAAATATTTATAAATTACCGTGTAATTAACATGTTGATTTCAGCGGGTTTCTATTGGTAACATATAGTCGATGACATTGCAAAGTTTCAGAACCGTGTAGGCCACGAGTGTTTGTCAAGTTAATAAGGCTATTTTTCATATGAAAAAAAAAATGCAGGTTAAAATCAGTACCCTGTGGACCATTTCTTATGGTTTTCCTAATAATATATTCTCGAATATGAATGCGGGCCTATAGTTAACTGTTCAAGGCCTCTTAATTAAATTAGGAGTAATGAAATATTTTCAGGATTCCCATTAAGAACATTTACTGATGAATACGGTTTATTCCTTTCAGACTAGAGCTTGACTTAATTCAACATTCTGATTACATTGCCCTATCATAGTAGGGCGGCCTCATCAAAATAATGATAATCCTTAATTCAGTACTTTGAAAACAGCCAACTTTTTTCCTTGTTTAATAGGCTCCAAATCAGTAAACTAAATTAATAAGAAAAGTCCTTAGCTCAAGTAATGATCTGTTTTCAATTCAGATTTTTACTTTGTAAATCTATCTATTCATCATGGGCTCCAAAGGAAGGTACAAGACAATGAGGTCATTTAAGGCCAGCTTGATAAAATGTCTAAAAAGATTTATTTCAGTCTTACTTTTGTCAAATGGAAAATATTTTCACACTTGAAAAGCTAAAGATTTTAACTGTTTCTGTTGCAAAAATATATAATATTAAATATATAACATACTTTGTAAATATATAGACACCCATATGCCCATACACGTAACATGTATATACAAACATACATATAAAATTACTGAACATAAAAAAAAAACATGTTAATAATTTTTTTAAAAACTATATTATAATCCAAGGAGCTTATATCCTTTATCAGAAAGTTCCCTCTACATTTAATTGCCTTTTTTTTTAATTTCTGGAAGACTCTATTCTATTTTTCACCCTAGAATTTTCCCACTCATTACTATATGATCTGTTCCTGATTAGGTAACTCAGGCCAGTTTATGATAAAGACTTTCCATTGTGAGAAAAAATTACATCGAGAAAATTATTTTTATTTTTTGAAATTTTATTTAACTGAAATCTGCACATACAAGCGAGGGAACTTATGGTTAGAATGTATTTTGTTACCATCTGAGAAATGTTCATGAGGCATCGTTCTCATCTCTGATAATTCTTGGAATGTAGACGGTAGGACAAAAGGCCATTGAATAATTTTGATCTGCAGTGATATATGCTCACATAGGAAAAACATTAAAATAAAACCAACATGAATTATAGTGCAAAAGATTGTATTTTTGATAGTTACCACCAATAAATACAGGTCAATACTTTCCCCTATAATTGGTGCCCGTTATAGTTTGTGAAAATTTCAGAAGATTTACAAATAAATGTCAATGTAGCACAGACTATCAAAAGAAAAAAAAAGTAGTTTTAAATTTTAGTACAGTAGACTCATTTAAATATCGTGTTAAACTTCCTTAAAGATTGACGTTTCTGCACGACAATATAATTTGCATCCAAATAATTCAAAATTAACGGGACTAAAAAGTACACGTATATCTTTCCTTAAATTATAATATGCTAACTATGCCTTAAGCCCTTTAAAATATGAAGCACTTTATCTCAGTTTGCATTTGAACGCACGGCATAAGTAAGCATTTTGCTTAGTTCAATGACTTAATTTTATGGAAAAAAATTATGATTTTTTTTAAGTTTTTCAATTCAAATCGAAAAGGCTATTATAACATTTTAATATGAGCCCCAGATCCTTTATTTCTACAACTTAAATTTCAAGAAGAAATAGAAATTCTTTTGTTTTTTCCTCCATCAATGCTATTTGTCAAGTAACTTTTCCTCCATCAAATCGAAGGCTAAGTAAAATTATCACACTAATATTTACTTAAATGTATTTTTAACAAACGCCTTTTCCTTCAGGTGCACACCTCAATGAATGGGATTCAGAATGCTGTCTTGAATATTTTTTGAAGCCTAAGTTCTTGTGAATCATTTAGGTAAATATTTGGAAATTTTTAATCAAAGCCACGGATTAGACATTTAAGATTTACTTTAATAGCATTAAATTATGATAATTGGAGTTTAACAACAACATTGCTTTTCTATTTTGCTACAGTAATTTATTTTTCACTGTCGACATCGCCAGTATTTTGAATTTAGGGAAGATTAATTTTAGATGTATCTGATTACTTTTCCATTTGATTGTGGACTATAATACAAGAAAAATAAAACTAAGTTCATGCAGTTCTACAATTTTTACATCGACTGTCAAAATTAGAGACTTTTCTAGCGAGAGTAGCTTTTCCATTCTATTCTAATTTATGAAAAAGATTCCTTCTTAACAATAATTCTATATAATAAAAGTCCACCGCAATATATATTCCAAGGGCAATAAGAATGGGGAGATAAGTTGCACAAGTTTAGAAAATGTTTTTGCTTCAATATATTTAATATTTTGTAGCAGCCATTTTAAAAGGCCGGAATTGCAAAGAGAGTAATGATTTATGAGTTTGAGTTTGATGTGGTAAAATTTTAAAATCTTTAAATTTATGATTTCAAGGTAGTGATGATTTTAAAATGCATTCTCTCAGAGAAAATTATCAGGACATATTACTATTTGTTTGCGTAGTCCATAAGGAGTAACAAAATCTAGCAAAGCAATTCAAGTATATCTAGACCCGTTCTGTTGGACTTATTTCTGGATCCTGGATCGTGTGTGCCAGGCAATACAGCAGTTGTAGTTCATGAAGACCAAAAGATATTTCAAAGGTATAATTCTTTAAAAATTCTAACTATCAAGAAGTAAACCGGCGAATAGTCCGGCATTTTGGTTATCCTTCAGAAATGATACTGTGGCAGACAGTTCTGCTAGGAGGGGGAAATTTTCTGAGCAGAATGAGAGTAAATTTTCTGTTTCTCATCGGTTTGTGTCAATATTGGAACAAGGGTACTCTGTTTGCCTTTCATTTATTTTCATTTGTAAAAGTATTTCACAGAAGTCTGCAAGATTCAATTCATTGTATTTGCTTTTGTGCATTTGAAGACTTCTTTAAGTATTCTCAGGTAAATAAAGAAGAATTGCTTTAAAAAGCAGGTAGTACAAAAGGACGCATTTTTTTCTGTCTTCAATTTATAGAATGTTTGGTAGATGTTGATCGTGTTAAAAACTTTTTTAAAAGGCAAAATTTCCAAAGGCAAAATTGCATTCTTTTCTTTTTTTTTTTCTTTTTGGCATTTACTCTCTCTGTTCCTTAATTATAATTTTATAATTTCTGGGCAAGCAAGAATCAGTTTTCTTCATCAAAAATTATTTAAAGTTATTTAAAGTAAACATTTTTATTATTTTTTTAGTGCCAATATTTATAAATTCCCAAGGCAAAAACTTTGCAAACACGTAACTGTCTGGTTTTTTTTTGCATGAAATATCTTGATAGCTTAGTATTTAAGTACATTGATAGACACTGAACTAATATTCCAGAGCAAATACCGTAGTATTTTTCATGTAAATGTTCTATGTTAAATCAATATCACTGAAATCCTAGTCAATTTTAATGATTTCAATACCAGGTCTATCACTTCAATTTATGACTTAAGCTTAGGTTTGCTCACCGTGTGAATTTTTTCACCAAGGTAATTAGTGTAATTAATTAATTATTCAATAATTGAAATGCAGGTTAACAAATTTCTCTATATAAAAGTTAAAAACAAGTCCTTTATTCAAACTGTGAACTCTAAGCCTATAAAACTCTTCAAAGAACCCCAAGATATCAAGCAATCTTTTATTTAGCTAAACCTACCCCCCACCTTCCCTCTTATTCATACTTAAATACTCAGTATGCTCACAGCTTGGAAAAAAGCTAAAAAGCCTTAATGGATCACTGATTTTAACCAAAGAGGTAGGTGCACATCCCTGATAAATGAATTCAAAACAATTTTTGTTTTAGCATTAATAGTTTTCATCAAATGAAAACAAGCTTCTTAGTGTAGGAGAATAAAGTCCTGAATAGGACACTTATTAACATATCTTTTATTTTAAACTCAAGGACAAACATTCTAAAACAATATCTATTACCGTGGAACAATGATGCATTTCCCCCCCGCCCCCCATTTTCTAATATTCCAGCGATGGGCTTCTTTTGAGCAGAGGGTAACCTAACCAAAGTACAAAGCGAAGGACTCAGTAAAAACAGCAGGAATACATAAAATCAATTTAGGGAAAACAATATTTAATCTTGTCGTAGCTTAAAGCTAATTGAGTGAATGTGGGTTAGCCTTTCATTTTTCATGAGGTATATATTCTCAGTTGAGGTGTTATGCTATTGAAAGTGTATTTATACATAAAGATAATGAGGTACAGATTTGAATTTTCGTGTGGCTGATATAGAAGTAACATGTTTTAAAGATGCTTATACATTTTTGGGAAAGTTACTAGAATCAACAGCAAGAATAATTTCCAATGTCACGGTAAGCTGTCTCAAGATGAAAACGAATAAAAACCTGGTAGTGCTTTAGTTTTCTGGTCCTTAAATATCTGCATAATCTCTTTTAGAGGACATACACGTTGTTACATTTCTACCTCTCTTTTTTCTCTGAATAATCCTAAATGTCAAACATTACTTTTCAATAATTTTTTTCTAGCCTTGACAAATGTACAACAATTTGGAAAGCGATGATGAAATATATGACCTATTCTGACCAAAACAGCGAGAAAGGACATTTCTATTTTTCAGCTAAAAAAGGAACTTCAACAGCATTAAATCAGGGATGATAAAAAGCACTCTAAACTATTCCAGTGTTCTTTTTTTCCCTTTCCTGAATGGAGTACTCACAACCTTTAGTATTGGAAACACGAAACCAATCGTAAAACTGGTCGTGATCATTTGTGCAATATTGATCTTGTAATTACCCCTTTGAGGACAAAATGTATCTTTTAATGTGTGATTATGAGATGTCATCAAAAGGAAAAGCTTGCAACAAGTGTCACTCTTCTTTAAAAAGCATTTCCATACGCGCTGTGTAAGATTCATTTGCTGAATTGCGAAACATACATTTTCACACGAACAGCTCTAACTTTGTGCTTTCTCTTTCAAACGGAGGTTTTATTTTTAACGGCATTATTGATTGTGCTGATTAAAAGAATTCTTCACATATTTTCTCTGCACTCTTTGTGTTCACGACCATGACACCTTTTAGTATTCTGGTTTGGAAGTTTTCATAATGCCCCTCCCCCCCCCCCCCCCCCCCCGCTCCACCCACATCTTTTTGACACATCACTCTGAGGTATTCTCAAATCCAACCCAAGTAGTAATCACACATCCAGGAAGACAGGAGCAGTTTCTTTTTCTAACCTTCTCAGTGAAAACAGGTAGGGGCATGAACAAGTATATTATGACCCCAGTACATCTGTGGCTTTCGAGTCTGACACGTGTCAGATAGAAACAATCTAGAGATGCTCTTATCAATTACAGGAGATCACTGATATCACGGGCATGTTGGAATGATGAGGAAGCCTTCCATTTTTTTTTTTTTTTGAAAGCATGCCATCTGTAGCTATTAGAAGGGACTGAGAAAAAGACTTTTAAATGCTGACTGGGAAAAAACCCTGAGAAATATAGTCTTGAAGGCATCTAGTTGCCCTGTCTGTAGCAAACAGAGATTTAGGGACCGAAAGCTTTCATTAATATCCAAGGCTATTGTCAGATAGCAGAGCATAGCCTAACACAGCAAAATGAAACACCGATATTAAAGATCTCAACTCTCCCAGTTAGCTAATTAAATATCAACAGTTGGAGCATTAAGGAATATCCTGAAACCAAATAGAATTTATTTTTATGTTGCTTTTCTAGAGCCAGATTTTATGCCGTAACCTTGTTACAGAAAGCTAGGAAGGCAGGTAATTTTCTTCAGGTATGGAACCTGATCTTAAGGGGGAAAGGAAACTCTTTGGCTATTGAAGAAGAGAAAATTGCATAGTCTGTCCTTCTCTCTAATTTACATGATTTCTTTTAAATAAAATCATTTACTCAGTGACAGTAAATGCAACCAGCAGATGTTTAGTTATTTGCTGAAGCAAGACATTATATTAACTGATGGGAGTATCAATTGCAGTTATTAAAATAGACGCTATTTGGGAGAAATGTGGGATTCAGAAATAATTATTCATATAATTAGAAATTGGAAATGAGTCAACAGGAATTGTTTTGGCATAAAAAGACATTTGAAATGACTTTAAGTGTGGTGCTACCAAAGTTTATCCCATGCACATAATATAAACATTAAATTCGCTGTTTTATTTCTAAGATCATCCTGACACCTTTGAGATAGACTGGATTCGGTGCAAATGAAAATCCGGGTAAGTTACATGTATTTTATGGCAACAGTTTATTTGAATATCTTCAAGGCTGGATATACTTCAAGGTATTTATTTATTTTTCTTAATTGGTATCTTCCATATTAATTTGGGCAAATTGTTGCCTATTATTTGACAGGAGACACGTACAGGGAGGACATTTAAGATTTGCTTATTGTGGGCAATTATGTCATTCTCCCTCTTGCCTTTAAAAATAGAGCAGAGAACATGAGAATCGTCCGATGCTAAAGGCACTCAGAATAAATGATTACATTTACGAGAACAGGAACTCCTCTGTGAACACATTCCCTCAACATCAGCATCACCACTGAACTGTTACTTGGTTGGATTCAGCCCATCTGAAAGATGGTAAACGACTTAGAACGACCTCATTCCATAAAAAAACGCCATCACCGATCCCTAGAAATTAACAACAGTGCTGTTAATCAAGGATTTCGTCTCCACATTCAACCAAGGCCAAATTAGGAAGGCTGTGACGCGGAGGCGCACAAAAACATCGGTTGAGCAAAGTCAAAATTAACGACAAACAAAATCAAGTTTCCTTTGTGGCCGATTTTCAGGCAGCTGCATGTAAATATAAAAGAACCATCAAAGAAAGATACCCATTAATTATTAACTCAGAGCAACTTCAGAAAGCAGAGCCCTTAAACCTCCATTGACATCATTCTGCCAGTCTCCTAATCTCTGCAAGTTGTTGGTAAGAGTTGCATTAAACACAGCACGCTACCAAACCCGCCTTTAACAATTGCGGCTCCAGAGCCGTGCACTGCGGCCTGGAGACCACACGAGAGAAACTATACTTTCTGTAAAGACATCTTTAAGAAACATTTACAATCGCACGTTCTGAATAATCTCCTGGGTGACTTTACCTCTCTCAACCGCACAATAGGGTGTCAATAGCCTACTGGCAACATGCACGATGAAGAAACTCCTCCATTTGTCCCCCCTGCGGACGTAGGAGACCACTGTCATGATTAAAACGCTGTGCCACCCTGTAGTTTAATGCAGTGACATGTATAGATCAGGCCCGGGCTTTTTCACTGCGGAATAGAAGAAAAGGCTCTAGTGTAAGGGACGTTGGAAAGTGTGGACGTATATAGGGCTGTTATGTCACTTGGCAAATAATTTCGGTCGTGAAGTATTATTGTGAGGGTTTGTAGTTTTTTTCATTGAAATTAAGTACTTTTCAATTGCAGGTTGATTGCAGGCATCAAATGGAATGCAATCTCTGCGAAAACAGCCTTTAGAAAACCTATGCTAATATTCACGATTGTGAGTCTAGATTTCTACGCTGGACTTGGAACAGTCTGGGACCAAAATACAGAGAAACAAGATTTTTTTTTCAGTCACTTTGAATTTTTCTTTCTTTCTTTTCTTTTTCTTTTTTTCTTTTCTTTTTTTTTTTTTTTTCCCAATTGAAGGATAGCTGACACACAAAGTTTACACTTGTTTCAGGTGTACAACAGAGTGATTCAACAAGTCTCTACCTTATGCTAGACGTTTTGAGTTTTTATAATTTGGCATCATCATGGTGGCCTTACTGTTTTGCTTTAAAGTACAGAGATACAAAACTCCCCTGTAGTATGTTTCCGACCCGAATATCAACCTGCTTTGAGAGAAGATGGCTCAAACAATATCTTAAAATGGAAGTAAAAATGAATGCATGCACATATGAATCGTCCATACTTGTGATTTTCGAGAATGCTTTTCGCAGGTATATCTCCATGGAAAGGGGACCACTGTGCCTGTAGCAGGAGGGACATAATTTTCAGATTCGATGAGCAAGACCCTTCTTCCGCATCTTTTTTCTCACTCTCGCTGTCTTCTAAAAACTTATCAGGGTACAGACAAGCATCATCTAATCAAAATAAGCATCAAAAACCACCACATTTGAAAAAAAGTATAAAAGCGATCAGCAGTACTGAGAACAGATGACAAACATTAGATCAAGCTGATCCGTCATAAACCTCCCAACCTTCCGGCTATAATCCAGCTGACCACCTGCAAATTCTTCAGATCGTCCCTTCACATCAACAGCACTCGAATTGCTACAAATCAAAATGTTAACTTTTTAGACCATTGCGAAAAGAACAGGATGAGGAAAAGTGTGCATCTCTGTGATGATTCACATTTAAAGGTTTTATCTCTTTACTCTATTTGATTAAAGGCCTTGTATTGAGTTAAGCAGCAAATCCTGGAGAATAATTAGTGGCTGCTGGGATTTTTTTTTTGTCCCCCCCCCACCCCGCCCCCCCTTTTTAAAATGAAAGCTTAAATGGGGGAAAATGGAATGTCAGTCAGAAACTGGTTCGTACCAATCATCATAATTATAATCTATTAGAATTAAGCCATAATCATTAAAATTTCTTCTTTTCTCCTACCTTTGATGGACTGTTTCATCTGTTTCATTAAAGTTGTAATTTTTACAGATGCTCTTGATGTTATGTTTTCATCAGTGTCTAAGACAGCCTAAAGGAAAGAAATAGCTCTTTGCCTATAGAAATATATGTTAATACATTAGTTACTTGAAGCGAAGCAACTTTTGCAATATGTGCGTCTGGGTGTCTATAGTTGTCTTTATTTAGGCCTGTCCAGCATTTTGTTGAATTCTACTCTTGCCCGGCAGCTGGACCCTGACCTTCAAGTTCTCGCTCTCTCTCTTTTTTTTTTTTAAGAAAAAGAAAAAAAAAAGAATTCTTTTCAGATTCCAAGTTCCCCCCTCTTACCCTCCCACTGACACCATCCTATTCAGAACCGGAGATAACTTTATTCATCTACACATCATTGTATCAAATTCAATAGGCAAACAGCTTCAACATGCCTCAGAGCTGGACAGGACAGTTATGTCTTCATTCCCATCCCCCCCTGCACCCCCCTCCCCACCCACCCTCCAACCCCCGCCAGCCCCCAGTGCAATGAGATTTTTACCACCGCCTTTCCAGGCATGAAATGAGCACAGTTACAAAAAATAATTTCAAACAAGTGTTTTACCACTCTGTTGGGTCACTGTAGGTATATTTCCCTCTAAACTCCTCAGTTGGGTGGAATACATTACCGCCAGGCTAAGTTGCTTAGAATCATCTCGAGACACTACATGCTGCAAAGCAAGAAGGGAATCTGTTTATTCATTAAGTTCCATAAACTGCTGATGTAGATTTTCGACGAAGAATGTGCTTGCAACCCAAGTGTTTGCTTTCGTGTAAAATTCAGAGAGGCGAGTGTTAAAAAGCAACACCGTTGCACAAATCACACAAAGCACTGGACGGAAGAATACAGCAACCAAAAGCAAATATCCTGTTGTCTGAAAACAAAATATTATGTCTGTCTTCTGATCGATTTCAGAAAGAGAGAGGACTGAAAGCTGTTTTCCCCCCTCCCCCGCCCCCCAGGCTCTATGACACTTTGATTTCACTTTTGGGAGTTTGGTATTCTTAAAGAGAAAAATAGAACTTGCTTAATGTCAGGGCCGTCAAATAGCTGTTTGATGTTGGACACTCTTGCTACAAAAATCAGTCTCCTGCCTTCAGTCAGGATGACTGGGTATCAGATTAGTGTTTGGGGTGGGAACCCGGCTTGGATATGTGGATTCTCAATGAGGTAGGCAGTAGGCTTTTAGACAAAACAGCTCTTTTCCTCCAAAGTTGGGTTTCTTTTTGAAAACTTCATCAGGAGTCCTTCTGAAACAACATACCCATTTGCATTCTGATGTTTAAAACAACAACAACGATCTTGGTCAAAACCATCCTAAACTCAACCGGGCATCCTTGTCCCTTCCTGGGACCCCCGCCCCCCGCTCCCCCCCCCCATGTCAGAATGCAAAGCCTGAAAGAAAGTTGAATGATTAAAATGACATAGAGCATCTGAAGTCCTTACACTAGCCAGCCGTTATAAAACATTCTAGATCCTGAAGGTAGAAAGGAGAAAGATCTTTTAAAAAAGCAGACTTACATCATTGACTAGGTGTTTTCTGCTCTAGCTTCTATATGTTTATGGAGAGGGTGTTGCAGACATTTGGAAGGATTTGGGGGTTTCAAAAGAGAGAAGTTTATACATTAGTGCTGCAAGTTGCAAAACACTGTTGATATTCAAATGTTTATTGTGTAAAATCTGGGATAAGCTTCAGCATGAGGGCCCCTTTAAGTGCCTACAACTCTTGCTAATTCCCCTCAGCATTGAGGCTTGCACAAAGGCCTTAATCCAATCCCACTGTTTTCAGAAAGCCTATGCTGTTTTCTCTCACATAAACTAACAACACTACCCCATCACTCTGCAGAGTGGGTCAAAGAAAAAGAGCTCTCTGTTTATACTTCACCAACACTTTGTGTTTCTTGGGCAAAAGCATAGCAAGGAACTTTTAAGTGGTTCCCCAGGCCCCACGACATCTTTAGGGGGGAAAGAAAAGCCTCCAGACATGGAGGGACTGGTGTTTAAGGACGAAAAACGTACTTGGGTGTCAGGCATTCTCCTCATCTGTTATCTGTGAAAAGAAATTGATCGCTGGAGCCTCATTCTGGCAGTGGGAAGTCAGGCTAGCTTTGACGAGATGGCTTGCACATTTTGATAAGGTGGCATTATTTTTCTCCAAGACTAGGTTCTTTCTGCCTCTCTCTTCCTCCCTTTCTCTGTACCTTCCTCTCTCCATTCCTCACCTCCTCCTCTTGCCGCCCCCCACCCCACCCTACAATTACCTTTCATTATTTCCTGCAGAGATTTCTTAAGGTCATAGAGACAATTCTCATTATTTATTTTCTATATGGCCAGTTCCCTTTATCAAAATGAGCTATTGATTCGGCCCAAATTTTAGGCGTTTTCCTTTTTGCACCTGTTATTCTGGTGGTCATTTCTAATTTCAGGTGGAAATTCTGCTAACAAATAATTACACCTGCCGTTGGCAGGGGAGGTCAGGCATTTGCCTCCGATTGTGAGGACACAAGTGACCAATTACTGTGGTAATTAAGTAACTGTGGGTGCAATTAGAAACGACCGTGATTTTGCCCCACGAGTGAATTAGCTAGGTGGGAATAGGAAGCCAAAATAACAATGGGTAGGAGTCATTTTCAGACTTCTGTCCGGGCAATGGGTGCCACCAAAAACCAAGCCACACAGAATTACATGTCCCGGTTAGAGAGAGGGGTGTTCTTTCTATCGAGTTCTTTTCATGATGTCAAACTGAGGAAGCTCATTTTGGCTACTTTTGAATGCTTTCACATTTCCGTAAAACCTATGAGAAGAAATTATGGCAGACAGATTTCAAGTTCCTATGTTTGGAACTGCAGTAGTGGATCTTTATAAGCTCGTGTGGAAAGGTGGCTCTGTGTTCAATAAGCTTCTGCAACAACAACAACGACAACAACAACGACACAGGACACGCTTGATGCAAGACAACGTACCTTAAATTTTTTTTCAATGTTTATTTATTTTTGAAAGAGAGAGAGACAGAGCATGAGTTGGGGAGGAGCAGAGAGAGTGAGGGAGACACAGAACCAGAAGCAGGCTCCAGGCGCCTGAGCTGTGAGCACAGAGCCCAAGGCGGGGCTCGAACCCACGAGCTGCGACATCATGACCTGAGCCAAAGTCCGACGCTCAACCGACCGAGCCACCCAGGCGCTAATCTTTGCAGCAAGAGAACATCGCTACTCAGTTCAAGATTAACCTCCGGCACTCTTGGATAATTTTTCTAATGAGTCATGCCAAACATTCCAAATGGTGTCTCTCTTTAACCATTTCCACAGTAGTGGAAATCAGCTCTCTATAAGGCACTCGACACTCAACCCCATGTGGTTGGAAGAAGACATTTTCTTTGAGGAGTTTGTGTCAGAAGGAAGTAATCAAGGCAACGGTCTTTCAGACCCTAAATCAATCCCATTTCGAGGCCCGATACAAACCCTCTGACTTCCGAGACTGTGTGTTTATCGAGGCGGAAGAACCATGCTCTACTTTCCACTTTTAAGATTTCCCGATGATTTGTATCTTTGAAGTTATTTTCACATACGTCCAGCTAGCAAAAAAAAAAAAAGAAAAGAAAAGAAAAGAGAAAAGAGGCTGCACGAAACAACCAAACGTTGAGCAATTTGGACATCATAATGCCCAGTGGAGCCCACTTGTATCTGTCTGCTATCTAATGGTCAACTATTACATTATCGAAATTAAGTCACTTATACAGTTAGCAAGGTTTTCAGGCTTGCAGGCTTTCTCAGAAGACAGGCCAAAGACCCGAATGGGCATGGTAATGGATTTCTCATGGACCTCTCATGAGGTCACTCCTGGAGGGGAATCCGCAGAGCCATGAATAGGGCCAGATCGCCTCTGCTAGGAAGGGTGACAGGTCCGTGATTTCTCCTAAAAGTGGTGGTTATGTCACTTAAAAACAGGAAGTATGAGATGACACTCTGTCAGCATAAGAAAAAGGATTTTTGGCTTGCAACAAAACTGCAGTCTGCAGCATGATGGTGAAGAGTCAGACATGCGCATACGGGGCCAATCACCCTGGAACCTGACCTGGAGCAGTCATCATGTGGGTAATTAGCAGGAATATATATATATATATATATATATATATATATATATATGTTGCAATTTTCATTAGTTGGGCCAAAGATCTGAACGAGGCATTATTTCCCCCCCCCCCCCACCCCCGGAAGAAAAGAGAGGAAAGCAGTCAGCTACCCACATTCAGTTCTCTCTCGGAGAGGACCGGAGGGTAAATAGTGGTTTTGAGCTGAGCTATTTTGTTTTAAAGGATTGTTTCTCATTCAGAGAAACCTCACCAGCGCCATTAACCCAGTGAGATGCAGGGAAGACGGAGTTATCCACAGGCGGGTTAGGATGTCTGAAAGTATTGCCATTTTAGCCTCTGTACCATAATCTGAAATTCAAATTGAGTTCATGGCTGGCCGGTTAGAAATGGCTTGCGGTGGGGCCCATGGCACACTGGGGAACACATGTCTTGCCTAAAGCGTATGTATATTTTTATTATTGTTTTTCCGCTCAAAATAAGGCCACTGGCCAATTGGAGGAGAGGGCAATACTTGCAGGCAGGGAGACCCCTTAAAACGTCTGATCCTGAAGGCTTTCAAGGATAAAGTGGTCTCTAACACGCACATAATACAGCGCCGTTACAACATTCTCCCATTAAAATGTAGCATTAATTAAGGAAGATTTTTTTTTAATTTTTTTTTTTAACGTTTATTTATTTTTGAGACAGGGAGAGACAGAGCATGAACGGGGGAGGGTCAGAGAGAGAGGGAGACACAGAATCTGAAACAGGCTCCGGGCTCTGAGCTGTCAGCACAGAGCCCGACGCGGGGCTTGAACTCACTGACGGTGAGATCGTGACCTGAGCCGAAGTCGGACGCTCAACCGACTGAACCACCCAGGCGCCCCAAGGAAGATTTTTTTAATTCAACTTAAAATGTATCACATTAAAAAGATAGTCCCGGCGCCTTGGTGGCTCAGTCGGCTAAGCGTCTGACGTCAGCTCAGGTCATGACCTCGCAGTTTGTGAGTTCGAGCCCCCCCCCCCCCCCCCCCCCCCCCCCGAGTTTGGGTTCTTTGCTGGCAGCGGGGAGCCTGGAGCCTGCTTCCGATTCTGTGTCTCCTTGTCTCTCTGCCCCTCCCCCATTCGCACTCTTTCTCTCTCTTTCTTAACGATAGACAAACATTTAAAAGTCGAGGAAAAATAGTGATGGGGCAGACTAAAACTTAGGATTGGCGAAACTGCAGAAGATAGTCCTCGTTCCACTTTTGTGCTCTTTGCTAATTTAGTTTGAGCCCAGCAGCCATTCTAGAAGCTGCGCTGGCGGTCAGGCAGTCTCAGGCAGTACGGGTTGTCTCTCCCAAGTCCATTCCCCGGGGCTGCCTGAGGTCCTGCGGTGTGACCCAGCGTCCAGGCCTTGGGAACACTTGTCTGCTACCCATCATCACTGGCCATCGGGTCGCACTTGAGTTCTGACCTAACCGTGGGTCTTTTCACATCACTTCAGCACCGTGGCTTCATGGCTTCTATATCGGATTTGGCGCAAGGGCGGATCATGGGTGAGTCGCTTGGCGGGATTTGCCCTCTGAGCTCTTGCCGCCCGCAGATAGGGTGCAGTGTAGGGTAGAGGCACCTCCTCTAACATTTGGTCTCTTTTAGCCTCTTTTAGCTGTCGTGTCTTCACAAGCTTCCAGAATTGCTGGCTCCAATTCCTTTGGAATACTCAAAGGGCTGGGTATCTGCTGTGCCTGGGGTCGTGGTATTGGAGAAATTCGAGGGGAAATACACAAAATAATGTTTCAACAACTAGTAGGTAATAAACATAACAATAGCTACATTTTTGTGTTTTTTTTCCTCCCTGAACTAAAAGTAGTGTGTTAACATACTCGGAAATTTTATTCGATATGCATTTGGGTGCCTACCATGATTTCTGGCGGGCAGTGAGGAGGAGATAAATATATCCAATCCCCAGGGAGCCCTTATTATATACCGGGGACAGCCACAGCTGATGAAAAGAGCCAAAAATCCATGCCAAACAAGTAATTTCCACGCAATCCTTACTCCTCAAAACAACCGAGAGAGGCATTATTCCCATGCCCATTCTACAGATGGGGAAAGTGAGGCAGAAACAAGTTTCCTAAGTAACTTGCTGACGTCCACAGAGCTGGTAAGGGGCTGAGGTAGGAGGAGGTTGTTGGCGGGCCTGACCTCAGTTCCTGGGAATTTCCCCTTACCACTCAGACTCTAATTATCCGTCTTAAAATATATTTACCCAGCTAGAGTCTGTTACTTGAGAGGCAGAATGGCACTAGCATCAGAGTCTGGAAAAGAGTTATTAGTCCAAGTTGATGATGCTGTGACGGCTCAGATTCTGAGCTGGCCGCAGTCGGGAGCCTTAGGTGGCTGCTTTGAGGACGTCCCCCCCCACGCCCCCAAGTCCTTGCTGTCCCCCCCCCCCCCCGAGCCACGCCCTCTTTCTAATTACAACACACCAGTGCTATTCACAGGTGGGACAAGCCAGCAAAGGCTCATTTAAACCCTTCTCTCAACGGCTTTCTCTCACCTTCTAAACTCGAAAGGGGGCAGGAAGAGACTCACAAAAGCCTCTTCTTCCCGAAGCTCTTGTAATAGGCTCATTAAGCACCCGTCTGGGCTTGTTATAAAATACTTTGGAAGCAGCCCCTAAGTAGCTGACTGTTTGTAACAGATAATATCAAATTGGAGAAACATGTAAAAGCACATACAAAAACAGTAAAATGAGATGGGCTCTAATGATACCAGCCAAACAAACAGGGAGGTAATTAGTCACTTCATGTAGGTGGTTTGAGATTTGTAGTCGAGCTAATTTTATGTGAGGCCACATCAGCTTCTAACTTTGGTGTTTCGTGTATGCGGTAAATAAATGATGTTCTGCCGGGAGCTCTGTGTTGTAGCGGGTTGAATGATGCCTCTATCTCATTTTGGTAGTCCTACATTGTATTTATTAAACATTATTCTTAAGCCTCTCTTAAGGGACGCCGTGGTGGGTTTTGATTATTTATGTTTTTGCTTTCATCACGTATGCCTTTATGTTCCGTAAAATAGTCTGATTCTAAATAAAAAGTATTTATAATACATAGAGTGATACCATTTACATTTCGCGGCGGTAAGGCTAAAATTCAATTTCTTGATTTACAAGGACTACTCAAGATACACCTTCTTCTATGTAAGACATTGAAATGAGGGATCTACAATCAATTGATGACTGTTGATTACCTTCTTGGAATCTACACTTTGAAGGGAATTATAGTTTGAGGGGGAATTTCTAAATTTGGGGAGATAATTCAGTTTTCCATTGTGATTTGGGAAGTGCTCATCAGCTTATGTAAAAGTATTACTATACTCATTTCAATGAATTATTCCTAAGAAAACTACATGTACAATCTCTCTGGAAATAAAACATTTCCTATGCCAAAAAATATAAGAGATACAAAATATTTTCGGACGCCTCATCGGAGAAGAACCATTAATATTGACATTGTTGATATAACTTTTGATATCTCAAATGCTTGTTGTTAAGCATAATTTTTATAGAACCTTATTTATTTCATCAAGATGCCAGTTAGATAGATACATAAATGGCAGTCTTTCCCACCAAGCCCTGAATTATAAGCCAGTTAAAATTACTCTTAGTTTAACTTTAGTTAACTAAATATACTTTAGTTTAACTCAAAGTTTAAACTTTGCTTCTTGTCTTCTGATTTGAGTTCATGAGGTTCCAAAACTAAGAAGGAGGTAATCTCACGTGAAGAGAGACACTTGAAACTGAGCGAGGACCGTGGATTGTCCTGGGTGTTTCCCGGCCAGATACAACCATGGACATATGATGATGTGTCCTTAGTGTCGTCATTAGTCAAACGAGAGGTTGGAAAAATAATTTCCACGTTGCTTTCCAGCTCCCAATTCTATTTTTATAACGTGATTGGGATAAAGCGTCCGCACCCATAACTACCATAGATACCCGGGTTGAGTAGACTTCTTTAATGAGCTTTATCACTTTGGGGGAGAGGATGGCTTAGTAAAACTAATTGCACACCAATGAAAAACATTCTAGGGCATTTTGCATCAGATGATGCTGGGTGGTGAACAGAGCCCCCCATTTGAAAATCGACGTAAAATAATACATTTTGTTTGTAATATACTTGCAATTGGACAAATTATATTCACATCTGAAGATCTCCTTAGAACCATTGGAGAATTAGGTCAAGATTAAGCGTGTACATATTCTCTGACCCAGTAAAGCCACATGTAGTCATTTTTTTCCCTACAGATATAAGCACATGTGTGCTAAGATGTCTATTTACCTGTAGACATGGAAGCATCGTTTGGGACAGTAAAAGGTTGTAAACAATTTACGCGTGTACCAATAAGTAACTGCCTAAAAAACCGTGACACTTCTACTTAATGAAATCTGGTGTGTTGATACTGACATGAGTGAGCATCTCTCTAAGGTCTGCTAGGGAACTACGTTCAAGATGGATTATTGAGTGAAACAAGCAAAGTGCAGAAAATGATAGGCAGGGTATTCTATCATCGATTTTTTTTTTAAAGAAAGGACGGACACACACGTATGTTACATGTTTATAATAGCTGTGAGAGGTTACCTAAAGTCACGGTAATCTGATTGCCTTAGGGAAGAAAAGTGAGAGTCCAAGGATAATGACAGGTGGCTGACTTAGTTTTCACTGTGTGCTGCTTTATATCTTTTTTTTTTTAATTTTTTAAATGTTTATTTATTTTTGAGACAGAGAGAGACAGAGCATGAACAGGGGAGGGTCGGAGAGAGAGAGGGAGACACAGAATCTGAAGCAGGCTCCAGGCTCTGAGCTGTCAGCACAGAGCCCGACGCGGGGCTTGAACTCACGGACCGTGAGAACATGACCTGAGCCGAAGTCGGACGCTCAACTGACTGAGCCACCCAGGTGCCTCTGCTTTATATCTTTTTAAAGTTTGTACCATAGGCATCCACTATTTATTTATTTATTTTTGAGAGAGAGAGAGAGAGAGAGAGAGAAGAACAAACATGGCTGGGGCAGGGAGAGACGGGAACAGAGGATCTGAAGCAGGCTCCGTGCCGACAGCAAAGAGGTGCTTGAACCCGCAAACCAGGAGATCGTGACCTGAACCGAAGCCGGGGGCTTAATTGAGCCACTCACGTGCCCCTAGTTATTGTTTTTTTTAAAGAGCTAATAAAAACAAATATTAAGTGTTTGGTATGTACCAGGCACTGTTCTAATGCCTACGTATATTAGTTTGGTGAATCTTTACAATAACCACATGAAATTAAAACTGTTACCATCGCCCCATTTAGCAGATAGGAAAAAATGAGGCAGGAGACAGGTAAGCCACTTGTCCAAGCTCACACAGACAAGGAGGGGCTTATAAGCACTGAACTTCCTTCCTAAAACTCTTTGTCTAAGGTTTTATAACACCTTCCCAGATGCTGTGTATACATCTTGTATACACAGGCGTGTTGAAGTCTCCTGACTCTGGTGGGACCATCTTTCCCACTCTACATTTAGTCAGATGATGATATTTGCGCATGGTTCTGCCCAGCTGCAAGGATTAGTGGTGGCCCGTTGGCTCATCCAACAAAAGTGAACAGGGACGCCTCTGTCTTGTGTCCGACTCTGCCATACATGGAGACTCAGTGTCCTTTCATCTAGTCCCCGAGTTCAACCTTTACTGCCTGTGCATCATTATAATCTGCACGGTCCCTTCCAAATATTGTTCTTGTCTCACAAACTGGCACACTTATTTTTAAAAAGTTGGACCCCACTTCTTCTAAAATATTGTCTGCAATATGTTAGAGCATCCAGGTAATCCTCTAGATGACTCGCTTCTCAGCAACAAATATACTTTCTGTTTAATCATAAATACAATTCTTTAAAAAATTTTTTTTTTGCTGTTTATTTTTGAGAGACAGAGAGAGACAGAGAACGAGTGGGGGAGGGGCGGAGAAGGAGGGAGACACAGCATCAGAAGCAGGCTCCAGGCTCTGAGCTGTCAGCACAGAGCCCGATGCGGGGCTCGAACCCACAGATTGCGAGATCAAGACCTGAGCCGAAGTCGGATGCTTAACCAACTGAACCACCCAGGCGCCCTGTAAATACAATTCTAATTACAAGCCAGTTCTACCAAAACAAGAAAACAAGAAGCTAACACGCTCAGGTATGAATGTGAGTTCAGGCACCCCCCAGGACGGGGAGGGACTAGGGTGTGGCAAAGAGAGTTGAGCTGTGTCCTTGAGGCTGAGCGAATCGAAAGGGGAAAGTTCATATCCTGGAGGTTACCTCTCTTTCCAGAAATGAACGTGAAGTCTTTTGACACATCACATTCACGTTTTGGAACAAATCTGCCTGTGGATGTTTTGGAGGGTAGACCAGAAGTTTATTTGTTTGTCCTAATAGGCCTTGTAGAATTCCATTTTCTTCGGAGGGACCTGGAAATTCCAGTGTCTTTCCATTGCCTTCGATTCCATTAAAGTGTTTCATGAAATGTAGAGCTCTTGAAGGGATTTATTCTTTTACCAGCCTTGGTGTTTGGAAGTTCTTGCTATGAGCAGTGAGGTTTTGGATCTCATATCAAAGGGTTTAAAGTTAATGATTTTAAGTATGGTTGGATTTTATTGCTCCTCTGGTGGGCTAAAAACTTCAGCCACTCTTTGACCTCTGCTCAGTCAATTCAATTCTATCTAATGCTCTGTGACTAATATGGTGGATATTTAATCTACTTTGCTGCTGAAATTTCTTTTAGAGAGTCACTGGTTTTTTTCCTTGAAAAACTTCCTCCGGAGAGAAATTGCTTATCGTAAGCTCTAAATATGTTGCATATTACAGAATATATTTTTGAAAGCTTTTCTTCCAGAGACCATTAAACCTTACCACTTATTTTGCTATCACATTACAAATGAGACAGGGAAGGTGATATTATTTCTAGAAGTAAAAGTAAAATCCAAAGGAAGAATGACCTGAATCTGCCCTGATCCTGGTATCAATGTCGATATCGTAAGCAGCCATGTCTTAGCCAAATATTTCCTGCCATGTAATTAAATGGGAAGACAAAAATCAGTGAATCACGGGGTTATGCCTCTAAGTAGGTTACTTTTGTCTATTTCCTTGTTAAGAACGTGGGTGGCTGCTTCACAAGGCTCATTTGGAGGCAAACATCGTCTACGTGTTCAATAAGCAATATGTTGACTGCTTTGGACGTCCGGGAAGGTGTCATCCAAATGCAGCCTGAATGGATGCAGAGAGCTGACATTATTCCCAGGATCAGAGAAACTGGGTCTAATCTTTCTCTTGTCCCTAATTAATGGTGTGGCCTCAAGGCCAGCCTTTAAAACCTGTGTCTGACCAGAGGATTTGTGAAGCGTCCGATCTAGAGTTAACTGAGACCCAAGCTGTGGTCTCCTGTACCTGAGCTCTGATGAAGGCACCTGGGTAGTCATGTAGGACGACCAGGTTCAGGGTGAAGTAGACAGAGTCCTTTCTTTCCTGTGGCCAATCTTCATTCCTCAGGCACTTAAAAATGCTTACAGACTCTGCTTCCCACCATCAATCACATTAAGGATAAAAGTCTCTTCCCAGAGAAATTTGCATTTAGACAGAGATCAAAGCCCTAAACTAAGGAGGTAGCTAGGGAAGGTGGAAAAGGCCCTGGGGCCCTGGACATAAATTTCCAATCCTGGTGTTACCACCAACTCATTTGGTGGTGTCACTTCTCTGAATATCGGTTTCCTTCACAAATGAAAGGAGTGACCTGTAAGGACCTCTAATCATCCTTCTAATTCTACAAAAGTGGCCACCTAGAAACAAAGACTTTCTGCATGTATCAGAAATCAAGGCCAGTCACCTCCTCAAGGTTGGTCCTAGCCTTAAGCTTCCTACCCAGTGACCTTAGCTATAATGGTCAGCATCATTCAGCAGTAGGTGGCACGGTGAAGAGAGATCTAGATTCAGATAAGCCACAGGCAAATCTTTCTGGCTCGGCTTCTGGAACTATAAAACGAGGACAGTAATACTTCTGTCACTGAGGACTTATGATGACAAGATCAATCCCGACGGTGTTCACCAGAGAAGATTCGAGAAAACCTCATTTTCCCTCTGCCTATCTCTCTGTCCTCCGCCACTGTTATGATTTCTACTATTCTCTTCGAAGAAAGTGAGATTAAGGCAGGTAGACGTAGGAGATTGAGTTCCTGGCCTCTATTTTTACATTCCATCCATCTGTATCCCACTCGCTAAAGCCATGAAAAACTTTCAGTTTCTCCAACAAAAAGGAGAGTGTACTTTTTTTTGTCCTTTGGTTTCGGGTTTGGCCACGTAACTTGGTTTGGGGCGTTGGCGGATGTAACCCAAGTGAATCTGCAAGTGGGCTACCTTCTTGGACTTTACCATTGTCGCGAGAATATGCCTTGGCTGGCCATTGGCTCCAAAAGGGGGGTGAGAGACACAAGGGAACAGAGCTGCCCTGCTGACCTTCAAACTCATGCGTAAGAAATCAGTGACTTGTTTTACGCCCCTGAAATGTTGTGGATGTTTCTTATGCGGCGTTATGGTGGCAAGAGTTGCGCGAGTAGCCCTCGGCAAGTGGTAGAGGAAAAATAATGGTGACTTCAGTGTTCGCTAGCATGTATTCGAGTACTTACTACTGTCTAGCTTCTGAGCTAAAGGACTGTACCTGTCTCTTCTTTTTTAAGTTTATTTATTTTTGAGACAGAGAGGGACAGAGCATGAACGGGGGAGGGGCAGAGAGAGAGGGAGACACAGAATCGGAAGCAGGCTCCAGGCTCCGAGCCATCAGCCCAGAGCCCGACGCGGGGCTCGAACTCACGGACTGCGAGATCGTGACCTGAGCCGAAGTCGGAGGCTCAACCGACTGAGCCACCCAGGAGCCCCGAGGACTGTGCCTGTCTTATGTCAATGAATCTTCACAGGAACCCTCCGAGTTGGTCTCATGAATCCTGTGGTTATCCCCATGTTACCAATGAGGAACGAGGGAAGAGAGAGGTTATGTAATTTATACTAAGCCACGCAGCGCACGAGAGGCCAAGCACAGGTTTGAACCCGGGCAAACTGGTTGGGTTCAAAAAGATCTGTTTGTCTTGGATTGCGGTCACATTTCTTCCATCCTCCTCCTCCTGAAATGAGGTGGTGAATGAAAAAGGTGATAATAATACCTGCCGTTACGCTTTACTGAGTGCCTACGATGAATCCTGAATTGGGCGAGATATTTTACGCAGTGTGGTAGGCGGCTCCCAACCCTCCCGACCTACTGGTATTCTTAACTCTTGTGTAATTCGCTCCTGAGTGTAGACTGGACCCAATGACTTCCTTCTAAAGACTGGAATACGGAAAAAGTGATAGGATGTCTCTTCTGAGATTCCGGGAGTGCTGTGACTTCTGTCTTGCTTGCGCTTTGTCTGTGTTCCTTTGACTCTTCTTGGATTTATTGTTCCCATGAAGCCATCCCAACCACCCTGCCGGCGCTCTCCTACTCTAACAATGGAAATAATCATCGTTAGCTATTGTTTCGAATGAAGTACCATCAGTCCCACCTATGATCCAATACTCAGTCTGAATTGGTAGCAGCATGTGACGGGGCGGCAGCGCCTATGTTGTCTCGTTGTGAATCAGTACACGGGCCTCCTGGAAGGAGGCTGAGGAAACCAGATGGGGAAACACGCAGGTGGACGTGACTGAGCTCCTGACCCGGTGCCGCAAATGACCGGCCGGCTGTGCGATCTTGAACGCGTTGCCTAACCTTTCTGAACTTCAGGGGTCTTACCCAGGGCACCTGCGTGGCTCAGTCGGTTCAATATCTGACTTTAGCTCAGGTCACGATCTCCTGGTTCGTGAGTTCGAGTCCCGCGTCGGCTGAGCACGAGCCCTGCTTCTCCCTCTCTCTCTCTGACCTTCTCTCACTTGCACCCCCCCCCCCAAGTTAAAAAAAAAGATTTTTTTTCTAGCTCTTTCTTGATGGGCCAGCTTTTGTTCTGAGGGTTTGGGTGTGTACTAGAAATAGATTTGGCATGTTGCAGAAAAAAATTGGAGATGTCATCCTACCTGGAAGAGGACCCTGATCAGGGACTGCGCGTTGTATCATGTATTTGTCAAATGGGCTGAATGCTGTAAGAAACAACTCCAAAGTCTCAGTGGCTTAATACAAAACAAAGTTTCCTCTAGCAGACCTTACAGTCCAAGGCAGTCAGCAGGGGAGCTCTATTCTTTTTCTTTTTTAATTTTTTTTCACATTTATTTATTTTTGAGAGAGAGACACACAGAGTACGAGTGGGGAGGAGTGGGCAGAGAGAGAGGGAGACGCAGAATCCGAAGCAGGCTCCAGGCTCTGAGCTGTTGGCACAGAGCCTGATGCGGGGCTCAAACCCATGAACTGCGAGATCATGACCTGAGCCGAAGTTGGATGCTTAACCAACCGAGCCACCAAAGGCGCCCCAGGGGAGCTCTGTTCTATGCAGTCAGTCCCAGGCTTCTTTTGTCTTGAGTCTCTACCCCGGTCTGTGTACCTGTGTCCTTTACATCCAGCCAATGGGCAAGGGGGTGCATGGAAGATTCCGTAGGAGATTTCCATGGAACACTTCTGTCTTCAGACTGTTGTCCAGAATTTAGGCACACCCGTCCCCGCCCCCGCCCCATTCGGCAACTGTAAAGGAGCCTGGGAACATGTATTCTGGCTTTGTGCCCAGACAGGAAAGGAAACTGGTTTAGTGAACCCATAGCCATATCTGCCATCACAAGTATAGACTGGGGTCACCGGCACCTATGGGGCCATATCTGTGCAAGATTTGGAGGGCCAGGGCAGTGCAGAAAGGCCTTGGAGGACCAGAGTGGGTGCACTCATTTTAGAAGGGCGTCCCTTAGAAGGGCATCTGGTGAAGCAGATCTTTCCGGTTTTTTTTTTTAATGTTTATTTATTTATATATTTATTTAGAGAGAGCCAGCAAGCATGAGCAGAGGAGAGGCAGGGAAAGAATCCCAACCAGGCTCCGCAACGTCAGCGCAGAGCCTGATGTGGGGCTCGAACCCACAAACCGTGAGATCATGACCTGAGCCAAAAGCAGCGGTCGGACGCTTAACCGACTGAGCCACCCAGGTGCCCCTCGATCTTTCCAGTTTTTAAAGCAAATGGGGATCTGGATGTTTATGTGAAAACTGCTCATTTAAAAATACTCATTTAAGTCCATTTTTTTTTTTTAAAGTATGCAAACCAAAAGCATGTATCTGTAGGTTCTGTTCGAGATGCAAATTGCTAACTTGCGTTCTCCGGTCCAGACACTCTGGGGGAATGTGTATTCAAGATGAAGAGATGAGGATACTTGGGGCTTTCAGAGGTACGCGGGGGGCAGAGAGGAATCTATGATGGTATTTGGGTTCCCCAAAGACAAAAGGAAGGTTTGTGGGTTGTGATAGTGATGAGGATTGTAGTTTCCCAGAGGTGAAAGGGCCTTTTCTAAGCATGAGACCTGTTGACGTGCTAAGCGTCACATGTCTGCCTTGGCCTGACCATCTCATTTCCCATTTATCCCACGGTCTGTCACAGTGTCTGACGCATCGTTTACGTATTTGATAAACATCTGTCAAGAGGCACCTGGGTGGCTCAGTCAGTTGAGCATCTGACTGTTGGTTGCAGCTGAGGTCATGATCTCAAGATTTGTGGGATCGAGCCCTGCAGAGGGCTCTGTGCTGACAGCACGGAGCCTTGCTTGGGATTCTTTCTCTCCCTTTCTCTCTGTCCCACTGCTCTCTCTCTCTCTCTCTCTCTCTCTCTCTGTCTCAAAATAAGTAAATACACTTAAAAAAAAACCCTGAAAACAATCTGTTGAATGAATGAATGATTGGCTTGAACTGAGTGAATAAATGAATGCAGCTTCCAAAGCCACAATGGGTGTCAAGAGAGTGACGCACAAACATGCGTGCTCACCGGGGACCTGATGAAAGGTCCCCGGGACACTTGCGAGGTCCCAGGAGAGGAAGAGGAAGAGGAGGGCTTCCTGTTAATGTTGGATGTAGGGGG
Source organism: Acinonyx jubatus (assembly GCF_027475565.1). Classification (NCBI taxonomy): domain Eukaryota; kingdom Metazoa; phylum Chordata; class Mammalia; order Carnivora; family Felidae; genus Acinonyx; species Acinonyx jubatus. The sequence continues at coordinate 14,961,971 of NC_069386.1, forward strand.
TGTGAACGGTATGTCATTTGATTTAGAGAATAAAAAAATACGGAGGGGGTGTGTGTGTTTGTGTGCGTGTGTGTGTGCGTGTGTGCATGTGTGTGTTTTACCTTCTGAGTTCTGGAACACAATTCAGAGCTGTTATTAACATGAAGCGTCTGGGATGTGGCAGCATTTCCCAGGGTTGAGGCATCCGGTAAGAAGAGAAGAGATCCCAAGGCAAGGAGCAGGAAGAAACTTGAGAGCGGGGCAGAGAAACCTGGCCCAGGGTGCTGAGACGAGGGGGCGGTGGGAACCGGCTCCAACCAGCAATCCCCACCGCTGTTGCTGTCAACGGGCAACACACCTTTGTCTTGTTAAAGCTGTTGCAAAAGTCGCCGGTATCTGCCTCGCGGACCTTTTCGTTAAGGAGCCGTGCTGAGTTTTACCTGCATGGAAGAGATACACGTTCAGTCACCACGTTGAAGTTACACGCACCTGCAAGCCCACCCCTCTCGGCGGTGAGCTTCTTCCTTCTGTGGCTCGGGTGTGTTTGGATTTCCTCATCTGTCCAGTCAAGGCCGTCGGGGCCTGCCACTGAAGGTTGTCTCGAGCATGAAATGAACTATTGTCAATAATATCGGTTTAGCAGGGAGGCCTCTTTGGATCAGTCGATACAAAAAAAAAAAGTAACCTCGCCCCAGGATTGCTTCTCCTCTCTTCTCTGCTTCGCTTTGCAGAAGAGCTTTGTTGGGCTACTGCCTGACCTCGGGTCCCCTGCAACTGAAACATAAGGCCCAGGAGGGAGGAAACTTTGTCTATGTTCTTCAGTGCGGTAACCACAGAGACAAGAGTGTTTGCTCAGTACATAACAGGTGCTCAATAAATGTTACTGGTATGGGGAAAGAACAGTCTCTTCAACAGATGATTCGGGGACCACTGTGTCTCCACATGCGGAAGAGTAAATGTGAGGGGCGCCTGGGTGGCTCAGTCCGTTAAGCGTCCGACTTCGGCTCAGGTCACGATCTCGCAGTTCGTGAGTTCGAGCCCTGCGTCGGGCCCTGTGCTGACAGCTCGGAGCCTGGAGCCTGCTTTGGATTCTGTGTCTTCCTCTCTCTCTGCCCCTCCCCTGCTTGCATTCTGTTTCTCTCTCTCTCACAAAGAAATAAACGTTAAAACATTTTTTAAAAAGAATAAATGTGCACACCTATTTTACACACTACATAAAAATAAACAGAAAATGATCAAGGTTGTAAATGTAAGAGCTAAACTATATAACTTTAAGAAAAAAAATCTTGGTATCCTTTGAAATACTGAATAAGGCGACGGTTTCCTGTAAATGATACCAAAAGCATAGGCAACCGAATTAAAAATGGGTAAATAGGACTTCAACAAAATTAAGATCTTTTGTGCTTCGAGAGACGCTATCAAGAAAATGAAAAGATAACCCACAGAATGGAGAAAGATTTGCAAATCATAGATCTGATAAGGGTCTAGTATCCAGAACCTATAAAGAACTCATAACAATAAAAATAATAAAAAGACAAATGTCTCCATTGAAAAATGGGCAATGTATTTGAATAGACATTCCTCCGGAGCATATGAAAATATGCTCAATACCATTAATCATTAGGGAAATGCAAACGAAAATTTCGATGAGTTGCCACTTTACTTTCCCTAGAATGGCTATAATAAAATAACAATAATAAATGCTGGTTGGCTTATAAAACGGTGCAGACACATCAAAAAACAGACTGACAGTCCCTCAAAATATTCACCCAAGAAAGTAAAAAAAAAAAAAAAAAATTACGTTCACACAAAAACTTGTACATGAACGGTGATGGCAGAATTATGTACAATGGCCAGAAAGTGGAACCAGTTCAAACATCCATTCACTGATGGATGCATAAATAAAATGTGGACCATCCACACAATGGAATATTATCCAGCAATAGAAAAGAAGGAAGCACTGAAATCTGGTACAACGTGGATAAATGTTGACAACATTTTGCAATGTGGAAGAATCCAGGCCCAGAATGTCACATACTGTATGGTTCTATCTTAGCAAAGGTCCAGAATAGGCAGACCCTTACAGGTAGAAAGTAGATAAACCATTGCCAGGGACTGGAGGAGGGGCGGATATAAGGAACTGCTCAGGGGTCTGGGAATTGCTTTGGGACTGATGAAAATGTTCTGGGATTAGATCGCGGTGATGGTTGCACAGCCTTGCGAATACACTAGCATCGTGAAATTGCACGCTGCGAGGCAGTTGAGTTTTATGGCATGGAAATTATATCTCAATTTTAAAAAGCAGTGACTCTTGTCATTGGTCGTTTGAAAGTGCACCTTTGGAGCAGGGAGCTATAAAAAGGAGACTAGAGCAGAGGTGCAGGAAGCATGAAAGAACAAAATGATGGGGGACAGCGTTGTTTCCTGCCCCACCTACATCGCCCTATGAAATTTGTAAGTCTTATCTCATTAAGACATTCGAATTCCTAGGAAACAGCCTGATGTTTGGATCTCGGGTGCCTGTACTATTTCCCAAGGCCAGATGACGCCAAAACTTGGCAGAGATGCTCTTATTCTGTGTTTCAGTCATAAAAGCTGACTTGTCTCCTCAAACAAGGCATCAAAGATGCCTACTGAAGTCCCGTCTAGACGAGGGTCATATGTTGGGGAGCATATAGGCTCTGGAGTGGGAAGATCTGAATTCAGGTTCTGCTTCCATTATTTGTGTAAAAGTGATGAATTTTTCTAAGCCTCGGTGTCCCCTTTTAAAAATAATACATCATTTCCTCCGATGGTCCAATGAGGTAGTGTACTGGTCAGGACTCTCAACTGCGAGGGTTGGGTAGCCCAATCAAATGTGATTGAGGACCAGAGGGGATTTCTTGGTACAACTCACATTCCAGGACTAGGTAGGCTGCGGGTATGACCGGATAAGGGAGCTCGAACAGTATTTTCTTGGCTCCTATTTTCTCAGTCTGCCCCTCCCTGTCCATTCCTCCTCGTCGGCCCCACCCAGAGGCAAGCTCTGTCTGCTGGTGGTATGACGGTTTCAAGACCCTCCATAGGTTCGCACGCTAACTTCTCAGCAGCCCCTGGGAATGAGGCGAGGGACACGGGAGGGGGAGGGACAAGAAGAGACTCCAGTGCCCTATCTTGGAGCTCTGTAGAAAGAAGAGCATCCCTTCACTTAGCAAGGTCTGAGCTGATTGGAAGTTACTTCCAATAAGTTACAATCATAGAAGTTCGAACCCATTCTATGGCGAAAGGGGTGTAATGTGCCACTGGGCAGGTCGAAGCCAGGTACCCGGCTCTCTCCATGAAGTATGAATGAGGGAGGGTGGGTCCCCATTGAAAGTTGGGGTGACTTGAACTGAAGAAGAAGGGTGGCTCACAAGTAGGGGGAAATAGTGCCTGTTCTCTAGAGCATTGCTTCTCAGACCTTTAAATTATCACCGAAATTAGAAATCACTTTTACATGAAGATCTGGTACGCCCATATGTATTTTTTTATAGTAAGATGACTATAGAGTTTGCACTTTTTCTTTATTTTTTTAAACTTTATTTATTTATTTTGAGAGAGAGAGAGAGAGAATGGGGGAGGGGCAGAGAGAGAGAGAAAGAGAGAATCCCAAGCAAGCTATCAGCGCAGAGATCTACGAAAGGCTAGGACTCACGAACCGTGAGATCATGACCTGAGCCGAAAGCATGAGTTGGAAGCTCAGCCAACTGAGCCACCCAGGTACCCCATTTGCTCTTTTTCTTGAAAACATCCCAAATTTTCTAAGTTTAGCAAAATCAGTGTGAGTATTTAAAATTCAAGTATAATTAACATACAGTGTTACGTTAGTTCCAAGTGTATAATGATTCAACAATCTTATACACATATGTATTTATAACATAAATGAAACAACAGTGTCGCCAGAGATAACCAACCTCACTGCATACAGTGGAGCTAGATCTATTTTCTAGTTCATTCTAATTTGTGTTGTTCAATCTCCCATTTCGTTGCCAAATGTAGTTTACAGCAGTAATTTGATTTTATAATTCACAAATTTATTTAAAAATTTTTAAGGTTTATTTATTTTTGAGAGAGAGAGAGAGAGAGAGCAAGCAGGGAAGGGGCAGAGAGAGAGAGGAAGACACAGAATTCGAAGCAGGCTCCAGGCTCCGAGCTGTCAGCACAGAGCCTGACGCGGGGCTCAAACTTACAAACCTCGAGATCATGACTGGAGCCGAAGTCGAACGCTTAACCGACTGAGCCACCCAGGCGCCGCTATAATTCACAAATTTGAACCCCAGTTTACAAAATACTTCACAGGAAACGTATTTCGAAGTACACCATAAACTGTAAAGCACTATTTAACTGTTAATATAATATTATATATTAATATTAAGAGGGGGTCCATGCCACCTTAATTCTGTAAACAGAGTATAAGAAGAAGCAACTAAAAATTGTTGGTGTATCAGTGAGTGTCCAAGGGCAGGACATGTGGATTGACCCAGGTACTCTTGGCCTGTGGAGTAAGGTGCAGCTCAACCACAAGCAAGAGCTAATTGGCCCAGTTATAGATTGTCCCAGGTAATCAGACAATTGCTATGATTTGGACGAGGCAGGGGAAATCCAGACCAGAGCAGCTAAATGGTTTGCTGCAGTGAATTGCAACATAAGAACAGAAACGAGTGGTTTAGAAGATTCGGGCTCAAGCAGAGACGACCATAGTGCGGTTTTACTTGGCAAGCCCAGCACTCTGATTATAACTCATATGCTTAAGGTTTGCCAGTAAGTAAAATGGGTCCAAAATAACAGAGGCATAAGCAAGATAGAACTGAATTGTTTCTCCTTTACATGAATGTATGAAGACAGACAGTCCAGCGCTGGTGGGGGGTTCTTCCACATGAAACTTTCAGGGACTTAGGACTCTCCCCACTCATAATGCTGCATGCCCACAGTGAACCCGTGTTCTTGCAGTCCAGGAGGATGGCTGGAGCGTCAGTCATCAAAACTGCAGAGCAGGTGGCAGATAAAGGAGGTGAGGGAGGAGAGAAGATAAAGCGGATGGTCATACCAGCCAACTTTTAAGAAAATCCCCAGAACATGCGACGGCACTTTATATCTCCTTGGCCAGAATGTGGTCATAAGGCCGTATCTAGCTGTAAGGGGGCCTGGAAAGATTGCCCAGCTTAAAACAAGAGATTTCTTTTCATTTGTATTAATTAGCTTTTCCCGCAAAACAAATCACCCCTAAAGTCAGCAGCTTAAGTAGCAACCATTTTACATGGCACTCAACGTCTGGGACAGCCGCGCGATTCTTCTGCTCTGGTCAAATGTGACTAACTTCAATTGACGGGATAGCTTAACTGGGGTGTCAGCTTTGTTCACCTTCACATGGGTTTTCATCTCCAGCAGGCTACCTAGGACTCCTTGTATGGTGGTATCGAGGTTGTGCGTACGGCGGAAGGGGGCAAGTCCTAACGCGGAAGCATTTTCAAGACTCTACTTGGGTCAGGGTTGCTGAAGTTCCATTGCCCAAAGTGACCAACGCTGATTCAGAAAATAGAGAAGTTACACTCCATTTCCAGATGGGAAGGGAAGAATTTGTGGCTATTTATTTTGATCTACTGCACAATAGAAAAAGAGGAGAATGGATATTGGGGGACAGTCGTCAGTCTCTCATTTTATGCATTCCATCTTCACTTGGGTGTGTCCTCAGATGTCTAAAATTCAACATCGTCAAAAACATAACTTCTAATTTGTCTCCCACACCTAACAAAACTGAACAAAGCTGGTCCTCCTACGGTATACGACACCATAACCCTTCCCGTTAGTGACTCAATCCAAATAGCTGGAAGTTCTCTTTGACAACTCCTTCTCTCTCGTGTTCTCGAATTCAAACTATAACCGAGTTCTGTTGATTTCATCTTCTAATTATCTCTGGAATCCACCCGCATGTCTTGGTCTCTGCTGCCACAACCTAAGTCCGAGGGCCCAGGCATCCATTCTTGCCGTCTTCAATCTGTTTTTCATATTACAGCCAAAGTGATGAAAATATAAATTTCATCATGTCGCTCTAGTTTAAAAGCTTTCACTGGTGTCCTCCTATTCTTGGGATGGAGATAAACCACATAGCATGCAAGATCTTGCATGATCCTGGCTCCTGTTATTCTCTCTCTCTCTCTCTCTCTCTCTCTCTCTCTCTCTCCTTGCTGAAGCATGTGGCTTCAGAGGAAGGCAGAATAATGTAGTTTTAAAACAATAATTCATAGGGGTGCCTGGGTCGCTCAGTCGGTTGAGTGTCCGACTCCTGATTTCAGCCCCCTTCATGTTCTCATGGTTCGTGAGTTCGAGTCCCACGTTGGGCTCTGTGCTGACAATGCGGAGCCTGCCTGGGATTCTCTCTCCCTTCCTCTCTCTCTACCCCTCCTCTGCTCAAGCTAGCAATTTCTCTCTCTCTCTCTCAAAATAAATAAACTTTAAAAAACTTAAAAAAACCCAATAATTCATAAACCAAGATGACGAATTGCACCTTGGACTGCCAACACCTTCGCTCTCAAAGGTCTATGTGCTACAAGCTCACTGTAGGTCCTTTTTTATGGGGAACTGGAACATGTTTAAATTGTTCCTCTTCTTTCCCTGGGCATGAAAGTAAGGGAGATTTCTGTTGAGGGGTTATGATAATATCAGAAGGCATTTCAGGGGTTCCTATCTGTGATTGGAAGTAATAGCTAATAAAAATGGCTACATGGGTCTGAACTTAGATGGAGGCCTTGAAAGATGCAAGGTGCTCCACTTGGGAGGTCCAGCATGGACTCATGTAGACAGGCTAGTCTGAGCTTAAGTTCAGGTGAGGGAAACCACAATTTGTTTCTAAGATATAGATGGGGATGGAAGACAAATGTTAGGTCAAAACAGAGGAAAATTGGCTCAGAGGAGAATGGGGAGGGTCAAGTGGGTAACTTGGTGAAGGGACAGATAGTTCAGTTAATAAGGGACTTTTCTTGTGCTAGTAGATTCCTTTGGGAGTTTCCTTCCTCGATGGCTGGTTTGTTGGGTATTTTGGAAATTAATATTAAATGAAGTCAAGTATTTTTGCCCAGTTCTAATCTAATTCATCTTGCCTGGGACAGTCTGTAGGACTAACTAGCAACTCCATTTCCTCGGGATTTAACTGTGTTCCCTCAGGCATTAGCTGGCCTATCCACCACAGAAATGTCTCTCACCTGTTCTAAGGGTGAGAGCAGAATTCCTGACCTTCTTTCTTCAGTGACCTTCTTATGTGACGAGGTTACAGGACAACTGGACAGATTCATAATTGAATGTACTTCTGTTCCAACACGTCTCCACCTGCTAGAACCTGAACAAGAAACTCACTCTCATTTAATAGCATATTTGACAGTAACTGAGATGAAATTATTGGTGTTTAGTAACCACTGGAAAATCATAAACCCAGGGAAGCAGTAGATAGTAAAATCAAGAACTAAGGCAGGCTGAGTTTGTACAAAGGACTGAAATTCTGCAGGAAACTCAGGATGGATGGCATAGGGGCTATCTATCTATCTATCATCTATCTATGTAGCTATCATCTAGAATTCATATCAATAACAAACAATGTCAGAGGTAAATTGGTGACCTTTAAAGAATATCTGTACTTGAAACTCTACTTTGAGGGGCAGAGAGGATTTGCAAGCAGGGCAATCGAAATGACCTGATTCAAAGGATCTAGGCCTATTCTTTATTTGCAGAGATGTCATTTTCCTTTACTCAGTGGACTTGTGAAGGGCAAAAGACCACCTTTTAAAAGAAGTTTATTTCTTTATTTTGAGAGAGAGAGTGAGAGAACATGCACGTGGGGGAGGGGCAAAGAGAGAGGAAGAGAGAGAGCATCCAAAACAGGCTGCACACTGTCAGCACAGAGCCTGATGTGGGGCTCGATCTCTTGAACCCTGAGATCATGACCTGAGCTGAAATCAAGAGTTGGACGCTTAACTGACTGAGCCACCCCGGTGCCCCAGTTCACTTTTTTCTTGAGTTCCCAACTTGTGACTTTTTTTGTGGAGTCCCTGTCCTGCCCAGTGAATGCTCCCTGGACATTCGACCATGTGGCTCCTGGGGTGTTGTTCTGTTACCATCATTCTCCATGTAAATCCATCAGAATTTTTGCATTCTCCATTGTCTCATATATCCCCAACAGAATAACACCAGACAAAGCAAGAATTCAGAGACAACAAATCATACGTCAGGTGGAGTTCTTGACTGCAAACAAAATAAAACACCTCTGGCTAACTTAAGCAAGGAGGGAGTGCACTGGGAATGACAATGAAACCATTGTGAAGCCTGGAGAGTCCCGCCCGAACACTTCCCACTGTGGGCATCAAGGGTCAACTACAAGCACATTCCTGCTGCTCCTGAGTGAATACAGCCCCCTAATCTTCTGAAACCCAGGTAAGAGCATCAGTTTAGGCAAATCACGTTGGATACTCACTCTCTAGTTGCCAGCAGATAGGAAGGGGGTACATGTGGACTGCTGGCCTCCAGAGAAAAGAGCTGGATATGTTTCCCACCACCAAGCCACACGTAAGGAGGACATCCCTGAATAGGAAGGGAGCACCAGAATAAGGCTTCAGATAGACAGATTTGCTTCTTCTTTGCATCGATTTTGGTCTCTCTGTGTCCCACATCAGTCAGGATTTGTCTTCAAATGACCTAAGAACCAGAGCTGTCCCCGAGTCTGAGATGAGACTAGACCCTACACAAGGGTTAAGTATGTCCAGCTATAAAAGCTGGTAGGATTCGAGGGTGCATCATTTCAGGAACTTCTTAGAACATTGCTGTGCTTTGTCCAGCAAAATCTCCCTGTGTTCCTTTTCCCTTCTCTGTTAGTGGAGCTCCTGAAAGTTGTATTGAAGCTCACTTCTTCTCCTATGGGAAGCATGAAGCACGGAGAAGCCGTAACGTCATGTCCCGCTTAGCCCCCAATGTCTAATTTTCATAAAGCGTATTTTTAAAAATCATTTTATTTATTTTGAGAGAGCACGAGTGGGGGAGGGGGCAGAGGGGGAGAGAGAGAGAGAGAGAGAGAGAGAGAGAGAGAGAGAGACTCCCAAGCAGGCTCTGTACTGTCACGTGTGGAGTCCCACATAGGGCTCGAGCTCACAAACTGTGAGATCCCGACCTGAGCCGAAACCAAGAGTCAGATGCCTAACCGACTGAGCCACCCAGGTGCCCCTCATAAAGTGTATTTATGAGCCATCTGATATATAATATTTCACTGAGAGTTGCATATCCCTAAGCAAGCTGTCTTTTGATTTATTGTTGCTGCTGTGGTGCCTATTGTATTGTATATATGTTTTGCAGGCTATCATAATCCTTTGTAGAAACGTAGGGCAACAGCCAACTAGTGGCTTGTTAGTGGACTCCCTAGCCAACTAACTAACTAGATGAATGAGCAAAACAAAATATATGTTAAAAAAATGAGTTCTGGCCTTTCACAAAACAGGTCTGACCATACCTGTCTAGGATCTTGTCTGTTTCCAGCAACAATCGACCAGCTGCAAACGATCTGTTGTCCTTGTCCTCTCTTGCTCTGGGATTCAGGTAGGTAGTTCTGACCGCCATCCCCTTGTCTCTCCCCCAAGTCTGGCCGTGACTAGGCATGACTTCCCGGCTTAGAGGAGAGTGCTTTCTGTTTTCTGTGTTCTGTGGTGGGCAGAGTGGTTTAATCACGGAAGTCTCTGAGTGTGCTACCCTACCTAGCAAAATAGACTTTGCAGATGAAATGAAGATTTCAAATTTACAACAAGAAGATTACCCTGGATTATCAGGACGGTCCCCATCTCATCAAATGAGCCCTTAAAAGCAGAGAACTTTCTCCAGCTGGAGACAGAGAGATGCTGTAGAATGAAAAGTCAGAGAGATTCTAAGGGAGGTCATTGCTGGCTCGGACGAGGAAGGGCCCAAGGACAGGGATCAGAGAGATATTCCAGCTCCTAGCCCATAGCCAGCCAGGAAGTAGAGACCTCAGTTTTACAACCGTAAGAAGCTGGGTTTTTCCAACAAGCTGGATGGGCTTTGGAGCCAATTTTCAGAGCCCGTTGATAAGAGTTTTGACAACAGATACCTTGATTTTGGCCTGAGAGACCGAGAGCATGTGCACTGTGAGATAATGAGTGGTGTTGTTTGAAGCCATTAAATTTGTGGTACTTCGTACTGGCGGCAATAGAAAATGAATACAAACCCTTTCTTTGGACCTTGTTTCTGATAGGGTTTTGAAATAAAAGCCCACAAGGTCTTTGGGGAGAGGAGAAGGTTCTGAGCCCACCCTCCTCCGTTAGAACCCGGTTGTGATGATTTCTCAGGCTCTTCGGGTCTCAGGCAGTGAGGCTGAGACAGACCTTAAGGCAGCTGGAACCTCTTCATTTCCGCCACTCTCATCAGCCGGACCATGGCAAGCTTTCAGTATTTTATCAGGAAGACAACAGGCATTTGTTAACTGTTGCACAATGTGCAAAGGTGTCAGGGTATCACTCGGGTAGAGAGGGAATGCCAGTCCTTGGAAAAGAGTGGTAGAAAGGCCTCCTCACGGATAGACATGTGTCTGTGTAGACGGTACTCCCAGTGTAATGAGGAGTTTCCTCCAGCATTTCCATAGACGAGTTCAAAGGTGGGGCCCATCAACAAGATAAAAGTATGATTAGTAATAGTGTCCAATGTTGGCTGCTCAGAAGGTTAAGGCATGTTTCCAACAGAGTCTCAGGAGCAGTTACATTACCTGGCGTTGAGGCTGCTCTCACATTCAAGTATGGACCTCCTGCCTTAAAAGCAGTAACCCAGAGTAACACTTTCCTGAAGCACCCGGATTAAAAGTACTTAGAAGTTGCAAAGTTACTCTTTACAAAGCGTCCAATGGATTCCCCTTACTTTGTTAATAAGAATAATCTGCAGACTGCCTAGAAACCATTTCCATTAAATAGCCAGCTTAAAAAAAAGAAGAAGAAGAAGAAGAAGGAAAGAAAAGGGCTTTGAAAACTTTACTCACAATATCTTTTCATTCTTTCTTTGATGCATTTGGAGTGAGGAGAATACATTAGTGCCTTTTAGCTTGGCCGTCAGCTCACTCAAATGTAAGTAAATGAAAAGAACTGACTAGAGTATTTACTTCTTTTTCAGAATTCTAATGTCAAGATTGTTTCCTCAAAGGCTGAAAAAAAATGTGGAAGCAGGGCTGATGTTTTGAACAATGCCTTTCCTTCTTGGGATTAGCCAACTTCCATGAAATGGATGCTGTCGTGCAGGAGATTTTTCTCAGGAAGAGCAGAAATTGCCAGTCCTTGGACCACACAGCCCATGGCCAAGGTGGTGGCCAAGCTGGTACCTGGTGGTCGTGCTGGAGATGAGCCTCATGGAAAAGTGATGGAAAAGTTAGTTTTGACTCTACAGCAAACACTCCATGGTCGTCAATAGACTGTTCCTCATCTTGCCAGACTCCTAGATATCTTCCCCCCGCAACCGCTCCTCTCTTTTCTCCCAGAAATAGTTTTTGCTGGCACATGACCTCCCACTTGAGATGAGATTTTACAGCCTTTCTGATGGTTAGATGCAGTCAACAGGGCGTAAGTGAACGTGATGTGGGCCATTTCCGGGTCGTGACCTTAAAACAAGGAAATGGACTCCAAGGAAATGGCCTCCTCTCTTCTCTCAGGATAGGACATGGACTGAGTTCCGAGCAGTGAGCCAGCTGCCTCCACCTGGATGAAGATGACACCCGAGGGGGCAGTGGTACAAGTTGGTACTCGAGACCACGGGTGAGTTCTGAGGAGGCCCCACCATCTGAACTTGCAACCGACAGAGTAACGTGAGAAAGAAATCAACTTGCGTATTCCTCAAGCCACTGAGTTACAGCTTCTCCTTGTTTCCACAGCTCAGCCATTATTCATCCACCACGCTCACCCCTCCCTCTGTACCCAGAGCTGTTTTTAAATACAGCTCGCTTATTTATTTTGAGAAAGATAGACAGAGAGACAGAGAGAGAGAGAGAGAGAGAAAGGGGAGGGGCAGGGAGAGAGGGAGAGAGAGAAGCCCGAGCTCCCTCCACGCTCAGCATGGAGCCCGGTGCAAGGCTCGATCCCACGACATCCGGACCACAACCTGAGCGGATATCGGGAGTCAGAGGCTCAACTGACTGAGCCACCCAGGCGCCCCTGTACCCAGAACTTTTTTGTTGCTCCACGCTCATTGTGGTGCCCTTACCTAGATCATGCCAAGCGCCATGTTCTGCTCTAGAAATAGTCATACCAACCACCCCTGCACATTCCTGTGTTCCATGAGGCATTCTCTTAGGGTTAGTCGGACCTAACCTTCCAAGTCCCCTCTTTCGACAGTCTTCTGCTAATGTACGTCTGCTTCTTCTGGGGAAACGGGTGGATCCTAACATTGGACTTCAAAGCACTGTCTACACTCTAAATAGCAAGTCTTGTGGTGGGGGTTTCAGGGAAGTGCAGCAGGACAGGTGCATCGAGTACAGTATGTCTCAAAATGCTATGCCCAAAGCTGTTGCTGCCTTCAAGATTGAAATCATTTTAGCCCCTTCTGGTGTATTAAAAGAGATACCCAGAGTTTGAGGGAATCTTAAGATTTTGGCATCTGTATTGATTAATTGTAAGCACAATTTTGCTTTTTATGAAATGACTCAAGTTCGACTTAAAAATGATTTTTCAGAAGGTCATCATTAAAGTTAATAAAAATATAAGTGAATGCTTTCTTCAGCTTCTTGAAGCCGGGCAAAGCCGAGAAGTAGAATAGAGTCCTTAAAATAGACTGAAAATTTTAAGTTATAGGATGCTTACCTTCCAGTAACGCTGCTTTGTGATCTAAAACATTTTTTTTTAGTGTTCGTTTATTTTTGGGAGACAGAGACAGAGCGTCAGCAGGGGAGGGGCAGAGAGAGAGGGAGACACAGAATCGGAAGCAGCCTCCAGGCTCTGAGCTGTCAGCACAGGGCTCAATGCGGGGCTCGAACTCACGAGCCGTGAGATCATGACCCGAGCTGAAGTCAGACGCTCAAGTGACTGTGCCACCCACGTGCCCCAAACTGCTTCATGATTTTAAAGTGGTCTTACGTGGCAGGATGTATAAAATAAAGATCATTTATGACCAAAGGAAATGTTTTAAAGCCCAGGGATGCAAACGTTTTGAACCTTTAAGAATTCCTAACATTAAAAAAGTTCTGTCTTAGGAAGAGAGATAGTTACTACCATTTCAAAAGCATTCAGAGTGGGGTTTCTTTTATAGGCAGCTCACGCTGTGTTTCCATATCACTTGACTTAAAAAAGTTCATTGTTAAAAGTTATCGGTGACTCCTGGGAACATCCACAGAGACAGACTGTCCCCTAGAATGGAGGGTGCAAAAATCTTCCTTCTATAAATAACTGCTTAACACCTTACAGACACACACACACCCACACGTAATTTTATAGATATGCACTTTGTTCACACAAAATTCTGCAGGAAAATGGAAGCTTTTCCTACCAAGCTGGCGTAAACAGTGGCAGACCAGAAGACGGAGAGAGACATTATGGCAACTTTTACGCAGCGGGATGAGCACTCATTTGCTCCTTAGAGGTTGGTGCATCTTAATTTTACGTGTGCCTTCAGGAAAATATGCTTAAAATATATAACCTATCACTCAATCAACAAATATTTAACTGGGCAGTACTAACTACTGTACCCTTTCATACACTGAGCCTTCAGACATGAACCAGACGTATCTCAGTCTCAGATCAGTAGGACTTTTTTTTTTCCATAAGTCGACTGTAGGGGTCAACAAATAACAACCATACCAAAAAGAAAATCGAGCCGAAGTGTATCATCTTTGGTGCGCAAAAGATAGCTTCAAGAGGGCTGGGTGTGGACGCCTGTCCCCATCCTAACCACTGAACGTCCCCACACCTCTCTTTTTTCATCAGCCAGTGCTGGCCATTTCTCTTCGCTTCACCAACTTCTTACTGCATGGGCTCTCTCCACGGAACTAGTAGCGTGAAACACAACACAGCGGCGAGTACCAACAGATGGATGACCAACTGGGGGGCTAGATTTCAGGTCTGCGCTCTTCGTGGGTAAGTGTCTTCGTTTGGTGCCATGTTGGGACATCTGGAGATTCCTCTGAGCTTGAAGGATGAGGGATTCTCACAGCACGTGAGCTGACTGTTGGGGGTCTTTCTGGCCCGGCCAGAGGTGTGGGATCTCAGGAGCCAGGTACAAGGGGGCCGAAGGGAGGTAGCCACCCAAATCTGCTTTGGCATCTTCAGGGTCAAGTGCATTTATCCAAAGAAATAGAGAAGAGAGGGGCGCCTGGGTGGCGCAGTCGGTTAAGCGTCCAACTTCAGCCAGGTCACGATCTTGCGGTCTGTGAGTTCGAGCCCCGCGTCAGGCTCTGGGCTGATGGCTCGGAGCCTGGAGCCTGTTTCGGATTCTGTGTCTCCCTCTCTCTCTCTGCCCCTCCCCCGTTCATGCTCTGTCTCTCTCTGTCCCAAAAATAAATAAACGTTAAAAAAAAAAAATTAAAAAAAAAAAAAAGAAATAGAGAAGAGAGAGGCGGAAGCCCAACAACTTTAGAAAACGAGGAGTATGAGTCAGAGGCGACAGAGGAAAATTGCCACTGAGTAAAGTTAACCTGTGCAGGAGGTAGGAAAGGGAGTAGCAAGTCCCCAAAGTGTGATGAGTCCCCATGCCCTGCTCCTGGGTGCACACTCCGTCAAGCCTGTATCTGGTGTGAAGCATTTTCTACTCATGGGGACGTGCCGTCACCCCACCTGCATTGTGATTTGGAACCAGCCCACTTGTTAGAATACAGCCGCTTCGTCTGTCAACTCTGTACAAAGCTGCCTGAAGTCGAACTAACAGCAGGAGAGCTATTACCTTGGGAATTATAACACGTGAGTAGGGGTTTCACTGATGGAAGTTTCTCGCCAATGGTAGGCCCTGTGGAGAAAGAAGAGCCGCTCCAGGCATAGGCTGTGAGATTTATCTCTGCCTTGACCAGGAGAGGGGTGGGGGGTGTGGCTGATTCTACACGATGGGTATTGTTTTTAAGAGGGAGACTGAGGAAAGGCTGGCGCACCATCACGCGAAGCCAAGAAGTCTCTTCGGCTGGCACGTGAGGAAGCCTACGGGTTAAGGTTCATGTTCTTGTTTCGTGGCTGCTGGGGAAATCGTGGGGTGGTGGTGATTTTGTTGATGCCGCTCACTTGGTTGGGTGTCGGTGGGGGGAGAGAGGGAGGGAAGGCTGAAAAGGAGGGTGGTGGGGGGAGAGAGGGAGGGAGTCCATGAATACTCTCGTACCATCGCTCGGAGGAAGTCCTGCCCGTGTTCAAAGTGAGATACATCTGCTTATAAGACAGGCTGGAGGCTGGTTAGAGGAATATAAATGCCTATTGTCCTTCTCGGTGGTGGAGGCTTTATTTCCAGCCAGGAGCCCATCAGGGCCTGTCACATCAGACATGGTTATCACACATATTATGTATCCTGGAACTTGGTGAGCACGAGTTCCACTCAATTTAACTGTGTTACTCGGGAATACAATTTCCCCTGACCTAGAGGAAAAAGTGTATTCCTGAATCCGTGGATGCGAATCTATCGTAGGAACAACATTCACCAAATACCCCTCGCGTTAATTCAAGAATTTCATGGCTCGCCTCACCGTCCTAATGACACAGCGTGCGAGGAATTTGCCTCGAGTCAACCCACGGGATTTTGCGATGAAGCCGAACCGTGTGATTTTCTTTAGTATTAGTTTGGAGAGAATGTGGTGCACACGCACACGTACATATGTACGTATGTATGCGGGTCATCAGGCACATGTGAAGGGATTGTCTCTTATTTTGTTCTGTATTCCCCATCGTGGTCCATATATGTCATTCCTTGGTGCTGCACGGCAAGCTGTCCCCAAACTTGGGGGCTTAACATGATGACCATTATTATGTCTCATGATGCCGCGAGGTGACCGGGCATTTCTCCCTCTGTTCATGGTATCCCCTGGGTGATGACATGGATGGAAGGTCCACGTGGCTGGTGGTTAGTGCTGGGTGGGATGTCACCGGCAGGCTGTGGACCCGACCTCGTTTCTCCAAGCACATACATGGGTTGCTTGGGTTTCCTCGGGGTCTGGGTCGTCTAAGGATAATCAACTTCTCACACGGCAGTTGGCTTCTAAGAGTGGAAACGCAGAAGCTTCTCGGACTTATCAAGGCTTCGGGATGAAACATCCCTACGAGCAGCATCTCTTCTGCCATATTTTATTGGTTAAGGTAGATCCCAAGGCTAGCCCAGTTTTATTTTATTTTATTTTTAAAAATTTTTTTAACGTTTTATTTATTTTTGAGACAGAGAGAGACAGAGCATGAACGGGGGAGGGGCAGAGAGACAGGGAGACACAGAATCGGAAGCAGGCTCCAGGCTCTGAGCCATCAGCCCAGAGCCCGACGCGGGGCTCGAACTCATGGACCGCGAGATTGTAACCTGAGCTGAAGTCAGACGCTTAACTGACTGAGCCACCCAGGCGCCCCATGGGCCAGCCCAGTTTTAAAGGAAGGCATGAATGTTGTGAAGTGGGGTCCACTGGGGAGCTGCTGAAGCAAATATATATATATATATATATATATATATATATATATACACACACACACACACATATATATATACACACACATATATACATATATACATACACACACATATATGTATATATGTATATATATGTATATGTATATATGTGTGTGTATGTATATATGTATATGTGTGTATATATATGTGTGTGTGTGTATATATGTATATATATATACCTCTACCTGTACTATCTGTCATCTTTCTATATCTCAATCTCTCCAAACACTCACACGCTTGAATGTGGTCCTCGTTTTGTACGAAGAACCTGTCCAATGTGCTCAGCATTTGATACAGGGTCTGATTTGAGAACGAAGAAGGAAAGTATCCCCAGGTATCAGCATTTCAGAGGAAGAAAAGAGCTAAGAAATCATGTAGCTAAACTTTCTTCTTTTCCGATGAGAGAACTACCTTACTACTCAGCACCGCCTCCCCTAGACTGAAGGCCGTTTGCCCTGTTTCAGTGACAAGACGAAGGAACCATTTTGCATTGATTCAGTCGTTCCGACACCAACGTAGTTGAACAGTAAACAATTGTAACACCCGAGTCAAGTAGCAGTTGCACCCTCTGGTCATTACTTTGGGATGCTGCTGATGATCTAGCATCTAAATTGGAATTACGACGAATGACAACACTGGCTCTCAGGGCACATGATCAGGATTAACGTGACACATGTGGCAAGTTTCCGGGGAGAATGGAAGGCAGCATGTGTGGAAGAGATCTCGCTGTAGGTGGGGGAGATCATTCTCCCTGGCACTAGGACATTGCCCAACTGGACCAAAACATACGCGTTTTCAAAACCTCAACAGATTTCACCTTGCTCAGATATTTTGTTTCCACCAACAGCGACGGATGTGAATATAACATCGTCTATGAGCAAGTCGATCTATACGTTGCGTACTCAATTGATGAGTCCATTTCGACCTGTCCTCTGTTGAGTGATCCCCAGTGTGTTAGACAGTACAGACACAAAGAAAAAAGACGCCTATGCCTCACCATAAGGAATTAGCTAAGTTAATTACGATACATCCACAGGAATTACTATACTGCGATTGCAACAGAAGTTAGAGGAGAATGTTTTTTTAACAGCTTTATTGAAACATAACCGATATATAGAAAACTGTGCTTATTTCGTGTATACAATTTGACATTTGGATATACGCATGTACTTGTGAAACCATCCCCATAATCACGGGAATAAACACATATAGAAACACATTTAACACAGAGAGACGCTCAGGATAACTAAGTGAAAAATAAGAGGCTAAGGTCCATGGAACGGGAACAAACACACAGGACACGCCCGTGTCTTGAAAACCAATCTTTGTGCGTGGCAAGGAACGGAAAATGTGAATCGATGATTTCCGTTTCCTAGGCCAGTTTTCTAGGTTCCTGAGATGCTTTTTTCCCGGGGGTTTGCCAATTTTCCACAATGCACACATATCACATGTGTGTCCACACAAAAAGGAAATAAAACTCACGTCAAACTACAGAAGGCTCTCTCTGTCCATCGGTCTTTGCTATCCATTTGTTTCCCAACTTCTGAGTTTTCTATGTTTACCATGTCCCCAAGAAGGCGGAAGTAGTCCCGTGACACCTCTCCGTTTCCAAAGAACGGTATCGTAAGCCATGAGAATTCTAGCACCATGCCTGTCGCCAGCGTGAGGCTACAGGACAAAAGCTAGCGAATCATCCGAGGCCCCTTGAAGCTCTTCCACGAGCGTGTGGGCCCGCACGCCACCCCTCACCCTGACCTTTGCCTCGTGCACCCATATCATCACAGCATAAAGCCATTTGATTCCAAGCCACCTTTGATCAATGTTTAATGATCGGAGTTTCTGTAGCAATCAAAGACATCACGAAGCAGGAGATATTTCTGGGCTCTGCAAACACAGCCTTTTCCGTGGTGCGCGCCCGTTCAATTGACGCCATTGGCATTCCGCAGCACGCGGAAACATATCAAAGAAATTTGTTATGCTTTGAGCATGAAAGCGAAGTAAAACACAGATAATTTGAGAAACCAGGAAACTTATCAGGGATGGGATCCACAGGCTGCCTGTCAGTTGGCGGACGCGGGGCCACGGAGCGCCTGGCAGGACGGTGCACGCATGCAAATGTGGGCCGAGCAGCGCCGCCGCAGCTCCCCACCCTCCCCCGGCGCCCCCACCCCCTCACCCCTCCCCAACTGGAGGATGTTGCTATTCAAGGGGACTGATGAATGAAACCGGAATTGCATCAACTGCAGTGGAAAAGGCGGACAGGAGCAGCAGACAGCTGCGCGGGTGACCGCTTTGCAAGTAGGAGCTATCAATCAGAAGGCGTGAAAGACCCAAATCCGGGGAAACCAGGATCCCACCCCCTTGATACTAATCCTAATAGAGTGCCAGTCACTGATGCAAATATGGGGCCGAGGAGCGTGATGATCGCTCCCGCCTTCCCCGCAGAAGGATCTCAGTGAAAGTTGGCGGCTGTCCTGATTTGCAGACAATGCCGCGCTGCAGCTGAGAATCTTTTTCGACGACAAAGATTGTGGCTGGCCTGTCTTAGACTTGGTTGAGGTCTCTTTGGGACATTTCCTCGTGGGCCGGGGCACGGATGGTTCTAGCCTTCTCCTAGCCACCACGGAGCTCAGGGTATCCACAAGGAAGGAGTGAAGCTATTGAGGGCCCAGACGCTGGTTTCTAAGGGAGCATGGCACAGGGGTTAAGAACGTGGCTTCTAGAGCCAGCCGGCTTGGAGCTGGATCCCCCCAAACGATCTCTGTGAACTCCGTTTTCTCATCTGGAAAATGGGTTGCTTACCGGTTATGAATGCGCTCTAAAGCAACGTTACCGGATAGAAATGTGTCAGTTTCTTGAGTCTGCATTTAAAAAGTTAAAGACAAACCTGCGACATTGAAGTAATACTTATCCAGCCTGACTCGATCTGCCTGAGGTGTTATCATTGAAACATGCAATCCACACTAAGACGTCACTGATCAGAGCTGATGTCTTTTGTTTTTCATGTTTTTGCTTTTGCTTTTGTTTTTGTTTTTGACAAAGCCTTCAAAGCCCAGAGAGTATTTTACATTTATGACATACGTCGATTCAGTCTAGCTGCATTTCCAGTGCTCAGTTAGCCGTGTTTGGCTAGGGGCTACTGTATCCAATAGCCCAGCTTTACGCCAGGAGAAACACGATACTATTTGTGGCCGGCCTAGAATTTGTGGAAACTCAACTAGTTTATACAGTGTTCCATAAATTTAACAGATAATCTCCCTGAGATCTAAGGCTAAGAAGGTGAAGGTTTATAATTTCCTCTGCCGGGAAAAACAACATCCTCTTTAAAAAAGGTGGGGTGGGGAGCTAAAAACAAATAACTCTGATGTTTCTATTTCTACAATTCTATTCATCTCAATCAAAACTATCCGTGTGAGATAATAGGCCACTTATTTTTAGAGCTCTTTAAAATAATTTAGGAGACATAAATATACATGCCGATATACGGCTGGGATGCACAAAAAGTCGGCTTCAACCACAGATAAATTATTAACCAATACGGAATGTTAAATTCCAGGGATCCAAGTGGGATCCTCAGAATGAACCACCTCCTTACCTCATAATGACTCTCGTATTCATCCCCATTAGTAGCATTCATAACAGTAAAAAATAAAGACACACATCCTGGAACGTTAATAACGGTAATCTTGTCATCTTTGAAAAATACGAGACCCGGCTACTTTGCACAGTGGGATGCAGATATTACTGAGAAAAATAATTAAAATATTAATTACACATTGGATAGAGCACCGCCTATCGCTATTAGGTTATCATTATTGTTGTTTTATGTTGCCGAATATTGCTTTATGCAGATTTTGCTTTATAGAGCCTCTGTGAGAAATAAAATCTTTTGTGATTTTCATATTTACTCTCTCAGGCAACTTGAACTCCCTGGGACATGAATGCATGGTATATCAGATGGAGACTATCAGATTCAGCAACCAGGAAATATATTAACCTGGCTTTGCCGTGGGCCTACACTCATTAATCTGAAACGTTGAGCATGTCCTTGAGTCAAACGGAGGCCTGGATGGAAAAAATGTGGCACATCCATTGCAGGCATGCACCCGGTTAAGTTAATCATGGGTAAACATTCACAAGAAGAAAGGTGGGAAGTTCTGTAACCGAAGTTCCACGTGTCCCCCTCATCCTCACTTCCAGGGCCTCATTTGCTTCTGCCCTTACAGGGTCCTGTGTGTTCGAAGCTGTGGTGGCCAAAGAGAAAATTGTGGCAGACCATACCACGGGAAGTGCGGGCTCGTTCAATAAAGGTTTTCCCCCGTGGCAAGAAGTGCGTGGCTCCCCACTTCTCCTCTAGTAAAAAGCAAAGCAGGCCTGTCGTCATCACTTCGAGATCAGGCAGCAGGGAAGCAGAGTGGAGGAGAGGGAAGGGCAGGGGAAGTCAGGCCACGATCTTAGGTACTTCCTGTCCCTGCAGGAGCAAGGTCTTGTCCTTGATCTGCCATTCCCTGACTCCCCTCAGCCTCAAGGTTCACTTGCGTGAAATGGGGGGCCGATCGTACCTCCCGCACAGTTTTGCAGAAGGTCTGGGGGATGATGTCCCTACGTGCACATGCGCGGGATACGTGCGACACAAGTGTCGGGTATTGTTCTTCTGTGTCTTGAATAGTCAGCCGCATGAAACTTGTCCTCATTCATTCAGCCTTTCCAAAAACATTGCGTAGTGGTCCATTTCAGGGATAGGGTGGCGTGGATGGTTGGGAGGAGGACGTGAGGTCCCCACACCTGGGGATCTCAGTCTGACATACATACAAGCGAAAATACAGACACGGAAGCAAACTGACCCCAGGCCGTGGCAGAGAAGGTGGGCGGTGTTGGACTGGGCATGGTGGCACATCACCAGCGGTGGGCGAAGGACCCTGCTTTTTAATTTTGCTGTGTGGAATGCCGAGATCAGTGGGTCTAGAAGCCCTAACAATGATGATTCAGTCCTGGTTAATAGATCCAACTACCTGTAGCTATATGTAGGGGAACTGTATGTCAGTACATATTTAATACCCAGGCTGACCTGTTATCGTTCATTTGCCTTTTTCTACTACTTCTCTTTGAGGATTTCTACTTGAATGGCTTCTACAGCTTAGTTTTAATTTCTTAGGTGCCCATCGGCAGGGCTTTGGCATGTGTGGTTTGTCTCTCTCAGGTCTCTGCTTAAGCAAAGAGTGTCTGACCACAGAGCAGAAATAGACCTCTACCCCCGTCGGCTTCAGCCCTGGACCTTGCTCAGTTTTTCTCTTCAAAACTGCTGCTGCTACCTGAGAGTTAATGTATCATTTGCTTCTCTCATTATAATATAAACTTGGGGAGGGTGGGACTTTGTTTTGTCCGCTACAGCATTCCCAGAGCCTAAAGTAATGCTTGCCATTCTAGATGGCTGCCAGTAGAGGTGTTTGGAAGGAATGAACACATAAAGAAACAAAATAATCCTCGAGAAAAGAATCGCACGTGTAGGGGAGAGGCTGTGGACTTCAGATTGGAGATGTTCAATTTTTTTTTTGTTTGTTTGTTTCTGATTTAGAAAGAGTGTGTGTGAACGGGGAAGATGAGCAGAGGGAGAGGGAGAGAGAATCCCAAGCAGGCTCCACACTCAGCACGGAGCATGGGGGGCTCGATTCCATGACCCTGGGATCACGACCTGAGGCGAAATCAACAGCTGGATGCTCGACCGACTGAGTCACCCAGGCATCCCAAGAGAGATGTCCAACTTTTGAGCCTGACTCTCCGGCATTCTAAATGTGCAGCGACGGGCGTATTACATCATTTCGAATCTCAGTTTTCCTATCTATAAAATGGGAGGTCTTAACTATCATGCGTAAGAGTAAGAGCGCTTTTAAAATCTATTTATAGCTAGTAATCTCATACAAGAGAGTCAAGCCATTTAATGATCTAAATGTGTATGACACAATTGGTTAATTTTGGAAGTCGGGGTCAGAAGTGAGATGAGACAAGCAAGACCTTGGTGCAAGGTTTCTCAAGCTGATGTTTCTCAAACATCAGTTTTAATTCCCAGGTGTTATATTTGAAGGGGTCAATTTTGTTTATATTTTGTTATGTTTTCCAAGTCATTTTGTATCCATACATGCTAATCAAATAAATATTAACTTTAAACAACGAAGCTTAGGACTACCTTTTCAGACAAGATAACTAGGGAAAAATTCACACATTAAATAAATTCAGGATCCCACTGACAGCATTTGATCCTTGACACATATTTTCTCTAAAAAAACCAAAACAAAATCAAAAACATATTTTCTCTACAGTGAGCCATAATTTAAATTGTTATGTGTTTTCTGCTTATCCCTGGGTCCGTACTCCTGATTTTCTTCTTCCTCATACTTGGCTATTCTGAAGTGTAAGAGAATAGCAAAGGAAAAAAAAATAAGAAAGGAGTTGAAATTCAAAGTAAATTTCACTCATTTTTAGGTCGGATATAGGGTTCATGGAGCAGAAGTAGTTTCAAATATTCACGATTACCTTTGGTTTTAAATTTTGGGTCCTTTTGTTTGAATTTCAGGTACTTGAAAATGTTCAACAAATACTGAAATAGTGTCATCTCAATTCTGAAGGTGGGGAGCACCCTACAATCAGTCCCTTGCAACGATTTAAACAACGGATCATTTATTGGAAACACAGTCCCAGGCAAATCAAACTTTTGACTCGACTGGCCTGTGGTAGGAGTCTCCTTCTCCGATGTCCGTTTTTGCAAATGGAAGAGAAATCCGTGTCGAGCTGGGGCTTCCTCACTCTGTTTTAGCCTTGACTAAGATGGGCAAACGCGCTGACCTGAGTCTGTTTGTCTGAAATCCCTGAGTATAAAGCTGGGGAGTTAGGAGAGCTGGTTCTGATTAACCTATATGGAGAGTCCAATGTAAATGCTATTAAAAACTCATTGGATGGTATAGGAGCTGATTACTTACCCAGGGAGTTCTAAGTAAATCGAAGCAAATTGCCTGAGATTTAATTTAACAAACATTTACCAAGCATCTGCTCTGCTCACGGCGCTGAGCTTAGAGATACGGGGTGCAGAGCTGAAGCAGACACAGGCTGCCCTCCAGGAGCTCACGCTCTGGTGCCACGGGACACACCTCCAGAAAGGGCACGCACCTTCCATTGTACCTGGGGAAACTTTGACCCTCTGGTCAAATCTGGGGCACATTGTCAAGGGTTTGTGGCATAGAGCTAGGAAACCACTGACCTGCACGGACCACTGTAGTAAATGCTGGAATGTCTTAGGTGGGCAAGAAAGAGGTTCCCAATTCTGATGGAGAGTACCAAGGTTTTGTTTTGTTTTTTTTTTAGAAGACAGAGGTCTTAAATGACCACAGGGTCTTCATTCTAGAGGAAGAGACTTTCCAGGCAGGGGAAGAATATAGCTAACAGTAAATCATAGCAACAATGAAGTGTTTCCCCTGTGCTGCCATTGTTCTCAGCCCTGTACGTGTACGAACTCACTTATTTCTGATTTTTTTTTAATTTTTTTTTTTTTTTTAAGGAGACAGAGAGAGAGCATGAGCAGGAGAGGAGCACAGAGAGAGGGAGACACAGAATCTGAAGCAGGCTCCAGGCTCTAAGCTGTCAGCACAGAGCCCGATGTGGGGCTCGAACTCAAAAACTGTGAGATCACAACCTGAGCCGAAGTTGGACACTTAAACGACTGAGCCCCCCAGGCGCCCTGAACTCACTTATTTCTCATGGCCGCTCTGTGAGCAGATGGGGATATGATCCCCATTTTACAGATGAGGAAAGTGAGGCACAGAGAGGTTAGGTAACTTGCCCGTGGTCACCCCGCTAGGAAGTAGGAAATGCAGTGCTAATCTGTTCTTTTCCATACTGCTGTGCTACCTTTCAAAACCTGAGGCGGGAAGATTCAGGATGTATTCGAATTTCTGTGCATATACTGCAAGGTTGAAAGATAGCCTTGAGGAGGTTGATGAGAGGCGTGGTTTGAAAAGTAGGGAACAAGTGTGCAGATATTCTGTAGGGAATGGAAACCACAGAAGTTAAAGACAGCTAAAATCTCTCCTTTAGGAAGGAAAGGGAGCCCTTTGTAACACAGTCCAAAGCAACTTCCAGGAAGGACCTTTCTGTAAACAGCACTGAACTTACCCCTGTTGCTGCCATGGTCTGAGGGTACAAGATGACTGCGTGGGAGTCTAGCCCTTTTTGGATGTTTTTGAAACCTGTGGCCGAAGAGGGAAAAAGAAAAGAGAGAGACAAAATGTTAGATAGTCACTTAATAGTCTAGATTTCATGACCCCTCTTTGTAGTTCTAAGATTATGAATCTTGTGTTGAGAATGGTGTCAAATGAGTTGAAGATCGTAAGCACATTTCCCGTATAGAATCATTTATTCAAAATGTTCTTCTTTAAACGGTAAATAGATTGTCAAATGATAGCACAGCCTGTGTTTGTGTTAATTTCGCCATTAAAAAATGGCAGCCACCCTTAAAAAAAAATGGCACCTGAGAACGTATTTTATTCTATCCGGTAGATAGGAGATTTGGGGGGGGCTGCATGATGAGGCCGGGCGAAGCAGGAGTTCTGTTGCAAGTCCTTGAAAGAGGAATTAATTTGGATACTTTTTGATATTATTCCAGCAAGACATTAGAAAAATATTTTTGAAATCATGGCTATTTGAAACCACCATTGGGAAAGTAATCGAAAGGCCATGGGAAGGAAACTCGCATTATAGATTCTAGAATCCCAAAGTTGCCCAAATGGTTTCATAAGGGCAAAACTGCCGTTACAGATCCTGAATTATTCAGACCTGCGCTTTGGAGAAGCGTGGCTTTAGTATGCTGGAGATGTTGTTGAAGGCTTCCGGGGTCACCGCAGATATTAAAAATTGGTAGCAAGACGCTAGACTACTAATCAGACAATGGCAGAAGGACTCGGACACTGCGGAGTCCCTAACAATTCAAAGAGGATCTGGTCGATAGCGTTTTTAAATACAGAAGCAACACATCCACATCTAATTAGTGATACATTTGTGCGAAAAATTCTCCAGTGTCCATCTCAAGTTTCTGGAAGCCACGAGAAAACAGAGCTTTGGTGTGCAAGAAGAAAAAGCATTCTAATGGCTAGCCTGATGGTAGAGTAACCCCTACAGTGAAGTTATAATTACAATTTTGTCAAGAGAGTAGGGAAGTCAAAGTTTCACAGGGAAAAAAAACCTATTTACGGAAAAATATTATGCTTTTCATTTGATAGAAAAGTAATTATTGCAAAGGGACTCCTGGAAGATCTTGCAGACTGTCACCCCCTCTTTAATAAGTCCTTGTGGCAGCTAAGTGGGGATCAGGAGTATTCTTTATCAGGTTTGCATTCAAGTAGCACTAAATCTATGCAGGTAGGAATTAAATAGTATCTGAGTTTAATTAAAATTATAAAAAAGGAGAAGAATGGTTGGTAGACTGCTCGACTGCATTTTAACCAGTAACCTCAGACCCTAATTAGAAATGCTTTTCATATCTTCTCTGTGCAAGGGCTTAATCTGACGTGAGTCTGTGAGCGAGGGCTTGGGGACCGGTGTTAATTCTGCATTCGGTCTCGGTTTGTATGGAGGCGGGCGGCGCTGATTGACCGCACCGAAGCACGGATCCCATGACCTTGTGGGGATTTTCATGTGAGGTGTTAATTGAGAGGGTGGGTTAATCTTTGAGCATCATTGTCCCCAAGCTCTGGGCAAAGTTTGTGCTTCGTTTCCTTACTCAACAGCACATTTGATCTCCACCTTGTCCCCTCCATGGCCGTTCCCTAAGCTCACCACCAACTCTGTCTTGATAAATTTGTGGGGCGAAGATAAGCTCTTGCCCTCTTGTTTGATTTCATGAGCTTGTTTTTGTGCCCAGCTCTAAAGGGAGAGGAGTGTCTCACTGAATTATATTCAAGTCCTACTTAGAGACAGATAAATGCACACCCGGTAAAGATCTCTGCTTCTCCTTCCTGCCCCTCTCCCTGCTGCTGCCCTTCCTTCCTTGCATGGTTCAGTCTCTCAGGGAAGAAAAGAAAAGACTCGTCCATTGGGAGATGAACAGCATCAAAAACAAAAAGTAAGCAGGAGGCAAATTCTAAGGAAAGGTTTCAACCGTATTCCAAGGGAGTGCTGTGAAAATGTGATTTTTTCTTTTCTTTTTTTTTTTTTTATTCCTCCAGTGCGGAAAGCCCGGAGTAATCACAAAAGCAGGGAGACATTATAGAGATAGCACTTCTATAACAAGACGCATACAGACGCACACGCGCACTAGAGTTTTCCTGTAACACTTGTGTAATGTACAAAAAGACAGCCCATTACTTTTCCTTTTTAAAAATAAATAATGAATGACTTTTTTTTTTTTCCATGGGTGATTGTACGGGCCTGTCATTTCTATCACCAGGAGTAAATTTTTACTCGAGGCAGGATTAATGTATACTGGCTGACCTTAAAAATGACTCCCAAGTGAGCAGGATGGTAGTTAAAAACAAAAAAAAAAAACAAAAAAAAAAAAACCAGCAGAAGTAATGGTGCTCACACAGGAAACACAGGGAAACAACAATGATTAAAAAAAAAAAAGATTATGAAAAAGCACAAATGTTAGCCGTCCTTGACATGCGACGCATTTCTCTTATTTGTTTCATGACACCAGCTGTGGAGGAGTTTAATTACAATGCTTCAAGACCCTTTCTAGCGCCATTACTGAAATGCTGGGACACTCAGTGAATCACGGCGTGGTGATGGGCGGCCGCAGACCCCGCCCGAAGGGAAGGGGGGTTGTCACCACATCTGATCACACAATGGGTCACTGTGCCTCGCCGGTGGCAGGCTTCCTCCATCCTCTCCCCTGACTCGGCGAAGCAAGGGTGCCGAAAGAAGGTGGAGCGAGGGCAAGGCAGCTGTCCATGGAACTTGTCACTTTCTGGGGCCATCACCACAATGAGGTGCACACGCTGCTTTAGTAAGGATCCCCAGCTTCCTCCTTGACACCCCCTCTCCACCAGCTCCCGCCTACACCGTGCCCCCTTTTCCAGGCTGGCTTTTAATTATTTTGAACGGTATAGAGTGAATTAATATGAGACCAAAAAAAAAAAAAAAAAAAAAAAAAGCCAAAAAAAACCCCTCTGTTATTTGAATTGAATTCATTTCCAAGAATATTGATAAAGTAATAGTCATAATAAGTTAATGACTTTAACATTTAGAGACGTTTCATGGTTCTGATAATAAAACTAACCTTTGGCCAGCACACTCGCAGAGACTTTTGGTACACATTGACTGATTTCATACGCTGAACTCTAATCGTCTCCTTAACCAGTTCCTGGATATTCAGATTTTTCCAAACCTCGCCCGCTGTCTCTACCTCGCCAAACACATAAAGTTCTCCGTGTCCTTGCTCCCTTGGGGGATGATGAATCCTTTTTCTTTTAAACCTGTTGGCTCTTCAAAGACTTCGTCTTTCCCCTCTGTTACACTCTTGACTCCTCTGCAAACTAAGAACTTGGGATTATTATGCACAGGTACGCGTTTGACCCCAGCCGGGGTTGAAATTCAGGGGACTTCTATTTTAGCCATTTGTCATGCGTTTGCCTTAAAAGAAATCCAAACCTAGGGTTTCATCAGTGTGGCAGTCAGCTCCCTCCTGTCTGTGTGAGTCGGGGGGAGCGGAGAGGGTGGGAGGGTGGAATCAAAGTCTTAAGACAACCATTTCCGTCACTGACTCCCAAGTTCAAGGAGGCTGCTGCGGTAATCCACCATCCGGTGGGTACCCTTGCTGCCGCTTAATTCTGAGCCCCGATTTCAAATTAAAGTTTTACGTTGGCTTCTTGAAGGACAAGGTTTCAGAAGGCAGGTAAACAGGCTGGGCCTGTGCAAAGGGGATACAGACAAAGAGCCAGCAGTGGAGGGAAATGAGGATGTGACAGAGGCCACAGCGAGTTCAAACAAAATTTGGCCTGCAGAATGCAGGAAAAATCCCCTGGTGACAGATGCCATCTTGTGGGTCATTCTGCCATTCTGTCTCCTGCCACTTTTTATAACAAGAAGAGATAAAGGAGGACCACATTCTTAGAGGCTTGGAATTGGAAAAGTAATTCAAAGAAATGTGAGCGGAGTTGGCTCTGGACTTCACGGGAGTAAAGCATGTGCAAGTATCGCTATTTTACTCCTGGGTTTGGAGCCCCAGCAAGAAATTTCGAGATGGAAGGAGAAAGGAATACCGGTGCAAGCTAACTTGTCTCTTGCAGGTGTAAGAAATGCTAGCTTCTCAACATCCTGAAATGTTGGCTTCTTCAGCAACATCTCCAAAATAAGTTCTTGCTCAGGCAAAGCCCGGACCCCAAAACTCCTCCAGTTAAAACGTGTCAGTTGCAAGGAAGGCATTGCCAACATCTGTAAGCACACGTGGTTCCATGCAGGCATCCTGTGCAGCCAATTTCTTTGGGATAATTCCCTTTGAACCTGCTCCCGTGTAATATACAGGTCCACAAAAATAAGGTCTCATGCTTTTCCCTCGATTTGGACTGTCCAAGAATAAAGAAAAAAAAAAAAAAAACTACACTAAGTAGCTGAGAGGTCAGCATTAACAATACAGGTTATGGTTCATTTTGTTCATTTGTGAAGGTCCCTCTTGGGTTTTTAGCATATTTACAGGCTATCATAGTCCAGAAACAGGCAAGAAGAGATGGGATTTTATTGGGTGGTGGAGGGGTGGATAAAGCACTCGAGGGCTAACCCCGGTGTCATGGTGCACCACGCAAAATTGAGCGATTTTGCTTTATAGCAAAGTATTCTCTTCATTATGAAATTACTTAAGGAAGAGAAGCCCCCATCTCTGTGTTGCATCAGCGAATACAATTTTATTATATTTGGTACAACTTTGTCTTTAGCATTCATGCATAAAAATATCACATCATTTTGTAGACAATTACATTTGGAGTGTACATTTCATTGTCATGTACGTAAGTCTTCAACAGGGTCTGTGTCTCTTGTTTCTTGTGTTTCAAAGGACAATTAACTTAACAGCGGCCGTAAGCCTTTATATGAGCTTAGTTCAGAGGCAAATTGTAAGTGTCTGTGAGGTTGGATTCATAGGTCTGGCCTTCCCTTTGGTGAGTTCCAGGTCTTTATAGGATTCAGGGATGCATTCCTGACAGCGGGGATTATGTTGCATGCCGGGAGGATTCCTCAGCAAAACAGTTGGATACTTCTGTGGAACCCCAAGTTTCCTACTGGGGTGTTATTTTTGACATAGAACAGGGACATTATTTTTGAATTCTTTATGGGAAATTTTGACATTTTAATAAAGGGCCAGAAGAACTTCATTGGAGGGTCGTAATGCCAGGTTCATATTAAATCTGGTTCTTTCTTTGCTTCTTGGTCTTGTGGCCTCCCTCCCCCCCGCCCCCCAACTTTTGGGAGGAATATCGAACAGAGCAAGCGAGACTGCTTCCATTATGAACCAGCTTTGTGATCCCAGCCCAAGGTTTTTTCTCGGAGCACGAACCATCTGGCTTTGCATGGGGTGAAAGTGTGTCAGCTCTCCCCCAGAATTTCAGCATCAGGCAAGGGGTGAGGGCGGGGGGCCTCCACTGGAGAGCTAGCCTCTGCCCTATGAGCCTCTCCACCTTCCCACCAGTTCCCCCAAAACAACGCTGCGAAAGACAGGAGTCAGCCCCTGAAAAGCATACCAGGCATTTTTAAACACAACCCTGACATTTCCTCAGCATTTCCATAGCTGAGACTTCCCGCGCACAACCTCCCCCCCACCCCCCTTCAATCAAATAAGGCACCCGCTCTCTCATGCTACTGCAAAGAAGGAGGAAAAAAAAAAAGTTGGCAATTTAATTCAAACAAAAGAAGCTTGAAATCTATAAGCACAGCAACTCCAAGGCTTCTGGCAAATAGAATTCTAATTAGTATGCTGTATTTTTCTTTTAGACAGATGAGCGATGCCCCCTATTGACTCTAGCGGGCAGGCTGGTAAGGGGGGAAAAAAAAGGGGGGGGGGCAGGTGGGGGCTAGCCAGCAAACACTGCAGATTGCAAATTATATTGCAAACCTTGCCAAGTCCCGGCTCTTGGCATCAGATTTTTAATGACACCCTGGAAAAAGGAAAAAGAAGCCCTCCGCTAAGGGATAAAAATGAAGGGTTTTACACCGCGATAAGTCTTCGCTTAAAACCCAAATGGCCAAGCACACATTAGGGTTTTAAAATATTCATAGATAGAAGTGAAAATGAGGATATGAGGAAGTACATTTGTTGCTTGGTCAATTGACAACTCATTCTGCATATTAATACCGAGGGATGATCTAATTTTAAAGGGAAAGTCTATCCTTTTTTTTTTTTTTTTTTAATGTGACTTTTGATTACTCCGAGACTAAGGGCAAAACATCACAGAAATGTCTTAGCAATGACACAGAACGCTGCTTTCTTTTGATGTAGACCTGGGACTAACTACTTCTTTGGTCAAGAATTCTGGGGGCTTGCAAACTATGCTTCTCTTCTTGTGTAATCTCTCTGATGTATCTTGACTGAGCACTTTGATTTTTTTTTTCCTTTTTTCTCTCCCCCCCCCACCCCCCAACAACCTTTTTCCTTGTTGCGGTGCATGAGGCCCTTCACAGTTGTAGGGTTTTATACACAAATAGACAGATCATCACGGGCAGGAAGGCCATTCCTTTTAATAATTAGGCCGCCTTCTGTTCTGAGGAACCAGTTTTGGTATCTCTGTTCCCACGTGGAAGGTATGAACACTAAGAGATGGTAAAAAAAAAAAATATGTGGAAGGGGAAAGCATGAGCCTCTATCCAGGCCCAGACACCATCATTCTCTGAGGAACGGGAGTCTCGTGAAATTGCTTTTCATTGAAAATCTTAAAATATATGCTCTGTACCATTCATCCATACAGACTGTATTGTAACTATGTGGGGGTGAGGGTAGGAGTGATAAATCTATTCCACTTATTTGTTTGTATGGACGTAAACAGGATTTCGTCTTTTCAGGACAACATCAGAAAAAAAAATACTCAAAGAGTTCTAAGAACTGTTTTGACTTTTCGAGTTGAAGACCATGCTTGTCATGAATCACTTACACGCTTTCGTTTGAAGGGGCCAAAAGTCTATCTGTTGGTCTCGCCAAGCAAGGTATTTTTCCAATGCAAAGGAGTGGGAATCCTTCAAAAACAAAATGATGAGACCGAAGAAAAGCGCCAAGCCGTGGCCAACACAGGAGGGCCCAGCCCAGGGAAAATGGGAGGTAGAAGGAGGCAGGGTAAGTTTGTTGGTCACACCGGCCGGGATGCAGTATGTGCTTAGATGACCAGGTACCAGCCACGTAAGGAAACGAAGTTCAATTCAATTCCCTCAAGAAGGAATGAGATATTTCAAAAAATTTCTTGTGTGTTTATTCGTTTTTGAAAGACAGAGAGAGACAGAGCACAAGCAGGGGTGGGGCGGAGAGAGAGGGGGACACAGAATCCGAAGCAGGCTCCAGGCTCCGAGCTGTCGGCACAGAGCCCGACGCGGGGCTCGAACTCATGAACCGTGGGATCATGACCTGAGCCGAAGTCGGACGCTCAACCGACTGAGCCACCCAGGCGCCCCAAGAATGAGATATTTTAAAAGACGTTTTTCAGGAAGGAATCCTAACCAAAATTGTACAGAATGCTTTTGCTGCCTTAAGGAGAAATCAACATGTGCTGGTCAAGCCTTCACGGATGTCATTAGAGTCGGGGGTTTTCTTGGAAAAAATTAAAAGAAAAAAAAAAAAGAGTGACATGGGGCCCCCAAATGCAATCTGAACTCTATTTAGACAAAACAAACGCCAAAGCTATTTAATTTAAAAAGTGAGGTTTTTGTTTTTGATATCTGTAAACTTACGTCACACATTCCATTTAAAGTAACCCCTTCTAAGTTCACCTGGGAATGGCTCAGTAATGGGGGGAAAAGATAACTTTAATTTTTCACGGCTCACCTACAAAGCAATTGCTGTTGAAATCTTGCCGTAGGAGGTGGTTTGGGATGGCAAGGAGTGCTGAGCCACCACCCTCAGTTAAGCTTCCGACTCTTGATTTTGCCTCAGGTCATGATCTCATGGTTCATGAGTTCGAGCCCTACGTCCGGCTCCTCGAAGCAGTGGGGAGCCTGCCTGGGATTCTCTCGCGCTCCCTCTCTCTGCTCCTCCCCTGCTCGTGCTCTCTCCCTCTCAACATAAATAAATAAAGCTTGAAACAGAGTTCAAAAATTAGAAAAAAGAAGTGCTGAACCACCGTCGTTGGTGACCGCTGGGAAACTCCAGGCGCTGAAATTTGAGGCCTGTCTTTAAAACGCCATCCTGGATAATGATTCACCTTATTGGATCCCTTAGTGCCTGAGTCAGTTTTTTTAAAAAATTTTTTTAATGTTTATTTATTTTTGAGAGGGAGAGAGAGACAGAGCACAAGCAGGCGAGGGGCAGACAGAGAGGGAGACACAGAATCTGAAGCAGGCTCCGAGCTATCAACACAGAGCCTGACGGGGGGCTCGAACCCACGAGCGGTGAGATCATGACCTGAGCCAAAGTCAGACGCTCAACCGACTGAGCCACCCAGGCGCCCCCCCCCCCCCAGTCAGTATTTTTAAGGAGAGTGTTGCATTTATTTGGAAAGAGGAGCGACGAGATTGGTCAAGGCTTTAGCATATGAGACCAGATGGAAAGTTTAGGGGCCTCAAATAAAGATGGTAAATGGGAGAGTCAAGTATTGCTTTTGAGAGGGATCCTGCCATTGAAGAAAAAGGCAGCGTCCTACCAATTATCAAAACTCGCAATTACTCCTGGAAGAGCTGCTTTTCAGTGAAAAACTTTCTCCCCCTCCCCCTCCCCCCCCCCCACCCTTACATACTGGTTGAGTTCTGCTCACAGGTGAAGGGAGGTGACAAGCAATTTTAGCACCCAATGGCTTAAAGGAGTTCAAATGACCACTGAAGTCATATTAACTTGTCAAATTGACCAGTATTTTCTGTCATTGAAACATTAGAATGAGTAGCTCCAGACAATAAAATTGTTTCAATTATGCTGCATTAGGCCGGGCTACAAGCGAGCAGAGATGCAGAAGGCAAGAGAGGGAGCAAGAGTCCACGCGTTCTAGAAGGCTGACAGCACGATTCCACTGGAAACCGTTGAACTGCATACCTGTGCGGGGGGGAACCTAAGGCAGAGCCCGTGAATGAATTCCCGTCAAGGGAAGCGGGCCGAGAAGTCTACACCAGCCTGTCCCCCCTCGCCCCCCCCCCCAAAGAGAATGTAACTGTTCATTGTTGTAATGTTGGCTATGGAGAGGAAATAGATTAAATGAAATTATCCCAAGTTATTAACGTCACAGGAAATCGGTGCTAATTATACTGATTATTAATTGAGATTTCTTTTTTAAATAGCAAGGGGTGAGGTAAAAAGGAACGATTTTCGTAGTCCCAAATGAGTGCAGTTGTGTTCACCCTTCTGTCTGCACCAGAAGAGGTATTGATCCTTTGCAATCCCCACCCCCCCCCCCCACTTTGTTTCTCTGAAGACAGAGGCTGCCTGCAGGAGAGAAAATCCTGGAGCTGGTATGGATTCCTGCATCGTTGCAGGTTGCTGCAGAGCAGGGGAAGCCAATTCAGAGTTTCCCAGTGGGATGGCGTGCGTGCGTGCGTGTGTGTGTGTGTGTGTGTGTTTGTGGCATTGCCCAAACATCAAGGTTCCGACTGCCAGGCTGCTCAACTGTACTTCTATTATGCCAAGGCTCTGTCTCTCCTACTCAAGCAATGCTAGGATGATAGGTTGTTCTCAAGCCAAGAATCTTAGGGTTGGGCTGGTGGGCAAAGGGTACATACAATCATTGAACAGGACGTGTGTGTGTGTGTGTGTGGGTGTGGGGGGGTGGATTGATATTGTCTCCATTTTTTTAGCAAAGATCCATCATGTGTGTGAGAGGTTTATATATCTTTATAACGACCCTTTCTTCTTCATCAAGGAAAACTATTATCAAAAGAAAATACGTCCTGACTAGGTAGTTACTTTTATTCTCTGGAGTCGGAATCACTGTGGTCTTTTAGGGTTGGGCTGTTTGTTTTTGTTTTCCATAGTCAGGCACCCCGAATTGGAGCCTATTCTGGTGCGGCCAAAGTTCACAATCCTTGGTACGTTATTTTCAGTCAACGACCCGCCTTGTTGTTTTGGTTTTGTTTATTTTTAAAAATTTAACTCAAATGCAGTTAACACACATTGTTATGTCGGTTTCAGATGTACTGTATGAGGATCCAACGGCTCTCTAATCACTCAGTGCTCATCGAGAGAAGTGCACTCTTCATCCCCGTTACCTATTTCACCCATCCCCCACCCACATAAATCATCCCTTTTTAAAAAATAAGTTCATTTATTTATTTTGAGAGAAGCAGAGCCAGTGCGAGTGAGGGAGGGGCAGAAAGAGAGGAGGGAGAGGGAATCCCAAGCGGGGCTCAAACCCATGAACCTGAGATGGCGTCCTGGCCGGAAACCAAGAGTCAGACGCTTGACCGACTGAGCCACCCAGGCGCCCCATAAATGATCCCTTTTTAGTTCTGTTCCATCTCACATAGCTCCTGAATGTGACAATATCCGTTGGGCACCTGTTGTAGCGCTGTGCTGAGAACTGCCAGGGCTAGGAGGATGAATAAGACACAGGCTTGGACCTCGCGGGGCTCTGAGTCAAGTGCATGTGTGTGCATTTGAGCCGGAGTATGCACATCTGAGCAAGGGCACAGTGAATTCTGACGGAATGTAGAGTATGATTTGCCCCTTCGGTTTGCCAGGCCGGTTAGAAATCCTCTTGAACTGGTTCGCCTTCCTTCCTCTTCTGTTACTCCAGCACAATGAAGGGTGTTCTAACTACCAAAACGAATCGCTTTCTCTTCAAAGTCAAACCAAGTGGTTATGCTGGGCGGCCCTGGTAACCGCCTGCCGGGGCTGTCTCTCCATCCCGTGGTAGTCACGATCGGAGGCCATCGACGTTTACGGACGCTGCACAATTACCTGCTGAAAAACCCACTGGAAGATTTTCGATTCCACGCTCAACGTCACGGAAACGTCTGAGAATATATCGGTCTCTTCGTGACTCGGGTCATTTTGTAGTTCCTTCCCAAACAAATCCTGCCTTGGTGTATTATGCATGATTAAAAAACAAAACAAAACTCCACGCGTATAATGATTTACTGCCTATTTATGCCACAATCAAATCCCAAGGTAATTCTATAGTCAGGACAGAGCACATACGACTCTTCTGTAACTACTGGCTTGATACAGTAAATTCAAAAGAGAGCGTCGGGGGTGAGCAGTCGCGGCTGAAATGGGAAATCAAGACACAGCGGTAGCATTGCTTTTGTCTTCATCCTGCTCTTCGAGATGTAAGAGTCTCCAGTGGGTGGGAGACCTACAATCCACCTCCCAATTCTGGTGATAACCCTGCAGGTTGCACTTTACAATTACCTTTTTAAAATGCCAATTAACCCATTCAGTGCTGTTTGTCATACTGTGAGCAGTCAGGAACAGCCATTTTGCACACTATAGACAGAGAGGAAGACAGGCACGCGCACACACACCCCTGTGGGCACACACACACACACACACACACACACACACAGATGTCAGGGGAGGAAGGGCAGTGGGGAGAGGAGGGCGGCTGCCTGGGAAGCATTATTGCCGTACGTAATGTTGCCTGGGAACTTAATAAATTTTTTTTTTTTGCCATTGATAAAAATCAAGAAAAAGCAGATGCATTGGGATTCCTATGCCATTGAGAAGTATAATGAAGACCTGAATGTACAGATATTATTCACGAGAAAGAAAGCAGCAAATGAGATTTGGCAATATCCCCCATGTTTTAATTGTATCTCACCAGCTTGAAAAGAACTGCAAGTTAATTTTAACCATATCGCCTTGGCTGTTGTATTTAGTGTTTACTCTGAAGAAAGTAGCGTGGATTTAAACTCAACATTTTCTATTTCGAGGCAATTAATAAAATTACTGTTTACTTCCACGGGCGTCTTCAGCCTCCAGCTGCAAAACACTTTCCAAGCACCTTTTTTGCTTCTTCTGACCGGGGAGGACGTTGGGCGGGAGAGTGGGGTGTTTTAGTTTATTTTTGTGAGTGAAGACGTGGAGTTTCAGTTGCTGGATCCTTAGGGCGCTTGGGGAGAAGCGTCCCCAGGTAGCTTCTGGTCAAGGTGTGGCAGGTGTAAGCAGGGTTGGAACTCATTGCATGGTTGCTTGGAATTCCAACCTTCGGTTCGAATACCATCAAAACTCACAGGAATTTTGACTGCCTTACCAAGGAGAGACAAAGTGGAGAGGGGGACAAAAACCAACTGTTCTCAACATGGCAGACACATCACAGACAGCATGGATTCCTCCACACCCTAGGTGCGCACAGATGCGTCCCTGCCTCAATGAATTCGTGGCAGGAGCCGGTTCCCCAAACCCCGATCATGTTCCCACAGAATAAGATGACTCGGACTCCCGGTGTGAATGAAATTCAAACAGAGATCCAGGTCTCCCTGGCCCCAAAGTTCACCTGGAAACCAACTCGCCAGGAATAACGTGTTAGGGAGGAGGGGACAAGTCATGGCAATCCCGTGCTCAAATGGAAACATCCAGGAGCGGGTGGCTTTCTCAGGGCCAAGCTTATTCTGTTAAAGTCTGTTTTAGGCTGGTTGGTATGAAGCAACTGTCCACTGAAATACTGATGCGAAGAGTTACTCAAGCTGAACACACAAAAATATCGTTGTGCATTTGCATGGTTAATATATGCTCATTTTATTTTACGAACTGCTGTAACTTTGCACCAGTACCGGGCAATGTTTCTCTGCATTTGAAATGTTTTTAAGTCTTCAGAAGTGCATTCCCAGGTGGAAGGCAAAGACTTTTCTCGACAAGCAGTGAATGCTGAGGTGCTGACGCAATTTTCTGCACTCATAAACGTAGATGTAATTGGTCAATGTTTCCAGCAAATGGCTTTTGTTCCCCCTTTGGCTTGTGTCAGAGTATGATTTTTCCGTCTTTTGTGTTGCAAGAAATAAGAATTACTACGGACACTCTACTGCGCCTCAAAACTGAAGAGGGGGAATGATCCAAGAGCAGAATCAAGCTTGGGAGACACGGTTCACTGCCATTGTTATCATGATCGACTATGTAGCTTCCAAACTTGGTCATTCATCCCCAAATGAACAAAAGATAGCTTCCAGTTTCTCTCTATAATAAGGAATTTGAGGGGGGGATTGAGGAGTGTGGACATTCTAGGTCTGCCCTTGAGTCACAACAAATAAAATACATATTTGGAAAATACCACAAAATAATAAAATAAAGCCTCAGGTAAAGTTAGCGGCTTCTGCAGTTTTAGAAAGAACAATATCCATTGTTCCAGACAGTTTGGAAAATTCTACAATATTTAAGTTCTCCCCAAGCCTTAATGCGTGTGTGTGTGTGTGTGTGTGTGTGTGTGTGTGTACTTATATATATATAAAGGGGAAAGAAGAAATAATTTATAGAAAAAAGGAGAAAGAAGAAATAATTAACTATAAGGACAAGTGAAACCTAGGCTGATGGTCTAAATCAATCTGATCCAAAATAGAGGTTTATAGTTGAGACCACCCTGGATTGGGAGTTCATCCTACTATTTCTATATATTTTACGAAGAATAGGTAAGAAAAAGCTGTAACTCACAGCTCGCTCTCTCTCTCTCTCTCTCTCTGTCTCCACCTTCATTTTGTTCCTTCTCTGCCTCCCTCCTCTCTAGGGTAGATTATGATTATTTTTAAAGGCTATTTCACTGTTTCCTGGTAGCACGTGCATAAAGAATAAAATGCATCAGGGAACAACTACTAGGGAAATTGTAATTGAATATCGGTGGTATTTCCCCCCCCCCCCCAATATTCCTCTTAACACACGCCAAAAACCGTAAGGTTGAGTAGGAGGGAATTGTTTTATATGCAATGGTCTGTTGCCTTTTCTGTATCAACTGGGGAAAAAAAAATTACAGCTAACGTCTGGACACGAAAG
The DNA here is from genome assembly GCF_027475565.1 of Acinonyx jubatus. Classification (NCBI taxonomy): domain Eukaryota; kingdom Metazoa; phylum Chordata; class Mammalia; order Carnivora; family Felidae; genus Acinonyx; species Acinonyx jubatus. The sequence continues at coordinate 15,000,678 of NC_069386.1, forward strand.
CACCTGGAGTTATAACAGATGTTCTGGGGACAGTTAACGTACAGGCAGTTGACATATTTAGGGTGATGTGTCATAGTGAAGGCAGTCAGCATGGATTGGTAGCTCTTAGGTTTTTAAGTAACATGGGTATGATCGCGAAGTTGTAAGGGTTGGAAGGACGTGGTAACATTTTAAACATTGCTTGTTAGCTCTTCGAAAGCTCAGTGATAAAACAGAGGTTAGCTGGGGCTTGGCTTGTTAACACAATAAAGTCAGCTTTATTATATCGATTTCTAGAAATATATAATGTATACATCTATCATCTATCTATTATCTATCTATCTATCTATCTATCTATCATCTCCTACCTACTGACCATCTATCTTTTTAAATGACCTAGGAACACAGTAAATGTTGTATATAAATATATTGGGAAGGGGTAGAAAATTCACTGGTGAACTTTTGAGTGAATTGCCTTTGCATTTAAAGCAACACATATAATTCTAGTGTATACTATAAAAACATAGGAAATAGACTTTAGAGGGGAATCGCATCAATGCCTTCCTTGCGGAAGTCTTACCAATTCTTTTCCAAAGCGAGGAAAGATAGGGGTTGAACAGTGTACCACACTCAACGTAAGTATCTCGAAAATGTGAACGCTGTTGAACGCAGTGCAAAATAGTAATTTGTTCGACGCTATCCAGATCGTGTATCTGAGACACTTTCTGATCATAAAGTAGAAGGTAGCAAAGCTATTTTCTTCATTTTGTGGCAAAAGGTTCACGCGGGGTTTCTGAAAGAGAGTTTCGTGGGCACACAAAAAAATACACACGAAAATCATGTTAATGTGAATTTCTCTCTTCTCTATCAGCCCAGCGCACATTAGTGTGCGCTCTGTGTGGCTTTGTAGGTGCAAACTCTAATAGGTGGATGGATATTTACCCAAGGAAATTTGAGCCACGGCCTTTCATTTTCAGAGAGCTGCTACCTAATCTCAGTGTAGCATCCGGACAAAGGACACCTCATTCCTCTTGCGCCTGAACTGCGAGCCAACCCTTTGTGAACCACCTAAGCGATTAGAATAATGGGCTGGGGGAGGAAAAAAAAAAAAAAGATAAAATACAAATTTCACTCAGATCTGCGTTGGATTACTTCCTCGTGCCCCTGCCTTTATTGAGCGATTTGGAGTTTCATTAGAATTCAGAATTCCCGTGGAAAGAGAAACCACCGTGGCACGGACTTCTCTTTCAAGGGGATTGCGGGCTGACCCATCAAAATGAAAAGGCTCAATGTTGTGGTGACAGGTCCCCAAGCAGCCTTGAGTGACAGCTTCATTTCGGGAGTTCTCAGATGAGGTCTGAATTGAGGCTGGAGAGGTAGTGCTGGGGACACTTTGTTCCCTAAAAGTGGCCGAGTCCACCCTGCGGTGCGCGGGCCAGGGGCGGAGGTACAAAAGGAAGCAGATCCTTGCCCATCTCCAAGTTTATTATTCATGTCTCACGGATATTCACTGCGCGCGAGGTTGCATTTAAGACTCAGAGTTCCTACCCCTGGATTCTTTTTGATTACAGTTGCGGGAAGAAAGTAAAAAAGAGATAAGAAAGCTCTGTGAAGTGGCTGCAGCCAAAAGGTACCGCGCTCTGCCTGGACAGTTTTTTTTTCCGAAGGAATCCTGATTTCTCTCAACAAATACTGCGGTGCACGTCTTATCAGGCGATGCCCTGCAGTTTACCCTTGAAAAACAGCAAAGTGCAAGCTCTTTCTCCTTTGATATGATCTGAGCCGAACCACAGTAATAATGAAAAATAACAATGCGTAATGGTTTCTCATAATTGTGCACTCAGTATCCTGGAATAAATTTGGTCCATCTTTTCTGGAAACAGGATACCTCCTAACAGGACGGGCTTAGCCACAACTCTGGGGATGGAAAGTGGTCAGATGTTCATATTTCCAAGGCGGTAAATGGTCAGAGTCACTGTTCCCACCTTCCAGTGCCCCAGCCACTGATGAAAGGCAGCTTAGAAGAGGCAGACAATAGACAAAATTCAGCTGCCCCATCCAGCATTTTTCTCATGATGCTATCCCACTTGTATGTTTCATCTCAAGAACAATACTCTTGTGGGTAAGGGAAAATTACAAAATTTATGCATACTGTCTTAACATAACACTCATAATTTTGAAAACTCTTTTAAAAAAGTAGAAGAAGTGATTTATAGGAAACGCAGATAAAGAACTCCCGCTTTTTCCAGATACGTCCCAAATTCATTCCTTATATTCCAAAAAAAGTATTTGCCTTGCCTCTGGGTTGCATAATAAAACCACAACACAGCACTGTTCTTACGATGCATATATTGTTATTATTATTAATTATTATTATTGTTATTATTATTTTGTAATGGAGTCCGAGAGCCTAGAGTGACATAAATCTATTGACTTGCCAGTGTAAGTTAGGGGTAATCTTAGGAAACGTTATCCTACATAGTTTTCTTTCATTCAATTTCTTATGTTTTCCTTCAAAAAATGTATATACGTTACATACCAGAACAGTCTTCAGAAAAACTTTTCATCTAATCTTATCTTTCCAATGATTAACCATAGTCTGTGTGTCCCATAAAATTAACAGGACAGAGCATTTCATTGTTTCTAGGAGATCTTAAAAGCCACCCACATTTTTGATCAACCAGCATATCAGGATTTCTTTGAACTGAAGGAATTTCATTTGTGTTTAATATGTGTGCTAATAAAACAGAGAATATGTTTTTTAAACATTAATAGTGTTGGAATTTTTAGTCCATGGTTCCAATACGAGTGTATTCCCAACTATGAGTTCTCTTTGGATTCTTTCATTTTGGGGTCCTAAAATTTTGGTTAGTACTAACTAACCAAGAAAAACCGTGAAGAAAAATTATTTAAGTAGATTCAGCAAAACAGAACCCAATCATTTGTCAAATATATTTACTTCAAACATCTAGGTATTCCTATGTAAAAAGTTGATTAATTGTATGCTGACTAATCTGGGAAAATAGCTGATTTTTCCCTTTCACTTTGCCAGGGACAGGTAACTTACTGGTTTAATTCTTTTTTTTTTTTAATTTTTTATTCACTTTTTGAGAGCGAGAGGCACAGTGTGAGTGGGGGAGGGGCAGAGAGAGAGGGAGACACAGAATCCGAAGCAGGCTCCAGGCTCTGAGCTGTCAGCACAGAGACCGATGCAGGGCTTGAACCCACGAACTGTGAGATCATGACCTGAGCCCAAGTCTGATACTTAACCGATGAGCCACCCAGGAGCCCCAACTTACTGGTTTAATTCTTAAAGGTTGCCGGTACCTCTGCTAGAAGCCAGGATAAATAGAATAATATATGCTGTCAAGTTTCCTGCTTGACTATACGGCTTGTGGTATCACCCCGTTGGTTCAACAGCTGTTAATTCAGCACTTACTATGACCAAGCTGGAAACCTAAGAGTAAATAGGCTTTGTCACTCAGTAGGACAGAAGGAGAGCCCAGACTTCATGCAAGGTCGCAGTTGCCTGGACTGGTCTGCTTTTTCTTCCTATGGCAAGGTGTCTTCTAGGAAATGCACATTTCTGATTCTTTCCTTATTTCTCAATTCATATCAAGAACGCTGGCAGCAAAGTGCCAAGTTAGATTCTAGATTGTTGTAGAATTAGTTTATCCCTTCTGGATGAACCTCTAAATAATGGAGGAGTTCAATTAAAATGAGAATTTGGGGAGTCTAGGTATATCAGAAAAAGGGGGAAGCAGCAGGTCAGAGACTGGGGATCCAGAAGAGGGCAAAAAAATAAAGAGTGTGGCTCTAGAAGGAAAAAAAAAAACCCAGGAAAATAAAACATCACATGTTACAAGTTTCAATACCTGTTGCCCTAAAAAATAGAACACTGTTCCTTGAAAGTCAACTCGTGGCTACGTTTTGTCCCTAAAAGTTATGCTCCTTGTGAACTAAAAACAGAACACAGGAATTGACAATTTCCTTCTTAAGTTCTCCCCATCTCATTGCAATATCATTCCTAATAGGTTATGGTGCACCCTTCCATACTGATGGCGTGTGTGTATGTACATATAAACGAATGGCATAAAACATTCCATATATGCTTATATTCCATATGTATTTACATGAGTGGAATAATCTATTACATACATACATGCGTATATATGCACATGTAGATAGATGGATAGGTAAATATTCCTGGAAAGTAGATCTATAGCCACTTGTTAAAAACAGATTTTTGTTTAAGTTTATTTATTTATTTTGAGAGACAGCAGAAACAAGGGAAGGTCAGAGAGAGGCAGAGAGAGAGAATCCCAAGCAGACTCCGCACGGTCAGCTCCGAGCCCCATGCGGGGCTCCAACTCACAAACCGTGAGACCATGACCTGAGCCGAAACCAAGGGTTGGTCGCTCGACCAACGGAGCCACACAGGTGCCCCTATATCCGCTTTTTAATGGTTGCGTGATATTTCACCATAGGGATAATCCTATAGCTAAGTGTACATTTAGCTTGTTTGAAACTCTTGACATTAATGCAACAGCAAATAGCATGTAAAAACAAACACCCTCGTATATGCTCGTTCATTCTTCCCCGATTTAACTTTTAGAAGTGGCACTCCTGGGTCAGACATCAAAGCCATTTGAAAGTCCAGGGCACATTGCCAAATCGTCCTCTGGAAAGGGGTCACAGTCTACATGTTGATGGGCTGTATATATCTCAGCCAGTGACTCCATCCATGCCTTGCCAGAATGATGTTATCCTGGCTTTAATGCGTACATTCTAACATGTGAGAACTTGGATTGCATGTTTTCTAAAACTTGTGTTTCTTTCCTCGTCGGCGGGGCTCAGCGTTTTTCTTACATTTTCTGGCATCTGAATTTCTTCTCTGTGAATGATCGGTCGTGTCTTTCACCCCCTTTGTGCGAGCGCGTTTTGTATCTCGTCATAGTTTTCTGGAGGAATTTGGCTTTTTTCGACCAGATAATCAGTGCTTTGGTTTCCATTTCATCATGGCTTTTTGAAGGGACTCCTTCAGGGTTCCCTTCACTTTGTTATTTTGTTACGATAGCAGATTCCTCATCGCAGTTCGCTTGTGGATGTCAAAAACTCAGTTACAGAATTTAATTTGGATAAACTATTTCGAGATGTGATTGTAATTTACAGCCCTCTCTGAAGCATAGAGATAGATACGTGGCTGAGTGGTTTGTGAGGTTGTATCCATTTGAAGATCCTGGACCCAGATTGCCTATATGATCAATATTTATTCAGTGAATTGTGAATAAAACGGGAGTGCCGACTGCCTTTTCAAAGATCCTCTGGGGAAGAAATAGGTCACAATTTTAGTGTTCTGAATAATACTTTTAAAGCTGAACGGTTTAGAGGAAATGAAGTTCAAATTTGATGCTCATTCTGTAAAGTAAGTCTCTGATGGCACAAACTCTAAGAAGACGCCGAACAAACCTTAGCAGCGTAATCGGGTGCTTAAAATATTGCTAAACAAGGAATCTGTTTAAAATTTTATCTTAGACTCTATGCAGCCTGTAAGAATGAAATTAAAATGTCTTAATAATTAGAATTAAAGTCACCAGAAAAAATGATGACAATAAATCACCGAAATGATTTCCAAGCATGTTTTGACCTTTTACACTAGACACTAATTTTTGAAGACCTTTTGAAAACCGAAACAGAGGATGATTTAAACCATCCACATTCCTTCTGACTTGAGCCTTCACAGACCTGAATGCTGATTGGAAAATCCTGTCCTGGTTTCCCCGAAGTAAAAGGGTAATAATGACTATATTAATATGACATTTCAACACGCGACACCATGCAAAACAAGGTAAAAAAAAAAAAAAAAAAACAGAGACAGAAGAAGAAGAAGAAAAAGAAAATTACCCCCAAACACCAACTACTCTGGATGTAATTTTAGCCTAGTGTGGATTTTATTTGCACCCCATTACTCATAAACACCCAAATGTAACTCTTTCTCTAGAACTCCTTTTGAGTTCAATGTGATAATGAATGTGAAGGGTCCAGGCGGGGGGGAGCGGAGGGGGGGGGAACTTTGTGATTTTGCAGGTTCACACCAGATAGGCATTTTTTATAGCCTGAAAGGGGATGTTTTCTTTTGTTAATGGCTTACAATCCGATGAAAGGACTCATCACTCTATTTTAGTGCTCCGCCACATGGCGCGTATCTTTTATAAATTACAGGCTGGCGTTGTGTGCACTTGGGGAGAGAAAGGTTGGTTTTTCTCGCTGTGAGCCATCCTGCCTAATTGTCGTATGCAAATAAAAGCAATTATAAGGCTTTTAGGGTGAAGGGATGACAGCTGAGTTTGGCAGTTGAGAAGGCCTCACCCACCTTGTTGGCATAGCAACAGGGAGGAGGAAGACAAAATGGCGTGGATACACAGGGAATATATATGTTTTGGTTCAAGAATTTTAAAACATATACCAGTGTTGAAATGTAAACGTCAACGTGGGGAACGAATGCCTTTGTTTAAAATATTAAATCAAACGCTATTTCTTTCTCGGCCTTTGGAATGATCCTTGCCATCCTCCCTAGCATTTATCTGCTATCGGGTGTGATTTTAGTTGCTACTTTGAAAGTTCGGTGCAGAGCGTAACAACACATTGAATCATTAGGAGATTGTAAGTTCTTGATTTTAACAACCTTCAGAAACACCACTGGGTGGGAGTTTTGTGAAAGGAAATCCCGGCAAAGGAGATGATGTAATGTGGGAAAATGGTGCAAAGTATGCGACTATCAGTGCATAAAGTTCAATATTAAAAAAAAAAAAAATGTTTGTGCTAAAGTGTTAAACAAGTAGAATAAATAGCATGCTACTAGCATACAAAATTAAAATGAGTCACAAATGGATATCTTCTATGGCAATTTATTTCACAATTACTCTTGTGGAAGCTTTCATGAATTAAATATGAGTTCTGTCTTGAAATTAGGTGTTATAAGGCTAAATTACAAGAGGCAGGCAGTAATTGAGGCGGCAGCAACACGGGGTCTGGTGAACTAATCTCTTGCCGTGTCACGTGGCTCCCCATCAGCCAATGAGGCGCCTCCCATCACAAAAACAGAGGCAGCTGAGAAAAATTGATTTCTCATCTGAGCCATATTTGATAGCTTTTGAAATCGAAAATTGAAATTAACTAACCTAAGCCCCGTTGTAACAAAAGAGCAAATTAAATATGCAACATCGTTTCCTATTGGCAGTAAGAGGGCCTGCCAAGGTAAATTTGTAAATAGAGTTTAAGATGCAATTTTGTTCCCTCTCCCTCTCTCTTTCAGTGTAAAAGTATAAGTGTACAGTGGCTTTATAAATTATTTATAAAAAAAAATCATCAGCTGCAAATGGCCACTGTGGTTAAGGACTTCCATGGAGAAAATCATTGCATTAGAAGAGCTCATTGAATGAATCAAAATTAAAAATCATCCTCAATGATTCATAGACATTACTTAAAAGGAAAAGTAGGAATATTTTAAATTTCCTTTTCTGAACTTTGTCTCCTCCCTGCCTCCCCCAAAGGCAAAGAACAAAATCTATCACGGTTTACTGAAATTAAAAAACAGTCCTGCTATAAATTTAACCATCCAACCGTCTTGTAAATAATTATAAGAATTAATTTTGGTTTGCTAACTGCTGAAAGCAAGCTTAGGGCTCCGTTGTGTAGTATGGGATGATATGTGGAGCTCTTTTCAAATAATTTCCCAAATGAGTCCCAGTGATTCAGCAGGTATGGCTATTGATTTTGAATTTATAAATTTACTAGATCAGAGGAAGGAGATAGACATCTCAGAGGCTATATCCTAGATAAACCGGGAAGGACAGTTTTTAATTTATTATTTCACTCCTGCCTGTGCAATAAGATGGCCACGGTAACGTTTGCTTTACCGCAGAGAAAGTGTTTTCGATCCCCACCTTTCATTGAATTTATAAGTAGGCAAATTAATTTTATATGTTTAAGACATAGGTGATTGAAGCTAAAAATCACAAAATCATGGTACAAGCCTGTCTTCCTTGTTCAGAGCTGAACCATATAGAATTCAATGACAAGTGTAATAGAGGATATTACACTTAGCCTGCCTGTCAGCCCACGGATCCCATAAAATCATTTTCTGTTCTAATTTATTATTTTTAGTGTCAATCAGACGCCGACGAGAAGAGTAACATCATTAGGTACCAGGATCAACTACTCAGCACTTTTTAAATGCGGTTTAAGTAGTTGTCATTATCGGTACTAGAAGACGTTGTCAAGGTTCAAAAGTTTTCCTTTTGCGTAGAGATTTTGTTGGAAAAAAGCCTTAGGTAGATAAAACCTAGAAGCTTTTTTTTTTCTTTTTTGTTTCCTTTTTTTTTTTTCCTTTCATTTCCCTTGTAAAAATCAAATTGCAGTGAGGCAACAGCATCTCACACGTCACTTCCAAACTGTAGGTGATGGTCAGTTTCCATTTCCCCAGGGACCCTCGAGCCAGAAGTCCTTTTGCACAGCCATGAACACAATTCTCTCTGCTCTCATTTGCTGAGCTCCTCTCTCTGTTGGAAGAGCATGGGAGACACATGTGTCCAAGGTGAGCAGCCCCCCCGGAAGAGAAAGAAACTAAAAATGGACTCAATCTGTATGCAGGATATTTACTCCCCGAGCATTTTTCTTCATCCCTGTGGTCAACTTTCTAAGAAATGATTTTTAAATAACACGTTTATTTGTAATAAACTCCACTCTGGAAAAGCATTTGCTCCAGATTGATAAATTGCATTATCCAGCGCAGATACACTCAAAATCCTTTTACCCAACTTATGTGATTGAGTTTCAGAACCAGCATTAATTAGATAGGAGTAGCTGCTATGGTTTCCATTTTACAGATGATTAAGAAAGAAACTATCTACAGAAATTTAGGAAGGTGAATCATGGATTTCCAATTGGTTATTGATCTTGGAATTGGGAATTTAACTTTCTGGCTACCAATCACATGACGTGTATCTGACTCTCTTTTACTTCCTGAAATTAGAAATTGAAATTTTAAAATGTTTCAGTTTACATCAAATTGTATGCACAGAAGGGAATGTGTATGTAGCTATTCTTTTATTCAACCAATGTGATATCTAGAATATTTCACAATCGTTGACTTGGGTACTGATCGACAAGGAGGGATACGAGCTGTCAATAACCAGCATGGTCTGGCGTTGTGCGGAGATTGAATATCAGCTCTGGCCCCAACCAGTTTCCTTAAGGACCTACTACGTACCGGGCCCTATGCTTCATAATCACTGTCTCTGTCATCTTCCTTCTTGTTTCTGTCCTTAATTTTGTAAAATGTTTCGTGGATAGCTAGATGTTTACTATATTGTGCAGTTTCCCCATGTCCTTCAAAATACAAGTAACCCAATCAGAAAGATGAAGGAATTGACAAACCTTTCCAGTTGGTGGGATTTTTATATTTTTAGTGATCACGAAACAGTCACTTGAAAACTTGATCTATCATCCATTGCCTGGCATCCGCTCTCATCTTGCACCTTGTTTCTACCTCTGCACATGGAGATTCTCCTACATGTGACCTTGTGGGGTTGTTTTAATGTTCCAAAGCGCACGTGCAGAGTCTGAACCCTAGCAAGCTCTCCATAAATGATCCATTATTGGGTATCGCTTCGGAAATGCAGATTCCAGCTCAAAATGCAGATCCAGGCAGGGGATGGACAATAGGCATGCTTTTGGAGGGATACTTCCGTAAGAAGAAGAGGATGGCAATATTTATTCAGGGCCTATTTTGTGCATTCTTTAGGGGCACTTCACATCGGTTTAACGTGTGATCGAATCCTCACAATAATCCGGAGACGGAAATTCTTCTTAAAATGCCCATTTTACAGATCGTTATGTTAAGTTCTCAGAGGTGAAGTAACCAGGATTCTAACCAACATCCCCGTCCAAGTCATATTTTCTTTACACTGAATACCTATGTAAACTAACAGGGGCCAGCACCTGCTGTAAACACGTTCATCAAATAAATGCGTGTTCTGTATAATGGAGAGCAGAGTAATTCTTATCTTGCACAGTTTCTGCCCAGTTGTGTGCATAAACAGTGTGGATGAGACTCAAGCTTCAGTTACGTTCTGAAAAAAGAAAAGTGTTCAAGGAAAAATGCTTCATATTCATATTCTGATTATAGTGCTTTTACTTTTCTTTCTGAGCAAGGTCAGATCCATGCATCTTAAGCTACCTTAAGATTTGATAAGCACACACTCCAGAGAGCCCTGTACAACTCAGGACCCTAGCCATTCAAATATGGGTTGGTTATGTTTGCACAGTAAGTGTCTTTTTGAAAAGTTTTCCGATTTTTTTTTTCCCTAAGTGGACCGAACTTGGCATAAGTCAGTGAGTGCATTGTGAGATCTATCTTCTTAGTTCTGGAGTCCCGAGGATCAAATCTTTTTCTCTCTTATCAGCCGCCACTCCTCGAAACCAAGCATCCCCTGAGATGCTGGGGTTACCTCTGAAAAGAAGAACAATGTGGTCCTTGTTTTCACCGTACTTCTCTCCACTGGTAGACGCAGACAAAGAGACAGCTATTAGGATATGATGTGATATATGCAACAATGGAAATAAGCAAAATGTGTCATGGGAGCATCTAGAAGAGATAGCTCACCTGAGAGTGGGAAATCCGAACAAGTGGTACTTTCTCTGCTAAGAAGGAATTATGCAGGTGAGGGAGGTTGTGGGGATGGGGTGGGTTCAGTGCAAGGCTTCCAGGCAGAGACAGTAGACGAAAGGGCCAAGAGGTCAGCGGAGAGCAGGGTCCACTACGAGAACCGGTAATGACAGCTGGAGCATCGGGTGTGGAAAGTAGAGGAGAGAAATTGAAATGGAATGGAAGAGAAAGGCAGAGGCCATATTATAAATGTCCTCCAAGCCATGGTGGAGAGCCCAATTTGAGGACTTCAAGGTTCTTTGAGGAGGAGAATGGTGTAATGGAAATGTTCACTGTATGGCTTAGAGACTGCAAGACCGGAGAAAGGGAAAACGATTCAGCAGCAATTCGGATAAGACATGGCAAGTTTCTACTGGAGTGGTGCCGGTCTCGGAGACGGTGAAAAGTGGAGAGATTTGATGGCTATTTAAGACTTGATGATTAATTGACACCTGGGGGGGGGGGGGCGGAGACTAGATGATAAATACTAACTCCAATAACGGAAAGATAACCTGCCCCCCTCCCAAAATGGGAACGAGAGGTAATCAAGGAACTTAAATGAGTAGAAACACAAGGGGCCAAGAAGCACATGAAAACACACTCAGCCCCACCTCCAACCAGAGAAACGGGAATTCGCACCAAAGCGAGATGCTATTTTACACCCACCATATCGGCAAACGTTGAAAGATCCGACAGTGGCAACAAAAGTGAGAGAGGATAGTAGCATTATTCCAAGCAGTGTTTGATATCAACTTGGAGACCCATTTGGCAAAATCTAACAAAGGTGACAACGTACGTGGGCTCTTTCCAGAAAGTGTACGTCCCGGAGGAAATCATACTCTTGTAAAAAAAAAAAACGGTGTGGAAATACACTCATTCTCGTATCTGTTTGTGCCGTTTGACGAGTAAGAAATAGTAGACAGCTTCAGCATCTCCTGGTATGGAACGGATACCTCCGTGAGAGACACTCACTTGAGGGCACGCTGTGCAGCAACTAACGTGAATGACTCAGATACCTGCGGGCCCATGTGGATTGCATCTAAATAATTCGGGGTTGGAAAAAAAAACCCACATCATGTTACATGCCTGCATGACACAAGTTGGTTAAAATTCTAAAAGATGCGGATGAAGAGGGTATTTTGACTATGGGATGTATGCATGTGATAGAGCTAAGGAGACACACACTGAAAAGACACAGCGACTTCATGGTAGTGGCTGGATCTGGGGAGGAAAGGAAAAGGCGAAGAGAATGGGCTTGGAGAAGGGATGGAGTGAGGTATCCAGGGAGTTTCACCATGCCTATAATTTTATTATTTTATTTTATTTTATTGTATTTTATTTTATTTTATTTTATTTTATTTTATTTTATTTTACTTTACTTTACTTTATTTCATTTCATTTCATTTTATTTCATTTCATTTTATTTTATTTTACTTTATTTCATGTTATTTTATTTTATTTATTTTATTTATTTCATGTTACTTTATTTTATTTTGCGTTTACTTATTTATTTTGAGAGAACGAGTGAGACAGAATCCCAAGCAGGCTCCCCACCCCCCCCTCCCCCCCCCCCGGTCAGCGTGGAGCCTGACATGGAGCTTGAACCCACGAACTGCGAGATCATGGCCTAAGCTGAAATCAAGAGTACGATGCTTAGCCAACTGAGCCACACAGGGGCCCCACATTTTTATTTTAGTGAAGAAAGGATGACAAACCTCTGTTAATTCTTGGAGGTAAATAGAAAGATGGGTGTGCCATTGTTAGGAGATTACAGGCATGCTAGAAGGAATTCTAAGGCGGTGACGGAAAACCATCCATGTTTTTGGAGGAGGGTATGAATGGTAGTGTGAGACTGGTTTTGTGGCCGATGGAAGAAAGCTGCAGGGTGAGGAGAAGGGAGGAAGAAAAGAGGGGAATTTCGCACCTCATCAGACAGTCCACTGCATAGGGAAGGAAAAGATAGCGATATAGTAGAAGGCTTTTATTTTATTATTATTACTAGAAGAAGAAAGAATTGGCACTTTTTTAAATGCTGATGGGCTGGAGCTAGTTCCTGAAGAGTGGGGGAGGTCCAGAGAACATTTGAAGAGCGAAGGCTTGAGCAGAGAAAGGACACTTTTCATGGAAAAGGAGAGGAAGGAAGGGGTGTGGACAAGTACATTTGGGCCCGGATGAAAGTGGAGACCTTCAATTTCTCCTGGCTTCACTCTCTAAAGTTGCATGAACTGCTTCAACATCAGTCACAGCTGCTGACTTATGTACTCCCAGGGCAAAGTTGGGGGCCCAATTCTGGGCAGCCCAGGCAGGGGTATGGTGCAGAGTTGGGCAAAAAATCTTCCTAATTTATGATTTTGTGACTTTGTGTGTTTGTATATCAGATTTTCCAGAAACAAGTCCCCTCTGAAGGATATTAACAGGCAACAGTGGGGATAGTTTCACTTCTTTCTGAAAATGCAGGAAGGGCGAGAGACACTTGAGAGCCCCCTCCCTCCCCCCCTGCCCCCGTCTTCTTTGGTGATGTCCCTCCCATTTAAACATGGCTCCTTTCCCTGACACGAGGGCCCACCAGGTGAGCCAGCTGGCCGTAGTCAACTTGATCAAACCCTCTAGATCAGTCTTAAGCATCATAAGCTAGTTTTCTCTTCAGGCAGATGCCCTTTGACTTGATCAGTAGAGTCCACTTTTTAGTTGGAGGGACGGAGAAAACTAGTTGCTTCTTGTGACTTTGCTGTCTCCCACGAATGAAATGAAATGAAAGAATAAAATAAAAACACAGGCGGTTGTTAGTTCCGAGACTCTACAGACTCACTCGCTCTGGCGTCCAAGGTTCAAGTCCATGAAACCACTCAGCATGATTGGCATAGGGATCTCATGTGCATATAGTGCTTACTTAGGCTTATTACTTTCACGGTCTTCATCCAAAAAGGAGAAAATAATCAGGATACCAGTAATTCCAGGAGGCTTCAAAAATGCTCGCAGCCTTAAAAATCAGAGTGGAGACAGATCTATCCGAGAACGTTTCTGTAGCACAAATTCTGCAGAGACTATTCAGCCACTGGGCAAGGTTGATAACTCCGAGAAGCCTACAGAGGCTTTTAATCTTAAAACTGCCAGTACAGAGAAGAAAACACCCTTATGTCCATGCTTCAGATCTTTGAAACAGGTTTTTTTTTTTTTTTTTTTCCTTTTCTTTTTCTTTTAATTCTCAATACAGAGATTGGAGCAAAAGAGAGTTTTAAAATAAGTGGGGCAGGCATTCCTAAAAAAAAAAAAAAAAGTAACTTGATTATCTGCAACTTTTATGTACTTACAGAGATTAGCCCACTGGAAAGTTTCTTAGAAGAATGCCAGTTTTGTTAAAATATATTTTGATGTGTATGCTTTTAAAAATTATACAGGTTTCAGCAGAACGAAGCTCGCAGTGAGATTGCAAAGGCCTTAAAAATTGACTTTCCCTTCAACGTTGATTATTTGGACTCTGAAACCGATGCTGTAAGAATCACAGACCTGCACATTTCAGTAGGTACCCACTTATTCCCTATGAAGGGAAGATATGGGGGGTTTGCTCTGAGAAAAATAATAGATGCATAAAAAATATAAAGGGACACCTTTATACGGGAGCTTTAAAAATGTACTTTAAGAGTTTTGCGGTATGTTATTTCTTCATCCGCAGTGGAGGTGAGATTTGCTCCATTTTGAGGTTTGTCCGATCTCCAAAGTTTCACGGAAAGACTCCCTAGGTCTCGAACCTCCCCACCACCCTCTCGCAGGGCTGCAAAGACCTTGCCCCATCCCAACACCTACAGAGAAAGTTAGCTGCAGGCCACAGTTACATAATATCACAGAGAAAGATGAGGAATTACATTCTTGTAGTTGCTGGAAGGCTATATTATAGGTATTTCAGAGAAGAGATTTATAGCAGGATTTAATGAATGCAACTAGTTTCCTTATCAGTCAGTAACCATACCCATGTTGTGTGTATGGTAAGATTAAATTAAGCCATTATAATAACCTTACAAAAGGTGAATATTTGGTGGAGGCAAGTCTGGCTAAATGAAATTGCATTAGCTCGATGCCATGGTATTACTCATTTCGACACAAGTTGTTGGTCAAATCTGCCCCAAAATGTGCCTTATAATTTTTAGGCATTTTCCTTATTAAGGAACATGAAAAGGTCGAGCTTTAAGATGCAGATATTATTGGAGTTATCAATCTCAGCCTACTTAAAAATATCACAGGCTAAAACTTTGGAGCACTGTTCTTGCGCAGAATTAACATTTTCCACCTTGGAGCGATGTTCACGTATTGACTTTTGCTGGGAATTACTATTTTTTTCTCAGGGATCATTATATGATGGGTCATGATATAGACAGGCTAGAATACTGGAAGATTTGGAACATTAATTCTGATTAAAAAAAATCAGTCGGGAGCTCATGAAAAACTAACAGAAAACTACAGTTTATTTTAAAGTCTTTATTTAACACTAGCTGCCTGGTAATTTGTCCATGTATTTAATTGGGAGGGAAACCTGTATCGCTATTAGTAAATTTTGGAAATAAGATTTCCTAGGTTGTTATTTGTCTCTGCACTGAGGTGTTCCCAATTTATGTTCTTCGAACTTGGACTGATTCTAGGCGAAAGAAGAAAGACGGTTTTGTCACGATTTTTCAGCAACGGCCCGAGAAGGTAGGCAGGGCCCGGTTAGCATTTGTATTTTGACAATCTGACTGGATGTAACAGTTATGTAAGGAGAAAGCCTCAAACAAATAAAAATTCTTAGCTTTTCTACAAAGAAAAAGAAAAATCCGAAACCAGAGAAATTGTATGGCAATGTGTCTAAGTCTTAAGCGTGGGTATTTGCTATTTGATTATTATCTGGTGCCACTTACACACTGAACAACTGTCATCTCGCAGCTCGGGTGGGCCTCCCCAAGTCCAGACAGTGACATTCCCAAGCGACTGGTGATCCACGGAGCTGCTCCTACTGCCCGCAGGGAGAAAGCTGAGCGGAGCCCCTCCCCAACGTTCTGGATTTCCTGATTGACTCAGCTTGTGTGGCTCAGTTAGACTTGTAGGCCGCTCAAGACGGAAGAGCCCCTCAGAGGTGAGCTAGTTAATCTTAGACGAGCGTGGTGCCTCGATTTCGTGGAACAGATTTTCAAGCAGATTTTTTTTTAAACCTGATTTTACCTGTGACATTGACTCGGATGAAAGAGGAAGGAGGCTTTCGGAGCACTCCGAATGTCACAGAGCAGGATTTGTTTGTTAATGTCAGTGAAAGGTTTCTATCAAGCAACTCTTGTGTGTATTTATTTACGTCCATCCAAGGACTCTCAGTCCATTCGATCTGAAAATCCTTTCTGAGCTGAGCAGATAATAGGGGGGAAATAAAAAGCAGAAGGCTCTTATGTAAATAAAATGGCTTGTTATTAATTCGTTATTAAATATTCCTATGAAAATTTGAATAACAAAACAGCGTGTCTCACTGTAAAAAAATTCACAGGTACAGTAACTTGAAAAACACTCGACTCTATTGAATGTTCTCCTTTCCTCCAACACTAATGTGATTCTAATTTAAAATAACCAATTTGCTTGTAAAACAAATGTTATATACCATTTAGAAACTGACTGTCTAATAATACCTCTGAGTTTTCCTGTGTTGTTGGTATCTAAGTATTTACATACACACTACTAACCCTTATTAATTTTACTTTGCAATCAGTGGAGGCCTTAAATTTTATTTTTAGCTGAAGAATTGCTCCTGCCTCAGGATCCATTTCAAGATAAAATTAACTTCAACCTACTGATAGAAACGTAGAATTTTAAGCCACATTCAAATTTTACAATTTAGCTAATGGCTTCTCTCTATATTTTCTTCCAAGTGTATATTTCACATGGGTTTTTTTTTTTTTCACTTTCTACAATCTTCTAAGCCTTTGTTTAGTTAAAGTTTTAAGGATTTATTTTATTCGTCTAATCACAACAGAATAATTAAACATTTGTGAATTTTCATCATAACCCCTTACAAGTAGAGGGCCCTAATTCTTTTTTTTTTTTTAAATCATCTAAAATTTTGGGCCATAGTTTCACATGAAGGTTTGTTTCTTATTGATTAAAATGGTCCTTTGTGTGTAGAAATATTTATTAGTCTCTATGACAGAGAGCTTTGCTATGCACTTTTTTATACAACGCGCACACACAAAAATGTATCGCAACATTGCGTTAAGGCTAAAATAAATCCTCAGAATTTTTTCAGAGGTTTAAGACTTAAAGAGTCAGATGTAAATAACTAAAGAATATTCTGCCCGGCCATTGTTGGAATGGTATTCCACAGGGGATATTGTTAATGTGAGTGACAAGTCAATTATATCCCATTCACAAATGTTTTGATGTCTGCAATATTAATAATACTGCATTGCCCATGAGAAGTGCTACCCTAACTACTGGCACGGAATAGTCACAATAAATGGCAGCAAATGTAATTCTAACCTCTGACTCTGTGACAAACAGCATGGGTACTGTCTGCCTCTCTGCCTTTAATTTCAGTGGGCATCAAAGGGAAACTCAAGCGCCTTGAAAAATAACTCTAGCCCCATGTCTCTGATAAAATAAAATGCTTACCCACAGACATAAATTACCATGGAAATAAAAAGAGGACCAAAAAAATTACACAGTTTCCTAATGCTCTTAAATCAAAGTAGCAGAGGGAGCGGAGGGCTGGGGGCAGAGCACATGTATTATGCAGTCTTGCTGCTCGGTGCACAATCTTTGATGGCTTTAATCCAACAGGTTTGCGCAGCTGATGATGGGGGAGTGTTATTCATAATTTTCAAGAACAGGGTATTTTAATAGTCGTTTCTGTGGATGCCCGCTTGGAAGTTTGCCGCTTTGGATGTATATTGACTAAATTAGAATTTAGTCAATATAAGCCGTAACTGTGATTTAATAGTTATAAAACTATTGACTCAGTGGGATTCCATGCAGCAAACCCGGTGACAGGCAGCCTCCCTCCCCACTCTCTCAGCCATCTTTGCCTGTCTCCCGGCTCTGCCTTCTTCCCTCCTCCACCCCATCCTAACCCCTTTTCAAACCTCCTGTTTTTACGTGAGAAATAATTTTCCTTAAAAATGAACACACAAACAACGCACATAAAATCAAGAGTCTTACCGGGCACACCCCGTCCTTTCTCAGAGGTAACTTTTGCAAACTGTGCGTCATGGATCCTTGCGGGGGGTCTTTCCCCGTACAAGTACACACTTGTGCACCTACATGTACAAAAGTATAATTGGTGTGCTGTAAACTTTTTATTTATTTATTTTGAGAGAGAGTTAGGGAGGGGCAGAGAGAGAGACAGAAAGAGAGGAAGAGTGAATTCTAAGCAGGCTCCACGCTCTAAGTGCAGAGCCCGATGCCGGGCTCGAACTCATGAACCATGAGATCACCTGAGACGAGATTGAGTCTGACGCGTCACCGACTGAGCCACTCAGGCGCCCTTAATCGGTGTGCTTTAAGTTGCCAATGGGGTCAAACTGTTCCTATTGTTTGCAATTGTTTTTAAAAAAAACATGGTATGACTTATACAGAGAAAGACAGATACCATGTGTTTTCACTCTTATGTGGATCCTGAGAAACTTAACAGAAGACCATGGGGGAGGGGAAGGAAAAAAAAAGTTAGAGAGGGAGGGAGCCAAGCCATAAGAGACTCTTAAAAACTGAGAATAAACTGAGGGTTGATGGGGGGTGGGAGGGAGGGGAGGGTGGGAGATGGGCATTGAGGAGGGCACCTGTTGGGATGAGCACTGGGTGTTGTATGGAAACCAATTTGACAATTTCATATAAAAAATAAAAATTAAAAAATTTAAAAAAACATGACTTAAAGAACTTTAAGTATCCGTATATAGTGATTTGCCTAATTCCTGTTACATCCTGCATCACATTCTATAGTATAGCAATAGCATAATTTCATTATTCCTTCCTTGATAAAAATACAAATTGTTTTCATTGCCTGTTGATAATGATATAAAGAATATATGTGAGTAGAACTTGTGTCCATGTCGGGCTTTCTCTAGGGTTTAACCCAGAGGTGGGATTGCTGAAGCAATGGAAGCATGAATTTGCAGTCTTACGGAGTGTTGCCATGTTGTTTTCCAAAGGAGTGATACTCATTTGTCTTGCCAGTCTCCATCAGAGTTTTTATTACATTATATCTCCTCCCGTTCTTGGGTTTGTCAGATGTGTTGGCTTTTGCAAATCTGATGGATATGAAGTGATCTCTCATTGTGATGTTTATCGTGTCTCCCTGATTACCGATCAAGTAGAGTCAGTCCATCTTCATTCATATGCACCTTTTGTGGATTTTCTGTTCCATCGTTACCCGTTGAAAAAAATAGAGATATAACTCACAAACCTTGAAGCTCACTCCCTTTAAAATGTACAATTCAGTGGTCTTTGTATGTTTGGCAAAGTTGTACATTGATGATCTCCAAAAGAAATCTCCTACGCACCCATTAATGGTCACTCCCCATTACTCTTCCCTGGCAATCACTAATCTGTCCCTATGGATTTCTTGTTCTGAACATTCCGTATAAATGGAATCATTCACTGTGTGGCGTTTGATGGCTGGCTTCTTTCACTGAGTGTAATGTTTTCAAAGTTTCCTCCATGTTGTATACATTAGTCCTTCATTCCTTTTGTGACTGGATAATAGTCCATTGTATGGATATACCCCTTTCTGTGTATGCAATCATCAGTTGAGGGACTTTTGGATTGCTTGTACTTCTGCTATGGTGAATACTACTGCTCTAAATATCCACGAACAAGGTTTTGGATGGACATGTTTCCAAATGTCTTGGATATATACCTTGTAGTGGAATTGCTGGGTCATATGATAATGATGTTTAAAGTTCCGAGGAGCTACCACACGTTGTTTTCCAAAGTGTCTGTACATTTTGCATTCCCACCAGCAAAGAATGAGGTTTCCCAATTCTCCACATCAGTTTTTTAAAGTAGACTCCACGACCAACATGGGGTTTGAACTCACACCCCTGAGATCAAGAGTCGCAAGCAAGCTCTGCTGACTGAGCCAGTCAGGCACCACCCCCTCCACATCATTTCTAATACTTGCTATTATCTGTCTTCTTGATAACAGTCTTCTTAATGGGTATGAACTGGCATTACATTGTGCTTTTGATTTGCATTTTCCTAATGAATAGTGATGTGTTTATCGGCCATTTATATATCTTCCTTGCAGAAATGTTTATTCAAATCTTTGACCCATTTAAAAAATTAGATTGCCTTCATTTTTGACTTCTAAGAGTTGAGTTTTTTTTTTTTATGGTTACAAGTCCCTTATCAGATATATGATTTATAAATATTTTCTCCCGTTCTGTGGGTTGTCTTTTCATTTTCTTGATGACGTCCTTCAAAGCCTAAAAGTTTTAAATTGTGATAGGTGCTATTTATCTATTTTTTTCTTTTGTCACTTTTGCTTTGCTGTCATTGTAGTACCAAAATCCAAGGTCACAAATATTTGCGTGTTTGTTTCCTTCCAAAAGTTGATAGTTTTAATTCTTATAATTAAAGGTGTGTAACCAGTTTAGAGTTACTATTTGCATATGGTGTGAGGTAGAGATTCAATTTCACTCTTTTGCCTGTGGATATCCCAGAACCATTTGTTGAAAAACTCCTGCCCCATCAAATACTCTTGGCTTCCTTGTGGAAAGTCAAGTGACCATAAATGTAAGGTTTGTTCACATTTTTCCTGAAGTCTCTGTGCTGTTCTTTATGTCTGTCCTTTTACCAGTTGCACACTGTTGATTATTGTAGCTCGGTAGTAAGTTTTGAAGTCATGAAGTGTCAGTCTTCCAATATTCTCGTTTTCTGTTTTGGGCTAATTTGATACCATTTTTTTAATTGGGTAGATCTTCTTCATTTCTTTGGCCTTTAAGAGTTCTTTTATTTTCTAAATATAGTGTTTTGTTTGCAATAGTATTTTCTCCAAGTTCATCTCTTTACTTTGAATTCCATTTGTTATATTTCTCATACATTACACGTTTGATGAAGCCAGATTTATTGATCTTTTTGGCATCTGTAGTTTGTATTTTATTTATTTTATTATTCAGTTTATATATTTATTTATTTATTTTGAGAGAGAGAGGGAGCAAGTGAATGAGGGGCAGAGAGAAAAGGTGGGGGAAGAGAGAGAGAGAGAAGTGGAGCTCACCCAGCGCTCACATTTTACCTGAAGTGGGGCTCATGGTCACCAGAAGCGGAGTTCGAGGTCACCCAATGTGGGACTTGAACTCATGAACTGTGAAATCATGACCTGAGCCAGAGTCAAATGCTTAATGACTGAGCCACGCAGGCACCCTCTTATTTATTTCGTTTTCAAGTGTATGTATTTTGAGAGAGAGAAGAAAGAGAGAGAGTGAGCAGTCGAGGGGCAGAGAGAGAGAATCCCAAGCAGGTTCCACATTGTCAGTGTGGAGCCCAGTGAGGAGCTAGATCTCACCAACTGTGAAATCATGACCTAAGCCAAAATCAAGAGTCAGACCCTTGACCTGAGTCACCCAGGTGCCCTTATTTTTTTATTTTTTATTTTGAGAGAGAGAGAGAATGCACATGTGCACACACACACACACACACACACACACACAGGGGAAGGGCAGAGAGAGAGGGAAAAAGAGGATCCCAAGCAGGTTCCGTGCTGGCAATGCAGAACCCGATTCAGAGCTCACTCTCACCAACTGTGACATCATGACCTGAGCCTAAACCAAGAGTCGGATGCGTAACCGACAGAGCCACCCAGGTGTCCCTGTAGTTTGTATTTTAAATAAAAAGGTTTTTTTTTTTAAATGAAATACATTCTTTCGAGGGTTTCTTTTAATAACTTGGTTCTTTCTTTAGTTTTTAAATTTATCTGTAATTTATCTTGAATATCTTCCACAGTGATGTAGCTTTTTTGGTGTGGTTTTTTTTTTTTTTTTTTTTTTGTCTTTTTCTTTTTTTCTCAACTGAGCAGGCAATATTCTCAACAACTTTTACTGGATATTTTGCCATTTCTCCACTCTTTCAAAATCTGTCCATTGTTACATATTAAATTCCTATAAATGCAGTCTCTATCTACCTATCATCTATCTATCTATCTGGCTACATTTGGTTCGAGGTTTTCTATTATCTATTGTGATTTATTTATTTAAGGCAACACCAGTAAATACTCTCATTGTGGTTTTATAATATAGTTTGCTCTTTATATGGCAGTCTCTATTTCCACAATTGTTTTTTTCTTTTCTTTTAAAGATTTTCTTGGCTATTCTTATATACTATTTTCCTTTGAGATACATATTATCATTGGTTAAATTTCAAAAAAGGTCCTGTTGCTACTTTGCTTTGGGTTTTATTGAATTTATGAATCAATTTGGTAGGGTATTGCTGGAATTATCATCTTCAACATTAGGATCTGGGAGCATAAGGTATGTATTTATTTGCATCTTCTTTTGTAACTTTGCATCAACGTTTATGGTTTCCTTCAAATACGTCTTACATATTTGCCACTAGTGCGGCTCACTTGAAATGTATATGTGTTTTGGGGAACTGGGAACTCATTTTCCATAGCAATTTTATAATAGGTACTGGTCAGCCCACAGTCACATGGGCTATGGGTCATAACAACAGGAAGCAATGGAGTTTAGTCAGGGTCTGGGCACAAAAGTTAGATGATCTGGAGACCTTCTGCTAGCTGAGTGACACTGAACGCATTTTTTTCTTTTTCTGTGCTCATTTCTTTGCCCCACAGAGTGATGATAACAGTACCTCCCCCCATGGGATTGTTGTGTGGGTTAAGCTGGATGTGCAGGAAGGATTGAATAAACATTAGCTATGGCTATTAATTTCTAGGAGCACTTGATTTGATATCCAATATAGGTCGCCTGATTTAGGCATACCCTTGACTCCTTCCTTGTCTTTCAGCTTTGTGACTGAGGTGAAGTTAGAGGGAATGTGTTTGGCCTGGTAAGTGGGGTTGAGACCTTTGGAAACTTCCAGGTAGGAGAGGGAGAGGAAAAGCAGAGTGGGAGATTTAGTAATAGCCATTTATTATTATTTTTAATTTTTATTTATTTATTTTTTAGAGAGAGAGAGAGAGAGCGCACACGCATGCACGATGCACACACAAGGGAGAAAGGGGCAGAAAGAGAGAGAGAGAGAGAGAGAGACAGAATCCGAAGCAGGCTCCAAGTTCTGAGCTGTCAGCACACAGCCCGATGCAGGGCTCGAACCCATGAACTGTGTGAGATCATGACCTGAGCTGAAGTTGGATACTTAACTGACGGAGCCACCCAGATGTCCCAGTAATAGCCATTTCAACACAAGAAGCGATGCGGGTGCCGTCCTCACAGTTCTCTTCGGTGCCTGTCTCCACCAGATGTTGCCACTGTACCCTAACTGTCTCCCTGCTCCTGGTCTCCCTCCAACCAGGCCCCCGCTGCAGCCACAGGGTCTCCTTACTATGCAGATCTCATCATATCATTGCCTGTTCTTAAGCCCTTAATGGTCTCCCAATGCGCTCAAAACTAGATCTGAGCTCCCAAATGTGGTTGTAGAAGACGGTCCTTTATTAGTCCTAAAAGTGTCCTTGCATCTAGCAACTATCTGCATTATATGCGGTGACATATACTGTGGAAACAAACGTGTTTAAATGGATGCACAAATCTTACCCCAAATTTCGTGACCCCTTGCTTATCCCACAAAAATGGGGTAGAAATAAATACTATAAATTATTTATAGGTTGTCTATTGCCTTTCTAGTTAATTTATACTATGTTAGAGCATATGAAATACTGCGTACAATATTCCCCCCCCAGACACACATTTTAGGTTCCCATAGAACTAAATGAAAGCTTAAATATTGACCAGAAGGTCAGCGGTGAACCCTAGGATGGCCAGTAGGGTTATGCTAAGATGCCAAGATGGACAAGATAAATTTAAGCTTACCTACTGAATTCTCTTCAAGTAAGGACAATGATCCTGACTGCAATCAGGAACCAAGGGGACATGATGCTAATCCCAGTTCTGGGACAAATGGGCCTTTGACCCTGAGTAGGAATGGAAAAGTATCCAGACCTTGCTCAGTTACCCGTGTGTGAACCAACTAGAGGCTCTTCCAATGTTCTCCAAGGTTCATCAGACTAAAAAAAATCTTGTCATCTTGCCCCTCTCACCTGGAGAGGCCATAGACGCCCGCTTCCTTCTGAGGTATTTGTTTAGTCCTTGGTGAAAGAAGACGGACGCAAACGGAACAGAATATCTGACCCCGACCTTTGTAGCATTTGCAGTATATTACAGAAGGAAGTGATACACGGACCATTTACTTTCATTTCATGTTTGGGTGTCTTGAGGTTGGCTAATGAGCCCGTGTGTGCAAAATCCAATTATCCATTCTATTTTCTCACCCTCCACTACATATGTGAATACATTCATTACCCACTTCCCTAGACCACTGCCCAATACCACCAACCACATAAAGAAAGCTTTGTGAAAGGGGTGGGATTTGAAGCAAGGGGGGGCGGGGGAGCAGACTTGAAAGAGAGGGCATTATTCCAGGTCTCAGAACCGGGGTGGAGGAAGTATAAAATTAGGAGTGGGAGAATCAAACATCAGGAAGTTCAGTTTGGAGAGAACAGAGGGAGGCTTGAAGGCGAGGGTCTTCAGAAGGGAGGACTGGAGGGGAGGAGTGGAGACATTTTTCAAACTAGGATCGAATGACAGCCACGAAAGAAGGGAGACGAAGATCAGAATTAATCTTCAGAAAGTGTAAACTAAGACACAACTTAATACATATATCAAAATGGCTGAAACACTCCCTTTGGGTTCATCAAGTAAGGGTAAAACTGGGTGAAGCCCAAATACCTACCTTTGAGGTGGCCCTGAAGTGAGGCATTCGGTACCCATCCTATTACATCTGTAGAGTCGTCAGCTGGGCATCTGTTCTCCCAACAAGGCAATGTGACATTTAACACACAGAGTCAAACAGATGGCTGTATTTTGCTGAACTGGACTTTAATGAAAAAGTCCAGATTCTTTTGTTGCAGAGAAAAGGGATTATGGCCTTAGAGGGGTGTTCATCATGGGGGGAAAAAGATAATGCTACATCAAAGAATTGAAATGGGGAAGAGAATACTGAGATGATTTTACCTCTCGTGAGGGAGAGAGGGAGAGAGAGAGAATATATAATGTGAAATATTACAAATTCATAAAAGAGAAAACTAAAGCCAGTATCCATGAAAAATCCTGCGTACTCTAGTGAAAATGATAGAAACCTTAGTTGACCTGATTCAATGCAAACATCAAGAAACACTGAATGAAATATTTCTTCTAAACACACACACACACACACACACACACACACACACACACACACAGTAAGAGGTAGGGTTAATACCAAAGTATCATGGGAGAAAGTTTGCAAAAGTTTAAATTTGCCAACAAGATCCCAGCCTTTTGAGCTGAGCAGTCTCCAAATGAGAAGGGTACCCTCATTTTTGACATCTGGGTGCCTACTCTTCTTCATGAGGAATTGGTTAGATGCCCACTAACCTAGGTTGCACCTTTGTGGTTTTCCTAAAGGGGAGTTGGGTCATCGGCTTTGTCTCATAGCATCTTGTCAGAGATCACCGCTAGTGCTCGAGTCCGTTGCTTGTCACGCAAAAAAAACCTTCTTAGGCTTAGTGACATTTTTCTTTCTTTCTGCAATTCAAGTGGTTTTGAAACTCCTGATTTGCGAGTTGCAATTTCCCCAATAATTAGCTTTGTAACACTTGAAAACGGAAAGAGTAGAGGAGGGTGTATGGCTAGGGTTCTTTTCCAAAGCTCATTAATGGGATGCAAATATATTGTAAACTCATTATAATGCAGGGCGCTTTAATTAAAAATGGGGACATGTGATAGAAGAAAAAGGCAAGAGAATGAACTGTGTTTAGAATCTGATAACCATTTATAAAAATAGTTCTTAATCAGTAGCAGAAGGGGCACGAGAACATTTAAGTATTTTTTGTAAATGTAGATGCTTTTTCAGTTCTTATCTTCGGAAGTGAAGTCTCACAGAGGAAGACTCGCTCCCTAGGCTCTGAATTCACTGCGTGGAAAAGTTGTGGGTTGCAGTGGGGCGTTTGAGCACAGCACTAGCTGAGATGCTCAAAATCAAGTGTCTTCAAAGAGGCTTTCATTAGTTCACTCAGGACCAGCTCAGTATCTCATGACGCAGATGGTTTCAAATCAGGGGTTTTAAGTGCATCTTCTAATAACTACAGGCAAAGGAGAAACCCGTTTGCTTTCCTCTAACTCATAAAAATAGCCCCGATTGTCAGATAAATGTAAAAGGAAGCGATCAGTGAACTTGACTCTGACAAATACAAAAGGTTCTTAAGCAGCATGTGTGAGAATGATTACACGTTACCTTGGATGTGTCTACTTTAATGGAACATTTTCTCCACTTGATATTTGAGTCCATGTAGTTTAAAATAAAAAAAAAAAAAAAAAGCAAGTCCCAGTACTCTTAGCAGAAGAAATAGAAAATCAGTAGAGCCCTTTCTTCAAAAACTCTTTTATTATTAGAGACTTTACTACTGTTAACATTTATGCATACTCCTCTGGATCTTTCCGTGTGCATGTATCATTTTCAACAAAATAAGTCCACACTGTGCACACTGGTTTGTAATCTGCTTTTTCCAATCAGTGATCTACACCTTTCCATGTCAGTAAATGTTCATGGACTGATATTCAGCCTGTGCTTGGATTACACAATTGGCCCCAAATATCCTTTGCAGGGTGAGTTATGGAACCACATATTGAAGTTGGCTGTTACACCACTGAGTCTTTTTTAACCAGTACATTCTCTTTCTCATGACTATGACTTTTTGAGAGCGAATAGATCAGTTTGTTTGCAGAATGCCCCCTTCCCCCTTTTGGATTTGTCTGCTCGCTTCCAATTTGATTCTTTTTGACCCATCATCACGAGATTCTCTTTTTGTTTGGATTGTCTATTTTTTTTTTTTGGCTAGAATTTTTTTGGCTTTAGAGAATAAAGCATCAATTTAAAGAGTAACTGCAACAGCAAATAATATGGGCAGAAAACTGAGTCAGTTTGCACAGTCCTGTTGTATGATTCACTGGGTACCCCTTCCTGTAGAATCATAAACATTCCCCAATTGGACACGTGGATTAAAAAGTGGACATAATTCAACATTTCCTTTTCCCTTTCCTTGCCTTCAATACTGTATGGACGAATACGAATTTTAGGTCACAACTTCCTTTAATTAAAAAAAAAGAAGATTAAAGCTTCAATACTTACTGGTTTCCTTGTGCCCGAGTAGTGCTTCTAATAAGTGGTCAGGACGGATATATGCTAATATACTATAATAGTGTGAGATAATTTTCACTGTCCTCATTCCTTCAGAAAGCGAGTTGCTTTTTCATATTATACCTCTGATAATCATTCCAAAATAATGACCTCGGTGTCAATCATTTTCTCAACCTCTCTGATTTTTACATAAGGATATGAAAATCGGTGGGATTTTTTTTGGGGGGCAGAACTTCATAAGCCTTTTCTCCAGTATTAAGTGCAAACTATGCAATTATAATTAGATAGAAGCTTTATTAATTATTTTTTAATGTTTATTTATTTTTGAGAGAGAGAGAGAATGAGAGAGAGAAGGAGAGGCAGAGACAGAGAGGGAGATACAGAATCTGAAGCAGGATCCAGGCTCTGAGCTGTCAGCACAGAGCCCGATGTGGGACTCGAAGTCATGAGCCACGAGATGATGACCTGAGCTGAAGAGGACCCTTAACCAACTGAGCCACCCAGACGCCCCTAGATAGGAGCTTTAAATCTTTTGAAAATGTATGTACTCTTAAAAACCCACAAGAAGCCTACACCAGTGTTATTGTCCATGATGTATTTACCAAACTCCCTCGAATTTTCTACTTAAGTTTAGCACAATAAAATGGTAATGTTTAAAACCAGAAAACATTTACAGAGCGCTTACCAGGGGTCAGGCATTGGAATTAGTACACTGCAAGGATTATTTTAATTTCACATCACAAAAGCCTTTGAGGTATAAATGTTACTATTATATCCATTTTACTTCCGATACAAAAAAAATAGAAAAGTTAGTGTATTTTTTTGGGGGGGAGGACGAATTTAAAAATGTACATTTGTTGGGGCGCCTAGGTGGCTCGGTCGGTTAAGCGTCTGACTGTCGATTTCCAGCTCAGGTTCCGATCCGTGGGGTTGTGGGATCGAACCCCAGGTCGGGCTCCATGCTAAGTGTGGAACCTGCTTAAGATTCTCTTTCTCAGTCTCCCTCTGCTTCTCCTTGCACTTGCTCTCTCTCTCTCTCTCAAAAAAAAAAAGTATATTTGTTAAAGAAACAAAAGTAGAAATGTACTTAGTGACCTATACATCACAGATGTGTCTATTTTGAACAGTCCCCTGGAGAAGTTGTCTCTCATATGCCTGAGTGGAAACTACCCACCTACGGCACCAGCATTTACTCACAAAATAGGAGGATCTGGGAAATAAATTTCCTGTAAACACCATGAATTTAGCCTCTGGTAGTGTTCTGTCTTGTCACTGAGGATACAGCAGATAAGGCCATTTAGATTAGCAAGATTTTGAGAGTCTTCAACATAAATGTCATTCCAAAGGAACACCCCCACCAATCCCACAAACAAACAAACAAACAAACAAACTTTACTTGTATTCATTCCATTGGGTATTTGGATTTACTTTATAATTCTGCCTCTGATAATGCTCCTGGGCGGATTCATGTAACAGGAGCATTTGTTTGGAAGACAGACAGAAAAAA
The DNA here is from genome assembly GCF_027475565.1 of Acinonyx jubatus. Taxonomy (NCBI): domain Eukaryota; kingdom Metazoa; phylum Chordata; class Mammalia; order Carnivora; family Felidae; genus Acinonyx; species Acinonyx jubatus. The sequence goes on from NC_069386.1 coordinate 15,029,225, forward strand.
GGGCATGTAAATAGCATCCATTAAAAACTTTCAGTCTGATGGTCTGTTTTCTTTTGGGATAAAAAATAATAATTTGTTTCTACATAAATATCTGATAGCAAGATTAATCATCAGGTATCCAGAGATGAATAACCCGAATAGAAGGATGAGTCTTAATTGAATAGTTTTAGTTATGACGGTGACCCTTCAAACATCTTAGGGCTTAATGAAATTAATAACTAAAATATATGATGTTAAAAAAAAAGCAGAGACTTCAGAAAATAAGCGTTCTATTTAATTCCTAGAATAAAAGATTCTTGGGCTATACTAATTGCCATACCGTGTCATGATTCAGATAACTGATTATTTAGACTCCTAGAATGGATACTAAGTGTAGTCTGGTTGGAAAAAAGGGTGACGTAATTTCCAGACCTAGGATTTGAGAATGTTTTTAAAAGCCACCCCAACTCAAGTACATCTGTTCAAACTCAATGATCTCAAATGATATTGAAAATGTTATTTAATAATGATTACGGTTAATTGGGCACTCGGTTTAGGTTAAGTACTTTAACTGAGTTATTTTAATCTTCACAGTAATAGTATTATTCCCTGGCTGCAGATGGGAAAACTGAGGCTTGGAGAGACTAAAGTCAGGTCCTACTCCAAGTCTCGCAGCCGGGACTGGATCTTTCCTGGATTTCAAAGCAGATCTGTTCTGAAAGTCCAAGCCTTGACCTTCACGTTATAATTCTCCCATTCTTTTTTGAGTTCAGCTCAGTTTACTGCCCAACATTTGATGAAACGTGTTGAATTGCTGAAAGTCGTTGTAGAAATTCTACCACACATGATAGAAGCAGGATACAGGACCATATTCCCGTATAGGAATGCCCTGGAAGCTTCCACACAAGTAGAAGAGAGAGTAAGCCAATTATGGAGACCAGTTAACTATCTGGATCCATTCAAAAGGTGAATTTCTGATTTCAGCTTCCTTTCAAGGAAGGCACAAAAGCCACCAGTCTTTCAAATATGAAAATAATAAATACTTCTTATGGGCAAAACGTCACATGGAGAGCAAAAAGAAGAAAAAGTGCATCACGTTCATGACACAGCACTCTCTCTGGAGTTTCCATTGAGACTAAATGATTTGATCTGTAATATTTGTTTACGTGCAGGTTTCCTAGATTTTGTTTTCTTGCTCAGCCATTAAATGCAATATGCTTTGTCATTCATGGAAATAGACATTTACTATTCCAGCAGGATGATATGCCAATGTACATCTATCAAAATCCAAAGAAAAGGGTGTTCAATGTTATAAGCAACATCGAAGACATGAAAAACAATCATTAAGCTTTAGAGTATAATGAAAAGTCATGGGAAGTACTTAATATGTTTAGCATCTGAAACTATTGCTCTGATAGTACAGAAATGCAGCTTCTTTCCATATTACCCACCTCACTAGTTCCCTTTCTTTTGAAAAGTATTGGTGACTGTAATTTTCTCCAGAATGACATTTTCGGCACAAATAAAAATCATGCTCCCTGCAACTTCTATTTCTACTCAAATTCCTCATTTCCTCCAACATTGGAAGACTCCTCTTTAGGGAGCCTAAGTGATTACCTGCCCATCAGCCTAAAATGTGAACATTGGAGATGATCAAGAAAGTCATCATTTTTATGAGAAAATCACATGCTTCAAACCAGTTTCTTACTCGCCACAGAATTTACCTTAATAGAAATTTTGTGCCAGTAAATGCGGGGACCATAGAGCTGACCAGTAAATTCCAGCATCCAGCACGGTCCCCAACACAGAGTAGGTGCTCACCAAATTGATTTTTTTTTGGTCTAAAAAATTTTTTTTAATGTTTATTGATTTTTGAGAGACAGAGAGTGCGAGCAGGGGAGGGGCAGAGAGAGAGGGGGACACAGAACCCGAAGCAGGCTCCAGGCTCTGAGCTGTCAGCACAGAGCCCGATGCAGGGCTCAAACTCACAGACTGTGGGATCATGACCTGAGCGCAAGTCGGATGCTTAACCGACGGAGCCACCCAGGCGCCCCGATTTTTTTTTTGTTTTTAATGCGAGAATGAATAAGAGGCATTTTTAAAAATCCTAAAGTATATATCATCTCATTTATAATGAGTCACACATATTACTTTAAAGTTTTTCTCTTATTTGGAGATGCTTTAGTGTATTAATAGAGCAAGAGGGTCTCTTTTAATGATTCAGCCTTCCTTTTGTAACGGATGTTGTCCCTGATGCTGGAAGTTCATACATGAACGACCACACGGCTCGACTCCATGAGCTTCCAGTCACGCTATGTTCATTCTCTTATAAATGGAGCTTGCAGTTGGGTTTTGTGCTGGTAACCCATTAAATGATAAAAGAGCAGGATTTCTAGCGTAGATTTGTGTGGCAAAAAATGCTTTCTAGGCACTCGTTAAGCCCAAAGTGGAAGGAGCTATTAACCTGGAGAGATTTGCACTGAACCGGTCGACAAAGGGTCGGTCTAGCTTTCCAACTGGCCACCATGTCAACTTCTACAGGTGCAAAGTGTTTGGGTTTCCCACGTAAACAAAAAAGAGAGTGAGCAAAGTGGACGTGAGGACACAACTGCCTGCGTCTCCCCACTTTCTCATGATGCAGGCTCAAGTTTAGCTGTGATTTTGGTCACCAATGAGAAGCCTCCCAGGTTGGAGGAACCAAGAAAGCAGGGACTCTCAGCCCTGCAGGGGCCGGGCCATGGTGGGTACTGAAGGCTCCACCCACTATCAGACACGAGAATTCTTGGCTCAGAGCTTGCTCTGCCCCGTTTCCTTTTTTTTTCCCTCTGGTATTGGGGCTAGACACAGCTTTTGCCCGGGTTTCGATTACCTGCACGATTCATAGTGTTGAAAAGGGAGGGAGAAAGCGCAAAGATGTACTTCCAACAAAACAAAACCCTTTGCTATAGGATCCTGGGGAGCAGCTCAAAGTTTCCATATCTGATTTTTTTATCTGTAAAATGGGGCTAAAAATACTGACTTTCTCATAAGAGTATTGTAAGAGCCAGAGAACATAATACATGTAAAGGGAGCCATCAGGCACTGGAAATCAGATATCATTCTTCTGTATTATTATAATTGGGCATAACGGTAATGAATTGGTCATTCATGGTAACTGTGGGTGGTTCTTCAACTGTTGACAGAGCTTCAATGGCTGGGATGGCTGGAAGGGCATCTGAGGACTCCCCCAGCATAGCCATCCAGATGCTAGGCTCAGCTTTCCATTTTTGTCCAAGGGCAGTTGCTAACTGTAGCCTAAGTGTTGAGCATTCCTTTCCTCTTCTTCATTACTGGGCTCTTCTCTCTTCCTTTGGCTTTCACTAAAATGATCACAAAAATGAATAGCATCGTGGACTGTACAGGGCAGCTTTCCATACGATATCTCATTTTGCCCCCACAACAACCCCTGACCTCATTATTCTCATTTCATAGACGAAACACTGAAGCTGAGTAATAATAGGAAAATTGCCCCCATGTGATTGGAATGGCAACGTTGGACTGTTTGGTCTTCTGCCATCCGATCACTTACTGCGTCCCTATCTTTTATGTTTTTTGAGATTGGTTGGTTTTCTGTGAAGGCCCAAACGAGCATGACGTAACGGACATAAAACGAATAAGATTTGAGTGTGGAAAAAGCTGAACGTGCACATGCCGTCGAGGTCTACAGAAACACGCTCTAGAATATAAAAGATGAACTTGGCCTTCAAAAGATGGCACAACCCTCCTTTTGACTCTGTAACCTGCGACTCTGGAATCCAAGTTTACCCATTCTTATCCCCCACAGACGCATTTAATCCTTTTTAATAGAGGGAGCTCTCTTGGAAACACAACCAGGAGTCTGCACATAGCAAAACATGTGTCCTACACAGCCCACGAAGGGGGATAAACCAGGGTGCAAATTACTGCCTCTTGCTTTCACTTACCTGCTTGTGATTGAGCATATTGGACTAGAAGACATTCATCACAAGTCTCCCGGCTGGCCCAAATACTTGAAGGATTAATACACAATGACCAATTCTTGCATTGTAAGACCAAGAACCATTGAAAAGAGTGGAGGGCCAGATATCTGTTTTCTTTTTAAAATTTTAAGCATGTCCTATATCTGAATGCTCCCACATACTGTAAAAGCACTGGGATCAAACAACCAAGGTTCATTCCTGGCCTTTGCTTGTTATAAACATGCATGTTAAAAAGAGAGAGAGAGAGAGAGAAACAGAGAGGGAGGGTGAGAGACAGAGAGGGAAAACCAAACATGTGTGCTGCCTTTTAATAAAGATCATATTAAAAATTCAATAAATAGCAATATCTCTGATCTCTTAACAAAAGCTTCTGGTGTACAGGAAATTAAATGAAAAAAAAAACCTTGTTAATCCTTTTTGATTTCTGTACATTGTGGCTAGAAGCAAAATTCTTTAACTCACAGATTTCTCCTTTTTTTTTTTTTTTCTTTTTAACTTTTTTTTTTTTAATCTTTCCTTGCACAAACGTTGTCTGGGCAACACTATAAATGCAGCATGATTCTTGGAAACATTTAAAAATAAAGCGGGGGGTGGGGTCGAGAACAAGCTGTTGTGTCCTTGTCTCATCCCGGTGGCCTTGCGAGGAGGAATCCACCTCGAACCAGGTGATAACCTGATAGACTTTATCTTGTCTTCTCCCGGCCTCCCTGAAGTCTGCCAACACTTCGGCTGGCTGTTAGGCATTTTAAATACCCCCCCTGAGCCCTAACCTCACCGCTTTTCTCTTCTTGTCAGCTGGAATGTCTCAGAGCTGTCAGAAGCTTGTTGCGTATTGATGTTTCCGTGTGTTTTATGTCTTTTCTGAGATATGACAGGCCCTGACACAGTGCTGATTTCAATCAGGCTGCTTCTGGAGAGGCCTAAGATTTTTAGTTGCACAATCCACGTTTCGAGCCTACTTCAGAGGCCTCTGTCTAATGAAAATGTTTCAGGAGGCCGAAATAAAGGCCCTGTGCTCAACAAACAGCAGCTGAGGAACTCACAGGGCTTGAAAAAACACGTGTGTATGTGCACGCACACACAGGCCCACGCGCGCGCACACACACACACACACACACACACCCCATAGTCCCCTTCCCCCGCCCCTGCCTTTTGTTATAAGAAAAGCGAGAACAGAAAGTGACCTCGGGAGGCAAAGGTGCTGACACTGAATCAAATCCCTTTAGACCCGAACTGACAGGCTAGGCCTGGCTTTAGATTACGTTATCACATCTTAGAACGAGGCTTGTATGTACCTCAGGATTCCCTACATGTAAAGAGCTGGCGATTTTACCCCTGCTGCCCTATTAAGTCAAGTTCTGATGTCCTGTCGAGAATGAAAGCTTATCACACAGAGGGCTGGAATAAAGGAGGGGTGGGGGGAACAACCAGAAATGGAAATCAAATGCGTTGCTGGTAGAGACCTGATTTCTGTTATTTACAAGGCCGGCCATGAGGAGATTAAAAATACTAGAAAATCGTTCTTGGTAAATCATATGTGATTTCCTGAAACTTACGTAAACATCTCATTTGGTGTCATGTTGGTCGTATTCAAGAGAGGCAAGTAAGGGACTCTGGAGCGCAAAGGTGTTGTATTGTAACCAGCCCGGGCAGGTGCATTCAAAGGTCCCCATCAAATTCATTCCCAGAAACCAGAGCAAGAGCATGGGGTAGTTGTATGTATGTGTCTGTCAAGTTCTACAGACTTGATTAGTCAAATGATCTCCTCTCATCTGTTTCTCCAGTTTAAAACAGGAATGCTACAGGCTTATATTCTCGGGAAGAAGGGTGGCATTTCATTATTGGTCTTTTGGGCTTTAAAAGTCAGGCGATCGGCACAAGCTTCTAAGAAGGTGATAAGGCTCCAATGATAAGAAACAGATTAAAAAAATTCTCGGTGACTAGTGTTCTGCTTTTTTACATGACAATGTACCCCTCACTGATCTCCAATTAATATTTGTGATATGGTTCGGGAATTTTAAGGATAATAAAAAAAAAACACTTTAAGGAAAAAAGATTATACTATCATGCTACATTGTCTGGAATGGAAGTATTTCTTGAAGGATAAATCTCCAAAGTGAAACAAGCATTAATCAGAGGTACTCGTTTTTTTGTTTTTTTTTTTGGTTTAGATGGATTTTCTTCGCAGGGAAAGTGTAGAGAAGAGAATACAGGCTCCAGAGCACAGATTCCTAAATTTCAGGAATTTGAAATTCTCTGGCTAGATGACAATCTGGGTTTTGGGCTGCTTTGGAAAAAAACCAACCAGTCTGGAAATGGCCACGATCAGCTGGCTCTGAGCCACAGCAGCCTTCACTGGATGCGTTCTTAGGCATAGCTGACCACCTCTTTTTTTGTGTCCCTCTATATTTAGGCTCTGGCCCCTGCTGCACCTGATTTATAAACCCCAGTGTGGAGTCAGGCAGTCTTGTATTTGGACATCAGCTAGCTGTGTCACTGTAGACAACTTGCTCAACTGTTCTTGGTTTTCCTCGCTCCAAGATGGGAAGAGGAAGTCCTACTAGAAATGTTCTTTGGATGATTAACTGACATGACAGATGTAAAATGCTTGGTTTATTGAAAAAAAAAAAAGCCTTCGACAGGGGCGCCCGGGTGGCTCAGTTAAGTGCCTGCTTCTTGGTTTCGGATCAGGTCATGATCTCACAGTTCGTGGGTTCGAGCCCCCGCGTGGGGCTCTTCACCGACAGTGCGGAGCCTGCTTGGGATTCTCTCTCCTTTTCCCTCTCCCCTCCCTCTTTGTAGGACGTACATGTATGATCACCTTGCTCTTGTTCTGTTTCCAAGTCAGCTTCTTTCCTGCGCGAAGTTAGAGTTTCGGTGGTTTTGGCTTAACAAAAAAAAAAAAGAGAGGGAGACCCTCTGCCTCTAAGTGACACTGAGTGAAAATTACCACTAAAAAAAGTGCTTCTCTACCTCCATTCCATTTTTAAAATGTTATGGTATTTTTAACAATATTAATATAACAGTAGCATGTGTTTATTGGGTTAGTCTGTATTTTATGACTTAGTATCGAATTTATGGCTTGTTTCTACCAGTACTGTCACTATTAATTTTTGTTCCCATTTTTTTCATCAGCTGGAACATTGTCATAGGACTATTGCTTGCTCGTGATAAGCAGCCTCTACGATTATTATTTCAGGCCTGCTTATCAACAGTCAACACATCTCCCCAAATTACTTTTTTTTTTCGAGAAAAACTATGTTATCAGTTTAACCCCTTGGTCACCAAAGGGACCCTTCCTTCCAGCCACTCCTAAGGATTCTGGCATCTTAAGGTTTCCTGCTGTGCCAGCGAGTCAGAGAATCGGGAGGGAAGGCAGAAAGCGCTGTCACTGCAAACAAAAATACCGCGGGAGGTAGAGAAGGCCTTCGCGGTATGGCGTTAGAATGGATATTTTTACTGGACTTGGCTTCTGACACAGCCCGGGCAAAGACCGCAGCCCAGGAGCGCGGGATGCTCCTGCCCCTTGGAAAGAAGGGCTGCTTGAGAGAGAGGCACCGGCTGGGAGCTCCCAGAGATCACGGGCCTGCCAGGCTCTCTGAGACTGACTGCCAATTTGGCCTGGTCTCAGCTGACTGCGTGCCCAGGAGGGACGGAATGGCAGTAATAAAGCAGTTTAGTGGAGAAAGATATTGCTTCAAGTTCCCAAGGCTTCCAGTCTATTTTATGACAACATCATTCACTTGCACATCCACACAGATACACACGCACGCACACGCACATGCACACACACACACACTCCCATGTGCAGACATGCAAAGACTCATATGATAATCAGGATATATATCCTGATACACACACACACACACACATACATATATATACATATACACATGTACATATACATATACACACACATATATACATATATACATACATATACATACACATATACATATATATACACACATATACACACATATACATACACATATACATATATGTGTGTGTATATGTACATACATACACATATACATATACATACACATATACATATGTGTGTGTGTGTGTGTGTGTATGTATATGATATATATATGTATATCCTGATTATCTCTCTTGGGCAGAGGATGATTTATGCCCAAACCAGAAATGTTATAGTTTAAAGCTAAGATTCAAATTAGCCCAAAAGTGAGGGAACACTTTAGAGTTTTCTTTCCAGAATTAAAAAAAGGGGAAAAACTAAAACAGGCAACACTTGGACGAAGACTGGGGTTCTGTCAGCTCCGTGGCTGACGTCCTGGACAGTTGTCTCCGTCCTACCTTATCCCTTAAGTGGGAGGGGCATTTGGCTCACGAGGATGATCTGAGGAGGGCTGGAATTCTAAGAATCCCTTGTCACTTCAGAGAGTGATGCTACTCACGTAATATAAGTTCATATTTATATATACAATGTACCACAGTATGGTATATATGTCTATCTATCCATCTATAGATATAGATAGATGGATAGATAGACATATATTCTATCTATTTAAGCTATTACCCTAACGTGGTGGGTATATATGTCTATCTATCTATAGATAGATAGGTAGATAGATAGACATACATACCCACCACCTTAGGGTAATAGCTTAAAATTACTTACACTCTATAAAATTGGCTATTTGAAAATATTCATGCTTTTTTTTTTTTAAATACTACAATTCTGAAAATTCATGAGAGAGGAAACAGGTAATGGCTAGGGAGAATTTTTTGTTTTTTGTTGTACCTCCCATTTGTGGAGCCAATATGCAATAAGCATGAAGAACTGAATTGTACTCGCTGCAGTAAGAAATATTTCTCCGGGTGCCTGGGTGGCCCTGTCTGTTAAGTGTCTGACTCTTGACTTCCGCTCAGGTCGTGATCTCACGGTTGTGAGATGGAGCCCCAAGTAGGGCTCTGCAACCAAGCGTGGAGCCTGCTTGGGATTCTCTCTCTCCCTCTACCCTTGCCTCGTTCATGCTCTCTCTCTCTATCTCAAAATAAATAAATTCACATTAAAAAAGAAATACTCCTCAAATGCTTAGGATGTTTCCGCATTCGTTTGTGCAAATCTCATGACCACCTGGATAGGTAGGGGAGTTGTCCCCACTTTATGGAGGAGAACGTTGAGGCTAATGAAGTTCAGCAGCACCCCCACAGCCCTCCAGTTAGCATGTGCGAGGGCTAAGGTTTCAATTCAGACTTTCGGATGTTCTCCCTCTAAATGTATTAAGCTTCAGGAGCCCCTTGTATGAACGAACTTCCTAAAAGTTGAGGCCCTTTACAGCAGGATTTTGTTGTGTAAGTGCACAGAGATACCTTAAGTATTTTCCACGTATTTCCAGTGGGAATACAATTATTAAAAATAAAAATAATAAGGCCAGCTACCAACAGGTGAAAATAATAGGTTTTGTTGCAAAGATGGCCCTGTAGCATCAGTCGGGGATGCAGTCTCTAAGATACAGGCCCGGAGAGTAAAACTATCTCTAATCCATTTTATGAACGCAATCATGGCTCTTCACACTTTCTCTAAACCGAGATTTAAATGTAAAGATTGGATCTAACAATTTTTAAGGGAGATAATCCAGTCTTTCCTCTCTTGCGAAAGTAATAGCATCTACAATTGACTAATTACAGGGAGAATTGGGCATTCCATGAAGATTAAGGGCAAGCAGCTAATTACACCCACAAGTGGCTAACAGCAGCTACAATTAGCTGTTTATAGGAGCAATTATTGGTGTAGCCAATTTTGTACCCCAAAATAATTACAGGTGCAAAATCTCACATGCCGTTAGAAATGCTCTCTTTCAAAACGCTGGCCCTGTGGATGCGGATTTCTCCACTCATTCGCCTCCATCGAGAAAGACCCAGAGACATCCAAAATGTGAAAATGCCAGGGTGTTACCAGTTCTAAAACTATGTTGCACAAATTTATTTTTGTGCTTGAAAAAAAAAACTGTAATTTACCTCAGATGCTCTGTTAACGGCGGAAGCATTAGACAAAGATAGCATTACAGAAAGCTTATGGGCATGTTTCCTTTATACCTGCTATATGGCAAAACGTATTTTCTTTTTTTTTTCCTTTTTTAAACGTTTATTTATTTTTGAGACAGAGACAGAGCATGAACGGGGGAGGGGCAGAGAGAGAGGGAGACACAGAATCGGAAGCAGGCTCCAGGCTCTGAGCCATCAGCCCAGAGCCTACGCGGGGCTCAAACTCACGGACCGCGAGATCGTGACCTGAGCTGAAGTTGGCGACCAACGGACTGCGCCACCCAGGCGCTCCGCAAAGTGTATTTTAAAACACGTCCTAAAGTCAGAGCAAGCTACGACATCTACTAAAAGTGATATTGTGCAAATTCTGGGTTTATTAATTGACCCCGAGTCTGCATTCGTTCACGTACCCAATTACTAAATGCTTCTGGGATTCTGAATGTATTCCACTGTTTTCTAGATGTGCAGACATGAAAGCGAAGGCACCCAGGGCTAATTCTTAACTTTCCCAATCTCCTAAAGTTTATTTCTTGCTCTGGGCAGCCTAGAAATAGGGGGATGATCAGAGCTTATTTTTTAGCTCGTCACCGAAGCTGGTGACACAATGATCTTAACACGCGGCTCCCAAGTAAAAGGATGCATATCTTCCAACCCAAAACAAACACCAAACTACAGAACAATGAACAATCACCTTTGGATTTCAAAAATCTTCTCTTTGGCTTCTAAATTATATAATAACATGATTTTTTTAAAAAAAGAAAACAATGGCTATCATTTTATCCTTTTATGTATCAGGAGTTTCTCATTAAAAAAAAGGAGGAAGAAGAAAGAGTAGTTCTGGTTATTGTGTTGTTCCATTGTGGATTATTTTAATCATTATTTCCTGAAGTTAACAGTGCAGGCATAAAACGATCCATTCTGAGTCAATCATGAGGCATTATTTTAAGCTCTAATGCTCTCTGATTTTGAAAAGCCAAGCTTGGGACGCAAGGAGGAGAGTTAATGAGATTGTGACTTATTCATGACTGTGTATTTCCAGAAATGAATCAAACACGTGAAAATGCCAGATTTTCTTGGTTGAGTCATCTACAGAAACTATTGCTTGATCAGCAAACAGGGTTACTTACAAGTAGAGAAGGGAATTTAAGGTAGGAAACCAATGCTGATTCTGCATGGAACCACAGAGCCATGATCTTGACTGTCACTGTAGAGCTTTCGAATCCTGATGGGGAGTCTAACTTATCTTTCAGACCTTCTGCAAGGTGTTTTCATCCAGGAGCAGCAAGGTTTTTTTCTGGATGGACCAGACAGACTTGGGTTTGAATCCCAACTGCACCACTTACTAGCTCTGTTAACCGCGTGCAGAGTTCCTCAGCCTTTTGGAGACGCCGTTTCCTCATCCGTAAAACCCATAAAATCGGGACAATTCTGTCCCCATGGGGTTGTTCTTCTTAGAAGCGAAATAATATATTTCATGATTGTCCTTCTTCTGCCTCCATTAAATAAGAGAGATAAACTTCATAATCTGTTATCTTAAGAAATAATAAACACCCTAAAATACTCTTAACTCATTTTCTCGCTTTATAAAATGTGATTCATTACAGTGAATCCTACTTGGATCACGAGAAAGGATTCTCAATTCATTCATTCACCGAACAAATATATATATATATATAATATTAATATATATAAATATATTTATAATATATATTTGTATATAATTTAAATATATATTTAAATATAATTTAAAATTTATAATATATATTTATATGCAATATGTGAAATATTAATAATATATTAATATTAATATATAAATACATAAATATATAAATATATAATATATATATATGTTTTTAGTAGAAACACATTTAAAATTTATAGCACTTCTTGTGTGCTAAGCAGTCTGTAAACCCCTTACATTTATTAAGCTTGGCAACCAATCTTTTGAAACAGGTACTTTTACTGGGCCCATTTTACAGATGTGGAAACTAAGTCGCAGAGAAATAACTTGGCCAAGGTCACACCACTGGAAAGTGGCAGAGCCAGGGTCTGAAGCTCGTAGCTAATGCCATAGTATCTTCTATATCCAGATTGCTCGGGAAGTGGGTCTAGACATACAAAATCCGTGGGTCTAGACATACAAAATCCAAACAATTAAAGGAGCCGTCTCAGAGTCTCTCTCTGTGTTGGAGAAAGGGCTTAGCAGTTCTGCAGGATGCGGGGATGCCTTATTATGAGAAGTGCCTTTCCAAGCATGATACGTATTGCATTGCCTTAACTGTTACAACTCATTTATGATCTGTCTTTCCAGATAGGCTTTGAGTTCCCTGAGGCTCCTTCTCTGCCTGGGGTCTGCTCCCCACCAGCGCTGGGTGCATGGGTACTTAATAAGCATGTGCTGAGTGATAGAACCACTCCAAGTTGAGAGACATTGTATCCTGCTGCAGAGGCTGGAAAGGTACCTTGTTTGCTAGCACAGCAAAAATCTAGCTACCCTGGAGGTTGCGAGATCTCTACATGAGCGAAAAGTTTGCAAAGTACTGCAGGCTGCCTTGTTCACTCTGGAAGTAAACTCTATGTCTAATTCACTTAAAATAGTGTTCACTTTCGGGAGCAGCTTTGTATCTGTATTGCAAAAAAAAAAAAAAAAAAGAGATACTTAAGAACTGAACAAAAGGGCACCCAGGCGGCTCCCTCCCTTAAGCGTCCCACTTCTGCTCAGGTCATGATCTTGCAGTTCATGAGTTCGAGCCCCGCATCGGGTCTGTTCTGACAGCTCAGAACCTGGAGCCTGCTTCCGATTCTGTGCCTCCCTCCCTCTCTGCCCCTCCCCCACTCGCGCTTTGTCTCTCTCTCACTCTCCCTCTCTCAAAAATAAATAAACATTAAAAAAATTAAAAAAAAAAAGAACTGAAGAAAACATTCACCGAATTCTTTTCCCAAGAAAACCTATCAGTGCAAAATATAGCATCTGTTTCACTTGTATGTTAAAACAGTCAGTGTATTTATTAGTAGACAGATTGGTGAGAAGCCAGGGAATCTTTGACTCTTCTTAACTGAAGCTCCCACCATGAAATTCAGTATGGCTGGGTCAGGTTTGGCACGAATTTCTCACTGCTGCTTTCATGGAGATAATCGGGGAATTCGGAGCAACGCTGGTTTTTGTGTCTGGTTCGCCCACATCAAATGAACCTTGGAGGTATCGGGAACAGATCAGTTTTGAAATCTTTTCTGTGTATGTAAAGTTAAGGAACTTTCAGATTCAGGTTCGGGACTCTACCCAGGAAAGACTGGACTGTAAAATCAGAGGGATTAAGCCATCAAAACAGCATCTAGTTACTAAAAATGCAGCCTTTGATTGCTTTCTAGACAGAGGAACTGTCACGGGAAGCTAGAAGCATTTTTCACTTCTAACTTGAGCCGTGATCTCCCAAAAATGTATATCTAAGGAGACACAAGAATGGCAATGGACATGTTTGAACGGTGGTGATCTTCAGACAGGCATGTAGTTATTACCTATCTGCAAATTGGTATGCTAATTTGCATAAGAAAACCTGTGGAGGGCCATTAGAACTTGGACTTGGAAACTAAATGCCATGTTCATCAGGAAAACAAAACTAGTACAAATACATTTTTTTTTTTTTTTTTTTACATAGCATTTTTTAAAAACTGGGAAAGACACAGCCACCGGTTTGGTCTGAATTACCACTGGGGATTGCAAGTTTCTCTCTTCAGGCCAAACATCTCTCCCAAGAGATGTGGCTTGGGCTTGTTTTCTGTGACATGCAGGGACCTCTCGATACAGTTCGTCCTTTTGTCTCAGGAAAACCAGTCCCTGGACCTCCTCACACTTTTCTGTCAGCTCTGGGATCTCGGGAGTCTGGGAAAGAAAGAACTCAATCAAGCCCACTCTGTGGGGCTCTGACACACCCCACGTATAGGCTGGTCCTCCCTTTGTGGTAAGACCCTTTTTGGTCTTCAAGAGTGAGGTTCTTTATTAATGACCATAGGCCCCTGTTTCCCAGGAGTCCAACAAAATCGTATGTGTACATTCTAATTTGTCATCCGATTTTTTTTTCTTTTTCTTTTTTGTTTCTTTGTCATCCGATTTTCAAAGCCCTCCGGGACCCTAAGACTGTGAAGACCCCCTATTTTAAGAGGCTTATCCAAGAATAGGCACGGACTGGACCCTCAAGAGGGAATTCTGGATAAATGATAAATAATAATAAATAATCAATACATAAAAATCATTTGAAATTAAAAAAAAAGCATTTCTTAGAAACAATCGTAACTATGAACAAAATCTTTTTTTTAATGTTTATTTTTGAGAGAGAGAAGAGAAAGAGAGAGAGAGAGAGAGAGAGAGAGAGAGAGACAGAGCATGAGTGGGAGAGGGGAGGAGAGAGACAGAGACACAGAATCCGAAGCAGACTCCAGGCTCTGAGCTGTCAGCACAGAGCCCGACGCGGGGCTCAAACCCACAAACCGTGAGATCACAACCTGAGCTGAAGTGGATGCTTAACCAACTGAGCCACCCAAGCGCCGCTAACTATGCACAAAATCTGAAGATAATGTCTGAATACAATTGTTAAAGAAAATTTTTTTGGGGGGGGGAGAAATGAAACACCTTGCAATACTGACCTCAGTGTGGATCTCAGGGTTCTGATGGTTTGTGAGATGAACCGACTTCCCGTGGGGATCAGATTCGCTCTACAGGGGTTAGTCAGAGTAGATTTACAGCTTCTTCCTCCAGGAGATAATCCAAAGCTCAGACAGTCTAACAAGAGATGTAGTCACATCCCCAACCCTGGCCTGTGCTTAAAAAGTGTCATGATTATCCACTGTCATTAACTCCACAGTATGGAATCCAAGGTCATTCACCATCTTGCCTCTGCACGGTCTCAGTCCGCACAATCCCTGACCCCTTTCACCCCCTGTCCCCGTCGCCACCCCCACTAGACTACTTTTTAATACTCAAGTGAAATACATGACATTTTCTGCATTTGCTCATGTTGTTACCACTTGGGCGCATATATCCGGTATACGCCGTGTCGTCTTGGCAAAGAAGATTCCGCTCTCATTCTGCTTGACCCATTTATTGGGTAAGTTTAAGGTGTGCGATGTGTAGATCGGAAACATTTATATATCGCGGTATGATCGTCACCTTAGCAGTAACGCCTCGATGACATCACAATGATCATTTCTTATTTTTGTGGTGAGAATAGTTCAGATGTAGTGTCCTAGCAATTTGGAATTATATCATACAGTATTATTGACTGTGATCACTACACTGTGTATTCGGTCTCTGCCTGGGTCATGTGGAATATTAATCTTTCTCCCTACTTTCTCTGATCTGGCCTTTACACCTTCCCTCACGTATAGATAACATGATGGACTGACTTGTCCACACTCGTCCTGCTGCTTGGGAGTCAGGTGTGTGTGATGGCTTTCCCACTGTGGTAAAGGTTACTATCCGCCCACTCCAGTCTAACCAGTGTCATTTTCCGTAAGAATATAGTTGTAGCTGGGCATGTGCAATTTTTAAGAGACCTGTACTCCTCAGCCCCTCTGTGGCAAGAGGTACAGAGTTGACCAGATCCTGGCCAATGGTAGGGGGGGTGGCAGTGGGAACCTGTCACCTGCCCCTTTTCCACCCTCAGCTTCAACCAGACAGATGACAACAGGGGATGGCAGAGACGAGATGGAAGGACCCGGGGGACTGGAGTGGCCAGAAGCTTGCCCATCTTCCAAGACTACCACCCATGAGAAAAATAAACGTCATTCTTTACGCTGCTGTTTTGTTAGGGTGCTCACTCTGTCTGTCTCTCTCATTTTTCTTCTTTACAACTACTTGATTTTTCTTTTTCTTTCTTTCTTTTTTGGAGAGAGAGAGAGGGAGGAGAGAGAGAGAGAGAGAGAATCCCAAGCAGGCCCTTAGCACGGAGCTGGACACGGGGCTCAATCCCACAACTCTGGGACCATGACCTGAGCTGAAATCAAGGGTCGGGCCACTCAACTGACTGAGCCACGCAGGCGCCCCTACAACCCCTTAATTTTCTACCTACCTACCTACCACCCCATGTATTGGTTTTGTGACCTTGGACAATTGATGTAACCTCCGTTTCTGGATCTGCAAGATAGAGATGATAACTTCATGTGGTTTTGTGAGGATTCAATGAGTTGCTTCATGCACAACATGACCTGGATTGGTATCTTGTGCTGTAATTAGTGCTCAATAAACCCGTGGTATGATGATGGTGACGGTGATGCCCACCGTTACTAGCATTTTCCAAATGGTGCTTTTGTCCATCAGCTGGTCTCCCCGCCTCAGACCTGGCAGGTGCCACGCAATATTTAGTTTTGCATTCCCAGGGCAAGGGCTATCGGAGAGTCTCCAAAATCCGTGCTGCATACATGCCGTTGAATGGTTGGTAAGGGTCTAGAGTGCTTCCTCTTTACCTCCCCCCTTTCCTCTGGGCTCCTGTCTAGACTCACGTGGGCCCCAAATTCCCCAGCCTCTCCCTACACACGTACCCAGTAGAGGGCCTGGGAAATTCACTGCCTACCGTCCTCCTGGTCTGGTTCCCTCACTCCCCTACACTTCGCTTTTTCAATGGGTCGCTTCTTCAATGGGTCTTTATTGAGTGGCCATGACACCTGAAGAAGTGATGGGGTCTGCAGATAAGGCGGCAAACAGAACAGCCAAGTTCCCTCTTTTGATCGCTCTGTCCTTCTTTGGAGGGGAGACAAAAGATAAACGAGTAATCATATACCTAGACCAGAACATGACAGGTGCAGGGGAATGCCAGGGGGCACAACCCGGTGATGTGCTAGAAAGCCCCAGAGAATGTGGTCTGAGCAATGATGTCTGGGCTCGTACCTGAACCCCGCATGCAGATTCGCCACGAGAAGAGTGTGACGCCCCATCGCCGTGGGTCACCTCCAGAAGCAGCCTGCGGCAGCCCCTCGTCATGGATGTTCAGTCTCGTTGGAACGGAAAACTACCTCCCTCCAGGGGCCCCTCACTTGCCCAGATCACCCCCTTGTCAGGAGCTGCTACCAGAGTTCTTCACTTTGGTAGTAGAAATTTCTTACATACATTTCTGAGGAAGTTTGAATCCAGGAGTTGGATGAGTGAGTCTGGGTCCTGGACGGGCACAAAAGACCCCACCATGTCTGTAACTTTTAGTCTGCCACCATCTGGAAATTCTCCGATTGTTTATAACTTACGGTGTTCAGGATATGGCGCTAAACAAAACGAAAGATCTTGAGCACTTCCAAAAAAATTAGTTGTAATTTTACCTAGAGGGAATAAATTAAAAAAAAAAAAAAAACAAAAACAAAAAACTAACCCCCTGTAATGACTGGGGTTCCTCCAGGAACCAGTGCAGGCTCTGATTTGAAGTCAAGGTGGTGGACTTATCCGATTCTGTAGACTGAGTTCTCCAGGAGGTGTGTGAATGTGCCAAGGCAGCTTACCAGGTAGCATTTGTTTGTTTGTTTGTTTGTGTCTTATTTTGTTGCCATCATCGCCCTCTCCAGACCTTAACCATTCCTGAATGGGAAGAGAGGGAACACCAACGGGTGTTGACGGAGCACCATGCCCGGGTGCCCGGCCGGCACAGAGATGCCTGGATGCTTCTGTTCCAATTCCTGTGTGGTCCTTCATCCCTGCGTAAATCTGCCCGTCCAACCCGATGCTTAGCCACGAATACAGACAACCAGCTGCAAACGCTAATATAGACAACTTAGGAGGGGGTGCTTTCTGAACGGCCAGCTCAGTTATAAATGATCAGTTATAAATAACTGATGAGTAGCAATAGCCACTGCCTGGTCCAGTCTAATTTCCGAGATAATGGCAGGTGGGTGAGGGCTGGGGGCAGGTCACTGTGGAGACAGAACAAGTAGATCAAGGTATTTGTTGGGCTTAACTGAGCTTCTGCTCAGATCCCTCCTGCCCCCAATTCAAACCAAACCGTGGATCCCTTATATTTAAAAATGACCCCTGGAGTACACATTGCTTCAATAGAAGTATTGGTGTTTTGCCATAGCTCAGAATTCTCTCTTACTGTGTCACTGCGTGTTCTTTTGTCAGTGGAACCTCACGTGGACGCTTCAGTGCGGCACAGAGTTTGGTAGGAAGAATTGCCATGAGCCCCATTCAGGTTTTTAGCCATTGAGGTGCCTAGGAAAAGGGCGTCATCTCAAAGGTGGTTTCACCTGAAAGGCAGCCCCTAGGTATGATTTTGATGTGTGGGATTGTGGTGGCTCACAGCCATGGCTACTTTAGGCTCGCCTGGGAGGTTTTTTTTTTGTTTTAAGTTTATTGATTCATTTTGAGAGAGAGAGAAAGAAAGAGAGAGAGAGGGAACATGAGTGGAGGAGGGGCAAAGAGAGAAGGAGAGAGAGAATCCTAAGCAGGCTCCACACTGACAGTGTGGATCCCAACGTGGGGCTGGAACCCACAAACCATAAGATTATGACCTGAGCCAAAACCAAGAGTAGGACACTCAACCCACTGAGCCACCCAGGCACCCCTCACCTGGGAGGTTTTAAATGACCGAGTCAGCCCCGGGGAGTTTGTTTTCACGATCTGGGCTGGGGCTGAAACTATTAACGCTTTAAAAACAGCATTCTAGATTATTCCAATATGCCTTCGGTTGAAACTCTCTGCATGAAGATTTTTTAAAAACCAGAAAGCATCGACAAAGTTTCTTTCTCTTATTTCTCCAATTTCAATGCCTGAAAATGGCATTTTTTATCAGTCGCTGCAGATGAGGAATAGAAAAGCCCGGTTATCTAAGAAATTGCATCTGGCATGCAACGTACAAACCTTCAGAAGAGCATGGTAAAAAAAAAAGCGATACCTTCCAGATACAGGAAGTTGCTAATCTCAGTTGCCTCGAATACTTTTCTTCCCATACGGAAGCCACATCTCTCACATTAGCAGGATTTTAGGACCTTTCATTTCCTTCACCCCTTTGATAAGCCAAGGAAGGGTGGTCATGTGTAGCATGCACGCTCCAAAGGGTTTCTGAGATTGTCAACAGTTTGCCTAGAGTTGTTGCACAGAACGTTGTCTTTGACCGTCAGGCACAGAGAAATCCCTCGGAGGCAAACAGTGCTCGTCTGCCTTGGAGCTAACAGCTGAAGGCCCTGATAGGTGTATCTGTGGTTCTTTATCTAAAGTAGCAAAGAGAGGACAGTATGTGTTTTAATAGCTTATCTACATAGACGTGGGATTAAATGCAAATCCTACTGAAAGACCGCTCGTGATTTTTAGTTTCAGGCCTGGTGAGGCTTTTTCAAGTCTTGGGAAAGTGAAGTTAGGTGTCGGGAAAAGAGATAAGCACGTGTGTGAACTTCCCTGCTTGCCCACCCAGCAGACACGCTCGGGATAATGGGCCCTTGCAGTGCAAATTTCCCCATCGAGACATTTTCTGAACGCGTTCAAGGGCACCACCCAAGAGCAAGTTCCAGTTGTTACAGAAGCCCGTCCCTGGCCTCTCAGTTAAGAGAAGACAACCAGGTCCATCGACGCCAAAACTTTCAGATTTACCCGCATAACGTTTGTTACTCAATAAACATTTGTGACTTTTAGATAAAGCGCCAGGCCCCATTTATTGCCTTGGGGTGGAGCTTCCAGCTTCCAAGGGCCTCCTGGAGTAGTTCCTAAAATAC
Organism: Acinonyx jubatus; assembly: GCF_027475565.1. Lineage (NCBI taxonomy): Eukaryota > Metazoa > Chordata > Mammalia > Carnivora > Felidae > Acinonyx > Acinonyx jubatus. The sequence goes on from NC_069386.1 coordinate 15,048,898, forward strand.
AATGCTTTCCTTCCCGGAGGGCAGTGTTCTGGAAACATTTTGTCCTCAGTTTACCTCACCCGGGGAGCTTTGTTTTGAAAGCCGGTGCCAGGCCCTCAGATGAATCTCACACAGATGCAGGAGAAGGACGCATGGCCTCAGGCCCCGTACCCAGGGGAGATGTGAGACCACAGGGGAAGGGTAGGGCATGAGTAGGCGGCTCTTTTGCTCCCTTGGGACTTGCTGAGCCCCCCCCCCCCCCTTCCCGTCTTGGGTACCCTGGGGATTTTCCTGAACAAACACAACGAGATAAGAAAACACCTCTGCCTGTAGAAATCAGCAAGTAAGTGATTGATGGTTCCTCCTTCTAGCCTTCTTTTAGAAGTTAGCCTGAGAGGGGAGTGCCTGGGTGGCTCGGTCAGTTGAGCGGTCGTCTCAGGTCATGATCTGCATTCGTGGGTTCGAGCCCCGTGACGGGCTCTGTGCTGACAGCTCAGGGCCTGGAGCCTGCTTGGGATTCTGGGTCTCCCTCTCTCTCTGCCCCTCCCCTGCTCATGTTCTGTCCCTCTGTGTCTCAAAATAAACATTAAATAAAAATTAAAAAAAAAAATCCTGTGTTAGAATCCCCCGCCCCCCACCTTCTGGCTTTGGACAAATGAGCCCTGGGGATAAGCCCCTCCCATCTTCCTCCTCTCCTCGCCTTCTCCCCAGACGTCCCACTGGGGTTGGTGCTCACACTGCGGATACTCTGAACTTTCAGATGACGTGAGAACACAGAATTACCGGAAAGAAAGAGAGACATCAAAGAAAAAAGTTAGGGGAGGAATCTCAAATTGGCAGCGGGCAGGGTGTTTTCTTTACTGGGAAATCTCACATAAAAATCTGGACTTCCAGCCTCGCTTGAAAAAAGTAACAAATCTGGCAACACTGACACAGCTCCCATGTGGCGAGGGCTGGCCGGAGAGGAGCTGGTCCAACTGGTCAGAATTCTTTTCCACCCTTGACCCCTCGTTCTAGAGCAAGCCCACTCTGTCGCCGCCGTCATCTGCCAGCTCCCCCACAATGTGCTTTGTGACCCCCTAGTTTAGTACAAGTTATTCCTCCAAGCTTCTCCTCCGACACTCCCGAACTACAGAGAGCTCTGATTTTGATCCCTGAAATTCTAAATTAACCTAACCAGACTGCTGTTTTCATAACGTTCGAGTTTTGAGTTTCATAACGTTGAGTCGAGAAGAGTTTGCAGAGCGAGCATGTGGGGAAGGCGTGGGGGGCCAGGAGGCCGTGCTGTTAGGGGCAGTGGTTGTGGAATGGGACTGGAGACAGCCTCTGTATGAAGGTTTCATTTGACCATCTTAAGTGGACTATGGAGCCCAGTATCTTCTAGATGGGATTAAGATCTATGATCAGTTGGCTTTATATGGAAAAGATTGTCCTCTGTAATGTGGGTGGGACTCATCTAATCATTCCTAGGCCTTAAGAGGCAAACAAAGCCTGAGGTTTCCCAGAGAAGAAGGAATTCTGATTCCAGAATGCAATATAGAAACCCTGCCTGAGTCTCCATCTTGCTGGCCTATCCTACAGATTTTGGATTCAGAATCACAGCCTCAGCTTTTGCTGGAAAACTTAGCCTCCTGCCCTGCCCTGGAGGTGTCAGGTTTTCCAGCCTTGCGATCCTAGAAGCCAATTTCTTAAGACACACACACACACACACACACACACACACCCTACTGGTTTTGTTTTTCTGGAGAACCCCGACTGATACAAGTGTCTACTTCGATATTTGTTCTCGGGTCCCATATGATCAGAAAACAATCCTCAGATGTACTACGTGGCTGGTCGTCTTAACACAACTTTCCATTATGTATTCACCCAATAGCTTCCTGTGGTTTGTCCTGGGATCCCAACACTTCCCTCATAGGAGCAATATTATGAATTATAAACAACAGTTTTAAAACCACCATTTGGAAACAATCTGGCCATAAGCTGGGGAATGCCTAGAAAGAATAAATGAGATAAGGTTCAAATACAGAAACTAGAACTTTGCCAGTGTCTCAAGATGGCCCTCAATGCCCACCTGTCCAGAAGCTGAGCATTGGGTATATTGTTCAACACTTTCTAGGCAATTATTCTCTCAGCACTGACTTTGGTTTTCCTGTGGTATCCTGGGACGAAGTTGGCTTTGTGAGTTCATGTTCACCTTTGTTTTTTTTGGTTTTTGTTTTTTTTGTTGTTCATTTTGTTTTGTTTTTAACTTGAGATTGATTGTTGTCAAGCCTGACAATCAAATACTTACTTCCTAGCCCTGGCAATAAGTTATTTTTGTCTGATTTTGAAAAACAAAATTCTTTCATGCAATGATTTCCTGCCTGTGAGGATATTCGTTAGGCGGGTATGAAAGTTGAGAACGCAAGCAAAGCTCCAAAATTCATTAAACTGTAAACCTAATCAAGTTAAAACAAAAACAAAATAAGTTACTAGATTGTAAGTAGGATTCTCTGGAGACTATTTCTTTTTTATTTACCATAGTATCCCCCAAGCACTGTCATTATATCTCTTTAAAGTTTACAAAGCACTTTGCATTTTAAAAGGCAATTTGAGGGGCGCCTGGGTGGCTCAGCCAGTTCAGTCTCTGACTTCGGCTCAGGTCATGATCTCCGGTCCGTGGGTTCGAGCCCTGGGTCAGGCTCTGTGCTGACAGCTCAGAGCCTGGAGTCTGCTTCAGATTCTGTGTCTCCCTCTCTCTCCCTGCTCGCACTCTGTCTCTTTCTCTCTCAAAAAATACACATTAAAAAAGGAAGAGGCAATTTGAGTGTCCTCCATGGGCCAGGAAGCTTGTAAGATGCTGGGCTATGTACAAAGATAATCATGTATCTGTCACTACCGCTAAGAACACTCTGCTTACCCATCTATCCATCCATTCGTTCCGTGGTCACTCAGCATATTTCTTGAATGCCTACTACGTGTCTCACCTTGCTTAGTGCCAGGCATACAAAAATGAACACAATAGACACGGCATCTTTCCCTCCTGGGTCTGACAGAGGAGACAGGCAGTTAAAGAAGATACAGTAATAAAATCTGCTAAGTATCATGACAGAGGAAGAAGTCAGTGCTCAAGGAGCAACGGCCTAGGCGCTAGGGAAGAGCTGCAGATGTTGGAAGGATATCCTTGGCGATTTCGTGTATGCATCCTGGTGTATTTGTAGGGAAAAATGAGAGGAAACATGATTACCTTGCAGTACATAACAATTCAGACTTGGGTCAAGAAGAGGTAGACAATGACTCAACAGACAGAAGAAAAATTTCGGAAGTTAATCTGTTGTTTACCATTTTTTAAATAGGTGCCCGGACCAAATGGTTTTGGGCAGAGTGCGATGTGACTTTTAACACAGTGGATAATCACTGTGTTATTTAACACCGGTGCCTTTCAAACTTCAATGTACGTTCAAATCACATGGGGATCTTGTGAAACTGCAGATAATTATTCAGTAGGTTAGGGGAAGCATAAGATTTTGCAGTTTTAACAGGTGCTCAGGTGGTATCAATGTTACGGTTCTAAAACCCACACTGAGCCACGGGGCTTTGGGCCAATCCAAACCACAGTGTCTCATTTTAGGTTACAAAGCTATGAAAACCTTACTTTCAAAACTTTTAAGATGGTACAATTTTGCTTAAAATATAAATTCAAAAATATATTAAGTTGAATTTAGCAATGTGTTATTATAAGAATAACATACTTATATAGAAACGTAAACATATAGAACATAAACATATAACATATAGAAACTTAAACACATGAACATTTGGACTTTTTTTTTTTAACGTTTATTTATTTTTGAGACAGAGAGAGAGACAGAGCATGAACGGAGGAAGGGCAGAGAGAGAGGGAGACACAGAATCAGAAGCATGCTCCAGGCTCTGAGCCATCAGCCCAGAGCCTGACGCGGGGCTCGAACTCACGGACCGTGAGATCGTGACCTGAGCTGAAGTCGGACGCTTAACCGACTGAGCCACCCAGGCGCCCCGAACATTCTGGACTTTTACCAACAGAATTAATTATGTCAACAAGCAGAATTTATTTAATCAATAAATGTCACAAAGGCACTTTCTAAAATTTGGAAGCTATTACTGATAAACACTTTATAGCAAAATACAATAAATACAATAAAAATCTGTATCTCATAACCAACAATGAACACTATATTAAATGTTGAAATACAAAAATCAGTATTCTCTACTAATTTGTTTATTAACTTTAGATACAATGCATAATTCCCACAATCATCACTATTATTTAACATTCTTTGGAGGTTTTAGCTATGCAATAAAGCAAGAAAATGAAATAAGCTACTTATTGAAAAAGAAAAGTATCTTTATTGGTATAATGGCATACTTGATAAACCTGAGAAGCCACTGAAATCTTTTAGAATTAATAAGACAAAATAAATAATTAGAATTAATAAGGTAATATGGATATTCATAGAAAGTATAGAAACAGTTGAAAGTGAAAAGATTTAAAAGAAAAGAATGCATTCATGATAATACAATAAAAAGTACAATTCCGAGAAAAAAATGTAACAAGTCAAAGGATGTAAGTGAAGAAAATTTCAAAATTACAAAAACAAGAAACAAGTTAGAAAGAATAGTGAGTAATATTTTCATTATACAACAACCTCGGATGTCAACCAAACGTTCTCAAGTTAGTATATACATTTGCTATAATTCTAATCAGAAGTCCAATCCCTATTTTTGAGAATGAGTGAAGAATGTGACAGAAGGAATTTAAAGTTCACATGGAAAAATAGCGAAACGAGCCAAGAAAATTTTCCAAAAGATAAAGGAAGTATAAAAATAAACTAATTAAACATCCAATGACTATTCGAATAAACTTAGCATGGGAAAAGACCATCTCAAGGGACTGAAGAAACCAAGAAGCTCTACAGGAAAACAGACCAAGCCTGGGAAGATATGTTGCAATGCACCCAACAGACAAAGACCTAGCCCACCAAGGCCTCCACATTTACAAGGCAGACAAACAACTTATGAGAAAAATGGGGAATAGATACCCGTGTAGAGTTTTCAAGGAAGAGGAAATCCTGGCAGAAAATGAACTTAGTAAAAGCTGCTGAACTTCTCTAACAGTGAAGGAACCACAAACGAAAACAAGGCAACAGTTTTATCATTCTTATTGGCAAGGCATAAACAGCCACAAAGACCACATTAAAAACAGGTAATAGAGGATATCGATCAAGGATGTGGGCAAATGGGCACTCTCATGTATGTATTGCTGATTAAAGTATAGATTATTGCAAACTTTTTGGGAAACAATCTGGAAATATCTATTACATTTAAATTTTTAAGTGTTTATTTTTGAAAGAGAGAGAGAACAAGCAAGGGAGGGGCAGAGAGAGGGAGACACAGATTCCCAAGCGGGCTTCAGGCTCGGAGCTATCAGTACAGAGCCCCGTCGCAGGGCTCGAACCCACGAGCTGTGGGATCGTGACCTGAGCCGAAGTCCGGCGCTTAACCAACAGAGCCACCCAGGCGCCCCGGTTACATTTAAAAGCACATGTGCCTTTAGACTCTGCAGACCTACTTTGGGAAACCTATTCTTTGGAAATAAAGGCTGATATCAGTGTGGAAGGACTTCCGGACAAGAACATTTGTCATAGTATTATTTTTACTTGCAAAGGAAGAAAAAACAAGAGGAAAGGAGAAAAAAGGTAAAGAAAGGAAAAAGTCCTCAATATTCAGTGAGAGCAAAATGGTTTAGTAAATGATGGTGTATGTGCAGCAGGGAATATTTTGCAGCATTACAAAGAATGTGTTCTACTTCTATCTTTTGATCTAGATAATGTCCATGGCATTGTTAAGTGACATGAGCTAGTTGCAGAGTAGCATGAATAATAGGATCCCAGGCCTGTAAAAAAGACTATATATATACATATATATATATATATATATATATATGTATATATATATGTATATATATGTTTGCATATGTTTGATGTGAGTATGGAAAAGGTGTGGATAAATTCAGAGAAGGCTCTTTGGCCCGCTTATCTCCAAGGAGTAAATAATGCAGGGTTTTAGGGCCACCAGATCAGATGGTTATGTTTTCTTTAAAAAAATAACAATCATTACAACGGATCCCAACACAAACATAAAAGAATGATTAGCTGCTGGCTAGGAGGAAGGAGGAGGGAGTGAGGAGATGTCCCAGGTGTGGGGACAGCCCAGGAGCCAGCCTAGTATGAAAACTGGAACAGAATTAAAATGGGTAGAATACAGAATAGATATAGCCTTGCAGAGCAGGTCGGTGAGTTTGGCTTGGGCCGGAACCCAATGACACGCCAGGGGGAGAGGCCCGATGAGATCTGAATTTTGGAAATGATTCTGATACTGGAACCAAGGGTTTAATAAAAACGGCAGAGAATAAGCCAAGGAAGGAGGCTGGGATAGTTCAATCACAAATGCTGGAGGACAGGGGAGGGGAGCTGGGGGCGGGACACGAGGAGGGGTGGGGGGTGGGGCAGGAAGACACGTGAGGGTCATTGCTGAGACAAAACCCGGAGGTCCTGGTGATTGTGTGGACGCCGGTGATGAGGGGTAAGAAGGACTCCGAGTCAGAGGGGCCCCTGGCTTCATGTTTTAATGTGTTGACAGAGATGTGCAAGGAACCGGAGGAAGGGCGGGTCGAGTGGAGAGAACAACGGGCTCTGTTCGGCTGGGCTGCACCTGCTCTCCCGGAAGCTTTCTCAGTTAATGCCCAGCCTCCGCGGCCAAGTGCATGGTCTCCTTTGATGGGTGCCCCTCTCTCGAGACTCGTTCGGAGGGTTCAGTTCTGGGGTATGGGCTTCCCAGTCCTCTGCCTTGCTTGTTTGGCAGCCATACTCCCAGGCCTCGGAGGAGATGCCAGCTGCGGTGGCGTGGGACCAGTCGGTCGGCTCGGACTTGGCCCTGGCAAACTGGCGGCACGTCCATTCCCGCCCCTCCCTCCCCCGCCCCTCCCCCATCACTTCCGCGAGGAGCCCCAGCTTCCGTCCTGTGGTGCCACTGAGGGGGATCCAGGCCGAACACTCCCCGGGCTCGAGAGAGGAAACCTGCGTTATCAGTGTCTGCCTAGCAACTGAAAGGTGACACGGGGGGCCTTCTTTTCAACCCATTTTCTCTTGATGAGAGGAAGGGATTCTCCTGCGAGTTATTACCTGAAATAATACCATATGGTAAAATGTAAACAACATCTGCATATTCATGTAATAATTTCATCTGTTTAATTAGTTCCAGCAAAGCAGTTTACCCTCTGAGGCCCTCGCTGTCAGCTCGGCGCTCATACATCCCGGGCTGGCTGTCGGGCTTGACAACTTTCTATTGTTCATTCTCCGCTGGCGTCCCCGCAGTTACTGTAAGTGAATCTTCCGAGGGGTGGGGTGCTGTCCCCACCGATCCAGATATGGGAGGGGGCGGATCTGTCAGCTTGGCATAGGGTTACTAAAGACACACTTGACAGATCAGGTGATGCTGGAAAAAAAAAGAAAGACAGATAAGATTATTTATTTCTTGTGCTTTCCTAGTTTGGATGGAGGCTGAGATGAGCCCTTGTGGTAAAGGGGTTTGAATTCCCTGCGCCGTGACCCCAGTGGAAAACTTCTGAGTCAGACGGACGAGGCAGCAGAAGTAGGGTCCTCAGCCCATTTTGCTCCAACCCCCCCTCCCCCCTCCCTCCCTCCCGCCCGGGGGCACCTGACAACGCATTTGTTTAGCCAAACGCGAAAATAAACATGAGCCCAAAGGCTCCTGGGGTAAAGACGCTAACCGTTTGAGAGTGAATCAACACAACACAGACACAAGAGAGAAGTGTTGGGCCGCCCTCTTGTATTTAAGCGATTTGCCTCCCTCTCGACCTCGACCTCTTAAGAGGAGCCGAAGCGATCTCGAAAGTCCTTTACCCCAGAGGGGCGCCTGGGTGGCTCGGTCGGTGGGTTGCGCCTCCGACTCTGCTTTTTGCCTCAGGTTACGATTGTTTGGTTGTGAAATCGAGGCCCGCATCGGTGCTGAGTGTAGAGCCTGCTTGGGAATCTCTCTCTCTTCCTTCCTCTCTCTCTGCCCCTCCTGCTCATGCACACACTCTCTTTCTCAAAATAAATAAAAAAACCTAAGACAAAACAAAACAAAACAACGTCCTTTAGACCAGAGCCCCCTTGAAGATCTGGTTAAAATGCAGATTCCCATTCAGTTGGTCTGACTAGGGGCCCAAGATTCTGCATTTTCAGCAAGCTCCCTGGTGACGCCAATGCTGTTTATCCCTGGACCGCTATGAAGAGTGAGGATTTAGGCACCATACTCATTTCATAGATGAGAATCAAGACCAGAGAATTGGTGCGGTGTGTCCAAGGTCAGCCGGCTCATTAAAGGTCAAACCAGGACTAGAGCACTCACTTTGAAGTCCCGGGTCTTCACATATAGGAGTTATTTTACTTATTTAATTAAAAAAATTGTTTTTAAATAAACATTCATTCATTTATTTATTATTTTTTTTGAGAGAGAGAGAGACAGCATGTGAGCAGGGCAGGAACAGAGAGAGAGGGAGACACAGAATCCGAAAGCAGGCTCCAGGCCCTGAGCTGTCAGCAAAGAGCCCGACGTGGGGTTCGAACCCATCAGCCGTGAGATCATGACCTGAGCCCAAGTCAGGCACTCAACCGACTGAGCCACCCAGGCGCCCCTAAATGTTTATTTATTTTTGAATTGAGAAGGAGAGAGAGAGAGAGAGAGAGAGTTGGGGGGGGAGGGGCAGAGAGAGAAGAGGACAGAGGATCTGAAGCAGACTTTGGGCCGGCAGCAGAGAGTCCGATGTGGGGCTCAAACTCACAAACTGTGAGATCATGATCTGAGCCAAAATCAGAGTCAGCCGCTCAACTGACTGAGCCACCCAGGCGCCCCTATTTTTTTTTTTTATTTGATTCTCTAAAATCTCTTACACACACACACACACACACACACACACACACAATGTTGAGCTGCTTTTCCTGAGAGGATGGAATTAACATAAACAGCAATAAACATCAGCCTCTCACTGACCAAAATTTCGTTTAAATCTTCATGGTTAGGTTGGCATTAAAAAGTGAGGGTGGGAAATTGGATCCTTGTAGCTGCTGTGAGTTGTAAGAACTCCAGGAGATTGTCACACTTCTAGAGATGGACAGTTCTCATGTGACAGAATCTGACATCGGCCGGAAGCAACGAGATACCTTGAAACAGGGGTGTGCGTAATCTCAGGGATTTGAGCCTTCCCTCTGACACCCCAGTCAAATCGTTGTCCCGATTTGGTCTGACCATCTTTCGGAATAGGAAAATGACTGATTCTTGGGGCATAACTTTGCGTTTTGTGACAGCAAGCTAAATGTCGCTGATCTCTTTCTTACGTTGACTCGAAACAGTTCCAGCCCTCGGGCGTGATTATACTCTCCGGAATCATAAGAGCTCCTTGAAATCGGATGCAAAATTAGTGGCTATGTGCTTTTTTCACTTGTATTTTTTGTCTGGGGAAAAGGTAACTTCCCCAAAGAGAAAACCGTAAGGTGAGACTGAGTGGTTTGATTCACCTGCTCTGAATTCACATATTTACCTCTAAAATAATATTATTTTTAAGAGTATTTCTATACTGTAGCAAATTAGTCATGCAGCTGATTGAGTTCAACCTAAAACCCCCTCATGAAAGATAGCCCATGGCAAGGCCTCCAGTCTTGCTTGTGAGCCCCAGGGGCTGGGCCTACCCACCTTCAAACTAGCTAGAAGTTGTGACTTCGTTGTCACCTTGTTGTACACTTTCAGTGTTTTTTTTTTTTTTTTTTCCTATTCTTGGAAGAAATCGTACAACGAATGGAAACCTTCCCCACCCCCCTCAAAGTACAATAAAATCATTCTTTTAAGTTTTCCCCTTCCATTAAGTGGCTCATATGTGGAGATTTTTATGCAGCCCTAAAGTGGTGCCTAATTTCGCGCTCAGAAAAAGTCAATTATACTTTTAAAGCTACTGTCTATAATTGTTATGGTCTCCTTGTGCATGTATCCAAATTGTTTCTAATGGGCATTTCAGGGCATGGGGGTTAATGGTATCTTAGGGAGGCAAAAATGCTGGCCAAAGCAGGGTTAATTTATCAAAATAACTTTGCATGGTGTTGTTTCCAAGCAATTTGAGTGGTCTCCCAGCCTGCTTAACTCGTTTCTGGTATTTCATAGTGTTTTTAATGGAGAGACACTATTAAGGGGTTCTGTTTTAACCTGGTGGTTTTAGATAATTCAGCTTTTTTGAATCTACCCAGGTTCAAGGTATTTATTTCTACTTTTGAAAATAAAAAGAGTCTCTATAAAAGATGAAGCCTACTTAATTAAGCCATTTTTGATGTCTTAGTCTGCCAGCTCTTTGCTTTATTCCCCCCCCCCCCACCTCAAAATCTTGACAAGGGAGACTCCCATGTCCTGATTTGCTGGTTTCTGACTAATCCAATGGCGTTTGCCATGGCATTGGCCATGATCAATAACTAATTATCAAACCAGCATTTCTTTCCAGGGCTCCTTGTTAAAAAATTGCTTTTGGCTGAGAGAGAAGGAAAAAGGTCGTCACTTTGACATGGTCGCGAGTCTTTCAAAATCCAGTGGGCCGTCCAATTGAATTACTGTCCTAAACTAATTGATATAAATTTGAACAGAAGAATGCTTGTTACTGCAGAATCTCATAATGATATCCTTGGCAAGAAGCATTGGGGAAGGGAAAAAGAAAATCCCAGCACCAGTTACAAAGCATCCACATACCCCTCTACAATTAGGAAAAAAAAATATTAAAGTTTGGTGGGGAAAGCAGCTGGACACAGTCTGATGGCATGTTCAGACTTACCATATCCACAATATTGTGAGCGCTGAGGTAGTCAGTCTCTCCTATTTTTATAGTCATAAAAAGACAGGGAGTCCTTTGATATATTATTTAACTTCTGTACTGATTATAACTTCCAAAGCGTGTGAGTGACACCTGTCATTTCATTGTTACCTAAGGCTCTTGCTTTGGGCCCATCTGATAAGACGTTGCTTCTTAGCGACACGACTTGGAAAACCGGGCCTGTAAAATGAGCTGCACGCATTAAAAAATAAATTGTTCCTCCCAGTCACCATCCCTCGTGCCCCCATCAAGTGGCGAATGACAAGAGAGTGAATAATGCAGCTTCCCGCGTGAAATCTTTTGTGTTTGCCTATTGATTTGAATAGAACATTAGCCTAAAACATCCAACACATAGGTGTGTTTGGATGAAAAGTTTAGATTTGAAGGAACTGCTGGAATCGAGCTGTTGGGTGAGAAATAGATCCACTCCTCTACCAATTTGTGAGGAAAAAATCTATTATGCTGGTGGTTTTAATTGTGCTCCAGAAGTAGATGTGCCCTGGAGGAATCATACTTCCCCTTTTATTGGTGAGTTCATAAGCCTGCTCCGTCGGCTCAGGCCTGCGTTGCTTTCAGCTTTAGTCGTACTCTGAGACTTTTATCCTATTCGAGGTTGAAGTTTCTAGAAATTTCCTTTCCTTGCAGATGCCCTCTGCCTTGTCCTGATGGACTAGCTTGAAAATTCGTATGCACTGGATTTATTTCATATGTTACTTTTTATTTATTTTATTTCTTTACTGTTAGTTTTTTGAGAGAGAGAGAGCATACTCAAGTGGGGGAGACGGAGGGAGAGAATCTTAAGCAGGATTCCTGCTCAGCAAGGAGCCCCTTGCAGGGCTCAAATCCATGATCCGTGAGCTCATGACCTGATCTGGAATCAAGAGGCAGACTCTTAACCGACTGAGCCACCCAGGCACCCCTAGGCTTACAATTTTAATGCCACAATACAACTCTTAGGGGAGGTTTCAAGAAGAGAATACAAAGATCATGATAACAGGAAAAATCACAATGAAGATACAATAATAGGGACCTTCATACGTGCATCCCATTGTATGGAGACAGATGGATGGACAGAAAGGGAGAAGAAAGGGAGAGAAAAAGAAAGAAAACCTGTGAAAAACATAAGGAGAAAGAGAATTATATTGGGAGATTCCAGTCCATTGAGTAGGCAAAAATGAACACAGTTTTGGAAGATCTGAACAATATTGTAAGACTGCGTAACAGCGACTTTGTATACTAAAACCCCAAATGTTCCCCAAGGAAAATGTAAACCTCACCCATCCTTTTATTTAAAAAAATTTTTTAAAATATAATTTATTATCAAGTTGGCTAACATACAGTGTATACAGTGTGCTCTTGGTTTTGGGGGTAGATTCCCATGATTCATCACTTACATACAACACCCAGTGCTTATCCCAACAAGTGCCCTCCTCAGTGCCCATCCCCCATTTTTCCCTCTCCCCCCCCCCATCAACCCCCAGCTTGTTCTCTGTACTTAAGAGCCTCTTATGGTTTGCTTCCCTCCCTCTCTGTTTGAAACTATTTTTTTCCCTTCCTTTCTTCCATGGTCTTCTGTTAAGTTTCTCAAGTTCCACACATGAGTGACAACATATATCTGTCCTTCTCTGACTGACTGATTTCGCTTAGCATAATACCCTCCAGTTCCATCCACGTTGTTGCAAATGGCAGGATTTCATTCTTCCTCACTGCAAGTAGTATTCCATTGTATGTATAAACCACATCTTTATCCATTCATCAGCGGATGGACATTTGGGCTCTTTCCATACTTTGGCTATTGTCAATGATGCTGCTATAAACATGGGGGTACACGTTCCCCTATGAATCAGCACTTCTGTATCCTTTGGGTAAATACCTAGTAGTGCAATTGCTGGGTCGTAGGGTAGCTCTAGCTTTACTTTTTTGAAGAACCTCCACACTGTTCCCCAGAGCAGCTGCACCAGTTTGCATCCCCACCAAGAGTGCAAGAGGATTCCCCTTTCTCTGCATCCTCGCCAGCATCTGTGGTTTCCTGAGTTGTTAATTTTAGCCACTCTGACTGGTAAAGCTCACACATTCTGATAAGAGGATGTGGCCCCACCTCCCACTTAAATTAGCGATAACTGCTTCTCTGTCTCTTCTACCCGATTTAACAATTTTTTTAAAAATGGGAAAGTGGGGCGCCTGGGTGGCGCAGTCGGTTAAGCGTCCGACTTCAGCCAGGTCACGATCTCACGGTCCGTGAGTTCGAGCCCCGCGTCGGGCTCTGGGCGGATGGCTCGGAGCCTGGAGCCTGTTTCCGATTCTGTGTCTCCCTCTCTCTCTCTGCCCCTCCCCCGTTCATGCTCTGTCTCTCTCTGTCCCAAAAAAATAAATAAACGTTGAAAAAAAAATTTATAAAAAAAAAATAAATAAAAATGGGAAAGCGACTATGTCATTTTAATTTCTGTTTTCTTGTGGCATCTAGCTCTGAGCTTTGTACAGGAAAATGAATCAAGAAAAGTGGTTTTATTTTAGATGTTTGTTTGTTCATTTATTTATTTATTTAGGAGAGAGAGGGATAAAGAGTGAATGGGGGAGGGGCAGAAAAAGGAGAGAGAGAGAGAGAGAGAGAGAGAGAGAGAGAATCCCAAGCAGGCTCCGTGCCGTCAGCTCAAAGCCTGATTCAGGGCTCGAACTCATGAACCATGTGATCCTGACCTGAGCCAAAATCAAGAGTTGGATGCTTAACCAGCTGAGCCATCCAGGTGGCCCAGTGTCACCTTTCCTGAGAAGCCGTCCCTATTGTTTTAAAGTCTATGCAAGCTTTGTTTTTATCGGGTATCGTAAGGCAAGCAAACACAGAAAATACTAACCTGAGGGAGGACGTTTGTAGTCACAGATGCCGAGAACAGGAGACATGCGTGGGACAGGGCCCCACAGGAAGGCATTGGGGTCCGTCAGGAGGAGAGCAAGTGAGGGGAAAACGTGGGCCAGGCATGCTATCCAGGCTTATGGTTGGCTAGTTTGAATCATTTCGGTGGACTCTAGGGCGTAGCCTTTTCCCTAGTTGTCACATACTTGGTCCTGGGGCACTTAGGTTAGCTGGATAGTGACCTGGAATGTGAAAGGTAGACAGACATAGTTGAGAGATACAGGTTTTGGATTAGCTGGTTTGCATAGCACGTAGGCGTTTGCTAGCCCCGAGAAGGACTGTCTTTCTAAGATTAGCGAGGCCCCGGAGGTCAAAACATCAGAAAATATAGAATATAAAAGGGGCGATTAATACACCTATGACAGTCCCACCTCATTACTGTTTTTAGTTTCTTCCTAGCGCTTTTCATATGCTCTATATTCAGATCACTGCAGTGCGTTTCTCCAGGGTTGAGGGAGGCATGAATTTGTTGTTGTTTTTTGTTTTGTTTTGTTGTGTGTTTTCATAGTTTTCATCCCTGCCTACACATGAAGATCACCCAGGGACCTTTTGCAAAATGCCATTGCTAAAGACCCATGCATAGATATTCTTTTTTGATTTCTCTGGAGTGGAGAATGAGTGTCTGTGTATTAAATGAGGTGCCTCTAATATGTTACCAGAGTTGAGCATCACCACCCAGCCCATGAATGCATAGCACCTAATGATCGGCAGAAACCAGTGATGGGAATTTCTAACTGTTGACATTAACTCACAAGCAGGCAAGAAGGTACTGACTATTTACATAAATTACAGGCATTTAAGAGCATTTATTTACCTAGTGTTTTAAAATTAAGCTTAGAGAGAGTTGATTTGTTTGGCTGAAGAATTTTATGCCTCGCCAGCACTTATTAACTCACGGTTTTAAAAGTTTTGAGACATCATCGACAAATGCCCGAATCGTTCGAGAGAGCTCAGAAAAACCAGACATGAAATGCTAAGGAAATGTGAAGAGGACAGTTCAAATAGACTCTGAGATAAATATGAAATGCCTAGATGAAAATGAATGGAGGATATTGAAGAAAAAGGAAAGACCAACAACTGGAAATGAGAAGGGGAGGGAAACGCTGTTGGAATAATGAAGCAGAAGGTACTGGATGCGAATGAGGAACACGGAGAAATCAACATGGACGGGCAAGATACGGAAAAAGGAATTACAGTCAGGAGCCCCGCAAGATATTGGGGGCAAGAGTTAAACCCATCAAATCATACACCGACTGCTATCCTGATGGAGAGGTTTTGCTCCCCTCCACCTGCTGTCTGAGGCCCCTCTTCCACTATGAGCGTTGCTTGCAGCCAAATACGAGCTAAGACGCAAGAAACTTCTGGGGGAGTACAGCACAACCTGGAAACGCTATCCATTCAGTGGGACTGAGATGAGCCCCAGGCAAGATCTTTAGAATAAGATCACTAGTTTTACTCAATATCATGCATAGAAAAAAATGCTGTCCCATGTGCATTAATTGTATATTCATTAATATTTTACTGGTTGGTATCGGTATCCGTTAGAACACTGTATGTTTTCCCTATGGGAGCTAGTTGACAATTATTTTATGTATTTGTTTGTTTACTTGTGTGTTTTGGTTTGCTTCCTGCAATAAACTGTGAGCTTCCTGAGGGGAGCAGAGGGCATTGGTCTTGTTTCCCATTCTCTCCTTGGTTCCTTCTGCTTTATTCGGCACGTACCTGGTAAATGCTCACTTAACGTGGGCTGTAGCATGATGTCATGTCTCTACCGTCGGCTCTGACTGCGAGAGTGCCATAAAATTCTAACTTAAGTAGGAGAAGTAGGATATAGAGTTGGGAAGGAAAGCTTGAATGATCCCAACCGGAGATTTCAGGAAAGCCTTTTACAGAAGGTGGTAACCGAACCGGGTCTGGGAAGCTTTCAGAAAGCAGCGATTTAAGTGAAAACACCAAATTTACCGCCCTAGCCTCAGCCACTACCACGGGGTTCCCTGAAACCAATAAAATAGTTCAATGTCAGTGTGAACGTCTGCTGGAGTGAGGCAACAAACCAGAGCTTAATTAATAATCTTACCTAACACCAGAGGTTTTGAAAAAATGAGTTTTGACATAGTTGCTGACTTATTCAAGGACACTGTATTACTTTCATAATTGTATGGCTGTTTCTGATTTCCTTAAAAAAAAACCTAGTTCTGGTTTATTACAGAAACAAAAGGGAACTAAACCAAGTATTTCTAAGTGAGAATCACACACAAAAACGGAGTCACAAATTACAAAGCGGGTTGAGCATGCTGAGTCTGGGTGCAAGGAAAACAAAGCAACGTACCAATCTGCTGGTTTGTATTTTTCCAGAGACCTGACTGTGAGGGTATGAAAAACTATGGTGAATGTTCAAAATTATCTTCTCCCCCACCCCTAAAAAATTCTTTATGTTGAATTTGCAGTGAGGGGAGAAAGGTCTCTTCAGGAATTTATAGTCTATACTGGTTCTAAAATTGACGACTCCACCCTGGCCCTCACCGAGTTGTAATTCTCCACCCACGAAGAAAAAGCCGGAAGTGTCCAAAAAACGTGTGTAAACCAGCCTCCCAACATCAAAATAGAATCTGCCTGTTGGCATGTCACTTGAAGGGTGACCTTGTTTTGGGGCCCTGCTACCTGGATTTAGGACAATTCTCAGCTTCGATTTGCCCTTTCTCAATCAATCAAAAAGAGTCATGGAAATAATTATTAGGCTGGATAATTATTTTACAAAATAGAAGGTGCTTTCCTTGTCCATTTACATTTCAGTGCCATTCATTACTTTCCTGAATACTAATCATGGTGTTCAGCCTTGATCACTTGTTTTAAGGCAAGGGGTCAACTGAAGAGACAGAAGGAGGACCCTGGGCATTTGCAATGTAAAAGAAACCTTTCACAAGAAGAGTGTTAAATAATAAATGTGATCCCGGGGTGACGGTATCGCGCATCTCAAACATGGAGCTGAGACCACGGAGGCCCTGCCATCAGCTGTGCGCTCCTGGAATTGCTAAATTCATGGCGAATCGTCCACTCTTTCTCTGAAAGGTGGGAACTGTTCTGTGGGCGTGGTTGGAGCAGAAAGAAGATGACATTTTACCGGGATCTGGAAGCTTCAAAGATTAGCCTATCATTCGCACACTAGCAGAAGTCAATGCCAAAGCAAAGATTTTCCCTTGCCATGATTACTGCTGTCCTCACCCAAAGTTCTAGTTTGCCTTGGCTGGCTGCCGGAAGCACTCAGCTCAAATTCTCCCAACAGCTGAGGTCCGCGTATCACGGATGACTCTTATTTTTGGAATCTCTTGTCTTGAACCGGGACATGACTCAGTCCAATAGGCAGTCTGTGAGGTGAACCCTGGCCTGGCCTGGTGTTAAGCAAGACTTCCTTCGCTTCTGGAAATTTCCAAAAAACAAAAATGCAATTGCAGCAATAATCTGGGAAAAGATGCCAGGCAGGCCCTCACTCCTCACTCATTACCAGTTTAATGAAGCTGTCTGAGATCTGGGGTTTTCTGCTTTGGGGTTTCCTCTGAGTTCTGAGGTTCAGCGGCAAGAAACATTGACAGTTGCAAAGCTGAGGTGATTTGGACCCATTTGCCTTCTGGGTGGTGACATGAGGTACATTGTAGAAGAGAGAGAATTCCCACACTTCAACATTGTCACCTGCTTTCACATGGATGGGTCTTCTCAATTCATCTCCATGGAAACCCTCTTCCATAGCTATTCTCATAGTGCCCAATTTACAGTTGTGGAAACGGAGGCCTGGTGGCATTGTGGACCTATGACCCCTTGACTCCAACCTCCATATCTTTGGTCTACTTCATACTTTTTGTGGCATCTTCTGCATGGCGAAGCCCGGCAAGCTTCCTGGCCTTCCTCCCCTTCTCCAACTCTTCAAGAGACCGTTCTATGATTTTTTCTATTTAAAATTTTTTTTCTATTTTATTTTATTTTTTTTAATGTTTATTTTCAGAAAGACAGAGAGAGAGAGAGAGAGAGAGAGAGCGCGCGCGCTAGTGGGGGAGGGGCAGAGGAAGAGGGAGAGAGAACCTTGAGCAGGCTCCATACTGAGCACGGAGCCCAATGTAGGGCTGGATCCCGTGACTGTGAGATCATGACCTGAGCTGAAATCAAGATTCGGATGCTTGACCGACAGAGCCACCTAAAGTTTTCTATTTTAGTTATGCCGTATGTTGCTGGTTATCTAATTATAATCCACCCTTTGCGGTATTCTCCAATTTTGCTGAGGGTAGCTAAGTAAACTGATTTCTTACTCCTGTTGGCAGCCAAGAGAGGCCATGCCTATTTTGGCCCAAGAAGATACAAGTGAAGTCTGTTGGTGGTGTTCCCATGAAGGTTATTATTTCTCAAATATAAAGGGACTGATACTGTCAGCTTTTTGCCTTTGATCCTTATTCTTTCTCTCTGTCTTGATTGAGACCATGCCTCTCTCACGTGGTGCAGGAGCCATTTTACAAACACAAATGTGAAAGAGACACATTAAGGATTGCTGAATGGAAAGAAAGAAGGTTCCTGGGTCTGATGGCGTTAGAGAGTTAGCGTATCATCCACGGAATCACCTCCTTATGGATTTCTTAATACCAAGGAAATAATTCTAGTTGGGTTTTTGTTAGGTGCAGCCAAGTGCAATTCTGGGACACAAGGGTATCTCTGTGATTAAATTAAATGTACCCTCTAACAAATTATTGCTGAGTGCTGTCACAAAGAGGGCCGTTAGGACTGAATAATAGGAATCCTAAATACCATGAGAACATATCGTGACATCAGTTTTGCAGTTACCAACTGCCGTGTAACAAATCACCCCAAACTTTGTGGCATAAGGAACAACCTTTTATTATGCTGCCAGTTCTGTGGGTCAGGAACACACAACGGACATGGGGAGGGGTGGAGGGCCATGGAGTCTGGGCTTGGCTTGGAAGTCTCAAAGGCAGGAATTATCTTAACGGATTAGGATCTGGGATCATCTGAAGGCCTGCACACATTTGCTGGAGGCCGATGTTGGCTGCTGGCTTGGGCTTTAGCTGGGGAATGAGCCAGGACACCTACATGTGGCCTTTCCATATGGTCTCTCCACTTATCTGTAACATGGTGTCTAGGGTGCGTGTACAAATATCTTGAGATGGCCCAGTCTTGGAAGTCATAAAACATTACTTCGTCCATAGTCACCTGTACCCACACATGAGCATGGGGTCACATTGGTCTCTCCTCTTGTTGGGAGGCGGGTCAATGTCACAGTAGAAGAGTGTGTGAGATGGGAGGTCTTATCATGCCTGTCTTAGAAGATACAATCCACTCAGCCATTCAACGGATTGTACCAGCCACCTCCAGGAATACTAAGTTCTCCTTAGATTGCTGTGGACCGGAACAAAAAGAGAGGGCATAAAAAATAGTAAACACAACCTTTATCTTTTCGGTTCCTTTCAGTTTTATATGTTTGTGAAAAAGATTTCAGATGCTAGCAAATAACGGCTCCATTTACTGAGAGGTTCCTAGGGGCCAGGCACGATTCTAAGCTCTTTGCGTGTGTTGCCACTTTTAATGTTCGCAATACCCATGAGGTGAGAATTACTATTCCCAGATTGCAGATGAGGATCAAGGAGGTTAAATAACTTTCCCGGTCTCTATAAGAGCTGGACTGTTATTCAAATAGAAATCTGTCCAGCTCCAATGCACTTGCTACTGCTTTCCATTCATAGGAACTAGAAACTGCCTTCCCTGTCCTGCCGATTCAGTGCATGCTCCTTAGGACTGGCTTCCTTGCCCCGGTTTATTTGGTCCCAACTCATGTTCTGCGCCTGGATTCTTACTACCTCAGCTGCCTGCCTGCCTGCTGGCCCCTTCATTACAGACCTGTGCCTTGGCAATTCCAGTCCTGACCCCTCCCAGGTATTCAGTGTCCACATTTGCTTTATGTGGGACCTTCCTACTCCAGCCCTCCCAGGTTGGACGTCACTGTCTGGCCGTCTCTCCTGCCTCCAATTTTGGGGGGGAATTTAAGTAATTTAGGTAGTGAAGTGCTAAGGGTAAAACAGTATAAAAGAAAGACATACCCTCTACAAGGGGAAACAATTAATACAAAGGAAAATAGACTCCTAATAGGATATACTGATTAGATTTAAAGAATACCGAGAATTTACGTATGAAGTACGGTGTCAACGGAAAGAAAACCAATTTGGAAAGCGTTAATGGTAGGTTTCTATATATTTTTAGTGAACTTGTAAATTGTCCTAATGAATTAAGAATTGATAAAGATTGCCCATGTCCTTGGATGCGACCATTTCTCTTAAGAATTTCTCCTCATGCAGTGTTTTTGGGAATGTCAATTGGTACAACCGCTGTGGGGAATGGTATGGAGTTTCCTCAAAAAATTTAAAAATACAGATACTATACTATACTCTACTATATACTATATATACTATAGGGTAATTCTACTACTGGAAAGAAAATGAAAACACTAATTTGAAAAGATACATGTACCCCTATGTTTATCACAGGATTATTTACAATAGCCAAAATATGGAACCAACCCAAGTGTCCATTGATAGATGAATGGATAAAGAAGATATGGTATATATATCACATACACATATAAATAAATATAATGCACTATTGCTCAGGCATAAAAAAGAATGAGGTCTTACCATTTGTGACAACTTAGACGGACCCAGAGGGTGTTACGCTGAGATAAGTCAGACAGACAAAGACAAACACCGTATGATTTCACTTAGATGTGGAATCTAAAAAAACAAAATAAAACAAGAACAAAAAACCCAGAAACAGACCCACAAATCCAGAGAACGCACTGGTGACTTCCAGAGGGGAGGGGGTGGGAATGATGGGCAAAATGGCTGAAGGGGCGTGGGAGATACAGGTTTCCAGTTACGGAATGAATAAATCACAGGAAAACAACGAGCAGCAGAGGGAATCCAGATGTTAGCTACACTTGTGGTGAGCAGAGGGTAACTGATAGATATCAAATCACTATGTTGTACACCTGAAACTACTGTAACTATAAGTTAATAAAACTTATAGTCAACTATAAGTCAATAAAAAAAAGGCAGGTGCCTTTTAAAAAAGTTTTAATCTTAATTCCAGGTAACATACTGTTATATTAGTTTCAGGGGTACAACATAGAGATGCAACAATTCTTTACATTACTTGATGCTTATCATGATAAGTGTACTCTTAATTCCCATCATCCGTTTCCCCCGTCCCCCTTTCCTCTCCCCCTTCCCCCCCATAGCCATTAGTTTGTTCTTTACGGTTAAGAGTCTCTCTCTTGGTTTGCCCCCCTCTCTCTCTTTTCCCTTTGCTCATTTGGCTTGTTTCTTAAATTCCGCATATGAGTGAAATCATATGGTATTTGTCTCTGACTGATTTATTTGCCTAGCATGATACACTCTAGCTCCATCCATGTTGTGGCAAATGGAAAGATTTTATTCTTTAAAAAAGTGGATGCTTTGAATGCGCGTCAAATGAAAAAGAGGAATAGATCCCAAATGATCTTCTTACAGTATGAAAAGAAAAATTGTTGAAAGGAAACATTAAAATGTTAATTAAATTAGAACTAAATTAAACATTAAATTAAAAATTAAAAAAAACCCAACCTGTCAACCAGAGTGCTACACAAATCAATGAAAAGAACTTCTTTTTCAATTTAAATTTTAGTTAGCTAACATACAGTGCAATATGAGTTTCGGGAGTAGAATTCAGCGATTCATCACTTACAAGCAATACTCAGTACCCATCACAACAAGTACCCTCCTTAATAGCCATCACCCATCTAGCCCATCCCCCACTCACCTCCTTCCATCAACCTTCAGTTTGTTCTCTGTGATTAAGTGTCTCTTGTGGTTTGTTTCCCTCTATCCTCTTTTTCCCCCTTCCCATATGATCATTTGTTTTGTTTCTTAAATTCCACATATGAGTGAAATCATACGGTATTTTGTCTTTTTTCTGATGGACTCATTTTGCTTACCAAAATACATTCTAGCTCCATCCACATTGTTGCCAATGTCAAGACTTCATTCTTTTTCATGGCTGAGTAACATTCCATTGTGTATGTGTGTGTGTGCGTGTGTGTGTGTATGTGTGTATATATATGTATATATATATGTATCTATATATATAGATATCTATATATATGTATATATCTATCTATCTATCTATCTATCTATCTATATACATCTTCTTTAATGAAAACAACTTCTTGTAAAAAAAATCTTAAAAGAGAGTGAATTAAACTCAATTTTGTGGTGAAAGAAAAAAAAGGGATTTCTCCTGAAAGGAGGGGAGAGACAGAAGGGAAACCTCTATACCTGACATATCATTGAAAACAACTTGATAGGGAAATAGAAAACTAGTTTTGACCTAGAAGTTCACTGAAGTTTTGTGAACCGGTCAGAATGTAAGCTCCATGTGAGCAAAGACCTCATCTGTGTTTTCATTTGCCACAGAGCCAGAATTGAGCCCGGGACATGGCCGACTGCAGACTCTCTATGACTATGTGCTGAATGAATTAATTAAAAGCCATGATTTTATAGAGTATGAAGATATGTGGAGATATTTATACTGTGATATTTGGTTACAATTGCAATTACAGCGGTCTTGATGAGGTTACCACTTAATGTTAGAATAATCGTCCTAGAGAGGCAATCTAACTCTAGCTAACATTTTAATAAAATTTTATGCCCTTTGGAAAATGCTGCCTGAAGATTCTACGCATGATTTTATTTAATGTACTTCTAATGTAGATCCATTAGTTAGAACCAATTTATCCTAGATTTCCATGCCAAGAATGTGTTTGCCTGCAGACTGCAAGCTCCTTGCAGGTGTAGACAAGACTTTATTCTTCATGTGCATGGCTCTTGGGACAGTGTAGAGTAAGCATGCTGTAAGCACTTTTAAATAAACCACTAATGAAGTGGAGGGACTTAAAACATTTTTCTCAGACGTGGGAACTGTGTAATGTAAGATTTCTCTTCACTTCCATGTCTGCCCGGAACCTCTGAGACCAATTTCCTTTTGACTTGAGTATTCAAATCACTTTAGGTGCTTTGGGTGTGTCTGTTTTCTTTACATATTTTTGTGGTGTTCTAAAATTTTTCATTATCTTTGTTTGGTTTATAAGCTCCCTCACATTCTTCATGAATCCATTATCGATGAGGATGTTGAAAAATCTGGAAAAGCCATGGAGTGAGTGATAAGCAACAAGAAGAGGTGAGTATGCATAGTTGGAAGGCGTAAAGTCATCTTTATTATTATATACTCACTTATGTTTCCTGACTCCTTGTGATTCAAAGTTTTCACTGACTTACCCATTGTTGATAAAATTATTTGATTCATCCATTTACCTTTTCCTAGGGAAGGTCATATGTCGTGTAAAGTGTTGACTATTCTGTTTTTATAGCCAAGAGAGGGCTTGCAACTTGATTCCACAAGGTAGAAATCAAAGCATTTTCATATCTAATTTAAAAGAGTATTTTCCATGTGTCCCGATCCCAGAAACAGAAGAACTTTCTCTGGGAAGTTCAGTGAAATCTGTCACTCTTTGATTCTTGTGTTGGGAAAATGAATAAAGTTTTAGATCATAAGATGGCCCATGGGACTAAAACGAGCTCCGATCTCTGGCTTAGAAACCCCTCTTATGGGTTCTTCTTGCCCTGTTTGCCATGCGCGTGAAAGAACCACCCCCCCCCCCCCCCCGCCCCAGATATGGAGGCTGACAACTATAAATTACCCTTCCCACTTGCATTCCACGCTCGGATCTTTGGAGAGATGGTCTCCTCTGAGCCTGCCAGTGTTAAATAAATCTCCGATCCACCAAGATCTCCGAGTGCCGCTTGGTTTTTCCGCCAGCATTCCAGCCTGTTTCCATAACACGTTAAGAGTGGAATCGTTAAGATAAATAGTAATGAGTGAGTACTTATCAAGCCCCCTACTATGTGCTCTCATTTTCTCCGAAGTACTTTTCATCCATTAATTCATTGGCTCTTTGTGCCAATCCTATGAAGTAAACACTATTAATATGCCCATTTTATTCTTTCTTTCTTTCTTCCTTTTAGAGAGAGAGAGAGAGAGAGAGTTGGGGAGGGGAGAGAGAGAGAAAGAGAGAGAGAAAGAAAGAATCTCAAGCAGGCTCCACATTCAGCACAGAGGCAAACGTGGAGCCTGGGATCAGTACCTGAGCTGAAACCAAGAGTTGGACACTCAACCGACTGAGCCACCCAGGTGCTCCAATATGCCCGTTTTATTATAGATAAAGAAAGAAACCAAAAAATTAAGTGACTGCTTAGTTCACAGTGCTTTATGGCAAAGTAGCTTTTGAACCAGGGCTTTTAATCACAGCAATAGCTGCCTAATAGAAATACCAGAAGTCTTAGAGAAGTATGGTTGACCTCAAAAATAATAAATATTTGCAGTGAGGACAAGACCGATGCACTCGTGATAGGATGACTAAGACAAAATTTATTCTCATGACTTATGAGCTAAAACATAAAGAAAGAAACCAGAAAGTGGCATTCTTTTGCCTTGATGAAACGAGAGATCTAGGCTCAGAGACATTCGGGGACTGCTTCAGGTCACACAGCTGTTTAGCAGGAGACTCAAGACCAGAGCCCCAAGACTTAGTGCTTGACCTCGGCTCATGGCAAACACCTGTAACTTCAGATCCTTAGTGCAAGAGACACAGTGACTGACTTTTAACCTTGAGCTCTTTCTGCTACTTTCACACATTCCTACTTTGCATACAAAAGATCACCTGCCTGAGCCAACTGAGGGTTGCATCTGAAAAAATTGTGTGTAAATGTGTGTTTGTTTACACATAATGCTTATATATTTCCCTTACAAAAAAGTACGTATCTGGTGGTAAGGAGTTAAACAACAACAACAAAAAAGCATGAATAAAAAAAAAAAAATCCGACCATCCATATAGGGCCTTCTCATTGCTATAATGATATCAGTTGCAACAAGTCCAAGGCCCGACCTCATTACAAGGGTTTAATTGCATTGTTACACGGTCTCACTTCTCTCTGGCCTCTTTCTCTTTATGACAGCTTTAGAAAGGAATTTCAGCTCAAGGTCAAAGGAAATTAATTACTGCTTTCTTAATCTGTGCTCATCTACATTTAGAAAACTTTGGGCTTTCTACCAACATATTCTTGTCTCCTAGTTGTATAGACCCAAACTTATAAAAGTAACACCTCAGACCTTTGTAAAAAAAAAAAAAAGTGCACAGAAGTACTCAAATAGCATGTATTTAATAAGTGTGGATCATATTCCAAGAAAGCACCAGGGGTAGAAGAGAAATTCCAACCATTTAGCAGAGATAGCTGTGCTTTAAAAGTTGAGAATTATCTTACATAGAAAATTGCATCCCATAATTAGACTGAAGGCTATTAAATTGGAGTGTTAATAATGTTAATCTAGTAATGTCAGTAAAAAAGAATGTTCTAAGATAAAAGGACCATGAGTGGGCATATCGATTGGCTGTAGAATGACATAGCTACAGATTTAAACATGGCTTTCTGTGGAGCATTTCCATCTGTAGTTGATTTACGCTTTAGGGGGGAAACTGATTATTTTCATGATTGCATTAACATTCTCAAATGTCCCTTCTTTTCCTTTCTCACATCTTCACTGGCCAAGAAGACACCAAGTCAATGGATGTAAGTCAATGGATATACAGATAAAGGATTGGAAGCCTGCGTTCTATAGGTAATCAATAAATACAAATGTTCCGTCAGAGATGAATGACTCCAAATACCTCTCCCTGGGTATGTTTTTTTTTGCCTATTGAGGGCACTTTTGAAGGTTTGGTGATGGCATGGATCTTGGGATATCTGTATTCTAGTGGAAACTCTGAGGCTCTCCGGTCACGGGGTTGGACGGGTCACTTACCTACTTGATGAACCTTTACTTCTTTTCTAGATGATCTAATGATCTCTAAAGCACCTTCCAGCTTTATGACCCTCCATATTCACTAGTTTCACGTATAACAACAGCCCTTAACAGAGGGGGGGCTATAGATATAGATATATAGCGCGCGGTCTCTGGGGTCAGTCAGCCTGCTTCTAATCTCTGGTCCATCACTTACAGGCTGAATGACTTTGGGAAAGTTTCTCAATACCCCTTTGGCTTCCTCCCCCACCCTCATTTGTCTTTGTAAAGCACACGGTAAAGTTGTTGCACAAATTACATGCTCACAAATACCCATCATGTGGTGAGTGCCTGATTAGCTAAGGTTTACTGGTCTCCAGCTAGATAAACCCATTTTAGCCAACTCAGAGAAAAATGAAATGTATGGATAGGGCAAGGGGTAAGTGTTGGAGTCAATGGATAGCTGAACAACCAGGCCTTCAAAGCATGTGCAGAAAATTTAATATGCACTCAATATGTGTAAAACTGACCTGGGGGTCTTGTTAAAATGCATATTCTCATTCAGAAGGTCAGGGATACAGCCTGAGAATCTGCATTTCTATCAAAGTCTCAGGCGAGGAAATCCTGCTGGTTCCTAGGCCACACTTTAGATAAAGTCTAAAAGAAGGGAAGCCAAGTTAGTCCCAGGGATCTGGGAAGGAAGTACAAGTGGACAGGACCTTTCTTCTCGAGACACGGACATTGCTTTTTGGTTGGAGCTTCCTTTACTATGTTCGATATTAATATTTCTTGGGGAATCTGCAGGCCTCAGCCTGGGTTGCCATACCCCATACGCCCTTAGTGAGTGGAGGAAAGGTGACCTGATTGACAGTTCCTCTAAAGGGAACTGTAATAGGGAAGGGTAGGTTCCCTAAGGTCACAGTTCTCAAAATGTGGCTCCCCAGGCTAGGAGCACTAGAATCAGGTGGGGACTTGTTAGAAATGCCAATTCTAAGACCCCCCACCGCGGACCTACTGAATCAAAAATTGTGAAGATAATGCCTAGCCACCTGAATTTTAATAAGCTCTCCAGAATATTCCAATGCATGCTAAAGTTTGAGAACTATTTCGCCAAAGAAAAATCAAAGTACTCTCACTAGAAGAAGGGAGAACGAATCTTGGGAGGGGCTATGGACCATATTTTAGGATAGTAGCCTGAGTGGACCAATACAGAAGGGCAAAACCAATACGTGCTGCGTATAGATACTTACCGTATGCCCAGCCATGAGCTGAGCAGTTGGTTAAAATGAACACGTAAAATTTCAGATAGTTGGTCTCCTGGGACCACTGGCCTTTGAAAAATAAACATAGTTTTTTTGTTTCCTGATGTATTCATGTACCAAAGATTTATGAAGGGCTACAAGAGCCTGTTGATTCAAAGTTAAACAATAGAAGGCCTTTGCTGTAATACTGCCTAAGGTCCATCGGAGAGACAGATGAATGGTTAACACCCACAGTCTAATATGAACGTCCCACGAGAAAGATAACAGCCATGCAACTTTCGTCAGTTCTGGGGTATGAATGCGATCAGCCAATGCTGCTTTGGTGGATGAAACTGAGTAGTGTTGTTAGCAAACCTGATATCCAGAGGGAGGTTTCAGGCAGAGGAAGCAGCCCACAGTAGGCCTGGGGCTCTACAAGAGATTGGTGTGTATTCAGACGTTATGAGCACATCATCCTGCAAGCCTCCAGAGAGCCAGATCCTTCTGAGGAATGGCTGGAGTTCAAACAGCAGGAGCTGAAGTAAGAGAGTCTTCTGTGGTAATCTGTACTTCAGTCTAAAGCTTGAGGTAAGGGGAGTGAATTAGATTTGATAAAAGCCAGGTTGCTATTTGGATGGTGAGAGAAAGGCATACAGTTGAGAAAGCACCTAGCTTTGGAAGACTCAGCTGCCTTGTCTCTCCCTTAATTCTTTAGGCTTACTCTTATTCTCTCTCTCTCTCTTTTTAATTTTTTAATGTTTATTTATTTTTGAGAGAGGAGAGAGAACATGAGCAGAGGAGGGGCAGAGAGAGAAGAAGACAGAGGACCCGAAGTGGGCTCTCTGCGCATAGAGCAGGGCTTGAACCCACGAACCATGCGATGGTGACCTGAGCCGAAGTTTGACGCTTAACCAGCTGAGCCACCCAGGCACCCCACTCTTATTGTCTTAATACATTTGCCCCCTTACATATCTAAAAATATTCTGTAGCTGACTGCCAAACAACCTTAGTTAATATGAGTGGAACAAATGATGTACAAGTGTGCTAAAATTCAGATTAAAAAAGTGTTTATTGCTCTGAGCACATAGCTTTGTTGTATACTTTCAGTATGTGTAGAGGTTGTGGTACTGAACCATTTTATAATGCTGGTTGGGGTGTTGAGTATGATTTATCATGTTGTCTCAGAATGGTGGGTAAGGGCCAAATTTGAGGGAAAGAGGTGGCCATTGTGCCCCATCCTCAGGGGCCCTCAGGCCCTGTAGCCACCTGCCACAGGCATACTGAGAAGCACTGTTCACAGCACCAGCATGATCATCCACTAGGTGAGTAAAATTTGAGATGCCTGAAAGAATGGGGCTGGGAGGTACTGGTAATTTGCTATTCAGTTGGACAGCCAACTAGCCAGGAGACTTAGTGATCTTCCCTTAGCTTCCAGAACAAAGAAGGGGGGCTTGAAGAAAGATGGTAGTGTACAGAGTTAGAGTGAGATGAAAAGAGATTGCATACCCACCCTTGACAAAGCAAGAAAAAGTGAATTTGGTTAGATAAATTTGGCAGAAAAAAGCTATTGGACCCGTTTTACACAAATAAGTAGAAAACAATGAGGGGGAGTCAAAGCCATGAGAGAAGTCAAATGAAGTTCTACGTCTGTTCAGGGAAGGAAAAGATTATATATTATTGTAGTAGATCAGAATTAGCTTCATGGAAGAGGTGGAATTTGAGCTGCGCCTACAGCATAGGTCAGAATCACACACTTGGGAGTTTGGTGTGAATGGCATTCGGACAAAGAGCAAAGCAAGGTCCAGAGGGGGAAGTGCGTGTTTGTTGACCAAGCAGGGAGTGGTTCGGGTGGAAACTGCAAAGGTGAAATCTAAAACAATCTTGTGTCAGATGGTGGAAAGCCTTGGATGTCATTGTGGGGAGTGTGGGTAGGGGATAATCTGGGGAGGGGATGTCTTCAGACTTGGGCATTGGTATGACCCAAACTAGTCTAACTTGGGCATTGGTAGGACCCAAACTAGTCCTTCTCAACATTCTCATTCCACGATATAGATAAATAATGAAAATTTGCGTATGGTACGCTGGAATAATAGATGAGGTGGCTTTGCTAGAGGTGGACACTCTGGAAGTTTCTGGTGCCTGATCTTCAAAACCCAAGAGTTATAGGGATGGATCTCTCGGAATATCTGGAGCAAACCCATCACGTACTGGTGCCTACTAGGTGCCAGGCATTGTTT
The DNA here is from genome assembly GCF_027475565.1 of Acinonyx jubatus. NCBI lineage: Eukaryota > Metazoa > Chordata > Mammalia > Carnivora > Felidae > Acinonyx > Acinonyx jubatus. Next base: position 15,078,121 of record NC_069386.1, read on the forward strand.
ATTGTTGGGATACCAAAGTGAACGAGACAGAAAATCCCCTGTTCTTATCCTAAGAGAGGAAGCGGACAATAAGCAAAAGAACAAATTGATATGATAAGGCTAGGCAGTGATTGAAGCTAGGTAGAGAAAACACAGAGGAAAGAAAAGAGAGTGGTGGAGCACAGCCAGTGTTCCACCCCCATGGTAGCTTTGGTGAAGTGATGGTATAAGCCCAAGATCTAGAGGAAGAATATTCTAGTAAGAGAGAACAAGGTTTCGGACATTTGGAAGAAACACAGGAAGGGCCACACAGGAAAGAGTGAAGGAGAGACTACTGAGGGATGAAGTTGGGCTTATAGTCAACTTAGAACACGTAGGGCGTGGCAGTTCATGGTAAGGAGTTTGTTTTAAATATCAGGGCAGCACAGAAGAGTTTTGAGCAGTGAAGCGATGGGGGCCAAGTTATTTTTTCAAAAATCGTTTGTGCTGCGGTGTGAAGAATCGATTGTAACGGGCGAGAGAGGTCCGGGTTTGCACTAGGCTGTTGGCAGAGGAGGTGGAGGGAAGGAACTAGATTTCGAAGAGGCTTTAAAAGTCAAGCTGAAAGGAGCTGAGAGGACCTGGGATTGGAACATGAAAAGAAGAGAGATGTCCAAATGAAACACAGAATGAAAGAATCTAGTAGAACATGAAGATAGAAAAGAAAAGAGAGAGGAGAGGGACTAATATTTATTTTACTTTTGCTGTTAAGCTGTCGACTAGTATATTTGCTTTTACCCACAGCATATCATGACATAGAAATAATTCGCTCCCATTCGATGTTGAAGAAATGGCGATTCAAAGCTTTAAGTGGTTACTGTAAGGGAGCTCAAAGTCATGCACAAAGAAAATGGAATAACTGGGACTCGGCCCCAGATCTTCTTGAGTTCTAAGTTAGGTAACAACTTCGCCCACAGGTAGAACAGCTTTGGATCGGTAGAGACAGGGAGGGGTTGAGGGCAAGACATATTGTGGAAGCAGTCAAAGATAACACGGAGACTTGAGGCGTCAGTGACCAAATGGTGGAAACTCTTCAGAACTGGAAAATTGCATGCTTCACCGGAGGTCAAAGAGGGGAGCTTCATGTTTAGCTTTAAACGACTTTGCCAAGGCATGAGCTGATGTGTGAGAAAGGATGATATCATTAGTGCGGTGTTTGGAATGTACCTGTGATGATGATGGGTCACGTGGGTGAATTAGGTTTTGCTAATCACTGATGTTTGACCTCGCTGTATAAGAATCCAGAATTGCCCATTCTGAAGGAAGAGGCCGAATTCCTATAGTAAAGAGAATCTCTGATGGCTCTGTACCAATTTCTTAAGATTTACAAGGAGATCCAAAACTTTGAAGAAATTCCATCCATCCAGCTTGGCTTCGGAAACCATTTCCAACATTTCTAAGTAGTCCCGGTAAAATCCACATACAATCACTTTGTTATCACACACTTTCTGTGTTACTCTAAGATTACTCAGCACACAGCTACTTTGTGACTCACTGTATTCTATTCATCTGCTGAATTCTTGCAGCCCACATTTGATTTAGTCCCCTGGCAGCACCTGAATTTAATGTTGTTCCATCCCACTAATGGTGTCTCCCAGTTGACATGGCAAGCTGACATTTTGTGTATTCCTTGCTGGATTATTTAAAGCTGGGCTGTCCAATATGGTAGCTCCTGGCCACATGTGGCTATTTAAATTAAATTAATAAAAGTTAAATAAAATTTTAAGTTCTGTCCCTTGGTCACAATACTCCCATTTCAAGCACTCCATAGCAACATTTGGCAAGTGCCTACTGTTTTGTGTAGAGCAGATATAGAATATTTCCATCATCACAAAAAGTATTTTTGGATAGCACTGTCTTAAAGCACCAGCGTTTGGCTTATCTTTGTAGGTCCTCTGTTTTATAAATATATCAGCTTTATGAGAACTTCGTCCTTTGGGGCAACTGATCCACAGACACACTGCCAGTCCCCAAATACACACACACACACACACACACACACACACACACCTGTCCCAATGACCAAAGCTCAGGTACTAATATCATTCAGAACAAACAAGAATGTCAAAGTAGCAGCCCATGGTGGTTGACCACTAGATGAAGACCGAGCAAGGGGAAAGTGGCTCGTTAGAGAAGTATTGCAGCTAAATGAGCACATAGAGACAGAGTGGTAGCACCGATGAGAGGGAGGGAGATAAGAGCTATGACGTAGTCATCACATTGGCATTAGCAGTAGAATCTTCGATTCGATTCTTAACTGGATACCTTGAGGAAGAAGGAGGAAATGTGGAACTGGCAACAATGAGTGCCAAGAATCATGCCCAATCTTCAGAATTTAGGAGTGGTTAATATGGGTCAATGAATTTTAAAGCTGATTTGCTTGGAATAGAGACCCAAACCCTGTAGCACCACTGCTCTCCTTTCTACCCAGTGCCAAAGCTGTCTTCACAAACATCTGGATTTCAGCCCCTCTGAAACCTGCTCTTTCTCCTCCTCTGAGCACGATCATTTGCCTAATGATGTTAGGGCTAATGCGCTGGCTGAAAGTCTCAGCCTGTCTTCAGTTCTGACAAATTTCAAGTCAATTATAAACCACTCTAAACAACCAGCCTGAACGTAATACCTGCGGGTTCTCTTGCATGGAGGAACCAAAATATAAAGCAAGATTGATCGATTTCGAAGTTGAGTGTTGTGGTGGTCAACGTTGAATTCTTCGGTTTCTTTTCTTTTTTTTTTTTTTTTTGTTGTTGTTGTTTCGGCAGAAGAATCCAGTTTCTACAATGAAGTTATTAGATTTGAAACTACATTTTTTTCAATGTAAGATTAAAAAAAAATTAAGTTAAATCGCGGATGAAAACTTCCTTTGGGGCAACTCTTTTTAGCTGAGCTTGTCACATTACTTATGGTTGTGGAATCATTTTATCTTAGCTGTTGTTATTTATTGTTGTGATTACTTATTGGCACCCATTCCGTACTAGATAAAGAACGTGAAACCCGGAGAAGTCACTCCCTGGCATTCACAGCCCCAGTGAGAGGCAGACCTGAGATGCAATGAAAATAGCTCGCTGATTCTCTTTTGGGATATTTGCCTCTATTTTATAAAAACTTCAAAATCAGCGCAAAGGGTAGACTGACTGAAAGATCACTCAGAGAAGTTCACATTTAAGAACAACACATCAGTGTCGATGAGTTAGGATGAAATTATTAGAGCATCATGAGTGAAGTATAATTGTAAAGCAAGCTAGCATTTCCTGCACCCGTCAGAAAGCAAAACCCACTTATCAAGACTATATTAAACATATTGGAATAGAAGATGCAAGTGTTGCCACAGTGGGCGTTTCCTGGATATTTGTACGAGTATTTTTAGCTTCCTAAAATAGTAATTAAAAAAAAAAACAACTTGTATTGGTTACATTGAGCAGTTGTATTGATAACACAGGGGCAGGAACTAATTAGGAAAAGAGAAAGAAGAATAATGAGTAGTTGAAATTTAAAGAAGCATTGGTCCCATGACCTTTTCATTGAATTTTTCCGAACACTGCTCCTCACTCGTGTGTCCGTGCTCCCCTCCAGAATGAGTTCATTACCAATAGCTAACTGGTCTCCTAGTCCCTTGTGTTTCCTTTTCTTGAAGCTCTCATCCCTTTGTATTATCGTTTTCTCTGGTCTGGGGCCACCACTCCCCTGTAAACCTCTCCATGACAGATTTGGGTCTCCAGCCTACGCCAATGGGTGAGGTACATAATAGAATCTCAATAAGCACTTGATGGGTAAATAGATAATTAAACCCCATTTATTACCCTTAGTTATAGGGAAAGGATTCTCTTTAAAGATGGTTTTGATCATGTGGGCAAAAATAGATCATCTGACCCACCCAGGAGTCTTGATAATCTCTTACCTGTTGAGGGAGTTATCTGATACTTAGAGTCCGTGTCTTGAGTCTCTCTCTGTCTCTGGGGCATGCCCTGCACAGAGCAAGTCTCTTTGCAAGGCTTACTTAGCAAACACTTGGGAGAAGATGCCAGAATTAAGTCATAATGGTACATAGCAAAATATTCCTCTCTCCACCCTTCTGTCACTCTCAACAGTTGTGTTTTTGTGGGTTTTTTTCTTTTTCTATTTCTTAAATCTGAAACACCCTGCAAGTGACAAAATGAAAACCTATTCATAAAACTAGGGTCTTGCCAGGTTAGACACTTGGGTCAAGCAACATAATTCTATTTACCTGCAGTTTATAATTTACTGTGAAATTAATGCTATGGCATGTAAGGCCACTGCCACATAAAGGTAATTATTAACCTAAAGAAAAATCTGAATTTCCTTTTTGCTAACATGACAGGATTGAAACCTTTTCATATGTGAAGTTTACATGTATTTCACTTCTGATGATTGAAAAAAAGAATCTTGAATGAGGTTGACTGTATGGTTCAATCATTGGCCAAATTTGAATATACTTAAAAAGAATAAAGAGGGGGATAGATATTTCACTTTGTTTAAAAGTCCTCTTGATTCCTGGGCACTGAATAACATGAGACATTGGTAACTTTCTAAAGGGAGGCTAGTAGTTAATCCAGAAAGTGCCCCTTATTTTTTTTCTGTGCTATATTAAAAAATACATTTTTTTTTTTTTTGGTAGAATCATCATTAACCTTGGCATTCAGACTATTTCTTAGTTCGGATAGGAAACATCTCAAGTGTTTTCTGTTTTGAGATAGCTTCTACCTTCCATTTTAAAGGGGTCCTAGATGGGGCTCCTGGGCGGCTCAGTCGGTTCAGTGTCTGACTCGTGGTTTCAGCTCAGGTCATGATCTCACAGTTCATGAGTTCAAGCCATGCTTCAGGCTCCATGCTGACAGCACAGAGCCTGCTTGGGATTCTCTGTCTCCCTCTCTCTCTGCCCCGCCCTTGCTTGCTCTCTAGCTCTCTCTCTCAAAATAAATAAATAAACAAACTTAAAAAACATTAAAAAAAATTTAAAGGGTCCTAAATCCTTTTATCAGATTCCTTTCTCTTCATGAAATTTCTTGAATTTGTGACCGTTTCTGCTTGTTACTTAAGTCTTCATCTCCATCATTCTCCCTCGTGCTTTGTATCCTTGAGATATTTTGGAGACAGGCATGAAGAAGGGAGATGAGTTAATTCAGATTAAAGTCGAGTCCCACAATCTCTAAGGATTCCTCAGGCCCTCTCTGTACAGTTCTTTTGGCTTCAGGCAACAGACCAAGATGAGAAGAAATACTCCCTCTGCTTGGAATATTCTAGGCTGGCTCTTTCAAATAGTTAAGAGTATACACACACACACACACACACACACACACACACACATACACACAAGATTTGGTGAGGAAAAGATTCACTGAGAGGGAAATGTTTAAATCAAATCTCATCAGTAATCAAGAAAATGTAAATTAAGATAATAAAATGCTGCTTTACCCAACAAGAAACAAAGTATTAAGGAAAAGGTGGGTGTAATATTCTTAGCTGTAGAGCAGAGAGTCACTTTTATTCAGAATCGGTGGTAAATTAAATTAGCACTGCCCTTTTAGAGAATACCAGAATAATAACTGTCAACACTTTACATATCTATACTTTATGAATAGTAATTCTTTTTCTAGATATCCAACCTAAAGAAATATCCATATATTTGCACAAGCGTGTGCATATCAAGGGTCTGCATAATCATATTGTTTGTCAAGATTAAGAAATGGAAACGAGCCCATTGTGTACAACAGCTGTTTACATGGCTCCCAGTGATGGCTGCCTCCTGGTGTTCATGTCCTTATGGAATCCCCGCCCTTTGCGAGTCAGCAGGACCTGGTGACTTGCTTTTAAGAACTCAAATGTGGCAAAAGTATCGAATGGCACTTCCAGGATTAGGGTTCAGACTTTGCCTTTTATTTTATTTTATTTTATTTCATTTTATTCTTTTTTGCTTTCAGGTTCTCTTTTGCTCTTCTTGCCTGCTCCAAGAGAAGTTGGCTACCATGTTGCAAGCCACGCTTTGGAGAGAATGTGGGGCAAGGTAGTGATGACCTTGGCCAACATCCAGCAAAGAAGGACCTGAGATTTGCCAACTGTAATGTGAGGGAGCTAGGAGGTGGATGAGCCCGGAGATGACTGCAGGTCTGGTCAACACTATGAATGCTGCCCTTGTGAGACCCTCAGTCGCGGGGGCCAGCTAAACCACGCTTGAGTGTCTGAATCACAGGAACTGAGATAATGAATGTTTATGGCTTTTAGCTGTGAAATTTGGGGGCAATTTGTTACTCAATCATAGATAATTAATACATCAATCAGTAGACTAATGCTTAAAGAAATTATGGTAATTCTATACTGTGGACTATTCATCAGCATTTTAAAAGTATGGTGTATCTCTTCATGCATTAATGTAGAAGGATTCTTAAATTTATTGTTAAAAATAATAAAGTTGCAAAACCATATGTGCAGTAGGACTCCATATAATTAAGAAAGCAAACTTCTGTATATCTATAAGTAATGATACATGCTTCTAAATCCAGAGAAAAGGTTTTGAAAGAAAAAAGGCAAAGTTGATTTGGGAAGGGGAATTTTTACATAATATTCTATTGTGTATGATCACTTGACATTTTTAAACAATTCTTTTTCATTTTATTTTTTAGAGAGGGAGAGAGAGAGTGAGCAGGGGAGAGGGGCAGAGAGACAGAGAGAGAGAGAGAAAGGAAGAGAGAGAGAGAGAAAATCTAAAGTAGGCTCCATGATTAGCATAGACCCTGGGACCCAAGACCTGGGATCATGACCTGAGCTGAAATCAAGAGTTGGACACTCAACCGACTGAGCGACCCAGGCATCCCTAATTACTTGAAGTTTTTAAAGCAAGAATGTATTCACACATTACTTATATAAGTAGGTAATATATAAATAATAAGTAATAAATAAATAAGTAATATATAATAAATGCTTATTATATACTTACATATATAAGTACTATATTTAAATTCTTTTAAAGTCTATTTGGAAATGTGATTATAAAATTTAAAAAAGCCTAAAAATAAACTGCCCACCTACTACCCAATTATAACCTTTTCTATGTCCATTCCTTTTCCATTCTTGTTTTCCATCCCCCTCCCTTCTCACGCAACATGAGTGTAGATAAAGATGTAAGATATGTTTGAACAGCATTGACATCAACTGTGCATGTGATTTTATGACCTTTTTTTCCTTAATATATAGTAAACATTTTCCATGTCACTAAATATTGTCCAACAACATCTGTGTTTAATATCTACAGATTATTTCAACATATGGTTATACCTTAAGTTAATTACTTAATTAACCTGTTATTGTTATACATTTGGGTGGTTTTCAATTTTTCTCTATTACAAATAATTCTGTGATTAATGTCTTCCTTGATTCACCTTTGTGCAGTCAATGTTTATGGCCTTGGCATTAATTTTTTTATAAGGGAAATTGTTGGATCAAAAAGCGTGCAATCAACAATTTAGGCTTTCTATACATTTTGCAAAAAGATAACAGTGATAGCACTCAGTAGAATAGTAACGGAAAGACTAAAACCAGTGGTACAATATCATGCTGCCCAACTTAAACACTGGCCACTTTCTTCACTGTTGTGTTTACTACAGAAAATAATGGTGATGATGGTGATGATATTTATTCAGCAGGCCAGCATAACAAACATCCAAAAGAAAGGGGAAAGCATAAGACACATCCTAGACATTCTTTTTTCCCCTAACATCAATAAAAATAATATTTATTTATTATTTTTTTAAATGTTTTTATTTAGTTTTGAGACAGAGAGAGACAGCATGAGCAGGGGAGGGGCAGAGAGAGAGGGAGACAGAATCCGAAGCAGGCTCCGGGCTCTGAGCCATCAGCACAGAGCCCGGCGCGGGGCTCGAACCCACGGACCGCGAGATCGTGACCTGAGCTGAAGTCGGACGCCCAACCGACTGAGCCACCCAGGCGCCCCAATAAAAATAATATTTAAAAAGAATTCTGCTTACAAATGACTTTCAAAATTTAAGAATCATGGTGATGTTTGTCTTCAAAAAGAATTTTTAGTTAAAGGGGGATATAATGTCTTCATTTGTAGCTTGTGTGTCCTTGTAGTGTTTATGACAAGTTCTTGAAGGTACCAACTCATACATTAACTCGTACATAAATGTATACACTAATATATACAATTTTTTTTTTAATCGCACTTGAATTAACTCTTTAAGACCAATCAAGTGTTTAGTTCACTGAAGTAAGACTTCTTGAAATAGTAGTCTGGCTATCAAGAATAGTTGAGGGAAGTTAAAGATGAGAGACTTATGATTTCTAGACCTCTGAAATTAAATCACTTTTGAAGCAAGAGTTTACAAATGTAAATACATATGCAATAAAATATATATAACATGTATAAGATGTAAAATACACGTCATAATATGAATATGAAATATAGAAAAATGATATATAAATAATATAATATATAAAATATACAGTATATAATAAAATAAATATATACATATAATAAAAGCAACCACATACTCCCGTTCTCCATTGTATTAGGAATCAAAGAGCCATAACTAGAAAAGGGTTGACTTTGACCTTGTTCTGACAAACCTTTGCTCCAAGAGCAGTTAACAATGGCAGTCCAGAAGAGCCAATCTTTTTGTGTATCATACATAAGCTCAACAGGCATTAATTGATGTTAAAACCAAAACTTTAGTAGAAGATATTGTTATCATTTTTTGGTTGTTGTATACAAAAGAGATTCCTTTGTGGGATTCTGATATACATACTTTAAAGAGGCATGGTTTTTGTGTGTTTGTTTTAGAGTTTGAGAGAGAGAGAGAGAGAGAGGGCACGAGCAGGGGAGAAGGGGTAGATAGAATCTCAAGCAGGCTCCGCATTGAGCATGGACACAGGGCTTGATCCCATGACCCTGGGATCCTGACATGAGCTGAAATCAAGAGTCAGATGCTCAATCGACTGAGCCACCCAAGTGCCCCAGATGCATGACTTTTATTGAAGTCTCCAGAGGATCTAGTAAATATTAGACAGGTACAAATAAATAGTCAAACAAAGGTTTTACTGGTTAAAATAGCATTTGAAAATCCATGAATAAAATCAGGGTCCATATTTTACAGATCAAAGATAGAAGGCTAGAGAAATTTGGTTTCTTACCCCAGGCAACAAAACCAGTTTGTACCAGCGTCAGAACTAGAATTTAAATCTTCATCTTGCTCTCCACATTAGGTTTCATCCATGAATATAATCACCACCTGTTGTTTCATGAACATTGTTCCTCTTCAGTAACATTACATGACCTTCTGGTAGCAGGGTAGGTATAGGAATTTCCCAGTGTCTGGCTAGAGCTCAAGATGAGATTTGTAGTAATTTTTCAAAGGTTAGTAAGCTCGAACACTACCATGCTTGCAGACTAATGGCAATATCAACGTTTGCTTCCTGATAGGAGGCAATCAGGAAGCGCTCTTCTAGTGAAATTTCTATCCCCAAGGCATAGGTAAGGTAGGCTGCGCGTTCTGCATAATGTCCAGCTCAGAGTGATATAAGATATCCAGAGTTTCATGATGGCCTTGGACGTAGGAAGAAACTCCAACATCTAAAGGAACCTTGGCAGTCCAAGTTTGTACTTAATAGGGACGCCTGATGGCTCAGTTGGTTAAACATCTGACTTCAGCTCAGGTCATGATCTCAAGGTTTGTGGGTTCGAGCCCTGCATCGGGCTCTGTGCTGACAGCTCAGAGCCTGGAGCCTGCTTCGGATTCTGTGTCTCCCTCTCTCTCTGCCCCTCCCCAGTTTGCACTCTAACTCTCTCTCAAAAATAAATAAACTTTAAAAAAAAGATTGTACTTAATAATTCTAAGAGGCAAGGAGAAATATTTTTGGGTGAGGAAAAGGGAATTTGAATGACTATGCTTGCCTTTAAAATAATGAAAAGAGCTAGTAAGTAAAAATCACAATATGATAGAACTAGAGACTTCCTTAAAGATACTTTTGCAAATGAAACATGGAGACTGCCTAGAAACGGACTTAGAAATAAATTTCAGTTCTTTGTATTTTATTTGTAGTGCATTTTCTGCTCCCTACATAGGACATAAGAATTATTCTTCCTTTCCAACCAGTTTTGGGTAATTCCTCTTTGTAGTATAGCCAATTACATCTGGAAATCTCCCTTGGCTCTAATAAAGGGTGAACACAATCTCTGCTACTCATGAAAACAATTAAACTTAAGTGAGCGTTTCTTTTAAGACTCAACCTTTGTTCCCATATATGATTTGAAGTCATACACTGCCATGACTTCAAATGTGACATTTGAAGTCCATTCTGGGCTGCCACCTTGAGTCACATTTGAAGTTAGATGCTCCAGAACTGGAACCATTGAAGGCTTACCCTTCACTGGTAGACAGAACCTCACCCACTTCAATGAAGTGACTGAGTGACTGAGCCCAATGTGGGCTGAGGTGCTAAGAGATCGTATTCTAAGATGTCGTTCTTGGTAACATCCAGAATCATTCAAGGTGGTCAAAGGACAATTCCAAACAGTCCTGCTTCCGTGACTTCTTTGGGCCTAAAGAGTTAACCAAGAAGGTCAGTATGTGTGATATTTGATGTATATGATATGACATCATAGGACTTGTCTTAAATGCATGCGCACACACACACACACACACAAACACACATTGCTACAAATCAAGTAAAGAGAAGAAAAAGGCAGTGGACACTCAGGAGTAGGTACACCAATCCCAGGCAAGATAAGGAATAGGGAAATAATGCAGAATTACCAAAATATGTAGATATTGTATCTTATATCTGATTCTTCATTTTTCTCATCCCTTTCACCTCTAACATAATACTCTTAAGAAGTTAGGTAAGAATGGAAACATCTCCCATATCTAAGACCAGTTTAAAAGATACCAAGTATAGGGGCACCTGGCTGGCTCAGTCGATGTGGTGGACTCTGAATTTCATCTCAGGTCATGATCTCATGGTGGTGAGATCAAGCCCCACATCAGGCTCTGCACTGCGTGTCTGCACTGGGATTCTCTTTCTCTGTCTCTTTGTGTCTCTCTGCCCCACCCCCTCCCCCCACCCGCTTGTGCTCTCTCTTTATCTCAAAATAAATAAACTTAGAAAAAAAATATTCCAAGTAGAGCTGTCTGAATGGAACCAGAAGATACAAGGAACTCTAAACAATAAAGAGAATCAGTGGGGCAGGGCCAGATTGTGGAGGACTTTGAAAGCCAGGAAGAAGCTTCTGAATGTAATACTGAAGATCACAAGAATTCATGTGTAGGTTTGTTCTGTAACTTTTTAATAAAAGAAATGATTAGCTAAGAAGTTTGTTTGATAAGGACATGTTGATTCTATTGTTATATATATATATATATATATATATATATATATATATATACAGTGACTATACAATTAGGAATTTGAACAAGCCAGAAAATGGGTTGGGATTTTGGATAAGAATGATAGCAAAGCGTAAGGGCAAGTCAAGAAAAGGATGTAAAGAATCAAGAGGATTTTAGGTAGATGGAACATAAGGATGAGTGGGAGGTGATATGTATTTAGGATTAGAGAGACCTGGGTTAGCTACTGGTTGGTTCTACTGTGTACTAGCTTTGTGCCCTTATTCACTCTGTCTGAGCCTTAGTTTCTTCACTTGTAAAATGAGAATGATAATAATAATACCTACTCCTTGGGCTAGTTGATATGAGGTGTTGTAATGTGTGCTAAAATACCCAGTCCAGTGCCTGGCACATAGCTAGTGTTCAAAGTTACCGGTAAATCTTTGAGGAATTAAGACGGATAAGTGATCACCCCATGCTTTCTCATCTGGGAGTCTGATGGAATGAATTGTAGACAGAATTGGGATAGTTGAAAACAAGGGGCCTGCATATGGAACAAGGAAGGAAGACAGTGAGGGAGAGCAAAAGGATAATTGGTTATTTTAGAATGGGAGATCTTTGTTGAGGATTGATTCAGACCAAGACCATTGGGATCAAGAGATGCAAATACTCTTGGGGCTGGAGGGTTGCTGGAAGCTGATGTGGGGGTGGCTGTGGGACACGGTCCTGGAGATGTCCATTAAGGCCATCAGAGAATATCACCGGGGGTGTAGTGACAATACAGACAAGCCATTACAGTATGGGAACTCAGATGAAGTTCAGGACAGAGTAAATATAGAAAATCGGAAACATTGGACTAAAGTGTAGGTTAAAAGAACCCACAACTGATTTAAAGATTTATGAGCAAGGGGGCCTGGGTGGCTCAGTCAGTTGAACACTGGACTCCTGATTTCAGCTCAGGTCATGATCCTGGGGTCGTGGGATCAAGCCCACGTTGGGCTCTGTGCTGAGTGTGGAGCCTGCTTAGATTCTCTCTCTCTCTCTCTCTGTCTCTCTCTTTCTCTCTCCCACTGCCCCTCTCCCCCCGCTCACTCTCTCTCTCGAAAATATAAATAAATAAATAAATAAATAAATAAATAAATAAGTAATAAATAGCTTCATGAGCAGTTTACAGAATGGCAAATATTGATGCTATAGAATTCCTGGATCCCCTTAGGAAGACTAAAGAAAGAAGATTAAGAATTAATACCTATACCTAACACAGCACATCAAACGATCAAGAGTAATTCTCAAAGAAAGAAGAAGACAGGCTTCTCAACACTGAATTGCTTATGGTGTTAATTGCTTAAAAGTAGGAAAAGTCCAGAAACCTACAAGCTAATTGAGGGGATAATAAGAACAGAAAGAAACATCTTGCAAGTGGATTCCGAAGTTACGTGCAAAAGAATTATTTTTATTTTTTCATATTTTAAAATCTTTGAAATCAGGATATATCTTATAATTTAAAAAGTAATTGTCAGTGTATTTCCTTTCTTAGTGGTAGATTACATAATGGCTCACCTTATAATCAGTGGCTTCTTACATTCACTTAAAGAGATTATTTTGGTTTTGCTTTTACATATGAAAGGATGGAGGCATTCAATTATAAAGTGTGCAGTTAGGAAAGAAAAGGGAATATATTGAATTTGTCATGCAATCACTGGAGAACACACTTTTTTTTTTTTTTAATTATACAAGACATTTATCAAGAGTATCCATGTTTTGGGCAAGATAGTAAATGTCAGTAAGAAGTAAATGGTTAATATCACAAAGAACATACATGTTCTCTGATCAATGCTATAATTTAGAGATGACTAAGAAAAAAATAGTGGGGCACCTGTAGGCTCAGTTGGTTAAGTGTCCGACTTCAGCTTAGATCATGATCCCACGGTTCACGAGTTCAAGCCCTGTGTCGGGTTCTGTGCTGACAACTCAGAGCCTGGAGCCTGCTTGGGATTCTGTGTCTCTCTCTCTGCCCCGCCTCTGCTCACACTCTCTTTCTCTCAAAAATAAATAAACATTAAAAAAACAAAAAAAAACAAAGAAAAAAATAGTCAAAGATCCCCACATGTTGGGATATGCAAAACAATCCTTTAATAATTCATGGGGACAGGAAGAAAGCATAAAGGAAATTTAAATATATTTAGATGTGAACACTAAAATAGTAAAGATCAAATTGCATGGGCATCAGATAAGGCAGTACTTAAAGGAAAATATGTGGCTCGAGGCGTTACATCATAAAAAATAAATGCTGAAAGTTATTTAGCTAAGCATTCAGCTTAACAATTTGGACAAAGAACAGTAAAGTAAGAAAAATAGAAAGATGGAAAGATAAAATTAGAAATTAATGAAATAGAAAACCAGAAAAATAGAATTAATCAAAAAATAAACTTTGACTAATATCGATTGAGGAAAAAAGTGTAATAAGAAAGACAATATAGGGGCACCTGAGTGGCTCAGTTGGTGAAGCATCAGACTTCGGCTCAGGTCATGATCTCACGGTCCGTGAGTTCAAGCCCCGCGTCGGGCTCTGTGCTGACAGCTCGGAGCCTGGAGCCTGCTTCGGATTCTGTCTCCCTCTGTCTGCCCCTCCCCTGCTCATGCTCTGTCTCTCTCTGTCTCAAGAATAAATAAACGTTAAAATAAAAAAAATTAAAAAAAAAGAAAGACAATATAGAATCGATATAGAGGTAGAAAACAACCCACGGAATAGGGTATAGAACTTAGCAACAGGCTAATGCATGTATGAAAACATTACATGTAACAAGGTTGATATTGTCCATTCGTGGCGGAAAAAGAATAATTCAAAAACGAGTACTGGATCTTTTTTTTTTTTAAATAAAAACATTAAATAGGCTCACAAAAGTCAATTCTAGGTAAGTTAAGGATTTAAAAAGCAAAACTTTAACTATTTGGAAGAAAGGATAGGTAAATATCTTAACATATTCAGATAGAGAATGCTTTCTTAAATTTCTTAAATGACAAGGTATAAAAATAAAAGAAAATGTTGATAAATTTGGCCACGTGAAAATAAAAATATCACGAGGTGAAAGGTAGTGTAAAAATGTTTAGAAAATATACATTAGAAGAGTTTTGCAACCTCTCCGACCAAATAAAGGCTTATTGTCTAGAGTAATCGGAAAATCCTGCAAATCAAAAAAAATCAAATTAATGGGAAAGCGGACTAACGATATACCGGAAAACATGCGTGACTAATAAACACATAGCGAGATGCTTACCCTTATGTTCTGATCAAGGACGTGCAAATTAGAATCACAAGAGGACAACTATTATGCAGCCAGCCGATGTTCGAAACTCAAAAAGCCAATACAAAGTTTTGGTGAGGATCTAGAGCAAAAAGAACCATTTCTTTGAAGAATGATTGGGCAATACTCGGTAAAATCAAAGACATAAGATCAAAGACTTTGCTTCCAACCACTTTCAGCTCTGGGTTTGGAAGGGCAGTTCTCAAAATTTAGCTTACATCATGATCGCCTGGAGGGCTTGTTACACTCTGCTCCTGTGACCTTAGAATTTGCATGAGGAGTAAGTTCCCAGATAATGCTGGTGGTGCTGGTCTCAGGACCACACTGAGAACCCCTGCCCTGGAGATCTGGTCTGACAAGAGCCCAGGGAGACAAGCATAAGAGTATTCATTGCATCGGGACGCCTGGGTGGCTCTGTCATTAAGCGCCAGACTCTAGACTTCCGCTCAGGTCATGATCTCACGGTCGGTCTGTGAGCTCGAGCCCCTCACTGGGCTCTGCGCTGACAGTGCTTGGGATTCTCTCTCTCCCCCTCTCTCTGCTCCTCCGCCACTCGCCCTCTATCTCTCTCCCAAAATTGATATTTAAAGCACAAGTAAAAATGTAAAAATGTATGGTGAGAAGAATATATAAATTTGTGTAGCAATAAGAGAACCACCCCAGGATGGTGATGATCTCTGGGCAGGGAAGAGACAGCAGTGAATCTGGGGAAAACACACAAGGGGCCTTGACATACTGATGATGTCTTATTTATTTATTTTTGTGGCATAAAAGACTAAAGCAAAATGGAAAAAATGATGAGATCAGGTGGGTACGTGGTCGTTTGTCGTATTGTTTTCTAATTTTTTTTTTGGTGTCTTTGAAATATTTCATAATAATACTAATTTGAATGAAGATAGAAATAACTAACTAAACTCAGAAGCCTGTTAGCTCCCAGACAGAATATTCGGGTTGGAAGGACTTTTAATTTGACTCGATGTAGAGTTTCTTTAACGCTAAAATGTCAACAAAAGAAGAAAAGTAACAAAACTAGGTATTTCAGAGAAAGACAGAAAGACTGGTCATCTAGCAAGTTCAGAGTACCTTTGTAACTAATATTAGCCTCTACTTTCATACACTGTATTTAAACTCATTTAATCCTCTCAGCAACTCAAAAATAAGCAGAAAGGAAGTTGTTATTCCCATTTTACATGTGGGGAAACTGAGGCTTAAGGAGGCTAAGGCACCAAATCGCCAAATAAATGCCGGAGCCTGGGCAGCCACCTGGGCCTTCTACAACTGGTCTCTAACCTTCAGGTAGGCATCCGGAGATGTAAATATCCTAATCAGTCATCTTCCAGCTGAGTTGGGAATGTAACTTTTTCCTGCCAATCTATTTCGACTCTCATAAAAAACTCAAAGGATTCCTTGTTTATTAAAATGCTGTCGGCCAGGGAGCTTTCCGTGGATGTCATGTTCTTGGGTTTTTTACAAGCTCCTGGAGGCAGTGATGCAGCTGAGGGCTAAAGCCTGGATTTTGAGGTTTGTACGGTCTGTTTTCAAGTCCTTATTCCATCACTCACTAGCTGTGTGACGCAGGCAATTTTATTAGCGTGGAGGAACCTCAGTTTCCTTATCTGTAAAGTGGGACCACCTCACTGGTGGGGATTGCCTTGTGTGTGTGGGGGGGGGGGGCGGGGGGCGCAGCTCAGCGCCTGGCGTGTGAGAACAGCTCAAAAAGTGAGTACCATTTGTTGAATAGTTACGACTCTTATTGGTTCCATATTGATGCTTTATTAAATGTATTCTTTTTCTCTCATTCCATCTGCCCCCGACCAGGGGCTCTGTCAATCTTAGTATCTCCGGCACTAAAGGTAAGCACGGATGTCCGTGTCTCATCAGTTGATTTCTGTCATTTCAGGATGGAGGAGGGGATGGGGAGCGAAGAGGGAGAGGGGAAGGGAGAGGAAGAGAAATTACTGCAGTTTTTCAGTTCAGCAAAATGCTTGAACAGTTACCAAGTATAAGAAGCGGCACAATGTGGAGGCAGGCGGTTCATGATATGTATTGAAAAATCTGACCCACGCTGAGAGCATTTCTTCAAAACAACGTAAGGGGCGCCTGGGTGGCTCAGTCGGTCGAGCGTCCGGCTTCGGCTCAGGTCACGATCTCGCGGTCGGTGAGTTCGAGCCCCGCGTCGGGCTTTGTACTGACAGCTCGGAGCCTGGAGCCTGCTTTAGCAGGCTATCATTGTATTATTATTATTATTATTATTATTAATTATTATTATTGGAATAGCAGGGAGACTCATCAGTCTCTCTCTCTGCCCCTCCCCCACTCATGCTCTGTCTCTGTCTCAGAAATAAATAAACATTAGAAAAAATTAAAAAAAAAACAATGTAAAAAACAGCTAGCTTGTACTTTGTGTAATCATCATTGTGATTTCCCACTGGCTTAATGTCCCTGGATCTTTGCTTACGCTGTTTCCTCTTCCTGGTGTGCCTCTTCTGCCTGGAAAATCTAACTCTGGAGTCAAAAAACTAATTCAGGGATTTCTTGAGCCAACTCTGGCCCCCAGTGGAACTGATGAGTCTCCCTGCTGTTCCAATAATAATAATTAATAATAATAATAATAATAATAATAATAATAATACAATGATAGTAAGCTTCTATCTAAACACTTTATCTAACAACTCATCAATCTTCCTCATAACCATCAAAATCTCCCCAGTGTAGGGTTTCTCCAACCAGATCCGGTAGAATACTTATTTTTCCTAAGAGGTCAGCAGGTAAACCTGGAAAATAAAAGGAAAAAACAGGCTAGTTTTGTTTGCCAAAAAAGTCTTGGATAGCATAATAGTCACAATTTCAAGGCTCTGAGAAGTCCTGTAATAAGGAAACCTGTTTAATTTTGCTTCTCACAGAGTTTCCCAAAGAAAAACATGCCCAGATTCCGATTTTACCTTGTTCTTTTTTTCTTCCTCTTCTCCTTATCCACTTTTCCCCACCCCTTCTCTTCCTTCCCCATTCTGACACACGTTGGGTAGACATGTTCCAGTGCCCACATGTAGTTTTGTACTTACCTATCTATAGAGTATTTCTTTATTTTTTAAAAAATCTTTTTAGTGTTTATTTTTGAGAGAGAGAGAGAGAGAGAGAGAGAGAGAGAGAGAGAATGAGTGGGGGATGGGCAGAAAGAGTGGGAGACACAGAATCTGAAGCGGGTCCCAGGCTCTGACCTGGAACCTGATGTGAGGCTCGAACTCATGAACCAAGAGATCATGGCCTGAGCAGAAGTTAGGTGCTTAACCTACTGAGCCCCCCGGGCACTCCAGTAATTAACTTTTTTCTATATATATTTCCTGTGCTAGCCTGTGAGCTTTTCTTTCTTTCTTTCTTTCTTTCTTTCTTTCTTTCTTTCTTTCTTTCTTTCTTTCTTTCTTTCTTTCTTCAAGCTTATTTATTCATTTGGAGAGACAGAGAGAGTGAGTGGGGGAGGGGCTGAGAGAGAGGGGGAGAGAGAGAGAATCCCAAGCAGGCTCCATGCTGACAACCCTGATGCTGAGCTTGAACTCACGCAACGTGAGATTATGACCTGAGCCAAAGTCGAGAGTTGGTTGCTTAATCGACTGGGCCCCCCCGGACCTCCCCCGGCCTGTGAGCTTCTTGAGGATGAAACTGTGTCTCGTTGTTGTGTCACTAGCTCTGTTCACTGTGACAAGATGGCCGTGTGCAGGTTTCTTATCAGGCTTCGTTCAGGAATGTGTTCCTCAAAAGGGAAAAGTGGGCATCGAGAAAAGCTGACCTACAGGACGTTGGTGACTGGTTGACCAAATGTGCCAAGACCAGACCCCAAACGAGAAAGACAGCTAGAAGGACATATGAGAAAGTTTGGGCCAAAGAGGGGAGGTAAGAGGTGTAATGTCACCTGTTACTGGCACCATTGGCCTAGAATCGCCAATCTGGCCTGTTAGTAAAACAAAACAAAACAAAAGTCCGTGGAACGCTGGCCATCACATAAATACCTGGGAGAAGGATGCCTCTCTTCATGAAAGAGTCCAGAAGCCAAGACAGATGCCTCAGAAAGCATGTGGGTTGGCAAAGCCAATGGTTGGTCTATGGAGGGCCCGTTGGCGATCTAAAGGTGTAAGGCCTTTTGGCAGTTTGGTAGCTTGTAATGCGGACCCGGTTGCGAGAAGAGTGGCCCAACCAGGGAGTCTCGACTAGAAAGCCCTTGACATCTGGGACTTCAGAGGCCTACAAGACCGAATTCGCTGAAAGAAGCCATTCCAAAAATAATCTTGTTACATGGGACGGCAGAACAATATTCTTTCCTGAAGCAGCTTTGATCGGAGAAGGCATGCCTCGGAGGTGTTTATTATCTCCTCCTCAAAGACTGTGAGTAAAACTACAAATGCTTTTTGGAAATTAAAGCCACAGGTTCCCAAATATGAAATATTTGGAACGCTGGTTTAACAATTTCTACGTTCTAAGTGTTCTATGTATTTTAACTCACTGCGTCCCCACAGTGACTTCATGAGGTAGCAATGATTATTATCCCCATTTTTACAGCTGAGGAAACCGAGGTACAGAGATTTCAGTAACCAGCCCGAAGTTGTACAGCTAGTAGTTGATGGAAGTCAGGTTGAAATCGTTGCTGGTTTTGTTTCTATCATTGACTGCACTTTTCCTGCACTTGCATGGTGAGCAACATTTTCACAGTTTAGGGTTGGGTTCCACCTGAGTAGTTTGAGACTGTTGTGTTGTTCTGCATAGCTGCTGGAGTTATAAAACGATGACAATTGTGAAGGACGCCTAAGAGATTTACAACCGTAGGGCAGTGGACATAAGTGTTAAAGCAAACGTGAATCTTGGAGGAACTGGGAGAAAATCTATGCATCTCTTGGTCCTTGTAAATCTCACCTCTTGTGGAGTAGGACGGGGTGGTGGAGGGAACAGACAGTGGAATATATGAGATCATGGAAACTGATTCTTTCATCAGGAACTCCACTGCCCCCTTGAGAGGTCACCTGCCATGTGCAGAGGGCGTGCAAGGCTTAGGTGCACGACTGGCATCAATTTACCCATCGGAGGCTTCATATCCAAGAGCCCATGCGCACAGATAAGCACAAAAGTCGTAAAACATGAAAAAGGAATTAGAAAACGAGACTTTACATCCACCTTAGGGACTTTGAAGCCAGGTGATGGCAGAATGGGTCTCCCGGCTGGAATCTGAGGAGGGGGCACTTTGGTGTGTAGATCTGGGGCAACAGATATTCCTTGTGTACGAGGCAGAGTGAAGCCAAGTCCAGAGGGGAGAAAATGATACACTAGTTAGAGAATGGGGAGCAGCCCTGTTCAGAGACAGGGTTTGGAGAACGGATGGGGAAGTAGGGACGTCTCCAAAGGGGCTGCCTTCCAATGTGTGGGAAACCGCATCTAAAGCCACTCGTAACGTCTCTTTGAGGCAGGTTTCAAATGCCTGGCCCATAGCAGGTGCTCAGCGAGTGTTTGCTGACATAATGAATGGATCCCACAACGCAAAAACGTGAAGGGGTTTTGTGGCATCTCAGGACCGCCTACCCGTCAATTAGCCTGAGATCAAATAGCAAACATGGCTATAGAACATGTGAGCCCTCAATTCCTGGACCAAATTTTGGACGCTAAAACGTTGGACTCACTCTTTGGGAGTGGGTGAAGATGGCCTTGGGCACCTGTAGCATGATGTCTAATGTCTAGCCTATGCCTGCTGATGGGAACTACCTTTCTTTGGGCTGTGTGCGGTCTTTTCTTGTTTAAAGCCATGAGAACTACAGACCCCAGGCCCCAGTATCTTGGATTTATCCACATATCCATAAAAGCCTAGCAACCAAAGGTATTATCTTTATTCAGAAGAAGTAGGGCACTTTTAAGGTTCACAAATATATATATATATATATATATATATATGTATACTGGGTTCTGAAATGGTCATTTTTCCCCCCTCAGCTATGCCATTATAGTGATCAGCCAAGCTCTGGCAAGGTAAATACTTTTGGAAAATAAGTGGAAATTTGCTGCAAATCAGTCCCTTTTGTGCATGGCCGCGGGAGCATGTTGAAATGTTTGGACACTAATACCCATTCATTTTCTTGGCTCCATAAATAAAAGCCGCCTGCTCTGTGGCGGCCGTGAAATGGTATTCTTCAGGGCCCAGCAGGGATCCCCACCCTTATTACCACTGCAGGGGGCAGGACAGGCCCAAAATAGCAAGACAACTAAATCAAGACATTTTCAATGTCTAACAAAATGACTGTGTTTTAGAAAGAACCAAAAGGTTGGAAAAAATTGGACAGCTTTTGTACTTAGTGTAATACCTTTGTTAAAAGAGTTCAGATGGGAAAAGAGAGTCTTTTAAAAATGCATAAGCATATTTCGGAATATCATTTAAAATCTCCAAGGATCTTATGAAACTGTAAATCGAAGGTGCCAATGGAGTCATCAGAGGATTCAAGCTGAAGATATATTCCATTTGGGGACCCCAGACCACGGATTGCCATGTGGGCCGTCAGCAGAATTGGGCCAGTCTTATTATGTGTGCAGGTTTGATGGGGGGGGCTGGTGAGGGAACTTCAAAAGGAGGTCAGAGAAGCTTTTGAAGGAAGCTGAACAGCTATTTTGGCCTTCAGATCTTTTTCAAATTAAGACTTTTTTTTATTTTTTCCTAAGTAGGCTGGTAGACCTGAAGATATTTTACCCATTACCCTTTCTTTCATCCAAGGGAGAAATTAGCAGAAGTATTTCCTAAGAGTCCTAAAGGCATGGCAATAGTTGGGTGGGGAAGGGGGTGCTGGAGAAAAGTATTCGGAAGGTATTTGGGGGATTTTTTCCCTTTTCACTGCCACTCCGCCCTGACTGTTAAGAAGTATTGTCCACCGATTTTGAATAAACAGTTAACTCCTCTGGTTGGCATATGATATAGCCTATAAATGAGTCTGCAGTCCGGCAACAATTAGGACTGAATTCTTTTGCATGGCTACACCACGGACATTATTCTAATTCGGCATGTAAATGTAACTCATCATTCTGACACAGGCCAGTCATCTTCTGTAGCATAGCTCAAAAAGTTTGCTCAGAGTGTAAACCCCACAAGACTCTTGCCAAATCTCTCCAAGTCACCATGCCTCACCAATCTAAAACACGAATCTTCTGGATTTCTGAAAGTTGATAAACAAAGAGCAAACTGTCACCCCCCCTCCAAACCTCCCCCCCACCCCAAACAATGTCATCTTCTGTCTTTTATGACTCAGACTTTAATTAGAGCCATAAACATGACCTTGCCTAATAAAAATTCCAGGATTTCGGAGCTGGCTCGGAGAATGTGAACCACATCTGGTGACAAGTTGAGCTAATTAATATCTTTATAGGCATCTTCCATCCACTAGAGTTTAAACAGAAATAGTCAGGGGTGCTTACATCAAAGCCCGAGGCAATCGAGGGCTGTTGCTTACTTTCCAGTCTCAGCTGATAAGAAGTAGACCAGTTTTTATAGGCGAGTAAAAGCCAAGTGTGGGGATGGCTCGCGCAGGGGAGCACTTTGCTCCGCTCTTCTGGACGTTCTGTGCTCACATCCCCGGTGTTGTCTGCTCGAGGCTAGCCAGCTAGTTAGTTAGACAATATGCGTGGGCCACAGGGAAACAAAAAAAACAAACGAACCAAAAGCCAGTGGAGAAAGATGGGGGCAGCCAACAAATAGCTATGCTGGGACTTAGACAAAGCACACAGTGACCCGTGCCTACCGCATCTCCTTGCAGAGATCTTTGAAAACTCTGCTCCGTGGAGCATTGGCTTGTGGCTCAGCTAAGGTTTCTCCAACAAGACTGTGTGCAAATTGAAAAGCAAGCTGAAGGCGCACAACTGGTGCTGATATGTATTTTGAAGCAGACCAGCGGGCCCGGCGTGATGTCAGCTCTGGGCGAAACATGCCGGTGGCCAAGGGGCTTCTTTTTCAAAGGCTACCCTACAAAGAGCATGCCAGCCCTTCTCCGTCAATATGGGCCAGTACCCCGGGAGCTCCCGGACAATCAGAAAATAATGACATCAACTTGACCATGGTTAAGTACATAACATGCTGAAGGTTCACGGATGTGTGGTCTGGAACAATAAAGAAAAAATAAAGACGCTTGCTTGGCGGGCCCCAGCTGTTATTAGCCATGCTGTGAGAGAAAGGAAAGGTATGATATGGACTGCCATTTCGATTGGGACCAGGTTAATCTCTCCATTGGAGGAGAAGAAAAACAACAACAGAAAAGCAGCTCGCAGAAGGAACGGAGGGGACAAACGACCATATCTTTATTTGCATAATCTGTCTTTAACCCTTTACTAATAGAAACCAGGTTCTTCAAATAAGCTTAATTTTCTTTCGACTGGTGGGCAGAGAGCCCCAACACCTCAAAGTCCAGCCAAGGAGCGTACTATCTAATATTCATTTACTACGTATTGCTGAGATGTTCGGCTTAAGGGGTAAAACTCTAACCGTGTAGATTAAAAGTGACAGGCATCTCTTAAGGGAAACACCGTTGGAATTTATTCTGGCCCGGCCTCCACTGCTGACTTTGTGATCTTCAGAAAGTGGCTTAATCTCTCTGCTTTAGCTTCCTCACTTGGAGAATGGGTTAGAATTAAGTAAGAGAGTTGGGGATTAAGTAAGCCTCACACTCCAATATTGTTTGAGAAATTTCTTTTAAAACACAAAGAGCTGTCTGCGTGCTGTTAAAGGCAACTGAATTGCTGATTGCACACTCAAATGTATGTGAATGAGTGTGCGTATGAGGCTGTGCCCTCTGGAAGATGAGGGCAGTCACGAGGGATGTTGGCAGCAAAGAAATGGGGGAGCTAAAATCTTGCAAGAAATTGGTTGGTGGAACTGGGGTTTTTTCCCGTGGCACAATTGAGTTTTTAGCACATTATTTTCTCTGTTTCTTTGTATTTGTTAAAAAAAATATTTTTTTAATGTTTATTTATTTTTCAGGGAGAGAGAAAGAGACAGAGCGCAAGCAGGGGAGGGACAGAGAGAGAGGGAGACACAGAATCCGAGGCAGGCTCCAGGCTCTGAGCCATCAGCACAGAGCCCTATGCGGGGTGCGAACCCACGAACCGTGAGATCAGGACCTGAGCCGAAGTTGGACGCTTAACCGACTAAGCCCCCCGGGCACCCCTGTTTTTGTATTTGTTTTGTCATTTCCTGTCCCACCACCACCTTCTCCCTATATTTGTTACTTCCCAAATGAAATATGAGGTCAAGGATTTCTGCAAATCTGAAATGTACTATATCTCCCATTATCCCCGAGAAAAGGAAGATAGAGAAGATGTCCCAACACTGTTTCTAGTTCAGCAAAGGGAGCCGCTCTTAGCTTCCGGTGCTATGGCTAATTTGGTTCATTGACTCTCATGTTGTTCTAGACGTTGGAGGAAGTTACGGGCTAAAGACAGATGTGCATATAGGCTGTATCATTACCTGCGGTCCCTTCTCCACAAAGAAACTGTTTTGAACCCTCATTGGGAAGAATTCCTTCTTTTCCCCCAAGTTCTTTACTTCCGTTTCATTATGAAAGTACTGCAGAGTAAAGCCTGTGAGAGAAGGAGAAGGTTTACACAGTCTTAGCTTCCAGCTCAAACAGAATAACTGTTTTGACACGGTTCATTCTCTTCTAATTATTTTTGTAGTTTTCTTCCGTACGGAGTCAAGATCATGTCATACATAAATTGTGTTCAACTTTTTTCTCAGTCAGTATTCCTCTATGTTACTAGACTCCTTATGAATATGACTTTTATTTGGCTGGATGACATTTCATGTTCTGAGTTGGGTTATTAGCAAATGTTTAACGTGATATTAAAGTAATGCCACTATAAATGATGATTCAATTAAGTTATTTTGTTTAAGGACTTTGCTCATTTGAGATTTTTTTTTTCTCTTACAATGAATTCCTGCTGGAAGAACAGAGTAAACTCTTGAAAGGCAACAGATTTAGTTAAAGATCCTCTTTACAATAAATCCTATCAAAAAGTCACCAAGTGTTTATATTCTTTAGCTCCAAGAATAGAATGGAAAATATTACAATGCTTAAAAAAACACATGTGAACAGAACTTTTGTACCTAGTAGTCAGAATAGGCAGTAAATCACACAGATAGAAATTAGGTTATGTGAGAACTCATCACCTCATTCTTGGAAATAATCTCAGCCAATCTGCTAGCCTAAGCCCAGTCTCTGGAGACCAGTTTCGTGGTGCAATTGACTGAATATTTAATGAAGTTTGTGGTATAAGAATCTTTTCTACTACGTGCATGGTTAGGTATGTCCCAGCAAACTTCTGGGATTGTGGACTTTATATGTATTGACTCTAACCCACAGATTCATATATAACAGTATATTTGGTTTTGATACCTTGATCATAGTCTAAGAACATCATGGCCAAAACCTCCTAATATATACCCCTGCTCTCCCTCAGGCTTTACTCCGGATTAGCATCTAAGGTCCTACTAAGGTTTCAAGTCCCCAATGCCTGCAGTGGAGGAAAACCAACCCTGTGCTAGTTAACCCAGAGAACTTAACCGATGGCAATCTAGCTAACTAATAGGTAAGCACCACCTTTAACCAAGGTTTGCTTGATAAGCTGATGCTTCATTTGTGATGTATTTGTGAAAATGTGTGCACGGCACTTTTGTATTCAAATTCGGTACTGTCACACTTATAGCTTCCTTCTTAATCAAACCAAGTATTTATTTATTTATTTTTTGGTTGGGTTTTCCAACATTTTGATTGTCTGAGGTAGCTCTGAATCTTTTGTTTATTTATTTATTGATTGATTGATTTAATTTTTTAATATGAAATTTATTGTCACATTGGTTTCCGTACAACACCCAGTGCTCATCCCAACAGGTGCCCTCCTCAGTGCCCATCACCCGCTTTCCCCTCCCTCCTACCCCCCATCCACCCTCAGTTTGTTCTCAGTTTTTAGGGAATCTTTAAAAACACCCTGTACCAAGGCTGGTTCGCCAGTAAAGTTAAAAACACACTCATTAAACAGTTGGCAATTTTATTCAAGATGGAAGCGGATGGCAGGTCACCACAGTTATGAATCCTCTAAAACAAAAAGAACAAACGCCAGGAATCATAAAATTCAAGAGGCTGGGAAAGTAACCTATAAAGAATGCGTTTTTTCCTTTGAACAAAAGAATCATGGCTCATCGTTTTGAAAAGATTCCATTAAAGCTCCTCTTTAATCTGATAACAGATTACGGTGTCACAGATTAGATCAGAGCGAAGGGAGAAGAATGGCGAGAAAAACTAAGAGGTGGAGAATCACAAGTTCCACTACCTTTTTTTTTTTTAAAGACTAAAATGAAACCCATAAAAAAAAATAGTGGTTTGTTAAAATAACAAGGTGAAGATGACAGATTAATTTTTTTAGACTATCTGCCTAATGATTTAACACCGAAAAACGCTGTGGAACAAAATGGTGGAACCACCTATGGTTCATCAGACTACTTCTTTAATTAAAGAAGAGATGACCAGTCTTTGCTTCTGCCCTTGGTGAAAGGCTCATGGGAAACGCAAGCTCACATTTCTGAAATCTTGGGCCAAATCTCCTGTGAGAGCAAACACTGAGGTTGAAAACTGTAGAATTAGCTCTTTGGGAGCAATCTGAAGACCAGTCTTCTGCATGGGGTAGCTCTAATGGAGGATTAGTCAATAAATGAATTATCACAGGACCTGAGAGAAATCTATGTTATTTCATATGGACCTATTCTTTCACAGAACTATCATCAAGTCACTCCTTTAAAAATGACCATCTCCCTCCTCCCCTGCCCCCCGCCCCCGGCCCCCTGCCAAATGAAAGACGTAAGATACGTCACCTAGCCTAAAATATCTTTTCTGGGCACCTGGGTGGCTCAGTCAGTTGAGCGTCTGACTCCCGATTTGGGCTCACATCATGATTTCAGGGTTTGTGAGTTCAAGCCCCACATGGGGGTCTGTGCTGACAGTTCAGAGCCTGCTTGGGATTCTCTCTCTCCCTCTTTCTCTGCCCCTCCCCTGCTTGCACTATCTTTCTCTCTCTCTCAAAATAAACAAATCAACTTTAAAATAAAATAATGAAATAAAATATCCTTTCTCAACTTTCTCCCATCTCATTCTTTACCAGTTCTCGTTTGAAAATATGCTCTCTATTTAAATGGGAAAAAAAAAATCAGACAGAGTTTAGTAGTTAAGCCATCATTTTGTTTCCTGGGCAAATAAATTAGTTTCAGAAATACGTTAAATCCTATCTTATTTCAGGCAAAAATTCTTTTTTTTTTTTTAAATTTTTTTTCAACGTTTATTTATTTTTGGAACAGAGAGAGACAGAGCATGAACGGGGGAGGGGCAGAGAGAGAGGGAGACACAGAATTGGAAACATGCTCCAGGCTCCGAGCCATCAGCCCAGAGCCTGACGCGGGGCTCGAACTCACGGACCGCGAAATTGTGACCTGGCTGAAGTCGGATGCTTAACCGACTGCCCCACCCAGGCGCCCCCAGGCAAAAATTCTATATAACCACAATTTGGGGTGAGGGTGAGGTTGACCTCATAGCATGCAGAGAAGTATGTGGTGTTCTAGCTAGCGATCTCAAGTGGATGCAAACCATCCAGGCCTGGAAATGTCACAAATACGTTCCATCACAAAGCCACTGGTAATATACATACTAGGAGCATCTGCTATAATTATGTGCATACTTAAAGCTGCCAGCTGCTTTTAAGTCTGTGTAGGAGGAAGGGGGGATTAATATTAAATAATATTGACAACTATTACTCCCATTGAATTTGTGATTATTCCAGGTGCGATCTTAAACTAGTGTCTCGTATTATTATTTTTTTTTTTCTCATTCACTCAGCCTTTCCTCAGATATTTATTACGGGGGAGTTTTATTGTCAAGTTCTGTATCAGAAGAGCAAAAGTAATTCTACTACTATATCATGTCTCTGTGACGTCAAGATCTGTTTTTGACCATCAAGGTACTACCTATTGAGAAGACGTTACTGTGATATTGATTGAATTGCTAGGAAGTATGAATCAAAACACGTACTCTGTCTTTTTGGCTAATAAGATGACCAAGCACAGAGTTTACCATACTAACTAAATTCACGGTGACGTTCAGCACCTCAAATGCTGACTGCCTTTCTGTACTCCCAAACTTTCTTCTGTTGTGATTATCCAGAACCAGTAAGCCTCCGCCCCTCGGCATCATCTATAACATACTATCTCTCCTGAAAATATTTCTAAAGCAAGTGTGCACCTAAATAAAGGCCCGGTTAGAGCTTCTCAAAAGCTGGGGAATTTGTCTTCATAGAAACTATCTTCTCTCCTCTCCCCGTAATGACCTGCAGGGTTTCGTAAATGGGAGGTTAATACAAATGATAAGAAGGAATCGAAATGCATTTTTTTTTTATCATTCAGTTTTTCGTGTTGGCAGGCTGCGATCTAAACACAATGTTGATGATTTTTAAAGGGAGAAAAGTGCCCAGAAAAAAAGAAAAAAAAACCCAGAGGATGGATTTATTTGTTGCTTTTCTTTTTAAATCATTTGTCACAGATTATCTTTTCTTTTGAAAGGAAAGATTTGAGGGCTATCTCTGGTTTTGAAAGAATTCACCGATGGGCTGGGGGAAAAAAAAACCAAACAACAACAACTAAAGAAAAGAGCTGAAGCAAGAACACTGAGAATAGAAACATCTCTGTTCTTCCAGAGGACTGAATCTGTAAGATTCCAACGCTCCCTGGGCAACCCCCCGTGGGAGGCCACCTGTAAGAGTAAAAGACCTTCAGCCCCTGGGGGCTCTTTGGGCTCTATACTTTACATTCAAATACCCAGCCTGCGTTCTGTGCTGTGCTAAATCTGGTGATGGTCTTTCTGAAGGTACACCTGTCCATTAGGAATGGCAGCTGAGACTCCCAACTCATTTTACGTAGGCTACCGCACAGCAGTGGGAGTTAATGACTTTGGAGTGTTTTGTCTTTGACAATAAGCCGAAATCTTGACTATGCAATTGACTGCAACTACATAAATTGCTATTTGGAATGAATCTTAATATATACACTTGTGTATATGAATACAGCTAGCTGCACTTTCCCCATACGATCACGGTTGTTAACATTCTATTCTACCCATTTTAAGTGAGCAAATTTGAATAAAATGGCTGCGTAACACATTCTGCGTTAACGTCAGCTATTTAAAGAGCCCAAGGATTAAAAGTTAATTCCATCCTTTTAATTCAAGGGACATATAAATGGCATTATGGGTAGAGCCAACCCCTTTTTTATCAGCCCTTTCATGCTGCCTCCTCACTAATTCTTGGTTGTTCAAATGCTACCTACATAATAAAAGCCTTGAGTTAATTTACTAAGATTTTACACCAGTGGAAATGAAAGAAAGAAAAGTGTTAAACAAGGCAATTAGCACTCTGTTTAGTGCACTCCCAAAATAAATGTAGGCAATTTACAATTTGGCAAATGGCTCTCTATCCAGATCCAACTCATTTATGCCTAAGGGGGTGGTACAGTTCATTAGGGGGAAAAAGTGTTTATATATATTATGCTATTGAGGCCCAACCCATTTTGTACTCCAGCAACAGATGCGACTCCTCCTGCGGTTTATTAGTGTTTCTTGCAGAAAAATGCCAAACTATTATGCTTTCAAATAAATGGCCCAAAAAGAATGCCTTGCCCTATTGAGCATTAGGAGCTAGCTTTACAAGATGGGGGTGTCTGAGTGGTTGTCGGGCATGGCTTGCAAAACCTGGTCATGGGCCGGAGCCTCTTTTGTGGCTCTTGAAGCATGCATTTCCACTCTGATTCCAGTAGCCGAGATCCGCTGGAACTGTTCATTTGAAGGACTGCTGACTGCTTCTTAATTGACAGGAAGGTTGCTCCGAGACTTTCATGTTTATTCTTGTAAGCCTCTTATTAGCGCAAAAATAATAGATGCTGTTAATGCAGAATCACAACCGACATTAATATTTAAGATGCTGGAACGATAAAGGTTAAACATGTGTTTATACTGCTTTTGAACAAAGGGCTTTACAAAATAGTTCAGCAACGGAACGAGGGGCCAAACTTGGGATCCTTGTGCCCGAGTGTGAGTTTCTCCTTCTCTGGGATTTACTCTTTATTTTAGGAAGATAAGTTCCTGTGCTTCGCTTGCACGGAGTAGTGTCGTGTGGAATTTGGATCCCTGCTAGAAAGAAAATATGAAAAATTAACATCCGCGGAAGTAAGTTGCAGTGAAATCCGCCAGCATCCCCTGTATTTTTGTTTATTTCTGAGTCTATATAATCCCACTCAGTTAGAGAGAGAGAGAGAGAGAGAGAGAGAGGGAAAGCAAGGTAAAAGCATTCTTTTGTGCCCTCTAGCTGCTGGAAGGACAAATGGAAAATAAAATTCTCTGATGATTAAATTCACCTCAACTGGCTTTGGGTGGGGGAAAACCCTGTTATCCCCAGGAACTAAAGTTTTTCTTTATAAAAATACACCCCAATGAATGAAAGTTCACCTCCTTGAATGAATTGTGCTTTTATTTTCACCAGACGAAGCAGAGTACTAATTCAGGAGGGACTCTCAGAAAATTAAATTGGTATATCACTTCTCTCAAGCAGCTGATTAATGCGACACACACATTTTGGACTATATACATTGCTTTGAGTGTTGGTCACTGATTTTCATCCTGTTTCTAAAGGAAGCTGAGTAAGGCTTACAGTCCAGAGTGACTTTGTTTTGGCTTCTAGAGTTAATGGCAAAGCTAGGATGTCTGTGCATGTTTATGAACATGAACGGGGTGTGTGCTCCATTCGCACGGAACCTTCAGCTGCGAATGCTTCTTTTGCACAAGAATGCTATCAAAATCCGTCGTTAGTAAAATGTTGAATTTGTGGGTGCAAGTTCCATTAGCAATGTGGGCCACAACTCTTTCACTCGGGGCTACGTTTCAAATATCAAAGTCAGCACCCCCGTGTGGCTCCCTCGCCACTGAAGAGGGTTTTGTGAAGGTGAAATCAACAGCATATTTGTGGAAGGACGCCACAAAGGGAGACCGGGATGCCCAATTTATTGCACAGTCCGCTTACAGGGAGGAAAAGTCTTGTATCCCAGGATAGTGAAAATGGAAAAAGACGAATAGTTTGAAATTCGCAGAGTTATTAAAAAAAAAAAAAAAAAGAAACACACACAACCCTCCGATTTTCCTTAAAAAAAAAAAAAAAAAGAAGGTTTCTTAAGTGTTTTGTAGAGTGTGTGAGCCTGGGGAGGGGGCGGATGGGGTGGGAGGGAGTTGAGCTGTTTAATGAGTCAAGGAAATAGACAAGAACACTTCCCCCCACCCCCCGCCCCCCGAAGTGAATGCACAGCTCAGAAGGACTTAGCTGCCGAGTCTCAGAGCCATCCCAGTAATTCCCAATACAGTGGAGAGTTCACCATAAAGGGCTCGGTCTCAACAGATGTTCTAAGTGGTGCTTCCTGAGTCGCTCTTGTGTGCTGGAGAAATACAGAAATCAAGCTAAATCAAATTAGTCAGCAGAGTAAGAAAATAAAGGTCAGGTCCACCAGCATCTGAGTAAACAGCCTATGCCAATTTGGCCATCTTCAGTCAGGAACTAATTAAGGGCCGATTGTCCTTCTCGGTGAAACCTCAAAAATGCATGGTGCTGAATTATTAAAAACAACAACAACAACAAAATAATACAACCCCCCCCGCCCCCCCAACACACACACTCCGCAGTGTGCCAGATGAAAAGATAGGGGACCATCCTATCCAACGGAATCGCGTCTCTTGGATAGACCTATTCCCTAAATCCCCAGCTCTCTTTGTTTTGATTACAATTTTCCTTCCTTTAAGGGAGCAGAAAGTATGCTCATAGACTGTCTTGTGTTACAGCCCCCTTACCTTTGTCTGCCTATCTCAGCTGGTATTTAATTGGCCAGCAATAGGAGGGAAGTCTCCTTTGAGGTAATGAATATTGACTGTTTATGTTGAAATGTCACTGTGAAAAGAAAGCCCATCACCAAAAAGGGAGAACCCAGTGTGTGTGAGTCTCCAACACAAAGGAGATACCACTGAAACGAAGGCATTGAAAAGCAAAGCAGCTGAAATTCAAACAGCAGATGAAACAGAAATGGCCTACATGTGTGGGAATTTTAAGCTAGCTGTTGACAGGTGAAAAAGTCATTATTTTACTTGTTATAACCAAATGTAATTGTGCGTGTGTGTGCGTGTGTGTGTGTGTGTTTCCCAAAATGACACAGGGGCCATGACTCATGGAAGTATTTTAATTGGGAAACCATCCTCCTCTTTTATGAATAATTCTCGTTCCATAAAGGTAATGGGGCAAACCTAACGGTTCATAATTACATGGATTCTAAACAGCAGAAAAAGGACGCAACGAGGGAGCTAGGCGGCAGGGGTAACGTTCTCTGGAAAACGGTCGGCTCCTGCATTTTCAAACAGACTTGCTGGATCTAAAAAGTTTGGGCTGTGGTCATCACAGATTTTAAGGTGAAAAAGGAGAGGCAAAGCGGTAACACAGGCCAAGGGAGCCTGCTAATTAGTTCAGATGGGTTGAAAACATGACCATTTGGTAATTTGGGACGTTGGTTGTGGTTTATCTGTAATTTGAGGGTGACCCTTTCAGCTCCGGCCAAGTACATTAAAGTTGTTGTTTTTTAAATTATTTATTTATTTATGATTTAGAGAGAAAGAGAATGAGAGCAGAAGGGTCAGAGAGAGAGAGAGAGAGAGAGAGGGAGAGTAAGCAGGTTCCAAGCTCAGCGCAGAGCCTGATGCAGGGCTCAATCCCACGACCCTGAGATCCTGACCTGAGCCGGAATCAAGAGTCCGGATTCGGACTTAACTGACTGAGCCCCCCAGGTGCCCCTGAAGTTGGGTTTTGCTGGGAAGCTTGGCTTTATGCACCCATAAGGGATTTTATGTGAGTGTATGAATCGAATTTGCCATTCTTATATTTCCCCCCCAAGTGGTGACCAGCCGGATGAGTAATATCAGAGAAAAGACGGCAAACAGAGAATGTCTAAGTAATTGAAATGCGTAGGAAGTTTGAACATTGCCAAGTTTCTTAAATCCGGGACTCCTCTCCACCCCCTTTAGGCTTCATGACCATTTTGCAAATCAACGATAGCCGCCCGTATTGTATTTCTTGCCTTTTTATTGTGTAAAGGAAGGGAATAGAAACAAAGAGATAACTATGTAACATTTGAGTCACACTCATGGGAGAAATAAAAAGGCTGAAGAACCCAGAGAAACAGAAAACTTGAGTTTCTGGTCTCCATGAATGGGCAGTTGTATTTACAGTGTGGCTTTACTGTTCACATATTTAAAGTTCACATATTTGAACTTCATCATAACTGGGACCCCACCATCACAAATTTCTGAGGCAAGAGCTCATCACCTTTCTCTCTGGATCGCTCCCGAATGCAGAAAGGGTTCTCTGTTTTTATTGTCCAACCATCCAGTTATGTTTTTTTTTTTTAAAGCCCCGTAAATAAAAGATGACATCTGAGTCACAGCCGGTGTCATGCTTGAACCCTAACCCGTGACACTCACCTAACTCGAACTAACAAGATGCACGCCCCACGAGGAGCGATGCTTCTTCATTAGCAACATCCATTTCACCTTTAAAAACCCTTGGCTTCCCGTTTGCATTAAGCGAGATTGAGACGTCTTAGGTCTCTCGATGGCATTTCGGATTCCTCCAAGACAAAAAAGGAAGTCATTACGCCTCCCGTTCACCTGCAAAGAAGATGTCATTAAAAGAGGAAGCAAAATGAAACCCTGTCAACTTGTTAGGGGCCCAAAAGGTAATTCTGCCATCAAATATGGAGCGGGGGTGTGTGGATGATACAGAATCCTATTATTACTGACACAGAAGAACCTCGTGGTGTCAGAGGTGTCCCGTGCCAGAAAAGTTCAGGTGTTGCTAAATTCATTAATGTGTCAGTTTGAAAAGATGTGATGTCATTCCTGTTATCTATAGCGGTAAAAATTGGAATCTCCTTGCTCTGATCAACACGCCATCGTCTTAGTTTCATTCGCGGTGCACCTGATTTGCCATCTGTAGGGGGTTAAGGGCCATGGGCATTGACTCTTTAAAAGGCTACTGATATTTGACATGTATCATTTTAATCTGCCCTGCAACCACCACTCTCTTCTGCCAAGAAAGAAAGGGAGAGAGAGAAAGAAAGAAAGAAAGAAAGGAAGAAAGAAAGAAAGGAAGGAAAGAAAGAAAAAGGAAGAAAAGAAGGAAAGAAAGAAAAAAAGAGAAGACAGAAAAAGAAAGAAAGAAAGAGAGGGAAAGAAAAAAGAAAAATGAAAAAAAAAAGTTAAGTCCATACGACTTGTTTGTGATAGTTTGCGTGACAGAGTTTTGCTAATGAGGAGAATAGAGGGACAGTGACTCTCTTCTGCTCTTTTATTCATTTTTATTATTAAATATACATATGCTTACTTTTTTGGGTAAGCGTTCCTACCTCCGGATAACCATGATACATTTTGGTAGGAGTTTGGCATTTAAATCTCCAGATTGGAGAGGTTCTTTCTTTCTTCATTTAGGAACGCTTTCTTCAAATTTTATTTCAATAGGTCCTTCGGAAGTGTGAGGGGGACTTCATAGAGAGCGTCTTGGTAAACAGGATGCAAAGAATGCTATGTATTTGATGTGATTAAAAAAAAAAAGGCAACTCGTACTGCAAAGTATTTAGGTGTTATGGAAAATACAGACTAAATCATTCTGTTGAGTAAAACAAACCACATTTAATACTGGTGTATTAGCAGAAGATGTAACCACTTATTTTTCTAAAGATGGGTGGTGGAGATGATGATTTTGAAAACAGAAACACTGTCATAATTTAATTTTTAAAATTTGAAATATCATACCAGCATAATCCCATTTCAGTCGACTGTGTGGATCATTTCAAAAAAGTGAAATCACCAATTTTCGTACGTCGGTTCAAAGCAATATTGATCTGCTTAATTTGCTCTTCAAAGGACGAGATAAAATTCTGTGCAATTTTCTTCTAGAAAACTTCAGTAATTATATGATGATGAGAAAGAGACAAATGCTCTTTCTAGCTACGATATAGTGTAATTTCTATTAAAGTGATTTGAGCGCCTTTCCAGTTTGGTTTCTTCTATTTATTACTATTTATTTTTATTCGCATGGAGGCGGAGTTTAGGAAACACACTATATTGTTACTCTCATCCTTTAGACGCTCATAAACAATGTAACATAATTGCGAGCATGGGAAAATGACGCGGTCATTCTTTAAATAAGTTTGTTGGGCCACATGCCGGGAAATGTGGAACCTGGTTTTCGTATTACATGTGAGTTCAGATTGTACGCCTCAATTCCTCCCAACTATCTCCACTTCTCTGTCCTTGCATCAACCTCCTTTGCGTAAAACAGAAACTTTCTGAAGCGCCGAGCATAATCCATCCGCAAACGATATTTTTGGTGCCCCTCCAACCCTGCCTTTCCCTTTCCCCAACCGATTCAATTAAAAACCCAAATATTTCCCTGAGACGGCCAAGCCAGCTCGACCGGGGCACTTTGCAGGATCTGAAATAGGAAAACTTTTATTTTTAAGCCATCTACTGACACGTCCAGGCGGTTTGGGTGCCCAAAGCGGCCACGAGTCACAATGGTGAGAGGGGCACGTATGTGTGACTGCCTTCGTGATTTTCTCGCAAAACCAAAGAACTTCCTCTGCACTGCAGCCCCCAGAGCGAGCGGTGATGTGTCAGGCCCCGATTTCAAAATTCCATCCTGGACGTTCACGCACGCGCTGGTAGGCTGGGTGGAAGGCTTTTCTGTGCCGGAGACAAAAATTCAGCTGCAGAGAGCTACGGCACGCGGCCGTTGTGGGAATGCGGGTCAGTAGGGCTAGCCTTCATTGATAGATGGAGCACTTAACCTAGTGAGTAGCACAGAGGTGGTGGAAGGCTCCCCCTGGACGAGTTTTTCAAGTTGATCCTGGTGGTTGTATTGTCGGTCCCTCTGGGTTGTAGGCAGGGGGTACACAGTCTGGACTTGCACTTGGAGGAAGAAAGAAAATCAATCTTCGTGCCCCAAAGATGGAACCACTGATGCAGAAAGTCACTGAGGCATTGGAGTCTTGTAAGGAGGACTCCGAGGAAATGTCTCCAGGCTTCCAGCAACATGCTGCACAGGATCAGTGCTCTCCGGAGATGCAGCGGTGGGGGGAGTTGGGGGGGGGGGGGCTCAGATAGAAATAGAAAGGGTGTGTTTTGGCATTGGCCTCGAGTTGGTGTTTTTTTTTTGTTTTTTTTTTTTTTTTGATCGAGAGAGAGGAAAAAGAAAACAGCTGAAATTGGGGACGCATCTGTATATTGGAAAAATAAATACAACTGGGATGCTTTGTTCTTTATTCGCTAGAGTGTGGCCTCTAGCCTGCTCAGGAAAAATCGCGCTCAGATTGCCATCAATCATTTTCTAGAAGGGCTCTTGTAACTCTTTTGATATGTATCAAAGTTTGCATGTGGCCCTTTTTGTCTAAATGTATTATTTGATATTAGTGATTGCTCACAGTGATGTAACTCCCGTCGACTGGAAGATTGCCAAAGCATTCTGTCAGCTGAAATCATTTTAAAAAGTATTGCAGATTATAGACGGTCATGCCATCGGTGGCTGAATTGAGGAGGCAGTGCATTTATTGAAAAGAACCATTTTAATGAAGTGACCGTTTTAAGACCAAGAATAAAGGGGGTGCGAGCTTTTCACAGGAGCATTCATTGTAAACACCGGCTTTGTTGCTGAATTCTCTTGCCCTCTGAAAGGCCGACCATTGTTTTCGGGGCACCCATTTGAGACACAGGAGATCAAGGATTGCAAGACCCAGGTGAGGGTACCTGGCTGCACTATCTCCTAGATTTTGAGATTTAGACTTCATTTCTCGTTCCTACAAA
Source organism: Acinonyx jubatus (assembly GCF_027475565.1). NCBI lineage: Eukaryota > Metazoa > Chordata > Mammalia > Carnivora > Felidae > Acinonyx > Acinonyx jubatus. The sequence continues at coordinate 15,114,784 of NC_069386.1, forward strand.
ACCGTCCACGATTGTACAACTTCACCGGCCTCACCTCTTCGACATAATAGAAAAGAAAACTGTTCCTGCTGGCGGCCGTGACAACAGCGATGTTCCCTTTGATTTTTTGCTGTGCTTAGAATCCCCAAAATTCTTTTCCTGACCTGATAGCTTTGCATTAGGAAGGGTGGGTAATCTAACGATTACTACTGCTTTCAGACTAGTGTCAATACTTTTAAACAGTTGCTACTGTCCTAATGAAAAAGGTACAAAGAAAATGGTGCAAGAACATTTTTTTTGTTTCTTAAACAGCGTAGATGCATTTGTTGTTCGAATTCCGCTTTTCTCTCACCGCAGCAATGTTTCCGGTCAAGGGCTAGGAAGAGAGTCCTCGGGATGTGGATTTTTTTTTTCACAGTAGAAAAATCTGAACTTTGGGGAGCACAAAAGCAGCAAAGCAGGTAATATTTGATACGGACAGGGCATTCTCTGATTCGACTCCCCTCTCTCTTCTAAACCTCTTCTTCAGACTTGTCCTCAGCAAACCCCAGCAGGAAATGGTTCTCCAAAAACAGCTGTGAGGTGTAGCCAGGGGCTCCCCCCCCACCAGACAGATTTTCTAGAAACCTTCATGCTCGCTTCATGTGGGCTCATGGGACTGAATGCAAATTCTGATGCCTCCAAATTCCACGGTTAAGCACCCCGACAGACAGCCACCACATCTTTGTTGTTATTCCACGAATCAGAGTGACTAGTTTCTCTGTTTGTTGCTTCCTGCAAAATGCAGCCACTTGGCAGAATGTAGTAGGTCAGAGATGGAGAATTCTGGTAGAACAGTGACAGAAACCCACAGTGCATCAAGAGCCCTGATGCTGAAGGATGGAGAAGATAGGGCATGTGCCTCAAGTGGTCCTCATTTATTGCCGGTGCTAAGCTGTGCCTCTGACATTGGCTTTGAGGAGGAAATTATGACATTTAAAAGAATCTCCCAAGCTTTATAAAAAGCACGTGAATATCTATAAATATTGATCCAAAATGAGTGCAATGAATAATTTATAGTGAAATATACTTTCTTTGTCTTTCTGTTTTCAAAGCGGCTTGGTTTTTTTTTCTTTCTCTGAAAAATTATGGTTAGACAAGCATATTTTTTTTTCTCGATCATTTTAGAGCCACTTCTTATTTTTAGCAAAAAAAAAAAAAGAAAAGTGTGTTAGTTTCAAAGGATGTTGGAAGTTGGGGGAAAAAAGAAAATCCCAACAATCCACGCATCACCAAAATGGAAACATATGACTTGAGCTTAAGAAAAAAAAAAGTTTATATAATTTGTTGTCATAATTGTGTTGTCTTGGGTGTATATTCTCAGTTTGCAGCATCATTTACACATCTCTTATGTTTACTTGAATAAAAATAGGGATTTCATTTGTTGGAACTAATGATTCCAACCCAAAATATACACTTGTGTAATGAGAGGAAAATAAACAGGTGTGCCCAGCATCACTCACAGTATGCCTGACGAGGGGGCAGACCATTTGGAAGATACGCTAAATATTCTAAAACCTCACCAGGAGTTGGGCTTTAATTGATCACGATTCTGGGTCTTTTTTGGAACGTCTATCAATATTTTCACAAGGGGTCAGAGTGTCTTTCGCTTTCTTCCTGTCTGTCTACACCCCTAGACACAGATTCATGGAAACTCATAACTCCGCAATTTTCTTGGAGAAGCTCTTGGTTGTCAGTTCGTTAGGCTTTTAGGAAAGCTTTCATCCACTTAGAGAAAAGGGCTTTATTTTGTTTGTTTGTTTGTTTCTTCCCTGTTGGGCTTGCCATCAGGTCGATCGTTGTTGTTACTGTTTTAAAATTTTGTTCGTTTTTTGTTTGGCAACGTGGGATGGAAAGAGAGACGAGAAAGAAGGAATGTGTGGTAGTTGACCCTCTTGCAAGACTCCGGCAACAGTGGCCTTTCACGCATCTCAGCCCTTTTAGTTCACTTGGTCCCCTGGACCCACCACATAAGTTGTGGGCACCAGTGGGGTGTGAACTATTGTTCAGAAACACATTGAATTCACGTGTCTCTTAAAAAAATCTAGCAAGCGCACACTACCGTTTTCCTGGAGCTCTTTTGTACGTTCTTTAGGCAAACTCAATTTTTTTTTCCCAAAGCTAAAAGAAAAAAAGAGATCAGAAAATTTCATTGACTGGGATAGACTGCGAAACTGTATTTCCCCTTGATATATACGTACAGTGGGAAGAGACAGCTCTCTGAAAGAGATATCTGATTATGTAACTTCCCTGCAAAAAATCCCTTGACTTCCGGAGGCGCCTGGGTGGCTCAGTTAAGTGCAGGGCCCTTAATTTTGGCTCAGGTCATGATCTCGCGCTCTGTAAGATCAAGCCCTGCATCGGGCTCTGTGCTGACAGCGCAGAGCCTGCTTGGGATTCTCTCGCCCTCTCTCTCTGCCTCTCTCTTTGCCTCTCCCCTGCTCACTCGCACATCTTCTCTTTCTCTCTCGTTCTCTCGAAAAAAAAAAAATTAAAAAATATCTCAGACCTGTAGTTACTCCAAGTATGTCTAAACTCCTTAAGTGACGTTCCAAGTCCCTACCACATGCCCCAGGCTTCCTGTTCTGAGGTGTCTGTCCTGCACATGCCCTGAGTCCTGGGCCAAGCAGTGCTATTCATTCCACACCCCAGTCTCATTTTCCTGCTTCCGCTCCTTTGTGAATCTGCCTAATCAGGATTCCTTTCTCTTTCCTCTCTGCTCCCATCGCATCGTGCACCTGAGACTTCGTGCCCTGGCTCCCCCACATGCTGTACTGTAAATTCCTTCGGTCAAGGGTAGAGTCTTAGTCCCTTGTACAGAGCTGCTCAGCACCCAGCGCGTGGGTCATCCCCTTTCACGCGGTGACTACTCAAATATACCTCTAGGTAGAGCGAACCTATAATTTATTATCCAAACTGGGACACTCGTCCAAGGAAAACACTAGATGTGATGCATGCTGGGTCTGCGGGCAAACCAGGTGGCCCATAACTCAGAGGTGGGAAAAAGAACAGCAAATGAACGTTGCTGCTCCTATTCCAACGGGTGTCACTGCGGAACAACTCGGCCTGCAGAATATCCATGGGCTGCGGCATAGCCCCTCATTTCTTGGTTTCGGTGCTGCCTCCCTTTAGGATGCTCTGTTCTTAGGACTGCGACGTGCCTCCAGCTCTGTAGACAGGTGAGTGGTTTTCTTATTTTTCTCCGTCTCACAGGTGTATGAGGAGCATGCTGGTGACGATCTGCTTTTCCACAGTGGGCTGAACCCAAGTGTGTGTTTGAGAAATGGAGGAACCACTTCATGGGTGTGAAAAGTTGGGTCGGTAGCGTCGGCATGTCCATTACTGATTGAAATCTGAGCATCGCCACTATAGATAATGTATGCAGTAGAGGGAGAGGGATCAACTTTGAAAAGCATTTGGTGGCATATTTGATAAATGATTGGATTTTAGAAATGATTACAGCCCAATGCAAGGTATTCGGCAGGGATCACTGTTCCCAGAATACTTGAGCTTATGACGTAAGGGACCACTGAGGGGGACGCTTCCATACTCCCTGCAATAAGGTTCATGGCAGCATGAGATACGCTGTCTTTGTCTGTGCTCTTTAAGTGTTGGCAATAAATTTGGAGCTGGCTACTTGATAGCCAATGGGTATGTGAAGCAAAATTATGTTTGAGATCCAAGCACCAGGCTTTCTTAAAATCTGTAAAATTTCCTGCGTTAATGTTTCTTGCTAAGAAATGTTCTACCGTTCGATGTTAATTCCGTTATCTTTAATGGATTGATTGTTTCTAAGCACGGTGGAGGGGGACAGATCTTACACGAAGACTCTGTCACTTGGATACACTTGTGATGGGATGAAAATGTGGCAGTTGAACAATGCTATTTGTGCCATATTTATATAAGGTCTACATCTGTGCACGGATGTATTGTTTGCATGGCAAGTTTGGCCATCAAACAACAGTCTTATTTTTTCCTAGCTGTCCGCTCCAACAGAGGCAAGCCTAAAGGACATAAATGCCACATCCCTCAGACAATTGTGTGAATAATTCTCCCTGGGTCCTCTCCTTCTGGGTTTTGGCCCTGGCTCCCGGTGTTCACAGCATTAAGAGGGTTAAAGGTTCTGGCATGGTGAATTTATTGTTGACATCTCACAGTCCTTAAAGGCAGGATCACTAATGGGTGACCTTGGGGTTCGACCGTTCCAGACCCGAGAAGATCAAGTCTCACCCCGCCTCCTGCAAGTGTGGTGACCCCTCTATTCTCACTCTCCCTGGCCTAACCTTTAACTCACTGATCTTTGACCAAAATATTAAGCAAACACCTGCTTGGGTCTGTGGTCAAAGACTGTGGACTTGAAGATCTCCCATAATTTCATGTGAATAAGCTGTGGTAATAATAATGAAATGTAGAGCAGATCTGTGGACGCACTTACAGTAAGTAATTATATTGTTACTGACCACATACAGCACAGATTCTGTAACAGCCCATGTATATGGTGAATCAATGTTAATCAAGTTGACCAGAGGATTAATGAATTGTCAGTGGACACGCCAAGGCTTCTGTTATTTGCATTAACACTGAGAATAGCGCAACAATATTTATTCCCTATTACTGAAAGAGACCCAGTCTAAAATTAATTTTAGAATACCTTATTTTTACCATTGACAGTAATGCAAAATACATTAATGTTTAACAGAGGTGCCGGGAATCATTTCGATGATTAGATGGAAAAATATTTGGTGAGGTCAGCTGCGATGAATTTTTTGCTTTGAGGGAAGGAGGAAGGAATGTTACGTCGAAAAAGACTCTGCATGAAGCTCGAATGCAACGGAGCATTTTGTATTGTTCTAAACCGTTCCACCGGTATTTTACAAAAACAGGTTCACTTGATCTAAGATGTCCTGAAATGTGAAGTCATGACGACAAAAATGCCTACAAAAGACTGAGACTGTCGCTGTGCGGAGTGACGTGTAAATAAACAAAACAAAACAAAACAAAAACAGACAAAAAATGCTTATGATCCTTCATCATTCTAATATAAATTTTATGGCTCGTCGCTGTACATCAAAATAGAATTAAGCGAATTAAAACATAAATTAAAGCAAATAGTTAAGATTGAACTGTCGCTTGTCCAGTTGTCTCAGAAATAAATGATGGGTTGATGACATATAACTCCCTGTTTAGAAATGTTTCATTAGTTTACTGTTGTGTTTCGGCCAGGGCACACGCCTGCCTCCACTCCCAGAGAGCACCGATTCCCAGATGTTGACCCCCAGAATGGAATTACATGCTGTGTAGAAGAAACTTCACCCTTCCTCATGCAGTCACACCTTCGAATGAAACAATCAATATTACTGCATTATCTTTGAGTGAAATAATGAACAGTCCCACAAAATAGTAGTACATCAAAGCAGATTTTTTTTCTCTAAATGCAAATGTGGTGATTTATCAATATATACCAAAATCGATTTTGTCCTATTTCCCCTTTGATTGGGGCAGAGTTCTTCGTTGGTTTCTGATTTTAAGTATGCATCATGAAGCAGAGTCACGATTTAAAGCCTTGGCTGTTGGGGCGCCTGGGTGACTCTGTTGGTTAAGCGTCCGACTTTGGCTCAGGTCGTGGGTTCGAGTCCTGCCTGCTTCACATTCTATCTCCTCTCTCTCTCTCTCTCTCTCTCTCTGCCCCTTTCCCACTTGTGTGCTTGCACTCTCCCTCTCTCCCTCAAAAATAAATAAACATTCAAAAGTAAAGCCTTGGATGCCATCACCTGTCTCCACCCCCCTGCCCCATCTTCATAATATTATTCATAGTGGCTCATAGAGGTTCCTGTTTGCCTTCCTCATGACCCTCCCTGCCTACCCCTCCCACCCACCCCCACCTCTAAATTTAGACTCATCATTCTTGACCAGACCAGGTGAGGTGGGAACTGGTCGCATCTTCCTCTTACGAACCAGGAAACGGAAACAGACGTGACACAGTTCCTAAGTGGCAGAGTTGAGATTTAAATTCAGACAAGCTGACCCCAGGACCTTTCTCCTGACTTCTGTGCCAACTGCCTTACAACCCAAGTAGTAACTCCACCTGGAAGGCCTTGCAGCTTGGGTTCTCCCTCTGCCAGGAAACCTTATTTTACATCGCAATAGATTTAGTGGAGCCTATGTCAGCACCTCCTACGACTTCCTGAGTCCTAAGACTGAGATTATCCCATCTCCAGGTTCCCCAAAATGTCTGGCATGCCGCTGACATCTAAAACATACACAGATAAATAAAGCAACAGTGGAGGTCGATATAAGTTATGAAAATAATCTTTTAAAAATCTTTATTTATTTATTTTGAGAGAGAAAGGGAGAGCATGAGCTGGGAGGGGCAGGGAGAGAGGGAGAGAGAGAATCCCAAGCAGGGTCCGCACCGTCAGTGCAGAGCCCAGAGTGGGTCTCCATCCCGTGAGCTGAGAGATCATGACCTTAGGCGAAATCAAAAGTCAGATGCTCAATCAACTGAGCCACCCACACGCCCCTAAAAATAAATTTTTCTTCCCCCATACACATCAGGTATGACACATACCTTCCTTTATTATTTTGGTGTCTGGGTCCAGAGAAGAAATTTAGTTAATCAAAGGTCTTTCCCCTAATGAAAGAAACATCATGGTTGCCTTGACCAAAAATTAAGGCAATGCAACATCTTGATCTTGATTAATTTGGATAGATCCTTTGGGCATGCATAGGCATTCCTCTTCTGGCAATGATATTGTCTTACACAACCGGGATAAAGATATTTATATGGATCTTTTTGCTTCTGAATTGCACGGCCCAGGAATGAAGTAATCTGGAAGCTGTGGGTTCTCATGCATAAAACATAAATGCCAAATAAGTTAACTTGCTTAATTAAGAAGAGAATGCACATGGGTGTGATTAGATGGCACGGGAGAGAATGGTGTTCTGATAAATTTTAGGAGGGCTCTGGGAAAGGAAAAAAGTTTTACCTTGCTCACTTTGTTTCATAAGCTCAGTCAATGGGTCCTCAATTTCAAATTAAAACAAAATATCTTAGAAGTGATGTGGAAATTATTTGAGGCTTATCCAAGGGGAGAAGAGGGAGGGGAAAGTCGTTGATCTATTCATTTCCCCTTGTTGTAGGCGGTGGTTAAACCATGGTTTCTGTTTCATCGCAGTGACTCATTATAAACTGATGGTCTGGCAAAATCAAGAGTCTGAAGAGGGACATGATGAGTTCTATGACTGAGGCTTAAAAACCCTTGTACTTAAACCCTGCCTTATTTGCCTTCCTGAGAAAAATCTCACAAGCAAATTGTTGCATCGATATTATATACTGGTTCCCCTTTTCCCCAGTGTGTTTATTAGTGAAATGACTTAAACCACTTTTAAGATGTTGTGAATTAAAATGCAAGAGTCTGCTATGATACTGTGGTAAGAGCCTGAAATATATTTAACTAGAACTCATCATGGTTAGACACAAATATGATTTCTTCTCCGGAAGAAAAGGATTTTAGGTACAGGCTTCTGGAAGGGAGAAAGGATATAGTCATTGCTTATTACACGTGGCTTCAGAAGCGGAAAGGGTTCTGCGTTTTCAAACCAGAAATTGTTCAAAGGAATCAACAATTGAAAGCTTTCTTGAAGGCTACTTATGCATATGCATATATGGACATATATATGAATATCTTTTAAAGGACGGTAGCTTCAGGTTTTCAAAGAAAAATTCAGTGATATATGAATGATTTGGAAAGAGCATCCCTGAATGAAAAATGTGCATCAGTCAAAAGCATCAATAAATACGTCTTTTTCATATGCAAATGAAAATTTCTGAAGTAAAGAAGGCATTGTTTTATAAATAGTGAGATAATATTCTTGAAAAAGGTTACCAGTGATTACATAAGTTATCTCCTTCATAAAGAAATTTAGACTCACGGTTGCTCTTTTCATTAAAGCAAGCTTCGCATCCCGACTCACGCTGAAAGCCAAACTCTGAATTTTAATTAGAGATAATAAATAATTATATTACTTAGGAAACTGAAACTATTAAAGACCACTGGTCCCATACTACTGTATTTGAAGGGTGAGTAGTGATACATAAATCACATTAAAGACAGTAAATGGTAGGTGGAAAACTGACAATAAATGTGGATAAATTTTAACGCTAACCAGATAAAAAAGTAAATACACACTGGGCCAGTCACTAGAGTCCACAAGAGCTCAACTCCTTGTTTTGAGATGATTCTAACATTCTTTGGTCCCCAAGTAGGGTGGCTACTCTTTTTATTTTTGATGGGAGGGGGGAAGGGCAGCGGGAACTGTAATTTATATTCCCTCCAAGTAGAAAAAATTAAACTTTTTTCTCTTTCTTTCTTCTTTCTTTCTTTCTTTCTTTCTTTCTTTCTTTCTAAAGAAAGCACATTGACATCTCGAGAGAAATTACTACCCCAGAGTCAAGGGCAGAATAAATGGAGAGACAGACTTCCCCAACCTACACAGCCCAGAGGGACCAGCTGACGCAGAGAAAGCAGAGACTGGAGCCATTAGAGCCAGGATTGGGGCTAACACTGACCTAGCCGACACCCAGCACTGTCCAGCCATCTGCACAAATGTGAACTTTGCCTCCAAAACTTGGCTTCTCAATTAACATGTCCAGCTGGGGGAGAATCCCGTCATTTCCCTAATATCCTTATTGCCACTGGCCTGACATATTAATATTAAAAATATATGTGCATAGATCGAGGATTTTCTTAAGCACTTCTGTTTTTATTGCAGATAATAGGCAGGAGGTGAAAGCAGACACAATATAATTTGAAAAGCATAACCCTGATTAGGCGCTGATTGGAATGCCGTTATACCTTACATTTAAAACCTTTTTATTATTAGAACTAGCTGTCAAAACCAGGCTCTGCATCTCCTATGAGATAGACTCAAGGGCATGCGATGCTTCGCTACTCTGTGCAAATAAATTTATGGTTCAAAGTGCCATTTTCTTTGAATATGTCCTTAAGTATCAGAGACCTGTCATGCGCATTGCTGAGGTGTTGGTAAAGATGTGTCGTCTGGCTTTAATTTGTTCTCTTTTAATGGACACTCATCATTATTTGCAGTTACTGTTCATTTTAATGTGTTATGCATTGACATGATAAAGAAATAAGACCGTAGTATCACTATTTGATGATGAATGGACACTGTTTGGGAGGGTGGGGAGATGGAGAAATTATTACCTCTAATCCTGGAAGTGAGAGAGGCTTGTGTATGACATCAATGTTAGCGGGGCCATCCGAAATCTCTTGATCAAGGCATGGCTTCTAAAGCCTGACTCCCTGGGTTCAACTCCTGGCTCTTTTCCCAGGGAGCTGTAGAACCTTGAGAAAAATTCTTAATCCCCCTTCACCATCACTGTTCTCATCTTTAGAATGGGGTAGTACCCGGTTTGGGGTGTTGAAGGAAAGATTGACTGGGATGATAGGTGGAAAGTCTCCAGAAGAATACCAGGCACATAGTAGCCCATCAATCAATGCAGGCATCCACTTGTGTTTGACAGTCTCACTAAATGTTTTTCACAGCCTCTGCTTAAAATACACGTCACGACAAGGAGCTCAGTAAGTCCTCTGGGCCACCGTTCCCACGGTTTGGCTTGTTGAAAAGCTTCTTCAAGGATTTATATGGATCTCTTGTCTATTTCCTCCTTTCACCCTGTTCTGTCCTCATCATCACAGAGATCCAAGCTAAGGCTGCTTCTGGCCGAATATCTGAGAAAAGTAAAGTGTGAGAGCCAGAACCCTTAAACATTCTCTCCCCTGGACAATTCTCCTGACTCCTTAGTTCCTCATATGGCCCAGATTGAAATTCCCCACTGTTCAGAGTTGCCCAGCCCAACCTTACTTCTCAACAGCCCAGACTTCTTCTACAAACTTAGCTGTCTTTCGTGGGAGAGCCTGACCAGAGGAGTAGTCACGGCCCAGGTTCACAACTGGTCCCCGTGACTTCCTAGCTGTGTGACATGGGCACGTGGGTGACCCTTCTGAGCATGAGGCTCACCATCTGCAGAGCGGGGTGATGTTTCCATCCTTGCTGTACTTGCCATGAGATGGATGGCTGGAACCCAAGAACAGCAGTAAAAAAGGACGCATGGTGGGGGGGGGGCGGCATCTGAGTCCTGAGCTTTTCATCATTTACAGCTGGATTCTCTTTTCCCTCACTTCTAGACAATGCCACAGTTTATCCTCTTTGTGTTCCAATGACAACAGGGCAGGTATAGGGTGAATTAGTTCTAAGCGCCAAGGGAGATGTTGCCCTTGCAATGCAGCACGTGGTGGACCGGTCAGAAAGAGCAGTGGAAATTCTAGTAGGCAGACTTGCCCGCACGGTGGGATTCCACCCAATATACCCTGGGCCCGACCCAGATGAAGGAGGGAAGCATCCTGGGATTGCTGACCCAGACCATGCAAAGGCAGTATTTCAGGAAGAAAAAGGAAATCAAAGCTAGGTCGACTGTCCAGTTGGGTTGTCATCCAGAGACCTAGAAATCTGGGGCTAAGTGACTTGGTGGAAAAGAAACGTGGCCAAGCAGATTCTGGTAGGCGGCTGGGAGGCCAGGACAAGGACATACGCCCAGCCTGGAGAAATGTTTTGAAGTTAGGAGAGGAGCTGCAGAAGCCATTCATAGGGAGCCCACGCAGGAGGTGGCGAGAAAGCTGTTAGGGTCACCAGCCACGGGCACCGCGTGATGTGAATTGTCACGGGCCTGTTTGGGCTTCCTCTCCCTCTGTGGATTGACTGACTCTATTGCCTCCCACGAGGGGGGATGTGGCGCAGGAAAACGAAACTAAAGTGAAAAACGAGAATATAAACACACTTGAGCTGATTACTGACCTCCACCCAAATTCACTTTGCCAATTTTTCTGGACACTTCCCCAGTTGGGATATTTAGAGGACAATGTAGATGCCTATTTCAATATGCAGGACAACTAGATATATCATGCCATTCTTTGGTTCAAGACACAGATGGGCTAGACGGTGATGGGTATTTAGGAGGGCACCTGTTGTGATGGGCACCGGGTGTTGTAGGTAAGTGAGGAATCACTGAATTCGACTCCTGAAACCAGTATTGCACTGTGTGTTAACGAACTAGAATTTAAATAAAAGTTGGAAGAGAAAAAAGAATCACAGGGGCGCCTGGGTGGCTCAGTTGGTTGGGCGTCCGACTTTGGCTCACGTCATGACCTGTCAGTTCGTGGTTTCAAGCCCCACGTTGGACTCTGAGCTGACAGCTCAGAGTTGCTTCAGATCCTGTCTCTCTCTCTCTCTCTCTCTCTCTCTGCCCCTCACCTGCTCACGTTCTCTCTCACTCTCTCTCTCAAAAATAAACATTAAAAAAATTAAAAAAAAAAAAAGAAAGGGGCGCCTGGGCGGCTCAGTCGGTTAAGCGGCCGACTTCGGCCCGGGTCATGATCTCGCGGTCCGTGAGTTCGAGCCCCGAGTCGGGCTCTGTGCTGACAGCTCAGAGCCTGGAGCCTGTTTCAGATTCTGTGTGTCCCTCTCTCTGACCCTCCCCCATTCATGCTTTGTCTCTCTCTGTCTCAAAAATAAATAAACATTAAAAAAAAAAAAGAAAAAAAAAAGAAAAAAAATCTACCTACCTACATATATATATATATTATCCCTACTAATATATATATATATATATCCCTACTATATATATACTATATATATATAATATGTAATTATTATATATATATATATTATATATATTATATTATCCCTACTAAATTTTTACAACAACCTTAAGATGCCTGTGTTATTTTCTTCAGGACAGCCATGTGGAAGCAGACTCTTGGAGGTAAGGAACTCACGGAAGGTTATTCAGTTTGTCCATGACAGACCAGGCTTTGAACTCAAGCCTGTCTGCCTTCAAAGCTTATTTTCTCTCTGCTACAGCCTACTACTTGCTAAGGGGAGAAAACAACCGGCCAGGGATCTACAAAACTCCAACCCATAGAAATGAATCCTAACTAACGTGTACAGCCGGCAAGAAATAAATATATATACAGCAGGTGCATCATCTCTAACTCATACTGTCTTTATCCAGCAAGGTGACCTTGAGCAGGTTAATGCCCTTTTGAAGCCCCAATTTCTCTCTCTGGAAAATGTGGGGTTTTGCTAAATTAACTCTAATGTCCCTTCATCTCTAATCCTCAATAGCTTTTTCATTATGTGCCTTCGTCCTGGCCCTGGTGTGTGTTCCTTGCTCCCTGGAGCTCCCTCCGAACGTGGTGTGCAGGTTTGCCTCTGTGTGACACGCAGCGTCCTGAAATGTAAACTCGACTGAGTTAGGGATACACATAGAGCTTCATTCCATAATGGCCACTAATGATCCCTAATCAAGACACGATCTGAAAGGTAAACAAACCAACAGCTCCTTTGTTTTTGTGAAGTGAGAACTAAGAGTTATTGATTATTCTTCTGACCCAGGACAGATCTATATAGATCTGGGGAAGATTGATGGCTCTTTTGATCTGAGAATCAGCCAAGCCTGACAACACAATGCCACATTAGAACTGTGCTATCACTACGGCACCTGACGGCACCCCGCCAGCTTCCTCTTCGTCTTCTGCACCCCCTTCGAAAAACTCTGGTCAACTACAATCACCCCCGTGACAAGGTGTATCATGGGGAAGGGCTCCTTACCAGTGCATGGTTCGTAGTCTGGGCACCCCTGAGTCTCAGGGATGGAACAAATAAGAGAGACTTTTTTTTTTTCCAAGCCGTATCATTCATGTTTTTAAAGCCTCGTAGAAAACTGTACATGTATTCACAATATAGTGTGTTCCAGGCTATTTGCTCGACTGTGATTGATTTGTCTGCAATATATTAAAACAACAAATAACAGGCTGGGGATAGTGTAGGTTGTGCCACATATTTTAGGGACTCTGTTTTGTGTTTCTTGCCATTTCTATTCCTCTGCTGGGGTGCCTGCTGCCAGGTGTGACAGAGATCGGTAACTATCATCGTGGGTTTGAAGCTGACCCTGGATGCTTCAGCCAGTTTACAGGGATGCTGAGGGTCCCTGAGAAGCCTGGTGATTGCCCCAGAGGCCCTGGGGTTTGTTGACTTCCTTGAAGTGGTTCACAGTCCCATCTGTAGTTGAGAGACAGAGTCGTTAGGACTACAAAAATTTGCATAGATTTACCCGGTACATAAAAGAAGGATTTGGGGAAGAAACACAAGCTATTACAAAAATGCAGGTTGGGGCACCTGGGTGGTTCTGTAGGTTAAGTGCAGGTCATGATCTCACAGTTTGTGAGTTTGAGCCCCGCATTGGGCTCTGTGCTGTCGGCACAGAGCCTGCTTCGGATCCTCTGTTCCTTCTTTCTCTGCCCCTCCCCCCACCTCAAAAATAAATAAACATTAAAGAAATGCAGGTCTGAAGTCCTAAACATGTATCTGCAGTAATTTGGAGATGTTGTAGTTTGAGGACATCAGCCACCTATTTGTTTGCATAAGGTGCCTTTACTGGGTCCAACTACCAAGTTGGACACAATAACCCATATGTATAATATATATGTATATAAAATTGCACTGCAATAATCAATTACCCAAAAGAGTCGGCCACAGCTTAGCTTAGCTGAGTAACCATGATTAGAGAGGAGGCAGTAACAGGCATGGAGATGAGAGGTGAGAGTGACCCACTCATTCTAGAAATATTCTTCTATAGCTGAGCGTGAATTTTTTGGGGGGAAGCGTTTGGTTAAGGTTTTACGTTATCCTTGATGGCCTAGCGGTTGAGCCAATGGTTGTGTTGTAGACAGAGGACAGATTGCTTACAGGTCTCTTAGCTGCTGGGTCACTGGCTGCCGTGTGAGATAAGTTCCTGAGATAAGTCAGAAGGGACACCCCATGTTAGGGATATTCTTCAGATAGCTCAGCAATGGTTTCTGATGTTGCCATCCCTCTGTGCATCTCCTCCTGTGCCACGTCAACACATTGGCTCTCAGCAGAAGGCCCTTGGAGTTTCTTGAATGATCCCAGGAAGTCGCAAGTCTGTGCTACCAGTAGGGAATTTCTTACCGACTTTTACAGTAGCAGGAGCTTCCCGACAGAGGACAGAGTCCCACCTCTCCCAGAGGTCAGATGTGATTGCTGAGTGTCCAGAGTTAGGTCACTTACAAACACAGAAGGTGATAACACCTTCCATAAGGCGTCTGGACTAAGAGACTCCTTTGTCTGTTGGCACAATCGTGGGGAAACGTTTTTCATCTTGCAATACGGCCAGGCACACTAGTCTGAAGTACGTTTTGGCTGACACGGTTGACGAAGTTAACTGCCGTTTCACCAGAAAATGTTTCTCAGGTACTTTTCCTGGGTCTATATTTTACTTCTCACTGCTTTCCCAAAAGGATCACTACCGACCACAGTGAGCATTATACAGTAGCCGTGAGCCGTTAACAGCAAATCGGGGAAAATAAGTCACGTCAAAGGGGGAAGAAGAAGAAAAAGTCTCGCCAGCGTTGAAGAAGGCGAGAGTTAATAGACCACAAGTTATTTCTGCGAGCTTCCTAACGGCCAAGGGAAAGAGAGGTTTGGCCGACTCTCCTTAACGGTTCCCTGGCTCTGTTTCATTAAAAACATAAAACAACAGAAGGTAGGAGGGAAATTACATGGGGACATTGGACATTGAGTGTCTTCAATATAACTTAAATAATTGTTGCCTGGCTGGGTCCATTGGCACCCCACTGACTCCGGGGTAACTTTCCAGTGGGGATATTTAGCTATATGGTACGGATATGTGGGGGTTGGAAGAGCTCTCTGCCCTCCCCACTTACAGCCACACCCCCCATTTGGTTGAATTAGTGTAGACGGTGTTGTCAAACCATGGTCTCCAGGCCAATACCAGCCCATCTCCTGTTTCGTAAATAAAGTCTTATGGGAACGGATGCCTGCCTATTTATGTACAGCCTGCAGCAACTTTCAAGCTACAACGGCAGCATTGAGCCACAGTGACCACACAACCTGTAAAATCTAAGACGTCTAACACGTGGCCCTTTGCAGAAAACATTTGCCCACCCCTGGTCTAGAGAAAGACCTGAAAAATCTGTACTTAAAACGAAGAATTCACCTGCTTCAATGAACTATCGGGGAGAGGTAACTCACTAAATCGTGATTAGCCATTCAGAGCTTTGTGTAATTGTGTCTCTGTCTAAATATTTTTGTAGGACAGCTAACTGATGGACGTGGATGGAGGAACTGGAGCTCAGGACAAGCAAGTTTTGTTTAGGAAGACAGTAGGGTAGATAAATCTGGTTGAGGTTTCATAGTGGAGGGATCGAGAAGACCAGCGGGCAGCATGATAACAGTAGATGGTGTTGGGATGAGGTAAGACATGGTTTAGAAAAAGAAAGGGAGGATAAAGGTGCTCCTCCTTTCTGAATTTTACCTAAGAACACCTCTGGAGATATAAAACGGAGACGTTGTCACTTTTCTCAGTTCGCCAAGTAGCACAGGGTAGCCTCTTCATGGTCCATTTACCGGATGTTGCCTAAAGAGAGAGAATCAGACTAACACAGGTGGCTTATGAATGGGGGTGAACGGGGTGGCTTTAGGGTTCAACATGGACTCATATATCATGCGCTGCTTATCGTCCAAACATATATGTAAAACTTAGCCCCAAGTACAAGTGGGACTAGGATGCTGTTGTTTATTTTTATTTTATGTCAGGTCTAGCCCTCTTACCTCTGTTGAATTTGTAAAATTCATGGAAGAGGCAAACAAAACTGAAAATACAAAATGAGACCTTAAAGGATCTGTGCTTTTTTTTTAACCTACATATTTTTCATACCCTACACTTTGAAAATTGGGGGTTTGATGTTTCTCCTCTCAAAACAGTGTAGATTAAGTCAACAGAATTTTTAAGGACATATATCTAAACTCTGTTTCTCTATTAGAGATCTTTTTGGCTTCCATACTTAGTTGATATAAAATGTGCAAAATATGCAAAGTCACTTTCTAGATCTAATTAGGGAGGGAGAAAAGTTTCAATTCAAGCATATATATTTTGACCATCATGGGCAAATTTATTCTACAGTAAAACCTGGGCTTGCAAATAACTTGTTCTGGGAGTGTTCTGCAAGACGAGCAAACATTCCTCGTGAATTTTAACTTGACAAACGAGCGATGTTTTGCAATACAAGTAGTATGTGAAGTCGAATGTCACATGATCACAACTGAGCCAATGGTTCTTGAAATTTGCTTTGATATACAAGTGTTTTGAATGACAAGTGTGTTTCTGGAACGAATTATGCTCGCAAACCAAGGTTTTACTGCGTTTTGTTTAACAAGACTTTCTCGTGAAATGCATTTTCCCCCCTAATGTGAGAATCTTTCTTTTAAAAACTTGTCCTCCTTTTTTAGCACTTCTAAAAAGCCATGCAGTTTTATTTTTATTTTATTTTAAACTTTTTTTAAAATGTTGATTTAGTTTTGAGAGAGAGAGCCAGAGTGTGAGCAGGGGAGGGGCAGAGAGAGAGAGAGGGAGACACAAAATCGGAAGGAGGCTCCAGGCTCTGAGCTGTCAGCACATAGCCTCATGTGGGACTCGAACCCACGAACGGAGACATGACCTGAGCTTAAGTCAGATGCTTAACCGACTGAGCCACCCAGGCACCCCAAATCCCCTGAGTTTTAATGAATCCAGAATTTGGTAATAAATTAAAAACAAAAGGTTCTGACCCAGAACCTTTTAGTCAAAAAGAAATGTGATTATTGAACTCCTTGTGCTTGCATTATGTTAGCTGCTGGGGGAATAGAAGTATGAGAAATTAGCTATTCTATCAAGGTTTTTCAAAGCAATAAGGGAAACCAAGTCAATGGTACTAAAAAAAATATCAGTGATTGCTGAATTGTACAACACCTAATGTAAGTTTAGTGGAAAATCTAGACGGTAGAAACTGATTTTGGATAAATCAGATGGAAAAAATTTATGGAGGAGTCAAGGCTAAGCATCATGATTAATAATAGAAATACACTAGTAAAAGGTGAATATTAATGATTCATATAACCTAGCCATTATAGAAAAATGGATAAACCCTCTTAGAAGTAAATTAAATAATAAATATTATATTTATCAAAATGTTTTATTAATGAAGACAATTTGAAAATATGGTAAAGAGCAAAATACTGAATATTCTTTTACATGTTCAATTTTTAAACAAACAAAATGCTCTCTTTGATTCTTGGAAATATGTTGAACTTCAGGTGACATGAAAAACAAGGTCATTTCTTGGACAATATGCTTAGAAAATGCTGTTCTAAGACATGGCTGATCTCAGTGTATAGTTTTAGCAATTCTGCTGCTTGAGGTAGACATTTCATTGTTGTTTTCTTTTGTTCATTTCTATAACCTCAGGGCCTAGAACAGTCCCTGGCACAGAGTAGGAACTCAATAATATTTGTTGAATGAATCAAGGCAGGAGTGGGTGTAAGAAGAAAGTTCTATGAAATATAAGGTGCTGTAGAAAATGCAGAATGGCAATGAAGGTAGATGGACAGTTTTTTTCTTCAGTGAAAATCTCTTTCTTTCCAATAATATTTTCCAGACGTGGCATATGGTGGTGTAGACTGGAGAAGGTTTTACCAACCACCTCAGAGAGAGTTAAAGAATGTGGACCGAGGAGCATAAGTTACTTATTTTTAATTTGATACTTAGCCCAGAGGTCTATATATTATTCAACAAAACTAGCTGTACTGACTTATGAATTTTCATGCTCTGAAATTTTGTGTTCAAAAAGAACTTTATTTTTAAAAATCAAGACTTTTGTGACTTCATTAACAATAACAAAATAAAAATAATAGGGTTACATTTTGGAATTGCATTCACTCCAGTTTTTTATAGAAGTAAACTTGGTATATAATATTATGTAAGTTTCAGGTACATATCATTAGAATTCATTATTTGCATATAGCACACAGTGGTTACCACTACAATCCAGTAGTCTAGCTACTATCAATCACTGCAGAATTGAGCTCTTTCCCCCATTTCACTTACTACCCCCACCCTCTTCTGCTCTGGTAGCAATCAATCTGTTCTCTGTATCTGTGATTTTGTTTTTTATTTGATTTGTTAGCTTATTTGTTTTTAGATTTCACGTATAAGTGAACTCATACGGTATTTGTCCATCCATGTTGTTGGTTGTCGCAAATGGCAAGACTTTCTCCTTTTGGGGGGGCTAAGTAGTATTCCTGTGTGTGTGTGTGTGTGTGTGTGTGTGTGTGTGTGTGTTCATCCATTGATAGACACGTAGGTTGTTTCTATATCTTGGCTATTGCAAATAATGTTGCAATGAACATAGGGGTCCGTGCATCTTTTCTGAATTAGTGTTTTTGGATAAACACTACAAAGGAGCAAAACCTGGATCGTATGGTATTTCTATTTTTAATTCTTTGAGGAATCTTCATACTGTTTTCTGTAAATGTACCAATTTACATTCCTATCAATAGCGTATGGGGGTTCCCTTTTGTCCACATCCTATCCAACACTTGCCATTTCTTATTTTTTTTGATACTAATCTTTTTTTTTATAATTTTTTTTACGTTTATTTATTTTTGAGACAGAGAGAGACAGAGCATGAATGGGGGAGGGTCAGAGAGAGGGAGACACAGAATCTGAAACAGGCTCCAGGCTCTGAGCTGTCAGCACAGAGCCTGACGCGGCGCTCGAACTCACGGACTGCGAGATCATGACCCGAGCCGAAGTCGGCCGCTTAACTGACTGAGCCACCCAGGTGCCCCGATACTAACCTTTATAACAGGTGTGAAGTGGTATTTCATTGTGGTTTTTATTGGCACTTCCCTTATAATTAGTGTTGTTGGACATCTTTCATGTGCTTGTTGGGTATCCTTGAAGCATATCTATTTAGATCCTCTGCTAATTTTTCTTTTTCTCTGTCCATTTTTATTTTTTTAATTTTTTTTTAACGTTTATTTATTTTTGAGACAGAGAGAGAGACAGAGCATGAACGGGGGAGGAGCAGAGAGAGAGGGAGACACAGAATCGGAAGCAGGCTCCAGGCTCTGAGCCATCCGCCCAGAGCCCGATGCGGGGCTCGAACTCAGGGACCGCGAGATCGCGAGATCGTGACCTGAGCTGAAGACGGACGCTTAACCGACTGAGCCACCCAGGCGCCCCTCTCTGTCCATTTTTAAATCAGGGTTATTTGCTTTTTGCTATTGTTGAGCTGTATGAGTTCTTTACATATTTTGGATATGAACGCCTTATCACATATATGATTTTCTGATATCTTCTCCTACTTAGTAGGTTGCCTTATTATGTGTTGATGGTTTCTTTCAGTGTGCAGAAAGTTTTAATTTGATGTAGTCCCATTTATTTTTTATTTTTGTTACCCTTGCCTTTGGAGTCAGGTTAAAAAAAATCATTGCTAAGACCAATGTCAAGGAGATTACCACCTATGTTTTCTTCTAGAAATTTTATAGTGTCAAGTTATGCATTCAAGTGTTTAACCAATTTTGTGATTTGGTGTATGGTGCATGATAGTAGTCTAGTTTCATTCTTTCGCATGTGGCTGTCCACTTGCCCCAAAATTGTTTATTAAAGAGACTTTTCTAGGGGTGCCTGGGTGGCTCAGTCGGTCAAGTAACTGACTTCGGCTCAGGTCATGATCTCACGGTTCGTGGGTTCGAGCCCTGCGTCAGACTCTGCACTGACAGCTCAGAGTCTGGAGCCTGCTTCAGATTCTGTGTCTCGCTCTCTGTCTGTTCCTCCCCTGCTCGTTCTCTGTTTGTCTCTCAAAAATAAATAAAGGTGAAAAAAATTAAAAAAAATAAAAATAAAGAGACTTTTCTTTCCCCATTGTATATTTTTACCTCCATTGTCACAGATTAATCTACTGTATATGTATGGGTTTATTTTGGGGCTCTGTATTCAGTTCCATTGATCTATGTGCCTGTTTTTATGCCAATACCATACTGTTTTGATTACTATAGCTTTGGAGTGTAGTTCAAAATGAAAGAGTATGATAAATCTAGGTTTGTTCTTTCTTATGATTGTTATAGCTATATAAGTTCTTTGGCGGTTCCATACAAATTTTAGAATTATTTATTCTAATTTTGTGAAAAATGCCATTGGAATTTTGATAGGGATTGCACTGAATCTGTAGATTGCTTTGAGTAGCATGGAAATTTCAACAATTTTACTTATTCCAATTCATGAGCATGGAATATCTTTCCATTTATTTCTGCCTTCAATATCTTTCATTAGTGTCTTTTACTTTTCAGTGCATAAGTCTTTCACATCCTTGATTAATTTTATTCTTAGTTTTTTGTTTTTATTCTTTTTGATGCAGTTGCCGGTGGGATTGTTTGCTTAATTTCTTTTTCTGATTGTTTTTAGTGTATAGAAATGCAACAGGTGTCTGAATATTGATTTGGTTTCTTGCAACTTTACTAAAGTCATTAATTACTTCTAACAGGTTCTTTGATGGAGTCTTTAGGATTTTCTATATATAATATTATGTCATCTGCAAATAGTGACAGTTTTACTTCTTCTTTTCTGATTCGGATGCCTTTCTTTCTTTTTCTTGCCTAATGGTGCTGGCTGGGACTTCCAATACCATATTGAATAAAAATGATGAGAGTGGGCATCTTTGTCACAAGTAGCTGTAAACTTGTTATATATGGCCTTTACTATATTGAAGTACATTCTCTCTATACTTACTTTGTTGATAAATTTTAATCATAAATGGATGCTGAATTTTGTCAAGTGCTTTTTCTGCATATATTGATATGATTATACTTTTTACCCTTCATTTTGTTAATATGATGTGTCACATTGATTTGTGGGTATCGCACCATCTTTGCCCCCATGGAATACATCCCATTTGATCATAGTGTATGATCCTCTTACTATGTTGTCGAATTTAGTTTGTTAATATTTTATTGATAATTTTATTTGTCTATTTTCATCAGGGTTATTGGAGTATAATTTCCTCTTTTTTGTGGTATCCTTGTCTGGTTTTGGTGTCAGGGTAGTGATGGGATCCAAAATGAGTTTAGAAATAAAATGTCTTGGCAGAGTTTAAGAAGGAGAGTTATTAAATCTTCTTTGAATGTTTGGTAGCATATACCAGGGAAGCTGTCTAGTCTTGGACTTTTGCTTGTTGGAAGGTTTTTGATTACTGATTCAATCTCTTTGTTAGTAATTAGTCTATTCAGATTTGCGATTTCTTCATATTCAGCCTTGGAAGATTGCGTGTTTCTAGGAATTTATCCATTTTTTTTCTAGGTTATCCAATTTGTTGGTGCATAATTATTCATAGTAGTCTATTATAATTCTTTGTATTTTTATTATGTCAATTATAACTTCTCTTTCATTTCTGAGTTTATTTATTTGAGCTCTCTCTCTTATTCTGGGTGAGACGAGCTAATGGTTTTTCAATTTTGTTTATCTTTTCAAAGAATCAGCTCTTAGCTTCATTGATATTTTCTATTATCTTTTTATTCTCTATTTCATTTATTTATGCTCTGATCTTGTCATTTCCTTTCTTCTACTAACTTTGGGGTTCTTTTTTTTTAAGTTTTTTCTGGTGTAAAGTATATTGAAAATTTTTCTCGTTTCTTGCAGTAGGCCTATATCATTATAAACTTCCTTCTTAAAACTCCTTTTGCCGCAGCCCATAGATTTTAGGCTGTTGTATTACATTCTCATTTATTTTCAGGTAGTTTTTAATTTCTCCATTGATTTTTTTCATTGACCCACTGATGGTTCAGTAGCATGTTGCTTGATCTCCACATAGTTGTGATTTTTCCAGTTTTCTTCCTATAATTGATTTCTACTTTCATACCATTGTGGTCACAAAACATGATTGATATGATTTCAGTCTTTTTAAAATTTGTTGAGACTTGGGGCGCCTGGGTGGCTCAGTCAGTTAAGCGTCCGACTTTGGCTCAGGTCATGATCTCACGGTCCGTGAGTTCGAGCCCTGCGTCAGGCTCTGTGCTGACAGCTCAGAGCCTGGAGCCTGTTTCAGATTCTGTGTCTCCCTCTCTCTCTGCCCTCCCCTGTTCACGCTCTGTCTCTCTCTGTCTCAAAAATAAATAAACGTTAAAAAAAATTAAAAAAAAATTGTTGAGACTTGTTTTGTGATCTAACATATGATCCATCGTGGAGAATTTTCCATGTGCACTAAAGAAGAAAGTGTATTCTGCTGTTTTTAAGTGGAATGTTCCATATCTATCTCTTAAGTCCATCTGGTCTAAAGTGTCATTTAAAGCTAATATTTCTTTGCTCATTTTCTGTATGGATGATTTGGCCATTGATGTAAGTGAGGTATTAAAGTTCCCTATTATTTTAATGCTATCATTTTCTCTCTTTAGGCTTGTTAATATTTGCTTTATATGTTTAGGTGCTCCTATGTTGGGATAGATATTTAGAAATGTTAAATCCTTGTTAGGCTGACCCCTTTGTCATTAGGCAATGCTCCCTTTTGATTGCTTTATATTACAGCCTGCTTTAAAGTCTATTTTGTCTGACATAAGCATAGCTATACCAGCTTTCTGTTTCTGTCACTTTGAAATATCTTTTTCTATCCTTTCACTTTCAGTCTGTGTATCCTCAGATCTAAAGTAAGTCTTGTAGGAAACATGTAGGAAATATGAAAAAATAAGACCTATCTATTCTGTCTTTTGAATGGAGAATTTAGTTCATTTACATTTAAAGTCATTATTTATAGGTATGTACTTATTGTCATATTGTTGATTGGGTTTTTTTTTAGCTGTTTTTATAGTTCTCTGTTCCTTTCTTCTCTTCCTGACTTCTCTTATGGTTTGGTGAGTTTTTAGTGTTATGTTTAGATTCCTTTCACATCGTTTTTTGTGTGTATACTATAGATATTTGTTTTGTGGTTACCATGAGGTTCACATATAACATCCTGTATATGTAAAAGTCTATTATTTTAAGTGCATAGCATCTTAAATTTGAATACATTCTAAAAGCTACATAGTTTTATTCCCATTGTCATGTATTCTGTTTTTGATGTCAAGTTTTGAATTTTTTAAATTTTTGGTATCCTTCAGCTAATTATCATGGATATAGTTAATTTTGCTATTGTCTTTTAATCTTCATATAACCTTTTGTATATATTTCCTTTTACCAGTGAGATTTTTACTTTCATATGTTTTCTTAGCCCTAGTTAGTGCCCTTTGTTCAGCTTTAAAAAGTCCCTTTAACATTTCTTACAAGACAAGTTTACTGATGATAAACTTTTTTAGTTTTTGCTTGTCTCGAAAACTTTTTATCTCTGCTTCAGTTCTGAAGGATAACCTTACTGGGTAGAGTATCGTTGGTTGAAATGTTTTTCCCTTTAAGCATTTGGAATATATCATTCCACCTGCCTCCTGCCCTGAAAAATTTCTCCTGAAAAATCAGCTTATACCCTTATGGGGGTTCCTTCGTGGGTAACAAATTGGTTTTCTCTTGTTGCTTTTAAGATACTCTCTTTATCTTTTTAAACTTTTGACATTTTAATTATAATATATCTTGGATCTTAATTATAATATGTATGGGTCTCTTTGGGTTCACTTTATTTGGAACTCTTAGTGCTTCCTGGAGCTAGATGCCTGTTTTCTTCCCCAGGCTAAAGAAGTTTTCAGCCATTATTTTTTCGAATAAATTGTCTACCCCTTTCTCTCTCTTCTTCTTCTGGGACCTCTATAATGCAGATCCTATTCTTCTTTATGCTGTTCCAGAGATCCCCTAAGCTATTTTCATGTTTTAAAATTCTTTTTTCTTTTCACTGCTCTGATTGGATGAGTTCTACTGTCCTGTTTCCCGGCTTGCTGATCTGTTCTTCCACTTCATCCAGTCTGCTGTTGAGCTCCTCTAGTGCATTTTTTATTTCAGTGTTTGTATTCTTCAGCTCTCCGCTTCTGTGTACTTTTCTATGTATTCTGTCTCTTCGTTGAAATTCTTACTGTACTCATCCATTCTTTTCCCAAGTGCAGTGAGTAACTTTATGACCATTACATTTAATTTTTCATCAGGGAGCTAACTTATTTCTGTTTCATTAGTGTCTTTTTCTGAGATTTTGTCTTGTTCTTTTGTTTCAAACATATCCACCTGTCTCCTAATTTTGCCCGCCTCTCTGTTTGTTTTTATGTTCTAGGTGAAAGAGCTACATCTCCCAGTCTTGAAGCAGTGGCCTTTTGTAGGAGATGAACCTTCGTGTTCAACCTTGGCCTAGCTTTTGGATGTTCCTTGGACTTTTATGATTGTCCAATAATCTGATTTGTCCTTGACAGGTCCCAGTTGTTGAAAGTGTGCCAAGACCGTTCAGTGTTCCAAAGGGAGGGGACTCAGAAATTGCCTAGTTTCCAGCTACTTGTAAGGCGTTTCCTCAGACATCAGCTTTCAGGTATGTAAATGTACACATTCTTGTGCGTCTGTAATCATCAACCCTGCTGACTTCCAGACCAGAGATTTGGAGGTGTCCCCTGGTGACAGTTGCAAAAATGATGGCACTACGCCCGTGTATAAGTTTCCATCTGGGAGGTGTCGGTGGTATGTGGCAAGGCCAAGGAAGGACATTAAAATGGTGTCTTTCTGCCCATGTTTCCGGGGGCATTTCTCTAGCTCGTGGTTGTGTGACAAACCTAAAGACTGACCTTCACTCTGGGGTGTGGTAGCCTACCCAAGACTGTCTCTCCTATTGTTTTAGGTCTATAGGGCCTAGAAATGCAATCCGTCCTGGCCACCAAAGCCAGGCACTCAAAAGGCATCCCAGTCTGGTCAGCCTAAGTGACCTGGCATGCAGGGGCAAGATACACCTACCAGAGCTAGCAGGCTAGGTGGCGTGCAAAAATGAAGCTTGCTAGTTTCCCCATCCCTAGAGAGTCCCAACAGGTTCCTATTTGTCAAAAAGATGCTTTACGATTAACAAATGGGTTTCCTTCACATACGGTCTAGGTGCCCTTCAAACTGTTGCTTTTGACTGGGTCCTGGGGTGAGTGGGTCTGTATGTGAGCCTTCTAAGAGTGGATTTTCTATTTCCTATAGCTCTCCAATCTTTTTGGAAGTAAGCCCCATTGGTATTCAAAGTCAGTTGCTTTGGGGGCTCGTTCCTCTAGTGCATTTCCCAAGGGTTGGGGTGCCCGATGGGGGCACAAACTTCTCATTCCTCAGGGGCAAGCTCTGTTCTAGCTTTCAGGTCCTTTTTCAGAGACAACTGTTCCATATACCGACGTAGATTTGTGGTGTTTGTGGGTGGGGCTAAGGTCGAGTTCTTTCTCTGTCTCCATCTTGAACCCTCTCACATTCACTGTATTTTTAATCTCCGCTTATAAAAATTTGAAGTGAAAGATTTCTGTATTTTAAGACTTTATTTATTTGAGAGAGAGAAAGAGCGCACGTGCACGTGTCTGTGTAAATGGGGGAGGGGCAGAGGGAGAGGAAGACAGAGGGGATCTTAGCAGGCTCCATGGACAGCACAGAGCCAGACAATGCAGGGCTCTATCTCACAACCCCAGGATCATGGCCTGAGCTGAAATCAAGAGTCCGACACCCAACGGACTGAGCCACCCAGGCGCCCCTGAAGTAAAAACTTTCAACCTTCGCTATTTAATAAGAAGGCTAGGAAATATTGTTTGGAAGGAGTGTCGAGAATCATGCTTATAAGCAACAGGAAACTGATACAACATAGGAGGATAGGTACTGACTGCAAAATACCATGCATAGGAACGAAGGAAAAACAGAGCCCAGCACTGAATGTGTCCAAGGCAAAGAAGGCAGCCTGCTCCATGCACCCTACCTATGCCCCGATGCATGACTAAGCATTTTTGTTTCTTCTTTTTCCTAGTAGGAATAAAGCAATGTAAGTTACTCGCACATAGCAACTATTACTAGCCAGAGAAGAAAGAACTAGAAAAGTAACTTAGGTGACCGCATTACTTGTACCATTTGGAGAGCTGATTTTTATAAATGCATTGCTTTAAAAAAGGCAGAAACGCATCTCTCATTACTGAAGGACTAGAAAACCGAAACCTTTATTCTAGAAATATTTTTGTCAGTGGAGGAAAGATAGAAAATAAAAATGATTGTAAAGAAAGCAAAATTTTACATCGTCTATTTTGTCCCCTTAAGATAAGCCAAGCATTCAGAAGTAATTGGCAAACTGGCAAACTGAATGATGGGTAAGAAAAATTTAATTGAAATGCTCTTGTAAATTTCTAGCTATTTATATACACAGAAGTGTTAAGAGTTATTCATTTAAACCCTATGCGATATAAAAATCTTACCCCTTTGGCAAGTTGTCTGTAAGAGATGTGATTTTACTATATGTAACATTCTTCTCAGGATATTCACCATGATTCTTGCCACGAGCTCATAAATGGGTCAAAGTCAAGGATTTTCATCTTGTGAAAACTGTACAAAACTGAATTTCACAATATCCATGGCAGTCGGGTGCAGTACAAGCTGCATCTTATGCCACAGACATTCCATTAAAATGTTTCGGTAGCAGGATCATCCCCCCCCCTTGTCTATTTCTGTTTCAAAACGAGGAGGTTCAATTAATGCATTTCACTAAATCGCCAAAATAGTACTTACTCATATTAAGACCTTGGGAGTTTCAAAAGCGATAGCTTCTCTGTTTAGTTTTCCCTCTAAGGTTTTCTTTTGTCCTTTTAAATGAAGTGTTACTTCAAAATAAGAAGACTTCCGTGAACTTCGTCCAGAAATATTAACCAGCTAGAAAAGCTGTCGGACCGGCTTGGAAATGCGCAGATAATGAAGATGTCACTTAAAATGTACATGCATTTGGGATATGCAAAGAAAAGGAATACATAGCGATGATATCTTTGATCACAGAAAGAACTCAGAGAGACGAGGACTGTGTCGAGGATGGTTATCATCAGCCCATTTTCTATTCCCTGTGCACAAATCATTTCATGCATTCTACAAACCAAGCCCCGATGTTGGGCTTCAAAAGCAATTTCAGCAGCAAAATAAGGTGCTTTTCTTCAATTTTCAAGCCATTTGTACGAGGTTAGTGTTGTTTACCCACCTGGTACACTGATATTTACATACCCCTTTAAAGAAAATTGGTAGGTATGATTTATGGAGTACTGTAAGAGCACAATTTTCCATGTAGTGCACCTAATCTGAAAGGGCACTTGCAAAGGTCACTCTGGCCATACAAATACCAAGTCATCTCTTTGGAATAAGTTAGGATATTCATTTTTCTTGGAAAATGTCAGCGGCACCCTACTCCAGGGGTTAGTTTATGCAGATAAATGCGTAAGCCTTTAATCTTAGAGCAAAAATACTCTACACAAATGTAAAAGCAGTCCATCTATCACTGTTAAGACCTGTAATTTGTTTTTATTTAAATCTCACGCCAGGGCGGAGTGGGCAACAGGACCGTTAACATGGTATCTCGCACGGAAGCCAAGATCGAGGCGCGTGAATACGCTTCGACTCTCAACCCGGGGGGCTGGCCCACCGTGTGGCTCGTACAGCCAGGACTGCTGTTCTCGGCTCCTCTGTGCTGGCTTCTTCTGCAGCGAGAGGCCTCGTGTCCAACTCAGTGCACAGGAGATTGTCGGGTAAGTCTCCTCTCCCGACCCGTGTTTTCTCTGTCTGTGAAAAAGCACCAAGGCAAAATTCGGGTGAATAAAACATTACTCTTTCATTTCTAAGCGTGGGGGTTCAGTTCAACTCCAGGAGAGAAACACCAACAAATGATATCCTTCGTGAGTTTGTTTTCTCTTCCCCCAACGAATGGTCGTATTTAGAGAAAATCTCTGACTTTTTCCATACAGACTCATCCCCAATCCTGAGATTTTTACATTGGCAACTGACGAGAGAAACAAGGAATGCCCAATTGTATTTAATACATATTGGCACATTTTAGACTCTTGATTTTTTCTTCATGCCGTAGAGTAGCTATTCTTGGAACGTAAGCTTTATCCTAAATCACAGTTCTCTGAAGACCATTTTCTAATATTGAATGTAGTCGGCATGAATGGAAGGTAACATATTACGAAGTGTTTGCCTCTGTTTCTATAAAGTGAGGAAAGAGGGTGGGAAGTCAGGAAGTGATACTGTGACTTTTGCCTCTAAAGAGATTTTGCAAATGAGCATTTGGGGTGTATGGGAGGTGAACGGGAGGCAGACTGTGATCCCTTGAGTTTGAACCAACAGCTGACATTAATTTTGCTATCTCAATATTGTCAGAGTGGAAGGAAGTCTCAACCACCCGTGTAGTGGATTCCCTTTAGAAACCGTGGATATCAGTGCGATATCAGTGCGAAGGATCATGGGAAAAATGGATGACACCGTTTTATGTTTTTCACGGAGAGACAATGCAAAAACACGTCACCTGTGTGGATTGGGGCATCATTCTAAAAACGGTTTTTATTTCCATGTTAAGGATTTACGTGGATTTGGTAATTTGATCAATCTATATTAGTACTCCTTGTGGTAACCTGAGCTCAATGGTATTAACTAAATTTTAAATATCAAGGTTTCAAAAAGACCATCACTGGGTTTAAGACACAAGAGAAAAATCCCAAGGTGCCAATAGTAAAGAATCTCTAATAAAATTAAGCCCAAACCCTCCGGTTCATCTCGTCAAACATTTTAGTAAAAGGAGTGCGCATAATTTCCGAAAAGTGTCATACTCAAATCGGTGGACCCTGGCCGAACTTCCACACTGTTGAAGAAAAATGTAAGTTAGCAGGTGTAATGGAGCTTGTACGGG
Source organism: Acinonyx jubatus (assembly GCF_027475565.1). NCBI lineage: Eukaryota > Metazoa > Chordata > Mammalia > Carnivora > Felidae > Acinonyx > Acinonyx jubatus. The sequence goes on from NC_069386.1 coordinate 15,143,568, forward strand.
ATGTATTCTCAATGTGCACGCTGGACCAGGATGGAGGGTTTGGCTTTCTTTGTTTCCCTGCTCCTAATCCTGAACACGTGGTATATGCCACACTTGGGAACATTGGAATCTCCCCACTCTCTGTTTGGCCTTCCTGCTTTGGTGTCTGATAGACAACTCGCACTTCACGTCCCCAAATTCCTTGATCTTCCACTTGCGAACTTGCTCCTGCCATTGTCTTCCCCACTTTAGTTACTAGCAACTCCATCTTCCCTGCTGTTCAAGCTAGGAGTCCAGGGGGTGGGGCGGGGGGAGGGAGGGTCATCCTTGGTTCCTTCTTCCTTTCCCGCCCCATACTCGTGGCCGGCGCGACCTGCTGTCTTAGACTTCAGTCTGATCGATCCCTTCTTACTGTCTGCGAGAGTCTGAACGTTTATGCCCTCCTTTCATATGTTGAAATGCTAGCCCCCCGAACGATGGTGTTAAGCGGGGCCTTTGGGAGATGATTAAGACATAAAGTTGGAGCTCCCATGAATGGGATCAGTACACTTAAAAAAAAAGACTCCAGAAAGCTCCATCTATGAGACAGGAAGAGTGCCCTCATCAAGACACCAGATCTGCTGGTGCCATGACCTTGGACTTCCAGGCCTCCAGAACTGTGAGAAATAAATGCTTTTGTTTATCAGCCACCTAGGCTATGGAGTTTTGTTCTAATGGCCCAAACTGTCTGAGTCTCCGTCTTTACAGCTACCCCTCTTGTTCAAGGTCCCCCCTTGCCCTCTGAACAATGGCAGTAATTTTCCGTCCTGGCTTTCTACAATTTATTCTTCATACAGCTTCTGGAGTGGTCCTGTTACATTACGAACTAGATGAGGTTATACCATTCCTCTGCTTAAGATGCTTCAATGATCAGGGCTACCTGGGTGGCTCAGTCGGTTGAGCGACTTACTCTTGATATCTGCTCAGGTCATGCTCTCGTGGTCATGGGCTCAAGCCCTGTTTTGGGCTTTGTGCTGAGTGTGGAGCCTGCATGGGAATTCTCTCTCTCTCTCTCAATCTCCTTTTGCCCTCTCCCATGCACACAGGTGCTCTCTCTGTCTCTCTCTCTCAAAATCAATAAATATTAAAAAATGCTTCAATGATCCCTTCAGAAGCTGTCCATTGGGCACCACATCTCCAAATGCTCTGCCTGCCGCCTCCCAACCCCCAGGCCACCCCTCCCCCGGGTCCTGTTCATCTTCCCCACACTTATTACGCTTTGTTCCCCTGTCTCCTTGCAGGCCCTCACACGGACTCTCAGACTTTGCTCTTGCGAGGCCTTCCGCGCACAGTCCCCTTTCCCTGGAAGGAAAAGGTTGAGTCGCTCCTCTCCTTGAGGTCTTTCCTCAAACACCACCTCCGTGGTGACGCTTCTTTGACGAACCTCTTTAAAAGCCTGTCCCTGTCTCGCTCTCCCACTCCCAAAACATTCTGGCACTCCCAATCACCCTTCGCTGCTTGTTTTATTCCCACAGCACTTATCACCATCTGACATAGCATATGTTTTACTTATTTTATTGTTTACTGCCTGTCTCCCCCCCGTATAACATAAATCCCCGAGAGCAGACATTTCTGTCTATTTTGTTTACTGCTGCATCCTCAATGCCTAGAAAAATGTTTAGCACAGGGTAGCTCTTTAAATATAAATATTTGGCAGTTGAACTGACAAGTGCCTTTAACTACTTGCGAGATGCCAATAACTTCATAGCTGTGTTCTTATACTTACCAAGCCTCCCCCAGAACGTGTAGGCTCTCGGCCTCACTCATTTGCCACTACACATTAAGAGTAAACAAAGCACACGAGTTTCCTGGGAAGTTAGAGGCCAGAAGTGGCCTCACGCAAGGGCAGGTTAAGTTTGGTCGTCGTTACGACTGAATCAAGGTCTTCACTATGAGTGTGGATGTCAAGGGGATGAGCACCCTAGGCGGAGGAGAGGGAAGCACGGGTTCGTCTTCCAGCTCTGCTAGGTACACGTGGAGTGGTCTTACGTAAAAGCCACCGGGCTTTGCGAGCCTCAGCTTTCTTATCCGTGAAACGGAGCTGTGCAATGGCACCCGTCACAGATTTGCAGTGTGGACCACCCGAGATGATGTCCAGTGGAAATGCACCTGTCGTGCTTGCCACGGAAATCACAGGAGAGCCACGCACTTCACATGTGATTTAGCAGCCTTAACATGTGTGCCTTGTCTTGCAAAGTGTCTGCCGTGTCATAGGCAGCAGATCGATAGTGAACATAATTGCTGCACATGTTTAAACATCACCTGGATGCCACTGTCGAGCCGTAAGAAACAGTCTATCTCCAGCGTCAGTATTTAGGAGAATAAAATTAAATGCCACTACCGTCACACCAGCTGTAGTTTTAAATGCTCAAACTTGGGTTCTGAGAACAGGTAAGAAAGGCTCGCACCGGCTCAGTGTGGTCTAGACGGGGGTTGACAAATGGCAGCCCGTGGAAAAATTCCACGCATTCCCTGTTTTGTACAGCTTGAGAGTTATGAATGCCGTTAGTTTTTGCACTTTTAAGTGATTACAAAAATCAAAAGAACACTAATGGTATTTTGTGAAAAATAATCATTTTAGGAAACACAAATTTCCGTGTCCATTAAGAAGGTGTTACCAGAACCTCGCCAGGCTATTTCTTTCATATATTGTCTCTGGCTACTTAGGAGCTGCGAAGGCGTAACTGAGTAGACGAGACAGAGAACGCAGAGCCCCCGAAGCCTAAAATGTTGCCAACCTTTCTTTTCATAGAAGGTTTGCTGACTCCTGGTCTAACAAAATCTAGCGCCCAATTTAATGGTAAACCCGGTTTTGTGTCTGTCGCTCGAGTAGCAAAAAGCAGTTGAGATGAGCAGGGCTCCATAAAAGTAATTTCTCTGCATTACTGCCAAGAACGTTTCATGCGTCCCCACAGAAACAGCTCATGTCCTTTGTCTCTCAGATGCTCTTCCCCCCTTGCCCCCCCCCGCTCCCCCCCCCCCACCCCGTCTCTGGAACAAAATGGCAGAGCCCATTTTATGTCTTCCACAAAGAAAGCCCAACATGCACCGAACGGTTCCCTCTTGACCTCACGCTGCCTTCTGTGCTTCAGGTCTGGTTGGGATTTGGCCTCAAAATGTAGTGCTCTTTTCAGAATTATTTATTTGCTCAGTTTGCCTTCAGAGTTTTGTATAGTGTCCTACAGGCACGCTTCTCCAGAGATGTCAAGGCCTACTAAATTTAGGAAAAGTAGGTTGCCTTATTCCGGCTTGACTTTTTTTCTTTTCCTTTCTCTTCCCCCCATTTAAAACCAGCACCCCCTGCCCCTCTCTCTTTAAAGCCCGTCAATTGATAATTCATTAAAAGAGAAGAGCGCAGTGTTTTTGTTTCTGCCGACGGTGTGGGTGGGTAAAAGATAGCTTTTGGAGAAGAGCTTGGGAACTTCAGCAGGTGCACAGGACCGACTTCAGAGCCCTTAACTGCAAAGTGTTCTTTCTCTGCCCGTCGGTGGGGGATTCCCATGGATACAGCTGCGGGCGCTACAGGCCTAGGGTCCACTCCTTCTCTGCCGAAAGCCTCTTGATTGGGAGACAGGGTACTTTCTGAGGCCATATGACGCTTGCTGCCCTCTATTATGAGCCCTGTGACAGCAGGGAAATACCAGACCTACTTTCCCAGCATCCCCCTGAAAAGGGCCCTTACAGCCAGAGGACTGACATTTCACTGCATTTCTGCTTTAATTAATGTCTAGGAGATGAACTCCGATTCCCACCCACAGAAGCATCAATTAGATGGAATTAAATGCAGTGCCTCCTTTCAGTTCTGGTATTTTTACCTGCCGGCCATCATTTTCCCTCTGAAATAAGACAGCCTCGCAGTGGATTTCTAGATGGCAGCTTAGAATGAAACATACAGCCACACAGATATCTGTTACCTGAGACTGGCAGACTTTCATGTGCATTGGACACCCCCATCTCCGTCGGGGTGTGGACTGCACGGTCACGCGGGGAGCACTAGGATCCAGGAGGAAGGGATCTCTGGTGTTCCTCACTGGGCAGGTCTAGCTTCGGAAGCAATGCTATGCGTCTGGCTAAAGACAGCCCGCCCTGTGACCTGCAGAGGAATCAGGAATCATGGATGTTTGGTGCCTTCTCGACTCACCCTAGCCCTTACTGCTTTTCCAGGGGGCCACTGCAGAATGGAGAACACCACGCGGGCTTGCATGATCCTCTGGAACCTCAAAGCTACCGTCACCTTGGAGCCTAGATGCCTCTCCTAGTTCAGTAAGAAAACATGCATGTAATAAAAGAGACAACGTGTAGCTCAGGGTCACAAACAGGTTCTGAACTTTTGCTACAGAGGCCATTTTCTTAACGAGAGCATTGGGGTCAGGCTCAACCATTTTCCAGCTCTGTGGCTGTAGGCAAGTTACCTAACCTCTCCGGGTCTCACTTTCCACATCTACCAAATGGGGATGATAAGCGTCACTACTTCATAGGCTCTTGAGAAAGACTGCATGACATAAATCCTATAAATGGCCGTAAGCAGTCATATCTCAACTATCGAGTACATGCTTAATAGCGGTTAGATTTTGTTATCTCTGATATGATGATGCTTACGATGTGCTAACACTCTGCTAGACCCGGGGTAAAGACTAGTCCCTCTGTTTGCCTCTGAAGACCTCTTGAGATTATGGGCTTTTAGCTTCATTTAGAAGAAGAAGAAGAAGAAGAAGAAGAAGAAAAAGGAGGAGGAGGAGGGGGAGGAGAAGGAGAAGAAGAGGGAGGGGGAGGGGGAGGCGAGAAGTAGGAGGGGAGGGGAGATGTAGGAGGGGAGGGGGGAGAAGGAGAAGGAGGAGAAGGAGAAGGAGAGGGAAGCATGACATAAAAATAGTGACTGAAACTGATTTTAGTTGAAGGAGTAAGGCTGAGTATGAACTTCTTAAGTGCCAACAAGGTGTTCCTGTCTGTTCTCAGATTTTTGTAGAACCGTAACATTCAGAGTCCCAGAAGCAATGATCTGACTGGAAGAACTGGTTTCTGTCCTGGGGCAGTTGTGGGTGTTTCAAGAGGGTGATTATCCGGGGAGTAAGCAGGGAAAGCCAACCAGCAGACCGAGGGGGCATCCGGGAGTCTCATCTCATGGGAATGAAAGACGGCACAGGACTGTTTTCCCTGGGGCCACGAAGACTAAGGGGGAGAGCGATCGCTGTCAGGAAGGGGGTAGCGGTTTGCTTTCTGCACGTGTGGAGCAGCCTAACACCAATTAGGAGAGGTTTTCAAAGAGGTTTGCAGCCTGGATTGATAATTAATTTTTGAAGCCATGCGGTTGGCCTCTTAGTAAAATTTCCCTTCCTGGGGAGTAGTGGAATGCTATTCATGGGAAGGAATGTCTTTCTGGGAGGTCTTTGAAGACGCACCTTCATGATGGGGAGGTTAGACTGGCTGGTTTCCGAGATCCCGTCCTAGTCTAAATTTCTAGAAGCCATTTTTGTGAATTTATTTGTTTGTGGCACGAAGAAGCTCCTTTATATGGGCTTAGTGCCCTAAACTTCCCTCGCTCTTCTGTACTGTCTAGATTTACACAACGGGTCTGAAATATAGATGTGTGCCGTGCCTGTCAAAGCAGCGGCTTTTCCACTAGAGGATGATCTTTGGAGAATTAGAAGCATTAAAAATGCATATCTGCCCATCTAAGAAATAAATCATCCCTTATGTTCCTCAAAAGCAAAATACCGGGGGTGGTGGCGGGGGGGGGGGGAGGATTCATCTGGAATCCCCGTCTTTGAACCCGAGTGTGACAGCCACTTCACGTTGTTGCCACACAGACGGCCAAAGTAGTACAAGCGGGATGAACTTCCAGACAGGCGGTTAGTTTGCCATTGAAGCATGACCAATGCCTCCACTACAACAAGCAAACAAGCGGCTGAACGTGTTAACATCATTTTCTATCATTTCTATTTGATGCGGATTGGGTGGAAGATCTGGGATGCAAGCCATGGTGTAGATTTTCAAAATTGATTAGCATTTTCTGGACATTGGCAGCCATTTCCATGGCATTTCAATGGGAGTTAAAATTGATTAGTGCTTTTGGAAAAACGTGTACCAAATTGCTGTGCAAATTGAGGTAGCTCAAACATGGGATGATGACACGATCCAGGCGTGGGATGGAATATGAGATCCGTGCAACCGATGTCCAGTCTAGGGAGTCGAGATCTTAAAGGAGAGGGTGCAAATGATTCCGGGCGGTTTTAGATTAGCCGTTGGTAGTTGTCGAACACTCAGCCTCTACTTGTGACAATGTGTAAAATGGGTTGCATGCTTGTAGGGGAAAGGTTGTGAAGTGCTTTGTCATAACATTAATCATGGCTAAACTCATTTTCGTTGTTAACGTGAAGGCACTAGATAGTTTTGCAGAAATTCCGCTGCAAACATGTAGATGTTCACGCTCTACAGAGTTCCGGAGGTTTTCAGGATTGACGTGGCAAACATTCGACTGATCCCCCATAACCGCTCGCAGGAATGGTAACTTGGTTGCAGCTTTTGCAGTTTCGTGATTCCCCTCCAGTTTGTCGCCCAAAACCACCGTTCTTCCAAGCCACTGTATCCCTGCTGTTATCAAACACAGACAGAAAGTTAAGAAGTGAGTCCTAGCACGGCGCCTCTTGGAAGACTGAGAACCTTCAAAGGTCAGCTTTTCTGGCTTGTCAATAGCTGACATTTAAGCATTTCTTTCAGACGTTGCTGATAATGTTTTTTGAGATAGTCAAGAAGAATTGCTGTGTTGGTATGCAATTATGTTCATAATGAGATGCAAAAATGCAAATAGGGTGATACGTGCCAGTTCTTTGGAGTGCCTTTTGTCGAACTGCAAGCACCTTGAGACTTTGATAGATACCATGTCACTATACGGAGTTGGAGGGCTGATAGCTTTTAGAGAAGCATCTATAACACGATATCTCTAGATGCTAATTAGCAGGAACCTTTAGCAATGATAAATGTAGAGGTCATTGATTTTTTCTTGGTAAATTTTGACAACTTCATGGAACCAATTGTATCAATAGGATTGTCGGTAGACGCGACAAACATCTTTATCCTTTCTTCTTGAATGCGCCATATAAAATGCATCGTATATTCATAAGCATATCCACTAGAAGGCTACCTTGCATGATTAATTTGTGAAGTTCATTTAAAATGTAAATGAGAGCATAACCCATTAAGTGACTCCATCAAGTACTTAAAAACTACAGGCTATGTTTTCAATATATTATTTCCATCTTTGCACTTTATGCTTTTGTCAGAAACATCCGATGATGACTTCGAAAATTATTGTATATTCTGAGTGATTCCAGTTGCTAATCTGTTGTAATGTTCATGAATCACAAAGTAATTACAGCTAAAGGAATGGGATAATGAAGAAGACGTAAAAGCGAGCCCTTACTTCCAGAACTTCCTTTTCCACAGGCAAAGTATTTGTATTGAATCCTCGCAGTGGCAACAGGAAATGGCAACTTGGAGCGGTGAATGATCCTTGCCAAGAAACCATGTAGAGAGAGATGGAAACTCAGTCCTATGTTCAGCGATCGTTCCGTGAACGTCTACTGGGGGCCACATTCTGGCTAGATATGGACGAAAGCAACACGACCATTCCCCTCAAGAGCCTTGGCTGTAACAGGGGTATCAGATATGAAAGTGGACAATTGTTTTTACAAAGTGACAAGGGTCACATAGAGGTACGTGCAAGGGGCAGTGGGGTTCTGATGAAGGGATCTTTACTTCCCAGCTGGCCTGGCTCCTTTGACAAAGGTTGTTGCCCATGGACAGTACCTACTTTTTGTCAGCTTCCTACTTCCTGCCTCGCTCGTGGACTCTAGAAAAGGGGAGTGATCTGCTTTTTGTCTGCATTGTAGTAAGGCAACCTAGCAGCCAGTACTCACGGGCACCCTGAGACTAGGAGATGGTGACAGCTTTTCTGAAGGGGGAACTTCTCTCTTCAGTCTTTTGGTATTTGTAGGATGTGGAGGCAACAGCTGTCAGGGAATTCATTTGAGTCAGTGACCTAATTAGAAATGAGAGCTCCATGGGGAGCCTGGGTGGCTCAGTCGGTTAAGCGTCTGACTTCGGCCCGGGTCACGATCTCACAGTTCGTGAGTTCGAGCCCTGCATCGGGCTGTGTGCTGACAGCTTGGAGCCTGGAGCCTGCTTCGGATTCTGTATCACTCTCTCTCTCTGCTCCTTCCCAGCTCATGCTCTCACTCTGTCTCTGTCAAAAATGAATAAACTTAAAAAAAAAAAAAAAAAGAAATGAGAGCTCCTTGAGGGCAGGGAAAATGTTGTCATGAACTCTGACCCCAGTGCCAATCTATCACAATGCCTGGAATGGAGTAGATCTTAATAAATATGGGTAAAGGAATAAATAATCAAAATGTCATTGGATATTCTGATTTGTATAACTAGTATGGCTCGGCAGAAAAAAGAACAGTTATAACCATAAATGCTTTTTCAGAAGTAGAAGTGAAGTCAGAGAAATCCAGTCTAAGGCATTTTCTCAGTTTCCCTAATAATGAATTGCTTGCACAAGGCTCACAGCTGACTGGTACTAGGTCTGTGATTATGAACTATTTTCCAGAGTAGAGTCATTCTGTCAGGCAAAGGTCAAGAAGCCACATCACATGCACAGCAAAGGAAGGAACCGGGGTCATTTAACCAGGAACTGAAAAGGTGCTGTAATTCATGAGTGCCACCATTATCTATTTGGGGAAAGCATATACAGATGTCACGTGGGTGAGAAACTTATTTTATTTTACATGTCCTCAATAGCTCAGATTTATATTTAAGCATGCAAACTTAAGACAGAAAGGTTCAATACAGGAAGGATATTTCCAAGGGTTCCCTATTATAGGAGATGCAGAAGAACGGAATGGATGACCCTTTGTTGACCTGTCAAATGGGGGATTCTGGCACCAGTTAGATAGTGGTAGTCACAATGAAAACAGATGCTACTACGTTAGTAGCTGGGCAAACGGATGATTTCAGCTCGACTCTTCCAAGAATCATGTGTGATAGCAACTGTGTCCAGGAAAGGGCAAATCCCGTCAACTACTCAAGAAACAAATTTATTGGACGTGGCATAATCTTGTCTATACTGCATAGACCAGTTAGCCAGAACCCAGGGGCTGCAATACGTTATATGCAGTCATTTTCTCTGGCTGGGTATCTGCCATCAAAGTTTTGGCTAAGTCTCTTCTTCTTCTCCCACACCCTTCTAACTCCGTTCCCTCTCCTAGAATAATTGATTCAACATATACATTTGTTAACGCAGGCATGTACTACTAGGTGAACATCTTTCATCTTGGGGAACCATGATTGAGTCCTAAGTGTCCTGACTGCCCATCTTGAGCTCTTGGATTTAAAACCCATTGGGTGTTATACCACCTGCAGGTGGAACTTAGCTGGAGTTCCAATCATGCCATGGGTGTCTATTTTGGTAAGATGTCAGTATGCTGGAGACTATGCCATCTGCGAAATGTGGAATGGAAAATAAACGTGCACCTTACATTCATTAAATTTCATCTTAACACTTCACCATCAGGACCACGATGGTACGAAGGGCAAAGACTGGCGTTAAGAATACAAATAGCTATGGTAATGAGTGGGAAATAGTAATCTTATGGGAAAGCAAAAGAGTTTGGGTCTGTTTTTTTTTTCTTTTTAAAATGATCTGAGTTCCACTATTAATTATGAGTTAGTTTTCACATTCTGGACACACATATTTCTGAGTGGCTGTCAGGGATGCTATAAGTAATAAATTGTATGCCTGGGTTTCTACTTGGATGTAAAATTTCCATTTCAGAAAAAAAAATGATACGTCAGACATTGCATTTCAGGGTGATAATTGCACTTCTCAGGTGGTTAAAAAAAAAGATGATCTACAAATAATAATTAAAAAGTTGTGCCCCAAGGGAATGGGGATGTCAGATGTAGAATTCAAACATATGAAACGTTAGACTTAGAGCTTGACCTTGTTCCACTGGTATTCAGTGTTGTAAATTCTCGATACATTTATGCTTCAATATTTGGAGGTGACAATTTGAGGGTGCATTAGGTGGAGAAAAGGTAACGTTTAGACTAGTGTATTAAACTACCCCTTTGACGACATAGCTTCTCCCCAACACTCGAAAAGTGTCAGGCTATTAACACTAGTAATTAATTGACTCTGTGTTCTCCTCTGCACTTTAGAGGCACTTGGCTGGGGGAGGGGACACATTACTTGCCCTGCTCAACCCTGGAACCTGATTAAAACAGGCTAGGTAAAGCTGAGGTTGAAATCCTGCAAAGGTGTTGTACTTTGGTCTACACATTATTTTCGAAGTTTTAAAATTAGTTTCTCTCACTTGGAAACCAGAGAAGTTCAAACAAGGAATTTGGATTTCTGGAGTCTCCTTGTTTGACGGATGAGGGTGGGTGTGGGAATCCAAAGCTCTAGCAATACCGAATCCACTGTCCTGCACAGCCATCATTAGCTGGAGTAGAGTCATGGCCGCTTTCTTAGAGTAAGTCATGGGTGTTTCAAATTATGAGTGGGTCAGTTTGCTCTAGTCTCCACTGAGGCTACTTTATTCACTTAATTTCTGCTCTTCTCCTAGCTTCTGTATGAATTAGAGTTTCCATTTGACCTTAATGCTGAAGGAAATCCTAACCCTGCCTGCCTTTCCCAGATCTAGACACAGCCGGGGTTCACAACGTGGGGACAGAGGGTCTACTGTGTTCCACACAGTCGGCTAGGGAACAGAGTGAAGATTAGAAGGATGTTACTCTTTTCTCAAGGAGGCCAGGCCAGCTCAAGGTCAGATGTACAGGTAAATAATGATGGGATGGCAGAAGCTGTGCTGTGGAGATGCAGGTATAGTATACAGCATTCTGGGGACCATAGTGAGTCCCTATCCTATAAAGAGGAGGCAGCATCTAAACTGGGCTTTGAAAGCCAAACAGTAGGTTTTTTTTCTTTTATGTGGAAGGATGAAGAATGGCATTCTGGGGCGGGGGGGAAGAAACATCCTAAGCAGAAGCACTGTGGGGCCCTAGAGAGTGGTGCAATCAGGGATCAATGAATAGCTCCATATGGAAGGAGGATTGCAAGATAATGGAGATGACTCATGCACCGGGTTATACCATAGAGTTTGGCCTATAATAACATTTAGGAAATAGATGGGATCTTGAAGACTTCCAGCAAAGAAGTAACCCATCAGGTTTACCTTGAGAAAGAAGTCTTTTCCCAGTTGTAGGAATGGAGGTGCTTTGAAACGTGGGCTATGTTGGTGACATGGAAGGAATCATGTCTGCGGGTTAGCAGGCAGGCTAATCGTAATCAATGAGTGCTGCCCGTATGAGTTAGGAGGGTTTGGTTCCATAGAGCAGAGGCATGTGTTGTTTTGTTGACCGCCGCGGCACCCTGCGTGCCACGTTGCACCCGTACACAGCCGTCCAAGTGTGTCAGATGACTGCCAATGGTGGCAATTCACAACATCAGTGCATAGGTACTCTCTTTGCCATCACCATATGCTGCCACTTGAACAATAGGAATAAACAGATTATGTGGAGTTCGTGTGCGGCTGCCAAGAGAATCAGCTGGGTTCCAAGGAGCGCCTGGGAATCTCATTACTGCTCCTAGAGCACTCTGAAATTCAGCTGGAGGTGATCACTGCAAATGAAAAATCACACAGATGATGATGGCATGAAGACAGGAGAGCCCCGTCCATCAACGTGGCCATCCCAAGGGATGGCAGCCAATTGAGGGAGGAATAACGTGGCCGGGATGGCCTGAAGGTGGTGTGATAGCTCCCACGTGCAAAAGGAGGACCCAACTGCTGGTTAGTTGTGCCGTGGACACAGACTCGACTGGGTGAGGTGCAGAGGAGGGCGGAGCACGTATTGTCTGACTCTGTGCCAGTCTGAGGGCATGGGCAACGCCACTCTGGATGGAGGCAGATGGCAAACAGCACCTGGAAGGGGCCCCGAGCGGTACTGAAATGTTCAAAACCAGGTGCCATATGTACAACTTTCTGAAACGAAGTGGTACATTGTCATGGTGGATCAAACACCTTCTTCGTTCGTTTTCAACTTCTCTGGCAGGTGCTAAGTTAGGTCATGTGATCCTCTGATTGGGTACGAATGCTCACAAAGGAAGGGAAGACAGGAGCCCCGTCTTCTGGCCCGCAGACCAGTGTGTAGTGCCATGATCACTTTTATCGAGCTCTGCTCTTTCTTCGTTTGCCATCCCTGCTAGATGATTGGGTCCTTGAGGGCGACAATTTTGCTTTTCATCTCTTTTTCCAAAGGGCGTGTTTCTCAAATTGTCGTGCCGAAGTGGGAGTGCCATCTTATGCAAATATTGTGGAAACAAAGCATTTTATATTAAAAGGTTTCAATATATTAAAGGGCACGGTGTCCTATTTAATGGCATGCAGAGATGAAACAGACTTTTCTAAATTGTTTTAGCTTGGGTGAGACTACTTTGGACTTAGACCTTGCTGGGTCAGGGGAAGACATATTCGTGTGTTCAGTTATTGGGAGCTCTTCCGTAGGAATAGTAGCACTCACCAATTGTTTAGTACTTGCCTGTGGAGGGAGGGAGGAAGGAGGGAAGAGATTGGCCACAATCAGTGTTTTCCACATAGTCATCACTACATCACATATGAAGCATACAGTCAATGTTTGGATGGGCCAGTTGGGCAGCGATGTTCCAATATTAGAAACTCCACCCTACTGATGGCACACTAAGTCCAAATATATTGACTTCAAAGTGGTCTGAATACGAAAAGTAGTAGGGAAACAAAAATTTGTCTCTCCTATGGGTAAATGAAGCCAGAGGCATGCCTTTGGAGGTCACTTTGTCTCTAAATAAAGGGTATCAGATTCCATTAGATGAAAACCTTGGGACTCATTATGCACACTTTGTGGCTAAATACAGATGCTCCCCTACCTTCTCACACTATTTAGTTGCTCACTGCTAATCTTTCCCTTCTAATGTAGATTTTCCATCTGTTACCTAGAAACAACAAATCCCTGGCCACCCACTTACCTCTTATCCTGTCCTCTCCTATGGAGACTGATAGTAGGTGGCACTAGAATGTTAAGCAACTGGACACTGAAATTACTAATCTTAATTTCTTTCCAGCCTGAATCCATCTTCGAACCCCAGAAGTGTATAGATACAGTTGTTGGCTTTTTGTTTGTCAATCCATGGATTCAGTAAAGATTCATTGGGTGCTACTACATTTTAACCAGTAGGTACACAGACGGCATCTTGAAAGTGCAGAGGATTCGAGAATCTAAGTAAAAACTATGCACAACCATGAATGACTATGTCCTCATTTTTCACATCTATTTTTGTATTATTCTGTACAGGAGGGCTAAGCGACTCTTTCTTGGTGAGTGTGGGATTCTCTCATTCGTCCGTTCTCATCTGTGAGCTACAAGCAAGGTTGTCACCTATTTTGACGGGGAAGAAACTGAGGTACAGAGAAGGCAAATTCCTTCATCTCCTGAACGCCAAGAGCTTTCTTACAGAGATTTCTCCTTGTTTTATCTCTCCCTTTCCCCTCTTAGCAGCCTCTTCCTGCTTAGAAGTCAGACGAGACCTACGCGTGGCTGTCAGCTCCATGCTTTCACAGAGGAAATCATCAATGAACATCAGGCCTGCTGTGCCCCATGGACTTGGTCTTGGAGCCTGGTCGAGACGCTCAAGCAAAGGGGGCCCGATGTCAACTACCATGCTAGTGCAAACAACATAAGATCTGTGCCCGCTATCATGACTACTCTTTAGGGCTTTTATTCCCTCTTTGATCAGCTGTGGACCAGAGCCAGCATCACGGACACTATGTGTCTGAGGGAAAACAGTTATCTTCTTTGGCAAATCGAGCCCTCATTCCTTTACTCCACGTTCTTCTTTGGTAGTGGCACCAATTCCTCTCTCGAGCACCCAGGCTCAAGGGTGCTAGAGCCATCTTCTGTGTCTTCCTCTTTGCCACCCTCTACATCACATAAGAGGGCAAATATCGTTAAATCCACCAGTCTTTCCTTCTTTCCATCCCCACTCTCCTTACCGTGCCCAGCTCCTTGTCATTATGGGTCGGCTCGGATGAATGCTGAAGCCATCCTACTGGTCTTCCCACTCTTAGTTCATTCTCCTGGCACAATTTTATCAGGTTAGCCTCTGTGAAGCACAGCTCTTACCCCCAGATTCTCCGACAGCATATCACCGCTCACAGGTTAAGTCCGGTCTTGTTGACATGGCGTGGCTTTCAGTCATGTTGCCACACTTGGCATCCCAGAGTAGAGAGCCCTGAGTCCCAATTTGCTGTGTCCTTTCCCCATAGTTTAACTCATGCACGCAAACTGCCTGCAACTCCCCATTTCTTTGGGCTTCCTAGTAGTCTTTGAAGCCACCCTTCCACCCAGCTTCCCTTGACCCCCACTCCTGTGTGCGCTCCCTCTCTCCTCTGCATACTTCAAGGGTGCTTAGGAAACATTAGGTAAATGAATAAAAAATGACTTAGCGAATAAACAAATGAGGAAATGGAAGAACAACTCATCAGACATCGCAGCCTTTCAATGTAATCAACATGGTGTCACTCTAGACGTCTCCTGCTGGAAAAACAAAATATCAAACAATCCAGGAAAGACAGCAGAAAAATCAACATTTAGTAACCACAGCAACGCCGATAACGAAATCCATTTTCCTGACATTTGCTCTCTTACAATTATGTTTTTAATGACAGGATATTCATTCATGAAATTATTTCCTTTATGTCAAGATTGTCTTCTGTTCCATCGATCTGTATGTATGTCTTTACACAATACCACCCTGTCCTGATTGCTCTGGCTTTGTGGGACATTTTGTAAATCGGGTAATTCGATTTGTTCATCTTTTTCAAAATCATTTCGGCCCTCTAGGGTGTTACGTTTCTTTTAATTTCTACTGCTTGAACAACATTACACTTCTAGAGGACTGGAATGATGGGTTGGTAGACTCAGCTAACGACTGGAAGAGTGGCCTCGGAAGGAACCTCTGAATTCATGAGTGTGTTGACAAAAGCTATTTTTTTTTTTTTTTTAAATACACATCTACCGCACGTACGAACGTATGCCGCGGGGCGTGCATGAGTGTATACGTGGCGTTTGGGAATGCCTGTGTATATTGTCGGCATGTGTCTATTGTATGTTTTAGAGACTTAATAAAAAACCAGAATTCTGTACCTCCCAGTCAATCGGTAGTGGTTGGCACTCAGGATTCTGTGCAGGGCCTGTTTTATCCCCACCCGGGCTCTCTGCGAGCGGGCCCCCATCACTGCTGGTAGGTAACTATGTGATATATAACTTGTGGGCAGCCCTACTGTTTGTTACTGGCCATTAATCTCTCTGGTGCCTTTCTTCCATTCAGACTAAGCCTTTATGTTCTAAATCCAGCTATTCTAACGCTCCCCACTTGTGCTGTGTAGAAAAGACTCAGACCGGCAGATTATCGCAGGGCAGTTAAGCATGTAATTGCTCAAATGAGTTAAAATCCCTTCAAATATCTGTCTTTGTACCTATCACACCACTTCACGGACTCAAATATTTGACAATTGATGAAGATAAACTAAAGGGGCCTTCATTAGCTACCAACCACCGTGACAAGCTTCTTTCAGCGCAAGGCTGGTGAATTTTGGAACTTATTATCTACTTAAAAACTGCAGGAAAGCAGAAAAATACTTCAGTGAACTTTAGAATAGAGAAAGCTAGGAGCTTTGCATGGAAGCCAGGGTCAGGAAAAAAAAAAAAAAAAGAACTGTGGTTTTGCTAATCTAAGGCTGCACTTGTTAGAAATCTGGGGTAAGACCGGCAGATGCACTTATCCAATAAAGGAAGGGAAATATTATCACATTCTCATGGCACCATCATTAACGACCGTGTGTTAAATTGAGAGGTGATTATAGGAATGGAGAGAGGGTGGCAGAAATCCAGGGCCGGGCAGAGGCTGATCTTAGTGTGGGGTTGCCTGTCTGCCAGGAGCCACAGGCCCCCTGCTCCAGGATAAAGTCAGGTGCTGGGCCGAGTGACTGTCTTGGGAAATGCATGGAACTTTGCTCTGGCATAAACCCCAGCAAACCCTCTGACTTCCAGGGACCTCGCTGCTCTGTATTAAGCTGTTCAGATCTGATGCCAAGGAAAACAGGTGCTAACATGACCAGTGCGCGTTAGGGTAGAGGAGATGCTGGGCTGGAAGTGTGATGGTCTTTGCATCTTTCCACTGTGAGATGTCGAGCAAATTATAGCTTCAATCGCCTTTATGTACAAAATGGGCCTACTGATTCATGTCGTATACGATTTTTCCATGAGGATTAAATTAGAGGAGTGCTTGGTACCAATATTGGTTATTGCTTCATACAACGGGGGCAACTCGAATTCTTTACCCTATGTTTCATAGTTAATGTGAACCTGCAAACTCTATCCTCGCATAACAAAAATAATTGGGAAAAAAAAAACACACTCCAAAAAATGAACATGGAAAACTGGTAGAAGGAAATTCACGGAGAATTATTTTTTGAGATCGGTTTCGTTAGCTTAGCATGGCTAGGCTGTCCTGATTGCTGTGACGGAACAAACGTTTTTGGTTTCCAAGCAATGTCTGGAGTGTAGACTCACTCAAGCAGACCCTTGGCTGCCTTAGCCCTGGTCAGACATTACTCTCCCGTCTGGTCAAATAACGTGACTAGTGAACAATAGTGAGTAGACATCTGTGAATCAAGTCTTGACTTTGTCGGGAGTTCTAGTGTGTTATTTTTGAATATGATGTTGGCTTTTGTTTTGATGTAATCGATCTTTTTTTAATGGTTTTTTAATGTTTATTTACTTTTGAGAGAGAGAGAGAGAGAGAGCACGAGTGGAGGAGGGGCAGAGAGAGAGGGAGTCACAGATTCTAAAGCAGGCTCCAGGCTCTGAGTTGTCAGCACAGAGCCGGATGCGGGGCTCGAACTCACGAGCTGTGAGATCATGACCTGAGCCGAAGTCGGATGTTTAACCGACTGAGCCACCCGGGTGCCCCTCGATATAATAGATCTAATCAAACATGTAAGCAAGATGTTCAAGGAGAATGACATCAAAACAGGATTGGCTTTTATAGATTATACAGTTTGTCTTTTCAACGAACCTTTTATCTGTTGCCATACACACACACATACACACGCACACACACACACATATATATTAGGACTGCACAAAAGTTCAGCCATTTTTCTAATATTCTGCCCAAAATTTGAGTTTAAGCTTGGTCTTTGGAAGGCTGAGGCCTTTGGAATGGAACTTTCTGGACCCAGTGTGTAATTGGTGATCAGATGATCATGTAGATCACTATCATATCTAATAAGGAATACAATGTAAGGAATACAAATAATACATTTTTTGAACATACTGTGATTTATTAATATTCATTTTTTTGTAAAGTGCTCTGCATGCAAACGTTTTGAAAAATTTTATAGTTCATATTTTATACGTTGGAGTGCTGGTAGTCAAGTATAAGATAATATAAACGATACAATAATTGAGAAACATGTTACTTTTTAATGTTTATTTTTGAGAGAGACACAGAGCGCAAGCCGGAGAGGGGCAGGGAGAGATGGAGACACAGAATGGGAAACAGGCTCCAGGATCTGAACTGTCAACACAGAGACCAACCTGGGGCTCGAACCCACGAGCTGTGGGATCATGACCTGAACTGAAGTCGGAGGCCCAACTGACTGAGGCACCCAGGCGCCCCTGAAACTTGCGACTTTTATGCGCAAAGGAATAAAAGCTTGGCAATGATTAAAAAAAGAGATTGATATAGTGGATATGAATATGAAAAATGTATTAGATAACTAGAGCATTTTGTAGCCAACAGCTACTTATGAAATTTTATTAAAAATACAAACAGAAACAGTAATAGGGATAAGATTAGGTCATAATTCCAAACTTCATAAAATTCTCTGGGGCTAGCATTCAGAAGATTAAGCACAACCGTTACGAACTATACTTACCTTTAGCTATTTAATTCCGTTTGTGTTGAGTCTACCAACATCATCGTATCTTATGAGGACAAATTGAAAGGAGACTATCAAACTTAGAAACTCAAAATTCCTTAGGAGAGGAAACTTTCAAAATCTTGTACAATCACGTTCACAATAAATCGTATCTTTCGTTCAGACATAAAAATGGTAGACTATAAAAAAATTAGAGAACTCCAGATGCGGCCCCAGGTACTGTTAACAAGGTCAGGGAAAGAGCCCATCCTGTATTGCAAGTGGACAGCCGAGGGACCAATATGATCCAGCTGCTGACCATCCTAAGAAATGACTTTTCTTACATACTTGAAATTTGACTCCAATGGGTGTTTTAGTTCTTTAAATTTTATTTATTTTTTTATTGTTATTTTTTTACTTAGAGAAAGCACGCAAGCTGGGGAAAGGGGCAGAGAGAGAAGGAGAGAGTCTTCATTGAGCAGGCTCCACGTTCAACGCAATGAGCCCAATGAGGGGCTCCATCCCATACCTGGGCTGAGAGCAAGAGTTGGACGCTTGGGGTGCCTGGGTGGCTCAGTCAGTTAAGTGTCCAGCTTCGGCCCAGGTCATGATTTCACGGGTTGTGAGTTCGAGCCCCACATGGGGTTCTCTGCTGTCAGCACAGAGCCTGCTTCGGATCCTCTCTCCCCTTCTCTCTCTGCCCCTTCCCAGCTCACGTACTTTCTCTCTCTCTCTCAAAAATAAAAAATAAAAATTAAAAAAAAAAAAGGGTCAGACACTCACCTAGTGGAGCCACCCAGGCGCTCCCAAAAGTTTTTAATAACAGAATTGAAATAAAAGATTTTAGAATAAATTTCCGTAATAATTCTGTAATCCATGACTTAGGCTATTCTAATATACAGAGACACAATGCTGTGGAGTATTTATTTACCTGTTCCTTTTCTACCAAAGTTTTCTTTCTTTAAATCAGGAAGAGATCTGAAGTTGCTTTTTTGGGGCACTTATTTAAGAATTTATATAGTCTGTATCCTTTGATTTCTTAACGTACCCCTGAGGTCTGCGCTCCAGACTTAATTGCTACGGGGGATTCTTTAAAAACAAAATTGTCATTACATTTTAAAGTTTTTTTATTATCATTATTTGTGCGATAGGTTCTTAACTCGCTTTTCTCTGCCGGCTTGTTTGTTACTTGAATCAAGGCTGTTAGATTCACAAAATGCTATGGAGGACTTTGTCCTTTTCCAGATCTGGAAGAGTATGAAAACTGTCATCGTTTTTAGGAAGGTTTGTTATTGTTATATCAGAAAATTATTCATAACGTTGGCCAAAGCCCTTCTGCTTCCTTTGAGCCCTCCAGGCATACTGCTCTTCCGGGCTTCCCCTCCCATTATCCACCCTGCTCTCCCTTGCTATGCTGTTCCCTGTTCTGTGGAAGCTTGTGCTTTTCAGGTTATTTCGCGTGTCTGTGTTTGTTTCAGCGTCTACCTGTTACAGTTACAGTTAACTCTTCAATAGCCAATGCAAATATTCCCTCCCTTAGGAAGCTCTGATATTTCTAGTCTATTGGAGGAACCAGGGAGAGAAAACTGAACTGGATGCTCTTCTTATAACTCCACCCCGCTTCTAGGGAGATGCGTTCCTAACACCTTCAGGTGACGTCATAGTAGAAACTGGAGGCTAGGTCAGCATTTTGCACATCTGAAGTTTATAAACCACCAACACAAAGGAGGAGCTGAGTATCAACATGATAACCACACAAGAGCAAGGTCAGTGTCCATGGGGCTCATTGCTATATCTTCTGGACATGGAACAAAGTAGCCACTCAGACAGTATTTGCTGTACGAAAGAATGGATGAGAAATACACTGATAAATGAATTGTTTCACAAATGGGCATGGGTCTAAGTAGGCTCTCAGTAGGCCGTAGGATTAGAACACGTTTTCACGTGTTCATGGAATATATACCAAGGCAGATTATATCCTATACCATAAAGGTTATGGATTTTCCAGTGCATTAGCAAACACACACACAAACACACGCATGCACACACACACTTTTGTTTTGCAGGCTGTATTAGCCAATTCTTCTTTCTCCTTTCATTCCTTTTATTATTTCTGTGTTATATATAACACTATAAATTGTTCGTTGGAGTCTACCAAAATATAGGCCTGAGATTATCCTTTGAATTAGGTATGATGTTTTTGTTTAGAGTCTAAACACAAATATATTACTTATATAACTAAAGACCATTAAAGTAAAAGTCTTCTAAGTTATTATAAAATGTAAAAGGAAATAGAGGAAAATATGAATAAAGATCTGATCTTAGGTCAGGAATAAGTCTCCAAACATAAAAGCAAAAGAAGAAACCACAGTTTGACTACATTGAAAGGTATAAATTTCTATCTTTCTATACGTATATAATGTACATATATTTATAACTATTCATTTATTTATATACACACACACACATATATATATGCCCACATAGAGTTAAAAATAAATATAAGTAAAAATGATTGCTTGCAATACAATATTATTTCTACCTCTTCCTCTATCTATTTATCTATTTATCTATCATCTCTCATCATAAACCATAGATGCCATAAGGAAATTATACAATATTTTTCAATTGTTGAAAGAATTGTTGACGCCTGTATGCAGGAAAAACCTTCTTTAGAATGAAGAGGAAATCAGGACATTCTCAAATGAAGAAAAAGTAATAGAATTTGGCTCCTGCAGACCTACTCTAAGAAAGAGGCTAAAGTATATTCTATACACAGAAAAGAAATGATAAAGGAAGACTATCACAATGTCAGGTAGGAAAAAAGAACATGGTAAATGAAAATATGGGGAAATATAATAGACTTTCATTTTCCTCTTGAGTTGTCTAAATTATGTTTTACGGTTAAAACAAGAAAACACTCTCTGATGTGGCTCTAAATGTATATAGAGGAATTAATTAAGACAACTGAACTTTAGGCAAGAAGAGTAAAGAGATATAAAGGGAGATAAGATTTCTGTACTTCACTCAAACTGGTAAAATGAGGACACCAGTAGACAGTGATGTAATAAAACACCTACAGCAATTACTAAAATAGCTGTGTGAAGTGATAACAGGAAGGCATAGAAAATAAAACAGAGAAACAAAACATAACATGACATACTTACGGCCTGACACATCAATAATTCCATTATATGTAAATTATGTAAATTAAAAGACATAGATTATCAGAATGGATTTAAAAGTGACCTAACTATATGCTTCTGCAAGAAGCAAGTAACTTCAAGTATTATGATATCGACAGGCTAAATTAAGAGGATGGGAATGAATATACATAGATTATACATAATATATATTATACATTATATATCTATACATGTATATATATATAACATTATTCAAAAAAAACAGGAATGGCCATATTAATATCAGATAAAGCAGACTTCAAAGCATCAGAAATTGACACAAAGGATATTACGTGTTGATAAAGGGATCAATGAACCAATAGAACACAGCAATCCTAAATGTATGTACCGAACAAACGACGAAAATACGTGAAAAACCGAGAGAACTGAATGAAGAGACAAATCCACAATTGTAGTTGGAGATGTCATTGCGTCTTTCAGCTATTGATGGTACAACTAGACAGTCAGCAAGAATATAGAAAAACTGAATATCATTAACTATCAGAACACATATTCGTAGAACCCACATTTGTAGAACGTACCACCCTATAACCCAAAAATACACGTTTGCACATGTTCATGGAATATATACCAAGGCAGATTATATCCTATACCATAAAACGAACCTTACTTACTTTACAAGAAGTGAAATCATGCAGTGACCACAGTGGAATCGAACTAGCAAACAGGAACAGAAAATAAATTCTCAAAATTTATTCTCAAAATAGAGAAATTCTCAAAATACCTGCCAACAACACATTTCTCAAAAAAAAAAACCCCAAAAAACAAAAAACCAAAAAAACCAAAAAAATCCAAAACAGGGGCACCTGGGTGGCTTAGTTGGTTAAGTATCCAACTTTGGCTCAGGTCATGATCTCGCACTTCCTAAGTTCGAACCCCACATCAGGCTCTGTGCTGACAGGTCAGAGCCTGGAGCCTGCTTTGGATTCTGTTGTCCCTCTCTCTCTGTCCCTTCCCTGTTCACACTCTGTCTCTCCCTCTCTCTCAAAAGTAAATAGACATTAAAAAATTAAAAAAAATAAAAACAACAACAAAAAAACCAAACAAAAACCCCATTAATGAAAAAGGAAGTTCAAGGAAAATAAAAAAAAAATGATCTGGATGAAAATGCAAATACAACCTATCAAAATTTGGGAAAGAGTGTGGGAGCAGTGCTGAAAGGAAAATTTATAGCACTGAATGCATATGTTTATAAAGTCTCCAATTAATAATCTCATTTCCTGACTCAAGAATTTGTAAAAGGAACAAAACTCCATGACCAAGTGGGATTTATTTCAGGGATACAAGACTGATCCAATATTCAAAAATATGTCTTCTATCATGTTAGTAGGATAAAGAAAAAAACCCCACATGATCATATCAATCAATGCAGAAAAAATATCTGACAAAATTCAACACCTGTTCATGATGAAAAACTTTTAGAAAAATAGAAATACAAGGGAATCTCTTCAATTTGATAAAGAACATCTACAAAAAAAAAAAATATCCTGCAGCCGACATTATGCTTGTGTAACAGTGAAAGACTGACTGCTTACCCCGTAAGCCTGAGAAATAGGCCTGGATGTCCTCTCTCATCACTCTTACTCAATGTAGTGCTGGAAATTCTAGCCAACACAATAAGGCAATAAAAAAAATAATAATAAAAGGTCATGCAGATTAGAAAGGAAAAGAAATATACTGCCTCTTTTTGTAGGTGACATGAATTATGTACATAGAAAATGACAAAGAGTCTATAGAAAAAAACAACAACAACAGAAAACTCCTGGGACTTTAGCTTGGTCACTGTATCCCAGAACTGATTTTATATCTATATAAATATATACAAAATAAATTGTATTTCTACATAAATATGATACCAACAAGTGTGTGGTCACTGAAAGTAAAAGCACAATACCATTGGGGTGCCTCAGTGGTTCAGTTGGTTGAGTGTCTGACTTTTGATTTCAGCTCAAGTGACGATCCCAGTGTCATGGGATCGAGCCCCGCATTGGGCTCTGCACTGATTAAGATTCTTTCTCTCTCTCCCTTTGCCCCTCTCTCCTGCTTATGCTCTCTCTCTCTCAAAAAAAAAAAAAAAATTAAAAGAATACAATACCATTTACAATCAATGAAATTTAGAAAATTAGATGCGAATATAACAAAACATTTATATGACTTGTATGCCGCAAACTGCAAACTGCTGATGAAACAAATTAAAGGATTTCCAGATCAATGACAGAGCATACCCCTGTCCATAAATAAGACTCAACATAGTAAATGTCAGTTCTCCTCAATGTAATGTACCAGCTTAACACAATTCTTATTCAATTACAAGGGTTTTTTTTTTTTTTATATGCACATGATGTTCTTCTAAAATGTCTAGGAGATAGAAGGTGCTAGAATAACCAAGAAAATTTTGCAAAAGAAGGTTAAAAGAAGAAGAAGCAGTCGACCTAATTTTCAGACTTATTTTTTAACTGCGGTAGTCCAAAGAGTATGATACGGCTATAAGATAATGGATAGATTAATGGAACAGAAAACAGACTCACACTGATATGTGCAACTGTTTTTGACAAAGGTGCAGAAGAAATCTAATGGAGGGAAGAGAGCCTGTTCAACAAATGGTGGTGGGGTTAGTGGAAAGTCAAAAACAAAAAAGAACACACACACACACACACACACACACACACACACACCCCAAATGAAAAAAATAAATTTTCCACTTTACACAAAAATGAACTCAAAAGAGATCACAGACTTAAAGATAAAATATAAAACTATAAACCTTTCAGAAAAGAGAAAACTCTTTGAGATCTGAGGCTAGGCAGAGATCTTATAAATTGGACTTCATTAACACTAAAAACATTTGCTCTGCCAATTATCTACCTAACGAGATGGAATTGAGAAGTTACAGATTGGGAGCAAATATTTGCAGAGCATATCTCACAACGGATTAGTATCCAAAATATGAAAAGAACTCTTAAAACTCAAGAGTTAAAACCAAACAATCTAGGTAAAATGCGGGCAAAATATATGAAGAGACATTTCACCAAGAGAAGATATAGGATGACAAATGAATATGTGAAAAAATGTTTATTATTAGGGAAATAGAAATTTATTTTTTTTAATTTTTTTTCAACGTTTATTTATTTTTGGGACAGAGAGAGACAGAGCATGAATGGGGGAGGGGCAGAGAGAGAGGGAGACACAGAATCGGAAACAGGCTCCAGGCTCCGAGCCATCAGCCCAGAGCCGGACGCGGGGCTCGAACTCCCGGACCGCGAGATCGTGACCTGGCTGAAGTCGGACGCTTAACCGACTGCGCCACCCACACACCCCGGGAAATAGAAATTTAAACCACAATGGGCTATCACTACACTTCTATCTGAATGGTTAAAATGAAAAATAGTGATAATAGCAAATTCTTGTAAGAATAGAGATACATCGTATGGCAGTTTATTTAAAAAGTCATAAAAGGGAGCAAACTGGAACATAATCTTTGAAAGAGGCTCAAGAAATCAGTCTTATTATGAAATTTCCAGATAATGGAGTAACATGTTAATGCATAAACCAACAATTCCGCACACACACACAAATCTATAAAATTAAGCCTGTTATTGGCCTATCTATAAGACCTTGGTTGAAACCTATAAAGCTTTTTGTTTTTACAAATAAACAATGGTTTTGAGAATCAAAAAAGAAAAAAAGGGAGAGAGACATTGGATCACGAACAAATGGTAGGAACGTAAAATGGTATGGCCGCTTAGGAAAACATTTGGGACACTTGCTTAAAAATCTAAACATGTGGTTATCACGTGACCCAGCAATTGCACTCTTAGGCATGCATTCCAGAGGGGGGCAGATTATGTTCATACAAAAACCTGCGTATGAATGTTTGTAGTAACTCTTTCATAATACGGTAAATTTGAAATATCCAACTGGCAAATATTTCCACAAACGGTGACGTGTTCATACCACGGAATCCCAGGCAGCAACCAAAGGAACATACTGCTAACACACCACAACTAGGATAAATCTGCAGGGAATTATGCCGGAGGAAGAAAGCCAGCTCCAAATGGTAACATGCATGTTCCCATTTATATAACGCTCTTGAAATAACAAAATAATGGACAAAGAAAAGAGATTAGCGGTTTCCAGGGGTCAGGAGGAGGCTTGGTGCAGGAGGAAGTGGGTGTGTCTATAAAAAGGCACCATGAAGGTTCGTTCTGTTTGGTGACAATATTGATATCCTGGTTGTGACACAGTCTAGTTTTATAAGATGCCAACAATGCGAGATGCTGTGGAAGGTATCCACGTAATCTTTACTAATTTCTCACAACTGTGTGTAAACCTACAACTATCCCAAAATAAACTTTAATTAAATAAAAGACAACTGATTGTCTAAAACAAAAATAGAAATGTGTTGTAGGTAGGGATGCCGGGAGGCTCAGTAGGTTAAGCGCCCCTGTCTTGAGTTTGGCTCAGGTCATGATCTTATGGTTGTGAGATCTAGCCCCACGTCAGGCTCTGTGCTGAGTGGGGAGCCTGCTTAAGATTCTCTCTCTCTCTCTCTCTCTCTCTCTCTCTTTCTCTGCCCCTCCCTGTCCCTCTCTCTCTCTCTCTCAAAAAAAAAAAAGTGTCGTATATAAAATAAAGCTCGTGACACTTTATTTATTGCACAAGGATGGGAAAGAAGAGTTGGAAATACTGAGTAATTCTTATGATGTCATTGAAAGGTAAACTGTCATGAATTAAATATGCATATGATAAATCCTAGAGCAACCACTAAAAAGGCAGTAGTGGGAGAAAAATGAAGTAAAAAATATTATTTAAAATAAGGCAGAAAAAGGGAAAGATGAATGGATGATAAAGAAGCAGAAAAGAACTAAAAATATTACATAGATTTAAAACCATGCATTTCATTAATTACATGAAATAGAAATGGTTTAGACATCCCAATTAAAAGGAAGAGGTTGTGACACTGTATAAAAAAACAAGACACAACTTTGTTATGTACAGAAAACCCACTTTAAATAGAGAGACACAAGCAACAAATAGAAGACGGGGGAAAGATAGTATACAAACACGAATTAAAAGTAAGCTAAAGTGTCTATGTCAATATCAGACAAAATACATTTTATAGAAGGGAATATTACCAAGGAGAAATGAATAATTTGCATAATAATGCGATCAATTCAATAAGAAAGCATGACAATCCTAACAACAGACCTTTAAAATACATAAAGCAAAAACTGATAGACCTAAAAGGAGAAATATACCATACGCTGGGCCATAAAACAAACTTCAACAGATTTAAAGTTATTGAACACTGACAAAGTATTTTTTTCTGGCCATGATATAATTAAGCTAGAGATCAATAATAGAATGATGTCGGGGCACCTGGGTGGCTCTGTCAGTTAAGCACCCAGCTTCGGCTTAGGTCATGATCTCATGGTTGGTGAGTTTGAGCTCTGCTTTGGGCTCTGTGCTGACAGCTCAGAGTCTGGAGCCTGCTTCGGATTCTGTGTCTCCCTTTTTCTCTGCCCCTCTCCCACTCATGCTCTCTCTCTCAAAAATAAACAAACATTTAAAAAAAATAAAAAAATAATAGAATGATGTCAGGAAAAGCTTCAAATGCTAGGAAATTAAACAACATGCTTATAAATAACGCACAGGTCAAAGAGAAAGTAAGAAGGAAAAAACAGAAAATACTGTGCCTGAAAATGAAAGCACAGGTTCAACAATAAGAAAGCATCCAAGTTTAAGATGGACAAAATATCTGAACAGACACTAGGGAAAATATACAGATGAAAAATGAGCTTAGGAAATGATGTGCAACATCATAGATCATTAAGGAATTACAAATTAAAAACAAAACCTATGAGATACCTACCATATACACCTGTTAGAATGGTTACAGCTCAAAACACTGGCAATACCAAATGGTGGCAAGGATGTGGGGTGACAGGAACCCTCATTCATTGCTAGTGGGAATGCAAAATGCTACAGACATTCCGGTAGCTTCTTATAGAATTAAACATTCTTTTACCATAGGATCCAGCAATTGTGCCCACATGAGTTGAAACCTCATGTCCACACAAAAATCTGCATGCAGATGTTTATAACTGCCCAAACTTGGAAGCCACCTAGATGTCCTTCGTAGATGGATGGGTAAATATAATCTCTAATACATCCAGGCCGCGGGATGTTATTTGGTGGTGGTAGGAAATGAACCATCAAGTCTTGAAAACACATGGAAACCTAAATGCATATTTTTTTATAATTCCATTAAAAAAAATTTTTTTTGGATGTTCATTTATTTTTGAAGGGGAGAGAGACAGAGCATGAGTGGGGAGGGACAGAGAGAGAGGGAGACACAGAATCCGAAGCAGGATCCAGGCTCCGAGCTGTCAGCACAGAGCCCGACGCGGGGCTCGAACCTGTAAACCACGAGATCGTGACCTGAGCCGAAGTCAGAGGCTGAACTGACTGAGCCACCCAGGCGCCCCCTTAAATGCATATTTCTAAGGTAAAGAAGCCAATAGGAAAGT
This sequence comes from Acinonyx jubatus, assembly GCF_027475565.1. Lineage (NCBI taxonomy): Eukaryota > Metazoa > Chordata > Mammalia > Carnivora > Felidae > Acinonyx > Acinonyx jubatus. The sequence goes on from NC_069386.1 coordinate 15,171,339, forward strand.
CTATATATCGTATGATTCCAACTATAGGACATTCTGGAAAAGACAAAACTATGGAGCCAGCACAATGATCAGTGGTTGCCAAAGGTTAAGGCTGGGGGTGGGAGGGGAAGGGAGGAATAAATGGAGCAGAGGGCAGTTTTAGGGCAGTGAGACTACTCTGTATGATATTATAATGATGGATACAATGCCATCACACTATTGTCCAAACCCATAGAATGTACGAACTTTAACTCGTGATAATGTATTACTATTGGCTTCTCAACGGTAACAAACGAACCTCGCTTATGCAAGATTTTAAAAACGGGTGAAACTGAGGGGAGGGAGTGAGGATATATGAAAACTCTGTTGCTTTCCTCTCATCTTTCTGTAAACCCCGTATTGCTAAAAAATTGTTTACCAATTTATAAAAGTATGGTAGGGGCATCCGCTGTAACTCAGTGTCCGGGTCTTCTGGAATCTTCCCGGGTCCGGGACAGGCCATACGCACACAGGCCTAGGGGTCTCTGAAATCAGAGGGCAGAGGGTTCACAGGAAGCAAAGTGTGTAAAAGTGGGCCCCCCCCGACCTCACAGCCAGGTTCTCTGTGACTTGTCCTAGGATCAGGGACGTGTAGGGATAGTTGGGGCCGCACACAGGGACCTTTGCTGGGGGGGGAGGGGAAAGGCAAAGGGGCCCCCAGGGTTCATCCTGTTCGAAAACAGAAGTGCCAATTCCCCAGACATCAGATCTCATGCCCTCCCGGAGCTAGATCAGGACCCAGCACCCCTGCTGGGGGATCCATACCACCTGTACCTGTACCCACACCTGCACAAAGCCTAGAGCCAACTCAGGGCTCAGCCCTGCTGCAGGGAGACCCAACGCCTGCTCCTACTCCTTCAAGAGACCTGGAGCCTCTTTGGGACCCATCACCCCTCCAGAGAGACCCGCCACCAGCTCACACATCTGCAGGAGTCCCAGAGCCAGCTCACGACAGCACAGCCCTGCAGGGAGAGCCATCCCCGACTCCTGTTCCTCCAGGAGACCAGGAGCCAGCTCAGAACCCAGCACATTTGTAGGCAAAGCCCATGTCTATACCTGCTCCTGAAGATGGCCTGAAGCCACCTCAGGACCCAGCACCCCTGCAGGGACAGCCAGCACCTGACTGTGCTCCAGAACCAGCTCAGGACCTTAGACTTTATTTTTCTGTTTGACATTTTTCATGGCATTATACATCGTAGGTTTTAAATACAATTTAGGTTTTATTCTTAAAAAAAGTGTGGTATGCAATGAAAAAAACTCTTGCAGGTAGATTTATAGGATTGAATGTTTATATTAGAAAGCGAGAATTCAAATCGATAGTCTAAGCTTTTGTTTTAGCTAGAAAAGTAGAGGCGATTTTGCAATTATTAGCATACAGAATCCAGCAACATATAAAAAGTATAATGCATTGCAACCAAACCAGACCTACGCCAACAATGCATGGTCTACTTGGCATTCAAAAATAGACTCATGTAATTCATATATCAGTAGATTAAGAGAGAACCATATTGGGGCGCCTGGGTGGCTCAGTGGGTTAAGTGTCCAACTCTTGGTTTCGGTTCAGGTCATGATCTCGAGGTTTCCTGGGTTTGAGCCCCGCATTGGGCTCTGTGCTGACACAGCGCCTGCTTGGAATTCTGTCTCCCTCTCTCTCTGCCCCTCCCCCACTCACGCTGTCTCTGTCTCAAAAATAAACTTAAAAAAAGACAACCATATAATCATTAATTTTTTTTAATCTTTATTTATCTTTGAGAGAGAGAGAGAGAGACAGACAGACAGACAGAGCAGGAACAAGGAAGGAACAGAGAGAGGGAGACACAGAATCTGAAGCAGGCTCCAGGCTCTGAGCTGTCAGCACAGAGCCCTGTGTGGGCCTTGAACTCAACAACTGCGAGATCATGACCACGCGCTTAACCCACTGAGCCACCCAGGTGCCCCAACCAGATAATCATTTTAATACATGCAAAAAAAAAAAACATTTGACAAAGTTCTGCATTCTCTCATTATAAAATCTCTTAGCAAACTATTATTAGAAAGGGGATTCCCTCCACTCTCACCACTATTATTCAACATCGTATTGGAAATCTTAGCCTCTGCAATCAGACAACACATAGAAATAAAAGGCATCCAAATCGGCCAGGAGGAGGTCAAACTTTCACTCTTCGCAGATGACGTGATACTCTATATGGGAAACCCAAAAGATTCTACCCCAAAACTGCTAGAACTGACTCATGAATTCAGCAAGTTGCAGGATATAAAATCAATGCACAGAAGTCGGTTGCATTCCTATTCACCAACAATGAAGCAACAGAAAAAGAAATCAAGGAATCAATCCCATTTACAGTTGTACAAAAAACCATAAAATACCTAGGAATAAATCTAACCAAAGAGGTGAAAAATCTCTACACTGAAAACTATAGAAAGCTTATGAAAGAAATTGAAGAAGACACAAAGAAATGGAAAAAGATTCCATTCTCCTAGATAGGAAGAACAAATTTTGTTAAAATGTCGATACTACCCAAAGCAATCTACATATTCAATGCAATCTTTATCAAAGTAACACCAGCATTCTTTACAGAGCTAGAACAAATAATCCTAAAATTTGTATGGAACCAGAAAAAGACCCCAAATAGCCAAAGAGATCTTAAAAAAGAAAACCAAAGCAGGAGGCATCAAAATCCCGGCCTTCAAGCTACACTACAAAGCTGTAATCATCAAGACAGTGTGGTAATGGCACAAGAACAGACACTCAGATCAATGGAACAGCATAGAGAACCCAGAAATGGACCCACAAATGTATGGCCAACTAATCTTTGACAAAGCAGGAAACAATATCCAATGCAATAAAGACAGTCTCTTCAGCAGGTGGTGCTGGGAAAACTGTACAGCGACATGCGGAAGAATGAACCTGGACCACCTTCTCACACCAGACACAAAAATAAACTCAAAACGGATGAAAGACCTAAATATAAGACAGGAAGTCATCAATATCTTTGAGGAGAAAGCAGGCAAAACCCTCTTTGATCCTGGCCGCAGCAACTTCTTACTCAACATGTCTCCAGAGGCAAGGGAAACAAAAGCAAAATGAACTACTGGGACCTCATCAAAATAAAAAGCTTCTGCACAGCAAAGGAAACAGTCAGCAGCACTAAAAGGCAACTGGCAGAATGGGGGAAGATATTTGCCACGACATATCGGATAAAGGGTTAGTATCCAAAATCTATAAAGAACTTATCAAACTCAACACCCAAAACACAAATCATCCAGTGAAGAAATGGGCAAAAGACATGAATAGACACTTCTCCAAAGAAGACATCCAGATGGCCAACTGACACATGAAAAACTGCTCCACATCACTCATCATCAGGGAAATAGAAATCAAAACCACAATGAGATACCACCTGACACCTGTCAGAATGGCTAACGTTAACAACCCAGGCAACAACAGATGTTGGCGAGGATGCGGAGAAAGAGGATCTCTTTTGCATTGTTGGTGGGAATGCAAGCTGGTGCAGCCACTCTGGCAAACAGTATGAAGGTTCCTCAAAAAATTAAAAATAGAACTATGACCCAGCAATTGCACTACTGGGTATCTATTGAGGGGATACAGGTGTGCCATTTCGAAGGGACACATGCACCCCCATGTTTCTAGCAGCACTATCAACAATAGCCAAAGTATGGAAAGAGCCCAAATGTCCACCAATGGATGACTGGATAAAGAAGATGTGGTATATATATATATATATATATATATATATACACACACACACATATACATATATATATATACACACACACATACACACACACACACTGGAGTATTACTTGGCAATCAAAAGGAATGAAATCTTGCCATTTGCATCTACGTGGATGGAACTGGAGGGTATTATGCTCAGTGAAATTAGTCAGAGAAAGACAAAAATCATATGACTTCACTCATATGAGGACTTTAAGAGACAAAACAGATGAACATAAGGGAAGGGAAACAAAAAGAATACCAAAACAGGGAGGGGGACCAAACAGAAGAGCCTCCTAAATATGGAGAACAAACTGAGGGTTACCGGAGGGGGTGTGGGAGGGGGGATGAGCTACATGGGGAAGGGGCACTAAGGAATCTACTCCTGAAATCATTGTTGCACTAGATGCTAACTCATTTGGATGTAAATTTTTAAAAATTAAAAAAAAAATCTTCAAAAAAAAAAAAGAAAAGAAAGAAAGGGGACTCCTTCAGCCTGATGAAGGATACCTTCATCAAAACCCCAGCAAGCATTTCTGTAGTAATTGAGAAGTTTATTCTAAAAATTTATATGGGAAACAAAGGCATACTTAGAGCATCAAGGTATTCTTGAAAGAGGAGAGAGAATAAAGTTGGGGAGCTCCCACTGCCTGATTTCAAGCTTTCCTAGAAAGTTATAATAATCAAGACAGTGTGGGTGTTACTGAAGGGATTGATGTAACCACCAATGGAACAGAATGGAGACTCCAGTAGTAGAAATACGTATGCCTTTCAGCCAAGGTACTAAGATAATTTAATGGAGAAAGGACAGTCTTTTCAAAAAGGTGCTACAAAACTGGACACTCGTGTGTAAATATACAAACTTTAACTCATGCTTCACATCCCCCCCCCCATTAGCTCTAAATGGATCATGTCCTCAACTGTAAAACAAAAAAACTATAAAACCTGAGGCACAAATATGGAATGAAATCTTTGTAATCCATTGGGCAGCATTCTTACGTGTAACACCAAAAGCACAAATCATAAAAGAAGAAAAGGCTAAGTTGCATTTGATCACATTGACAACTTTTGTTCTTTGAAATACTCTGTGATGAAAATGGAAAGGCCAGCCACCTGGTGGGAAAATGGATTTGCAAACCACCTATCTGATAAAAGACTTCTATCCAGACTATATATAAAAAAACAAACAACAAAAAACTTAAAATTCAACAATAAGAACAAAATCTCTAATGAAAATTGGATTAAAGATTTGAATGGAGTGGCGCCTGGGTAGCTAGCTGGTTGAGCGTCCGACTTCGGCTCGGGTCATGATCTCACAGTTCTGAGTTCGAGGCCCGCATCGGGCCCTGTGCTGACAGCCCAGAGCCTGGAGCTTGCTTCGGATTCTGTGTCTCTTTCTGTCTCTGCCCCTCCCTTGCTCACGCTCTGTCAGTCTCTGTCTCAAAAATAAATACACATTAAAAATTTTTTTTAAAAAGGAAGATTTGAATGGACCTGTCACTGATGTCTTTCTTCACCAAAGAAGAGATATGGATGGCATACAAACATATGAAAAGTTGTTCACCACCGTTAGTCTCTGAAAGGCAAGTTGAAACCATGAGAAGCTAATGCTGCACATCTGTTACAACGACTAACATTGAAACAACAACAAAAATCCTGACAACACCAAGTGCTGACAAGGAGCTGAATAATGAAACTCTAGGAAATAGTTCATTTCTGCTCTATGTGCGATGCGGCTTTGTAAGAGAACGCCTTTTCCACTAGCCTCGCTTTCTACCGGTAATGATGGTGGAAAAGTCAATTCCGCAGAAAGTTAAATACCTGATTAGCAATGCCGCTCATGGGATTTGAGCACGTATCCCTGCAGCTAACCATGGCTGTAGCGAATGTATTCGTGGTCGCCAAATCTAGAAACAGCCCCGATACCTGTGAATGAGCGAAAAATCGTGGTGCATACATATATATACATACAGTGGAATACTATCCATTGATAAGAGAGGAAGAGGTGACTGGTCCATGTATTTATACGGAGCAGTCTCAAACACACTAGCTTAGGTAAGAATCATTCCGGGAAGGCCAAGTGGCAGTCATAGGAGTGTATCGTTCATGCCTCTTTAGGAGAGTGTGTTGTGGGAGTCCTGTGTGATAGGCCCGGTGTAAGCCCCATGCAACCGATCTGAGAAAAAGGCTTGAAATTGACATTGGGGTAAATTAATAAGACCAATGGAGATTTATCATCCCGCGTTCAGAAATGCAATGAAATGTACTCAGAATAATTTGAACTCTTAACCTCTCACTGAAGTTAATCACACTTATCTCTTGAGTAAAAATGTTTTTAACATGAAACAATACTCCACTGAGATTCAACAAACTCTACTTTAATTGTAATTGATTTATACCAAAAGATAAAATGAGTTAATTAGGACATGCTATTAGAATTACTGGCAAGGGAATACATTTGATCCAACCAGCAATGAGCGGGGATAAGACAGAAGATTATTTTAAAGTCTGAAACAAAATAAATTTTAAAGTCTAGCATTATTCAGTTAAAAAACACATAGGTCTGTGTGGGCTAAAGTGTTATTCTTTGACAAAATATTTTTTTTTTTTCGATCCGGAGTACATAAAATAATCCTCTATATAAAGAATACAGTACAACCTGGTTGGCCAAGACCACCCATGTGTTCATTTTACACAAGCAGTTCTGCCCTGGGCTTAAACCCCCAACACCTCTCCATATACAAAAGATTGTTTATTCACAACTGGTACCCAAGTGCTATGGCGGCAGAGATGTGCCTTTATATCTGTATTTCTTGGAATCTATTTCTTTCTTTATTTCCTGGAATTTTTCGCTGTTCCCGTGTCCCATAATTGTTTCCTATAAACTCATTTTTATTCCCCGAGGACCATGCGTGACCAGGAGTGGAGGAAATCAGGCCTTCATCAAGGCAGAAAAATTCTGTCACGGCAATCTGGAGTGGACTTCCTCTTGCTTCGCCCTCACAGCCACGATAAACACCTAAGAGGAATAAGGGAGTGTGTTATTAGAAACAGGATCCCCGAAAGATCACAACATCCAAGAACCAGGCGGGAATATTGGTTCTAAAAAATAATTTTGTAGATAAACATGAATAGTTTGAGTCAAAAACCGATGCAAGATCTGAATGGGTTGGTCAAGGACCTCTCCCCAAGTGCACAGGATGGAGATAAGTGTACAGAAAAAGAAATGTTTAGAGAAAAGGAGGAGAGAAGTAGAAATATCACCAACGAGAAGATGAGAAGAGGAAATGTTTAGAAATAATAAATAAGATTTAACTAGAGACAGAGATCTCAGATTACACATGTCCAGATTTACAGATATTAGAAGGAAGGTTAATGACCTCAAAGACAGAGAAAACCACAAGATCCTTCCAAGACAGAAAATGGAATGCCAGCAAGGGAATAAAGAATGGGTTGTTACTGACACCTCCACAGACATCTCGGAGGCAAGAAGCGTAAGAGAACAATTATCAAGAGACTGAACTCCAATCTTGAAATCCAATTTTCGTGTCCATGTGTGACATTGACACGTGAGGATGAAACGAAGGTCTTTAGAAAGAAAAGGTTTCATAAAGTTTGTTGCACGGCAACTTTCTTTGTAAGAATTCTTGCCGACGTAGCCGGTGACAACAGATTCAGAAAGCAGCACTGACTGGGAACGCAGAGTAAGGAATGGGCTATGTTATCCTGTTGCCTAAATAACAGAGCAATCCTTCCTTCGCGATACGGAACCAAAACTCCAGAAATTAGCAGCCTGGAAGATGAGGGTTGAGTGGAGGGTCGAAGAAAGACGAAAATAGAAGAAGACTGCCCTCCCCCCTCAACCCCCCCCCCCCGGCTTTTTTTCCTTTTCAGTTAATGGAGGAAAACATATTGATAAGATTTTAAAAATTGATAAGGGAGAAGTGTCAGTGTGGGTTTCAATATCTTAAGGGTAAGTAACAGAAGAATAAAGGACCATTTAAAAGTAGGCTTAGACATTTTCAGGGGATAGATAACCTTATCTCATACATGTCCTTAAGAGAAAAGTGAAATAGCTGTCTAGCTCATTATTGTGAAGCCGGTAGAGCTAAAACTGGATAAGGTCAGTCCGAGAAAAGGATGTTACAGGCCCAGTGGAGAGCTATCTCCGTGCACTTGAACAGTAGGATTTACCCCAGATGCTTGAGGGTTGTTGAACATAAGATAATCTCACAGTGTAATTCATTATTAATGGCCAAAAGAAGACAAAGCCTATGATTAACTCAAAAAAATGCAGGACAGATGTCTGTCCTGAGATCTATTTCACAAAAACTTAATAGAAAACTTTGTTATTTTGGAAACCTGAGAAATGGTCCCTGGGTTCCCAACCTCCTCGTTAGTTTAAAAAAAAAATTTTTTTTAAACATTTATTTTTGAGAGACACCGTGAGCCAGAGCGCGAGTCGGGGAGGGGCAGAGAGGGGTGGGGGGATGCAGACTCCGAAGCAGGCTCCAGGCTCCTGAGCTGTCAGCACAGAGGCCGACGCGGGGCTCTGACTCACAGTGAGATCATGACCTGAGCCGAAGTCGGATGCTCAACCGACTGAGCCACCCAGGCGTCCGGTCCTGTCCTCATTACTTTTTACCTTAGTCCTAGAGGTTCGATACAGGGAAATAAAAACAGAGATGAAGCTATATAAGAGACAAAAGGCAAGAAACAAAACGTTTATTTTTACCGTGTACATTACATGTAAAATCTGAAAGAATCAACTGATAAGAGTATCGAAACGAGTGGGCATTTGACCAGATAGCTTGATTCAAGGTCTATATACAGTTGCCGACATTTGTCCATTATCCCAGAAATAATAGACTAGAAGACATAATAGTAAATAAGATACCATTTTAAGTGGCAAAAAATTCACAGATGACTTAGGGATTAATTTTATAAGGCATGCACAAAACTTTCACAGAGAGAAATCTAAAACTTTGGAAACAACACACACACATATATATGTATACATACACATACATATACATAAATGGAGATATTATTATGTTCTGGGAGAGATGAGAGTGTTATAAAGGTGTTAATTTGTCTAAAGTTAACTTATAAATTCATTACAGCCCAGAAAGGAATTTTTTTAGAAAACCTTGATCCTTATACATAGGATTTAAACAAATTTTAAAAATTGTGAACATACAGGGGCGCCTGGGTGGCGCAGTCGGTTAAGCGTCCGACTTCAGCCAGGTCACGATCTCGCAGTCCGTGAGTTCGAGCCCCGCGTCGGGCTCTGGGCTGATGGCTCAGAGCCTGGAGCCTGTTTCCGATTCTGTGTCTCCCTCTCTCTCTGCCCCTCCCCGTTCATGCTCTGTCTCTCTCTGTCCCAAAAATAAATAAACGTTGAAAAAAATTAAAAAAAAAATTGTGAACATACAAAACAAATTTGGAAAAAGAAAAGCAAGGATGGGAGTGCTGGCATGTGGGATCCAGTCAGCTATACTGGATATTCCACCATAGAACAAAGCCACAGGAATAAAGAAAATGTGAAAAGATTGCAGATATATAAAATTTAGTGGAATAATTTAGAGTAGAAACTAATCCATGCACATGGGAATTTGATATATGAGAGTTTTGTCAGATTTGACAAATCTGTGGAATCAGTGAGGAAATGAAGTACTTTATAAATGATGCTGGGAAGGGACGCCGGGGTGGCTCAGTCGATTAAGCCTTTGACTCTGGCTTTCAGCTCAGGTGATGATCCCATGGTTCGTGAGTTCGAGCCCTATGTCGGGCTCTGTGCTTCCAGCATGGATCCTGCTTGGGATTCTCTGTCTCCCCCCGCCCTCTCTCCGCCCCTCCCTTTCTCTCTCTCCTAAAAATAAATAAACATTTATAAACGGTGCTGGGAAGATCAGTTTATTGTAGGTAACTACTCTGCATCATGTAAAAGAATGAATCCAGATGGATTAAAGGTCTAAAAAGTGAACGTTAAGACTATGTGATCGAAAGAAACATAGGAAAATATTTTATGGCTCCAGCTTTTCACCAAGATTCAAAGTATAAAACTGTAAAAGATACATTAATGGATTTCACTATATCACGACTTTAATTCAGTGAAGGCCATCGCAGACAAAAGTAACAAACGACTAGGAATAACACTCTTCATTTTTACATTTGTTAAATGATGAATATCTATCATATGTAAGCACACCTGCTGTACCACAAAGGGAAGTGGAGTCCCAGGTACAAATGGACAATTTACAAAAATGGAAATCCAGATGATGAGTGTGTGAGGCATATGCTTAAACTCACTAATAACTAGACAAACAGAGTCAAGGCTACTTTGAGACACCGCTTGTTAAAAGTGGATATTGTTGGGGTGCCTTTGTGGCTCAGTTGGTCAAGCGTCCAACTTTTGGTCTCGGTTCAAGTCGTGATCTCGCGGTTCTTGGGACGGAGCCCTGCATCGGGCTTTGCGCTGACAGCACGGAGCCTGCTTGGGATTCTCCCTCTCCCTTTCTCTCTGTCCCTTCCCTGCCTATGCTCTCTTTCCCTCAAGATAAATAAACTTAAAAAAATGTAGATATTGTTAAAAGCTGGATATTCTTCAATGTTGGTGGGGGGGGTGGCTAAACAATGATGCTGATAGGAATATAAATTGATATAGTCATTTTAAAGAACAATCAGCAATATTTAGTGAAATGGAATGTGGCTATATTTTATGATTCACTTGCCATTTTGGTTATATATTGCTAGGGAACTCTCAAGTGTGCACAGAGTGATGTGTATGGGGAGATCTTCCTAGTATTTGTTTATTTATAAGGAGAAGAGTTAGGAGTAATCCCAGTGTTCATTAATAACAGATAAGTAAAATGTGGGATATGCATATGAGGAAATCGTATACTGCGGAAAGGATATTGACACACGTTAGCAACGTGGATAGATTTCAAAACTGTAATTGCGTGAAAAAGTAGGAAATAGAACCAAATAGACACCGAAAGTCTATTCATTTGATTTTACATGCAAGCAATATATCTTTTCCTCAAGAACGTAAATACAATAAAGGAGGTATGGAAGGTGATCTATTAAATATATTAGGCAGTCTGTTCATGAACGATACTTGACTGGGTTGGAGGGTGCTTGAAAGAGCCCTTGTGTTGTTACCAATCCTCTAAGCACCAAGGTCATGGATCTAATCATAACTCTTGCTTCCTTTGTGGACTTACACCATTTCCATGTGACAATTCAGCGTTTTTGGCTCATTCTATGCACGAAATAAGGAAAAGAGGAAAACAGTTTTATCACAAGGAAAAATAGGCAATGAATATTCTTAGCAAGTGGCCTGAGTCCGTAATTGTCAAACTTTTATTGTCTTTAGAAGGGGTGTGCATATCCATAAGGATAAATGCTGGCTCAGCTATAGATTTATCTTTTTTAAAAATATTCTTGGACCTCCTTCTTAACCCATAGATACATATACTAAAAAGATCCTGCGCGGGGGATCTGGGTGGCTCAGTCGCTTGAGCATCTGACTTCGGCTCAGATCATGATCTTGCAGTTTGTGAGTTCGAACCCCACGTTGGGTTTGCTGCTTTCAGCGCTGAGCCCGCTTTGGATCCTCTGTCCCCCTCTCTTTGCCCCTGCCCCACTTGCGCTCTCTCCCTCTCTCTCACAAAAATAAATAAACACTAAAAAAAAAAGATCCAGCAAATGAAAATCTGCCTTCTAATTCTTGATACAGACAAAATTTGGCACAAATATTTTGACTATGAGGGGAAAACAATGTATCATTGTTTCAGATTCAGATTCTCAAATGAAAGATGCCTCCAAAATTCCTAATTTAAGGCTTCCTTGTCTTTAAGGAAGCTTTTTTTCTTTTTACAAAAAGAGAGAACTATAAATGTTCATATTTCAATTAATGGAAAAAAATTATAGCTACGGCTTGCAAATGAAACTTATGTATACAGAGTTTCTTAAGCTTTAGATCTACTATCTACATGTGATAAAGAGTTCAGGGGCCCCTAAGTGGCTCAGTCAGTTGAGGGTCCGACTCATGCTCAGGTCATGATCCCAGGGTTGTGAGATCGAGCCCCTTGTCAGGCTCTGGGCTGAGAGTGGAGCCTACTTGGGATCACCCCCCACCCCCCCGCTCTTTCTCTAAATTAGAAAAAAAAAGGAGTCAATCTTATCCATTCAACATCCCCAAAATAAAATCACGAGGGGAAATCTCATTATGAGCTTGCGTATTCCTGTACTTAAGGAATAACAGGAGGTTTCCACAAAATTATTTAGTATTTTGTTAAGGATGATTGGGCTCCTTATGCTTTACAGGTTTTATTAGATTTTTCTATTTTGGTGCTAATGTTGCTTTCACCTTATGTGGCACCAGCATATGTAAACCTGACCCTGTGTTTAGGAATGCACCAAGCATGGAAATGGGAACAGCAGTGTTGTACTTCTGATTAACAAAGGCACAACCTGACCTTGCAATTTAGTGCTCACCCAGTGCCACGGTAAATATAATCATATTAGCAGAGTGTGATACAGCCTTCAGGATAGTACCCAGGTCACTACCTTTCTGGAGGTCTTTGGACCACAGTTGTTGCACCCTGGACAGGTGCTGTCCCCACCTGGGCATCCCAAGTGGAGTCATCACCAGTCAGTGTATTTATGATTTATAGTGAGTGAGTTTGGAAATGGAACGATTTGAAAATGTCAACATCGTCACGGGTTTTGTGAGATTAGACTGCTCATTGCCTCTCTACGTACATTTGCGTGAAATATCTTGAGCAAGGTTTGCCACAGGAAAGATGAAGTTTGTATCTTTACCAGATTGTGAGTATGTGAAGTTTTCACAGCATCCAAAATGTACATCCGTTTTCCCTGATGTTCTTTCTATCTCACCCCCTTTCCTTCAAAGGAGCCAGACAAGAATGCAGAGGAAAAAGAGTGGGAATTAACTTCAGTGAGCATCCCTAGTATTCAGATGTATTTTATTATTTTAATTTTAGCCAGAAGGGTGTAGCACTCTTCCCGTTCTACGAATGACGAAACGGAAGTCCCCCAAATCAACACATGTCAATATCGCCCAGTCACCAAAAGGTAGAGTTGAGAGTTTCTCTAGTTCTGATTTCTGAAGCCCTGCCTGTGTCACTCTTCCAGTTTGAAAGGAGAGACTGACATGGTGGCAACGTGTCTGAGCGCTTATCAAAGAGAAAACTACATTTCTTACTCGTTTCTTAGTTCATACATTTTTTTCACTCTTAGAGGAAAAAATAGGGTCCGAATCTCCTATGTGCCCAACGTTTCTGACATTACCCGAGACCCGTGCATTTGTGCGGACCAGCTGCCAGGGAATCACCATCACATGCGTTAGTCTTGGGGATACCTAATATATTAATTAGTTATGTAATCATTAATTAATATTATAGAATAGTTAATTAATATACAATAGAATGACTTCTACATTAGATACTTCAGTTTTAAATACATTTTTTCTCTTTCAAAAAATGGGACGTATTTCCCTCCTGAAATAGAAAATGTTTTATACTATATAATTTTAGACCAATGCTGAAGAAGCATTTAAAAATCAGTGCTTGGGGCGCCTGGGTGGCGCAGTTGGTTAAGCGTCTGACTTCAGCCAGGTCACAATCTCGCGGTCCGTGAGTTTGAGCCCCGCGTCAGGCTCTCTGGGCTGATGGCTCGGAGCCTGGAGCCTGTTTCCGATTCTGTGTCTCCCTCTCTCTCTGCCCCTCCCCCGTTCATGCTCTGTCTCTCTCTGTCCCAAAAATAAACAAACGTTGAAAAAAAAAATCAGTGCTTGACACACACTAAAAATAATAGTTCCCATGTTCTGAGTGCCTTATATGTGCCAGGTACCTTATAGACATTATGTCGTTTCATGAGGTGAGTATTACCATATCCATCTTGGTAATGACGTCTCTGAGGCTCCTTTGGTTTGTGTGGCGAAGTGGCGAAGCTGGGCATTTTCATTTATTCCGTAAATATTTTTGAATGCCTAGCGCTAGGAGTATGGATATTTGGACGCTAGGATGTATTGTGGTCCTGTGTCATGAAGTTTTCTATCTACCAAATTCTATGCATTTAATTATGTGTCAAAAGATTTTATCCCGCTGCGTGCATTGGTAGTAAGAACATGTGATTTGGAGCCAGTAATGTACTTAAGCTAATTTGGAAGCCTATTTTTATTCCCAAATAACAGGTTTATTACAGGTTGTTTTTTTTTTTTTTTTTTTTTTAATCTATTCTCCTCCTAAGCTCCTTGCCATCATTGACCTGTCTCCAGGACATTCTTCTACTTTTTCTTTGGCTACTTGAGGACTGGCTCCCAGCTACCCCTCCACGTGGCGCCTCCCTTGATGGTTTGTGTAACATCTATGCTGTTTGCCCAGCTTCATCTCGGAGCCTCAACTTTCTTAACCCTATTGACCTTCAACTGCTCTCTATTGCATCGGTGACTGGTTAGACCCAGCTTTCAAGCTTCCAAGAATTTCCAGCTTGTAGAGCTGAAATCCACCACTTTCCCTTTCTGACATCTTGGTAGGTTACTCTTCCTATTGTCTTCTACCCATGCAGGCTACTCTTCTTTTCTGATATCGCAGCTTAACAGCCACTAGCATTTAATTAATCACTGCTTCCTATATGCCAGGGACTGGTCGAAGCTCTTTGCAAACTATCTAATGCACCATCCAACAACCCTCTCCTGCCCAGTTCAGACACAGACAGAGCTGGGATTTACACCCGGTTTCTATAACTCCAAATGCAAATCTTTTATCACGGTTTTAATGCCTCACACCCTCTTAATGCACACTCCCATTTCTTTTATATGTGCCTCCTTCCCTACAGTCAGGAGCCTCAGTTACATACTTGCTGGCACTACTGAGTTCCTTCTTTCTTGGACTTTCCGATGTCTACCCTGTGTTCACCTTCATTTCTGAATAAGACTGATTGCTGATCTCTCCACTTGCAACTGGTAAACATCGCTGTAGAATGGTGATTTACAGATTGCATTTCAAGACTCTGGTTGTAAGCCAGTCTACTGCCTTGGCAAATACATCCAAAATATCAATGAACGTAGCTTCCATTGCGTCTAGTAGATAGGGCTGAATGTTCTTTTGGGAAATTTTTGTTATACTTAATTTTTGTTCTACATTTGGGAAACAGATGTATGACAGGGTGGTGATATAAAATGAGATACCACCTTCCACCAGTCAGAATGGTTACCATCAAAAAGACAGTAACAAGTATGGGTGAGGTGGTGAAGGAAGGAATCCTTAATCACTGTAGGTGGAAATGTAAATGGTGAATCCACTGTGGAAAACAATATGGAGGTTCCTCACAAACTTAAAAATAGAAATACCATATGATCCATATAATCTGGACATTTACCGAGTGAAAACAAATGGGGATCCTTTTGTTTATTGCAGCATTGTTTACAAAGGGATCCTTTGTTTATTGTTTGTTTATTGCAGTATTGTTTACAATAGCCAGAACGATATGGAAGCAACCCAAGTGTCCATCAATCGATAAATGAAGAGGGGATCTTGGGTGGCTCAGGTGGTTTAGCAACCAACTCTTGATTTCAGTTGTTGGATCGAGCCATGCCTTGGGCTCTGCACCAAGTGTGGAGCCTGTTTAAGATTCTGTCTCTTTCCTTCTGTCCCTCTCCCTGACTCATGCTCTTTATTATTGTCTAAAACAATAATAAAAATTAAAAAAAAATAGATAAATGAAGATGTGGTATATATGCGTAATGGAATATTACTCCGTCATAAAAAAGAATTAAATCTTGCCATGGTGACAAAATGGTTGGATCTTGAGGACATTACGCTGAGTGAAATGAAACAGAAAAACAAATATCACATGACTTCACTTATGTCAGGAATCAGAAAAGCAAAACAAATGAGTGAACAAACAAAAACAGGAATAGACTCACACATACAGAGAACAAACTGGTAGTTGTCAGGGGGGCAGGGGGGTGGGGGGTGAAATAGATGAAAGGGATTAAGAGGTACAAGCTTCCAATTATAAAATGAATTAAGTCACAGGGATGAAATATAGTCAGGAAATATTGGAAATATAGGAAGTATAGTCATTAATATTGTCATAAGTTTGTATGGTACAAATATACAAATAAGTTCGTATGGTAACTACACTTAATCTGATGAGTATTTCATAACGTTGGATCACTAAGTTGTACACCTGAAATGAATGTAATACTGTATGCAGACTATACTTGAATTAAAAATAATTTACAGGGGCACCTGAGTGGCTCAGTTGGTTAAGCGTCCGACTTTGGCTCAGGTTATGATCTCTCTGTTTGTGAGTTCGAGCCCCCCATTGGGCTGTGTGCTGACAGCCCGGAACCTGGAGCCTGCTTCGGCTTCTGTGTCTCCCTCTCTCTCTGCCCCTCCCTCTCCACCCCTTCCGCAGCTCATGCTCTGTCTCTGTCTCTCAAAAACGAATAGACGTTAAAAAAAATTGTTTTTAATCAAAAAACTAATTTACAAAGCAAATAAAATGTATTTATGTGTTTATGGGTTGAAAATACACTTAAAAAGTAACTGCTGTAGGGTCACCCGGGTAGCTCAGTCCGTGGAGCCACCAATTCGATTTCAGCTCAGGTCACGATCCCAGGGTTGTGGGATCGAGCCCCACATCGGGCTCCATGCTGAGCACGGAGTCTGCTGAAGATTCTCTTTTTCTCTCCCGGTTCCCCTCCCTCTCCCTGTCTTTCTCTCTCCCCCCCCCCCCAAAAAAAATAGAATAAAAAAAAATAAAAGGAACTGCCGTAGAAAGTCCTTGTGACTAAGATTATGGGTCCCACCATAACGTGACAACATGGCTTTTTCACTGAACGTCCTTTTTTGTTTACGTAGCCCTTGACCAGCTGGTCCTCGCCTTCCCTGTTTGCGCCAAGTCATGTTTGGCCCTCTTACGCACAGCATGGAGCCCTTCTATTATTAAGATACCACCAGTACTTTCCTGCCTGTCTCATGATTTACTGGCACTTTCTTTTTCCCTGTGTATTTTGGAGAACACGGCTTTACGTTAGGAATACAACACAAGCCCTGTGAGTAGCTTGAGACCCCGCTGACTATGTTCTGCTGTCTCATCCCGTATCCCTTACTCCCTCACTTCTCCACCATGGCTCCAGTTCATTGGTCTTCTTGCCTGTGCCACCTGCGTTTGGAATGTTTTGCCCCCCCCCCCCCACCCCCCAATAAGTGTCTCACTCTCACCTGGCTGACGGGCTATCCTGTGAAAGATATCATCTCTTAAGCCGATGCCATTTCTCTCCCTTGTTGTATCCCCATAGCCCTTTTCTGGTTTGGTTTCACTCTCTAATGACCCCTTCTGGTTCGTCATACAGTTGGCTGCGTGCAGGCCATGGTTTTACCCCTAGGCAATAAACATTTAGGTTTGTTCTGAGTCTTCTTGTCCTTAGTATCCTTAGCGTCCTTAGTATCTCCCACCCGTCGGGAGAGGCAACACATGGCCGTAGGAAGACGCAACACCCAACTTAGGTCCTTTTGGCCCCATGGGAACAAACCTCTGTGACTACCACAGATGAGACCTGGCTCTCAGAGGGGTGCAGAAAGGACATAGAGTGCCCATAGAGCAGCATCAGGCATTTCTCTGCAGTGAGAATAGTCCTTCCAGAATCCACACATGTGTCCAAGGGAAATCTCTTTTGGTCCCTCAAGTGAGAGATGCTGATCGAGGGAAGTAGTTAGCCCCACCCAGGCAAGTGCTGGAGCTGCCCCAGCTTAGAAGCCCCAGGTTCCCACAAGGAACCGGCATCTTCTGGAACGGTCTCTAGGTTAGCTGCCAGGGCTATGCCCTGATAGACGAGTCATAACACCTTCTTCATTTATACTTCCCCTTTGTGGGGATGCAATTCCCCAGTTAGGGGTCACTTTAACCATAAACAGTGTTGCCTAGAAACACAACTGACTCTCTGCCTTTAATCAGCTATCCCAGCAGAACAGAGATAGAAAGTTAATCTAGTGACAAATGTGCCTGTAGAGAATGAGCAAGGGTTCTGTGAACCCCTTCACCACAGAGGACAGCCAATATCTATTGAGTATCGATTACCGAAATTGTTTTTCAGGGGTTGTATCATCCTATTCTTGCAATAATTTCGAAAATATTCTCTCTGTATGTTTTACAGATGAGGAAACTGAGGTCCAGAGAGGTTCAATAACGTCCGAGGTAATTGTTGAGACTAGTAAGCTATAGAACGAAGCTTTACATTCTCATTTGTCTGGCTTCAAAGCTTGTGTTCTTTTTTTTTCTATAACTTGCCGATGAACTTAGTGTTGGGCAAGAGCCATGCAATACATACTGGTTAGCATTAACAAGCTTTCTTTTGGACTATCCTAATACTGGCACCTGCCGTATTTTAAGTAAGCTCTCCCCACTACCCCTCCAAGACACAGATGGGTTTGTCATGTCTAAAATCCAGAGTGATTTAAGTAAAATATGATGTTTGTTTTGAAAACAACCTCATGGCAAACAAGCTGAACGAAACTAAAACTTTCAATCAGTGTCTTTGTGTCAGGACAGTTACTCTTAGCCTCAGTTTCTTTGCAGAATAAAGGGATTGTGTTTCATGATCTCCACAGGCTTTCCCACCTTGACTGTCCGGGAAGAACAAAGTCTCCTTCCTTTCTGCTATCCCTGGCAGGCCTAGATGGCCAAGTAAGAAGCAAAAATGAAACTAGTTGAAATGATTATTTTTCCCCCTTTCATTTTTTATCATTTGGTGTTCTCACCAGGAGCGTCATGGGGCGCCTGGGTGATGCAGTCAGTTCAGCGTCAGACTCTTGATCTCGGCCAGGGTCGTGATCTCACAGTTTGTGAGTTCGAGCCCCACATCGGGCTCTGTGCTGATGGTGCAGAGCCTGTTTGGGATTCGGTCTCTCCCTCTCTCTGCCCCTCCCCTGGCTTGTGCTCTCTCTCTCTCTCAAAATAAATAAATAAACTTAAAATTAAAAGAGCAAAAAGGAGTGTCTTGCTTTCGGATAAGGCTGTGGTATGAACCAAACATTTAACAGGGATGATTTTCAAAGTATGTGGTCTTGTGCCTCTATAAGAAAACAAAGACCATAGTCCAGCGAGTGAGTGCACCATTCAGTGCAACTGTAGAACCTCCCTCTCAAGCACAATCAATGTCTCACGGAGGGTATTTTGGGCGAACTAGTATTTATTTTGAAAGGTGATTACCCTTGCCGTATGTAAGAGCCTGGGCTTTGTAACTGTATTGAGAAAATAAATTTTATAGGCAGAGTCACATCAGAAACTACTTTTTCAAATTTTCTAAGCTGAAACCCCAAAGACTTTTCTGTTCATACAAGGCCTTACCTTCATCGTCAGTAAGAAAGCCAGGCATCTAGTTATTTTAACTTGGTTACAAATATAATGTTAAAAAAAAAAAGTCTAGCAACGGGTTTTCTTGAATGAACCAGAGCATTAAATACTAGTTTTAATTAAAGATTATTATTTCACTCTCCTAAACCTCGGTGAGATTCGTCATTAGGAAACGTACATGCCAGAGGTCATTTACAGGCTCATTCTAAGATAGGATCAGGGATTTAAATTTCTCTTTCAAATCTATTCTTAGTTCATCAATTTAAGATTTTAAACTCTTATAAATTGCTTACTTCTTTTTTTTTTTTTTAAATCACATTTGTTCCAATTCCCTCCACAGGACAGTATCGGGAATAGGCAGATTTTTGTTATTTTTTAAAAAAATATTAACTTAGTTTTTAGAAGTACTAATATTATTGTGTAATCAAATTTGCCAAGAGTTTTCTTTATGATGTCTTTAATCGCTTCATGCGCGGAAAAGACTCCACCACGCTGGGGCCATATAGCTATCTCCATTTTCTTTGTATTCCATTAAAAAAAAATGAACACTGAATGTTCACTCCTTAAATATTCCATCCAGTTAGATACTGGAAGTTTTCCTTTTAAAAACTATTCTGGCTGACGGTTGCACCACAACAATAATCCAAACTTTATTAGCGGCAACTTTCGCGAATTCAGGCATTGATGCCGACATCTGTGGTTGACCTGGGTCTTAATTGATCTGCCTGTGCAATTGACATGCTGCTGTCAATGAGGATGCCGGCAAAGATTATTGGATATGCAAATAACAAGTCAATATCTGACACTGTGGCAAGCTCAGATTTGACTATATGTTAATTCAATACAAACCTACTTAAGTTCCTGCTGGGTGGCTATCCTGAAAACTAAACTTATTAGGTGATGCAGAACCGGCAAAGGTGAATGAAACACAGCGCTTACTCTTAAGACATTCACTATCTAGCGAGGAAGCTAGATATATAACAGATAATGAAAAAAAAAAAACAAACCCAAAACTTCGACGGTATCCAAAGTTCTTTGGGGGTCCAACGGTTGTAATTAAAGTCAGATCTAAATTCTCTTATCTTCAGCTATTTTCATTGGGGTATAACCTAAACATCACATTCATTGTGCTGTTAGGAAGGATGTCAAAACTGGACATCCTTGTTTCTTCTCTTCAAAGCATTATAGTGTCAATCCAGAGGCGCAACATCTCAGAATTCTGCAGTGGGCCACTGGGTTTTCTAAATGTCTTGCCGTATATCTCTTCTCAAGGTTGGCGTTCCAATGAAACGGCCAACCCGAGTATCTCCAGGCTTTCCCTGCGCCTGGGGACAGCTTGAGTGCATGCAGTCTCTAAGTAGTCTAGCTTAGTGACTGTCAACTGTGTCCTGTGTGGTCCAGTACCGTGTTAATGAAGGCCAGGGCAAACACTAAGATGAGCGAAGGGTATTTCGGTTCTTGCCCCGGCCCAAACGTGTTTCCAAAAAGAAGAGCTCAAGTGATATGAAGTCTTCATCACTGATCATGATACATTTGCAATAGCTGAAGCAATTAGAAGCTACCAGCATGGACCCGCATTCAGACCCTCTGGACTTGGCAAGAGGAGCCATCAGTTCTGGCTATTGACTCTGTTCCTGGCCCTTTGCTGGAGAGAGATATTCATCAGACACAAATCTACACTTGAGGAGCTTTCTTGCAACACAGGGAGCAAGGGTTTGAGCATTTCTGGAAAAAAATGAACCCTCTCTCAGTGTTCACTTAAGGCAGAGAAATACTTAGACTATTTTGAACTAAGGAACCGTATTATTCTGTGAAATTCATCCACCCTGTACCACGTAAGACAACATTTATCATTAATTAAAGGATGGAGTGATAATCTCATCTAAGCTTGGGTGTCTATATGTTCCTGAGAAAATGGGAAGTGAAATTTGAACAAGATTCTGGAGAATTAAAAAGAATCTGACAAATTCAAAATTCCATCATTCCCTTGGAGTTTTATTTAGACTGTTAGTCTTTCTATCGTTTAAATTTTCCAGAAGATAAGTTGACCATTCATATTGGCTGCACTTAGCATCCGTATGGTTTTTTATTGCGTTTATTTGTGAGGTATATGTATCAAATTTTAAATCACTCAGGTAAACCATAACTCCCATCAATTTATTTCCTATTTTTTTAAAAAATATATGTGATTTAAGGGTTTGGTAAAGAATAAAACTTTGTCCAAAAATTTATGAAACTTCAGAGAATTGATTATCTCAGGCAGTTTTAAGTACGGTGATGAGAATTTGAAAGATACAAATGTTGGATTTTAATTTGGTTATCTTTTGCATTTCAGCCATGTAGTGTAAAAAGCGCTCCACCGGACAGCGAGAAGGGAGCTTTGTGCCACATGCTGTGCTCCTGGCCTGTCTTCTGGGTTCATAGGTTCATAGGAGGAACACCCTGGAATCTGCAATGCAATGAAAGAGAGCTAAAATATTTCATCAAAAGGGTATAATTACTTCTGATCAAATGCAGCCTCCCAACTGGCTAGGCTACAGCTTTGGAAAGCCATTCCAAAGCAGATGAAGAGGGATAATCTCAACACTGTCCAACGCTCTTGGCTCATTTCCCCTCGAATATGTTTGTCACCACCCTTATTTCAGGCCTTGCATACATGGGGCCGCACTCTTGGCTTTGCAATCTTTTGGAAGATTCTGTGGAGACCCTTTATTGCTCCTTAGTGCCTTACGGGGCTTTGGCTTACGTTGAGTTCACTTAGCGCCTCATAGTTTGGAAGTCTAATAATGACCATAATTGTTATTGTTTCCTTCGCATGTCATCCGTGAGCCATATTTGGCTTACTTGAAACTTTTTCTGAGCTTACTACACTTTAACTTCAAGGAGATGCTCGCGAATCACTGGACTGCATCCCCCCCCCCCCCCCCCAGATAATACACCTACTGAAGCCATCTTTTTATACTGTGTCAGTTACCCCCTCCACATTTTCATAGCTTGTGTGGTTGCATCTCTGATTTGCTTTCCTCCTACTCAATGTTCCTCCATGGTTCTGACTCACTAACCAGGCACAGAGGATTTTCAACATCCCTGAGTTGGACAGAGCTTTGATTTGTGTTTAATCTCCCCAGGAGAGCTAAAAAGGCATTTTCTACAACCATTTCGAAAATCCACAGTGCAATTACTAATTACAGATATTACAGGTATGATGGTTCTAGCAGTTAAAATTTTTTTTGCTCTATATAATCATTTAGTTTCAAGTAATGCTACCTCATTGACTTCTTTTTTTTCTTGTTTTAATGAAAGCTGCTTTCAAGTTCCCATCTCTTTAACCTAGACACGATGTTCCTCATTTATTTTGGGGCTCTGTCTTTTTTCCTTTGCACCTTATATGAGTGTCCCAGGGACGATTCTTACAAACATCGGTCTTTGGGTCACAGTGTAAGCAGATATTCTAACAGCTTTTACAGGCATAGTCCCGCTGAGGCACAGGGGCTGGGAGCTTGAGCCCCTGGGAGTAGCTTCCTTAAGGTATATCCAGAAGCCATCCCATGAAAGGGGCGCCTGGGTGGCTCAGTCGGTTAAGCGGCCGACTTCAGCTCAGGTCACGATCTCGTGGTCCGTGAGTTCGAGCCCCGCGTCGGGCTCTGGGCTGATGGCTCAGAGCCTGGAGCGTGCTTCCGATTCTGTGTCTCCCTCTCTCTCTGCCCCTCCCCCGTTCATGCTCTGTCTCTCTCTGTCTCAAAAATAAAAAAACGTTAAAAAAAAATTAAAAAAAAAGAAGCCATCCCATGAGGTCCAGATACTACCCTGGGGCACTGTTAAGGGATGGACTACGACCCTGAGGTTTTATATGAATGATTTCCAAATCTGGGGAAGACCACACAAGCTGGCTTCTGCCCTAGCATCTTTTCAGCACCTTTTCCTTTCACAAATAACCCACTTCACCTAACCCCAGTGGATCTTCAGATACTTAGTGTTGCCTCACATTCTGGAAGAAATTGGAAACACATGCTAAAACAATGTCTTTTTTTTTTTTTTTTTGCTTTTTTTTTTTGTTTTTTGTTTTTTTTTTTTTTTTTACATAAATCTTGTATAACAGCCCTACCCCAAACAATTTCATGGCACAGTATGCCAGCTGCCTTCAGACCTACAGCTGAGCAACCCGGCCTTTCTTAGCCCCCAGGCCACCACTCCTTGGTGTCTAATTTCCCTCTGCTTTATCTTTACCGCACCCTCAGCAACAAATCTATTTCTTCTCTGTATCCTTTTTCTCCATTTTTAATTTTCTATGTCTTGTCCCCTCAAGATAAAGTGACTTGCAAGTCACATACACTAAAAGTGAAATTCTTGCGGTTGCCCAGAAATTAAATATGCATACATTCAACACGTCAAAGTAAAAGGTGGGGAGTATGGGTGTGAGTGTGTTCATGCATTGATTCAACAAACATTAACTGAGCATCTACAATGTGCCAAGAAGTTCTCCAACCTGTGAAATAAATGAGTCAATAAGATGGAATCCTTGCCCTCAAGGAATTTACAGTGTTGTGGGAGAGACTGAGGACAAATTAACTGGCAATGAGAGCACTGACTTCCGAGTCACAGACATAAGCAGGGGGTGGAGGGGTGACGGTGGAGTCATTGGGGGGGGCTCTTTTTTTCACCGGGAGAAATTCCAGAGACTTTCAGAAAGAAGCCAAGTCTGAGGTGCGCCAGAAGGATCACGCAGTGAGAGGTATGGCGGGAGGGCTGTGTTCCAGCAGAGTCCGGGATATGTGGCAGGATCAAGGAATTAGAGAAAAAAGTATCCTATCCTTCCCCAAAACTCAAAGTGCTTCTCTCTGGCTGAAACATGTCCTGCAAAGTGGGGCATGTTTGAAAGGAAGCCTGTGAAACCAAAGGGCAGGGGAAGGAGTGAGGAAAGTTCCTCTGACACCTTACAAGACCCAAATGCCACCCACCCACAATTCAAGGACAAGTGCCGTCTGAAAATCTGTTCTGTGAAGCTATTCCTTCCCTCCCTTGAGCAAAAGTGCCGGCTGGTTGCATAATTTTTCCAGAAACTCTCAGGTAACTACCTTCAGTCAATTTTAGTCACAAGGCAGATCCATTTCAGTAACTGAAATACGCAGGCCTGTGTAATAGTCAAAACAGAGAACTTCCGTTAAAGCCTTCTCGCTCTTTCGGTAAGCAGTGGGTGTGGTTGGCTTCTCCACGAGGCTTGAGCTTTTGCTTCTGCGCACCCTTCCTGGCCTTAGTTTCCACCCCAGCGTTCAGGGATGGGGTAGTGAGTTGGTTTTCACAGGATCTGGTTGTGCGTGCTCTGGGCTTGGTGCATGTTCGGGGCTGACACTTCTGTAGGGGATGATTGAGTGTCCCTTAGAAACCTCACTGAGCACATTTGACTGTGCTTCCCAGCCATGGGCAAAGCGTGTCTTCAAGTCAGCAATTTCTTCTTCCTTTTCAGTCACATACTCCTCCTCACCACTACCCTATCCCTTCTGGAAACCATCCCCGGCACGATGGGCTCCTGGCCACGTTTCGTCCTGGAGCAACCCATCCGGTCAATGAAACACAGTGAACCATGCCACTCCACGTCCTATCCTTGGTCACGGAGCCACTTCCCAGTGAAGGCTGAGGCTCTGCCCTGTTGCCTCAGCCCTTTCCTTCCTAGCTGCCATCTGTGCGTCAGTGTGCCGTGATCTGCAAAATCCAAGGAATGCACATCAAGGGCCCTGGGTGATCCCCCTTCGGTTTTCTTTTCCTAGTGAGGGGAGGGGAGGTACAACGCCATGTCGCTTCAGGGACTTTCTCTTTTCCTTTCCCAGGCCTCAGCCATGTCCTACTCTGCACGCGGGACTAAGGCTTGGCATCGATTTTTGACCACCTTCTTAGTAACCCTTGGTTCTTTATTTTAAAAAAACAGCCAAACTTTTCCACCGATTTTTTTCTCGACCTTTTGGAATCTGGATGAAAACAGGAGCCCTGTTTTTCCGTCTTGTTATACACCACATTTGTATTTACATAAAAGAGTTTTTGCTCTATCTTGGTAAAGCGGGGATCCTTAAATCTGGTCAAGAGCACTAAACGTGGTAACACGAACCTTGACCTCCGAAAGGCATTTCGTGATGTCATCCAGTGCTCCCCACTCCACAGTCCTGCCCGGCAATCACTCTTACGTAAAAAATTAAAAGGATGGATGGTTTCCAGTTGTCCGATCCCTCAAAGGCTGCCCAAGCATCAGGAGTGGTGCCGTCTGATTCACATTAGACTCCGATAACGCAGGCAGGTGGAGACTGCCACTCGGAACGCCCAGAGCCTGAATCCTCCACTCAATCCAATTTCTTTCTTTATTCCCTCAGGCTAAACTGGGTCAGACGCCTGACCCATAGTCAGGGTGAGTCGGTGAATACGGTGGGTAAGTTAGGGAGGAATGGACACTTCTTGGACCCTGAGACTCTTCTATATTCTTGACACAGCTTCCTCGGCTGCTTCCTACATGGTCTCTCGTCGTGTCTCTTCCACAGCTCTTTTATCTTTCCAGGAACCAAAAAATGAAGTTGCCCAGGCCACAGCCCAGCGGGGGAAGAGAGCGCCCCGGTAGCTCCTATGTCTACTATGTCTGTGTCTACTCTCTGTCCTTCCTCTTCCACCTCCCTGCGATTCCCCCTTCTTCTGCGTCCCCGGCTGCTCAGATTTCCCTGTAATGCATTTTCTCCCCTGCTCCATATTTAGTTGTCTTCCTCCACGTCTCGATGTTTCTGCCATTACATCCCTGCATTGCTGTTTTAAAAAATTTATTTGTTTCTCCATTTCTTTCTTTCTAGTCTGCCAAAGTCAGGACGTGAGTGTGCCTCTTTTATCTTGCTCGTCTAATATTTCCTCAGACAAGCAGGGATGGCTGGGGCCTGAATTGGCCACCAGAAGAATAAGGGTATGGAGGGAAACAGACAGGTGGCCATGTTACTACCCAAGGAGTAGTTGGTGCAGCCAGATCACCCCGCCCCGGAGAACTGTCTGGATATCCCATTCCCACACTCTTTATTAGCTGCCCGGCCTTTCTCTCCCCCTCCCTTGCAATGATTAACTATGAGAAAAATAACAGCTGAAGAGATCAAGCTCCTCATTCGTCATCCTCACCATCTGACTCTTTATTCTCCAGTTAGGAGATCTCCAGCAGGAAATCACCCACTGTCTTCTGTGTGTGTGTCTGGGAGAACCAGCGTTGTTTGTAAAGTCCCGTAGGAAAGATCCTCAAAGGGTACCCTGCCCACCTGGCCCAGCCTCCCTTTCTGCAGTCCACCCGTCCCTTTCTCAATGGGGACTTTCTCAGTGGGGAAAAACCAACTCTCAGTTGACTTCGAATTCCCAACACCACTGGAAGCCTGACTAACGCTCAATAAATGCTTGTTAACCAAAGCGAGAATCTTCAGTGATATTAGATGAGGGCTTCTAAAGGGTTTTGATGTATCTATTAAGTCAGAGGGAATAGCCAACCAAAGTACAAAGGCAGGAGAAGATTTGAGGGGAAAGAGGAAAAAGAGGGTTGTATGAACCCTAAAACAAGAACAATTTCTCTGAACAGTCTGAGACTGCTCTGGATTCTTGACAACTCTACATCTGCACCAAGAGGACCCCCACCAGGGTGCATGTCTCCTGCAGTAAAGGATCAAGCCTGATCCCAAATCCCAGCTGATGGAGACTCTGAGCCCAGCTTTTAGGTTGGGCTTTTGATTGTTGACCTCAAATGCAATGGGACCATTTTTCAAGCAATGTGAGACCTTTTGTGCCTCCCCCTTCCCGTGCCCATAGCTTGCCACAGAGAAATCTGGATCAGACTGCAGTTGAAAGTTTCTGGAATTGGGTTTAGCCTCAAACAAAGTTTTGGTAAAATTCTTAAGAAAGCAGACATCCCAGTGTGATTTACTAAGTGTAAAATGGATGTTTACTGCAATGGGTTGAAATGGGTTGAAAAATAGAGAAGAAATGGTCCCTAACATTTCAGTGCTGTTGTTTCAAAGACTTCATTAAAACTCAAAGGCATCT
The DNA here is from genome assembly GCF_027475565.1 of Acinonyx jubatus. Classification (NCBI taxonomy): domain Eukaryota; kingdom Metazoa; phylum Chordata; class Mammalia; order Carnivora; family Felidae; genus Acinonyx; species Acinonyx jubatus. Next base: position 15,198,529 of record NC_069386.1, read on the forward strand.
ACCAGCTTCAACTGACTCCCCTCTCTCCTACTGGCATCAGAGGCTGATCGGATGGAGTGAGCTCAGAGGTCTGGTTCTCGGTACAAGCAGAACACGGGATTGGGAGCCCATGTGAGGTCAAGGCCAGAGATTGCAAATGATGGCATATCCTTCCCTCACCATACCAAAGTGGGACAAGTCCCCTGACTACCCACACAAGAGCACACGCATCACAGGGCACTTCCTCTTGCCCTCCCATAGGGCAAAGAGGGCCTGGATCTTGGGTAGCATCTAAACACATCGGATAAAGCATCAGGCCTGAGTTTGAATAATTTAATTGAAAAGTAGAAGAAGGAAACGAGCTAGGGAGTTTTTGGTGGCCCCAAACTGTCTGGCCCTCATCCTACCACATTTCCCCCCCTTTGCTTCCATCTGGCAGCTACCAGGGGCTTGTGGGGGAATGTGATGATTGTGGGGTATGTTTCCAGCCTTTCGGGTATCTTGTGCTTAGCACCAATGGCCAGAATATTTTCTCCCTCCCCCGTTTCTTCAAACATCTTCCCGCATCTGCCCTTTATTTCCATTCCCTCTTCTCCTTCTCAGGGCTCTTCTCTGCTTGGAGGCCTTTGAAGCTCTGAATACATGAGCGAGGTCTAGGGTGCTAGGGGTACTGGCCTCGGTGGGACAGGGTATTATAGATGAGAGCTCAGCTTCTGTTTTGCCCTCCCTGAACCTTGTCAGGTCTCTGAGAGAGATACCTTTACTGCTGCCTTCTGCTGACATTCTTTATCAGTTATTTATTTATTTATTTATTTATTTATTTATTGACTCACCGCTCTTTGCCCTGGATTTTCTCCCAGGGGATGCTTCCAATTTTTCTGCCGTATTTCTTCTGTTAAAACTCTCGTGATTTTCTTTCTGCGTTTTGTTCTTTTTCTGCATCTCTGTGTATCATCCTGGATAGCTAGCTCTGGACCTATGAGATTCTCCTCTGATGGGGACATTCTAGCTTATTCATGTGTACTTTCTTTTTTCCCACAGGGATACAAGACACAGGGATGACAGAGGCGGGATTGGAAAGCAGAGGTGGAGTTAGATGCCACCTGACTATTCCTGGGGTGTGTGGCCGCAAACCAGCTTATAAACTAGAAGAGTGAGGAATAACTTCTTGCCTTCAGGAGGGGTTCTATCTCTCTTATTCCCTTCTGGCTTTGCCTTTTCTATGATCGTTCTTCTTTGCTCCAACAGCCATCATTTGGTGAAATGACATCTTCATGAAACCACATCTGACCTTCTCCCTACCTGGTTCTCTGCCTTCCAGCTAAGAATTCTGATGCGGCAGCTTCCGGCTTCAACTATAGATCCCACCTCCAGAAAGGCTAAGTCCTTTGAGACTTCTGTGATTCCTATGAATTTGGAGATTCTCTACTTTGTCTGCAAGCTGCTTCCCAGGGGCTCCTTAAACCCAACCCAGTCATTCATGGATTAGAGTCTTCAAGGGTGTCTTTCATTTGTCATCCAAAGAGACTGAGTCCCTGTGTTAACTTACAAATTCAACTTCACCTTTAGAGTCCTGGAAGGTTGGGAGGTTATTTTGCAAGATTAAGTGCTTTTAGAGGAAAAGACACTGTTTCTCATTCATTGTTGTATCCCCAAGACTTGTTCGAGTATATGACTAATACTTGAACTTTCATGATGTGTTTTGAATGACATTAGAATATTAATGTCTGATTTCCAATGCGTTTGATGTATATCAGAGATAAGTATGCAGGAGTGTAGGAAGCAGAAATAGCAAAGGAGCCAGGGGGAGAAGGTGGCAATAGGAACCCGTGAGTTTTAAACAGAATTGGATGTCAGCTTGCCAGGTAAGACACAGCTTCTCTGTGTCAGAGTACTTGAAACTGAAGGATCCTAATAGATTCCAGGCAACTTTAAGTCAGTCAGTGACTTAGAGATGGCAGGAGTCCCCAGAAGGTCTCGCCTTCCCACGCAAACATAGCCAGAACTACAGATCAAGACAAACCCCTTCTGCCCTTGGTCTAAAAAAATGTATGCATTGCATTCAAAGGCTTCATAAATGACTGTGGGAAAGAACAGAGTCCACAAATGCTCCCTTCAAAATAGACATCCTCTTGCCTTCACGGTACGAGGTGACGTCCGGCACGGATACAAGATTCCCAGAGGCCCACGAAGCGGCGGGATGATGCCCCAAGGCTCGGTGGGAGCCAAGTCCTTCCAGAAGACCCAGTCCAAGAGAGTCATCCAGGAATGGCAGAAGCCAAGGACGGGGGGAAGCAATCCCGAGCAGAGAGAAGGATGAGGTGAAAGAAGGGTCAGGGCAATGCATTCTTGCCTTCTCTTTCTGAAAGGAGCTGTACCAATCTACCGCATGCAAATAGGATGCCCAAACCACGCGTGGAAAGCCATTCTTTGTCCCACCTGGAGCAGGCAGCTCACCCTACTTCCTGGCTGGATATATGTCCCTTCCAGGAGTAAAGGGAAATCAAGGCTGGCCCTAATTACTATAGTTCTTTCTCTTGGTGACAGAGCCCCAGGCCAAGTCCACTTGTTTTGCGAATGCCTATTTTGAAGGGAGAATCTGTGGTCTCAGTCAGCTTAATTCTCTTCAATACCCTGTCCGAACTATGGCCTGGCTGGGAACCAAGTCAGGATGAAGGACTCGGGGGACACAGTCCAGAGGAAGGAGGCCTAGTAGGGGGATTCACAAGGACTTGAGGTACTCCATTAACTTCTCCCTGACTATATAGTCCTCCCTCTCTGACCCACACCCTGCCCTCCAACCCACACTCTGTCCACAGTGTGGGCAGGGTAAGGGCCAGGCAGCAGTTGGCCCCCAGCTCCATCATTTCATGAAATTCCTTGTTTCAGTTTTTTCTCCCTCTGGCAAACTTACAAGGCTCATGCTTTATGGGCTCCCTTTTCCTCAGAAATGTATGTAGAGGGTCAGAAGGAGGAACGGGCAAGTCGGACAGCAATTTGCTCCCGAGTGCCCGGCCATCACCACCTCTTACTGCCATCAGAGTTCTTTCCAAAGCATGATTGGTACACGTTATGTGTTCACTGTAGGAAGAACCTTGGCTTCCCCTTGCCCCCAGTACCCAGCTGGCTCAGCCTTCTCTGGCCGGGCAGCCTTGCTTTGTGCCTCCATGTCTAGCCATCACCTCCTGGGTTCTCTCTCCAGGGCTCTGCTCTGTTTCTTGACTCTGAGGATCTATGTTTCCACCCTTTCTGCTGCTCTTCTTTGCTATTTCTTTTCATATTTTGTCTCATTTCACAGTGTATAATTCTGTATCTGTATTGGTCTTAAGTAGACTTTAGTTAAGTACTAAAATAAGAGAGCTGTTTCTAGGGTGACAAAATTTAAGGACTGCGAGGCAAGAAAAGGTCATGGACACCCCGAGGGGGACAAAACCACCTTCCTCTCCTGATGTCCTTCTTGAGTACAGAGATTTATGAGCTAGGCGGTTTGCATTTCCCCTTTCCTTCTTTCTTGGATGCCTCGATTTTCCACTGTCTGGAGAGGGGCAGGCCATAAGGGACAAGCCCCTTACCCATTCCCCTCCATTGCCTGCTTCAGCTGGAAATAGCAAAGAGTTTCTGCTCTAACCACTGTACCTCAATCCCATAAGCCCTGACCCTAGGAAAACCTCTCCCGCTCCATGAAGTAAGAGCCTGCCTGATTGTCCCTGTACTAGTCTGAAGACAGGCCAATGACCTCCAAAAAGCATTTCCATTGAAGGAATTGCCAGGCCATGCAACCTTTCACTATGGCTGACTCAATGATTTGGGGGTCCTCTGGGTGTTAGAGCCGTCGGGACACTATTTTGCACTTCACATATGGTCGTAAGATTACACACTTGACTGTCTCCCTCCCCTACTCCAACTGTGAGCCAACTGAAGGCAGGAAGGTCTCATAAGGCAGGGACTTGGCTCTGTTTCTCGTGTGCAGCAGATATATTGACGGGGTCTATAGAATATTCTAGAAGAACATGTCTCGACATTAGCTGGGTTCAAGGGCCACAGATTAAGAAAAAGCCCGCTGGAATCAGTGCCCAAAGCAGTTCCAAGACCTCTGGTCGGGATACCTTGCTTATTTAACTACACTGTAGTTTTGGTCATTTCCTGAACACTCTACAGCTTCCGTCTAGGAAAGGGCGCCAGCAACACTTTGAAGGCTTTGTTGGCTCTTGGCCTCTCAGGGCTGCCTGGGTTTCAAGCGGGGGTAAAATAAAGTTCCTGGGCTGAGCTCTCACGGGAGCCAGAAGAGCAGCTGACTCTTGTGTAACAACCAGACGCTTGCCAGTCCCTGACCTTGTACTCTTCCATTTTGTGGTAAGCTAATAAATGTCTCCAGGGAAGACATGTATCCAAGTAGTATGATTTTTTTTCTGCTTCTGAGAAGGAGAGCGCATCACACTGTTTGTGCAGGAAATACTGAGATAGGAGTCTGTGGAAGGGAGAAAGAAAACCCTTTGGACAGGACAGTCCATCAGGACAAAGGACATCGGGGCAGCCTGGGCCACAGATGTCGGCAGGGCCCGGAGGGGCCCGGAGGCATGTCCAAGCTGGAAATGAGCTTTGCTAAAGGCCACGCAGAGCCTGGGCTCAGGGCTGTGGGTTTCTGGCCGCTGAGGGGCAGCATCTGAGAGCCACAGCAAGGGCTGGGCTTCCTAATGCCAAAGGGCACCTCTCAGGTACTCTGCCTGCCGCCTCCCTCGGCACACATCCCTGGACCCCTGCAGGTGGGTGCAAGAGGGCCAGCTCATCCACAGACTGATGCATAGCTTGACTCAGAAAGGGAACTGGTAGTTTGCTCCCTAGCCAGCCCCGCGTTGCTTTCCTTCTCTCCTCTTCAACCCTTCTTACTGAGGGGCCCTCTACCACCAGGAGGTAGCAGGGCAACCGGTAGTGAGGAGATAAATCCCTGCCTGGAAGGCAAGTGCCTTATACATTTCTGAATCATTTAGAATCTTGCCAATTCCGTCCTGGGAACGTTTCCCCCAGCATTTTTCTCTGCGTCTCTGAAAACTTCTGATTTCTCATTGCATATCTTTTTGAACCATAAAATCCAAAAGAATTTTGATTATTCTCCTGGAGAGTTGGTGGCCTGGGGGCAGGACATGGCCAGCTGCTGCCTATCTGCGTGTCTGTCCCTGCCCCTCCTCCCTCTGCGACCGGGGCGCTCTGGCAGTGAGTTGGGGGACCATGGTCACACCTGCACGCTCTTGACCCTTGACTCTGATCAGATCTGTCACCCTGTCTTTGTTCCTTCTGTCTCCTCTCTCTGTACGTCTCTGGATGTACAGAGATGTTGCTCTTTGTCTCTGCAGATGTAATCACAGAATTTCTCTATCTCTCCGGTGTCCTGTGTCCTCTGGGTATTTGAGTTGGATCCAGTCCCCTTCCTTATGCCCTTCTTCTCAGTCATGACCAGAAGAAGTCACTGGAAGCCAGTGAAGTCAGAGACCGCAATAAGGGCAGGGACACTTCACTCCTGTCCATTCCCCAAGCTGGAGTGGGGACATCTTTCTTCTTTCTTCTCAGTGCCCTATTTCTTTTTCTTTCTTTCTTTCTTTTTTTTAAATTATGTTCAAATATACATAGGTTTTTCCATTAAACCATTTCCCCGGCCCTGTTTCTGATTTTGAGGAACCACCTTCTTGGTGATACTCTAACATAACCCCACCTCTTCCTGACCCACTCTAAGAGCCCCCCAGACCTCCTCATTGACCATGATCTGTGTTGTCACCATCTTCTTGGGACCAGCCCCTGGTCCTCTGCCCTTCAACTGGGGCTGCCAAGAAGGGAGCTTCCAGGCACAATCTCAGCCCTTGTGAGCACCCTTGAGTCTGGATCTTGGGGCTCCCTGCTCTCCCTTCCCCAGTCCTGTGCTGGCTCCAGGGAGCATCTGACCCTCAGAACCCCTCACAAGCCTGGAGTCTCTAGTATTTTAAAGGTTTCCCACATTGGACATGCAGCCTCCAACAAGATTGTTTCCTGTTCCTTAAAATGTTAGTAGAGCATAAAGGGAGCTTATGGGAATTTGGACACCCAAACAGCAGCTCCTTCAAGACTATGAGATCTCGACGAGCAGAGGCTAAGCTTACTGCTTGCCACTCCCAAAGTGAAAGTGGTTTTCTGGTGACCTTTTAACTATCTTCATCATCTAAAGTGATTTAAGTTCTCTGTGAGGTGTGCCTTAGAAGAAAGACTATGGCAAATTGACATCTGAGGACTAACAAAGGCTGTGGTGAGCACTTGTGGCCATCACCATTTCCCCCCGATAGCTAGGACCATGGTCTTCCCTGGGAGGTGGTGAGCCACTTGAGAACAGGGACTGTGTGTCCCACTCACTGCTGAATCCGTGACACCAAGTTCAATAGAAATAGAAACAGTGGAGACCCCAACATGGCAGATATCCAACCGCTCAAATAGTCAAAGCAGCTGATCCAGAGAAAATCACTTTGGGAACCTTGTTGAAGAGAAATCTTAAACCCAAGCCCCGATCCCAGCTGCTGCTCGCTTCTTGAACTGAATGGTAATTTCACCATTTCCCAAGCCTCCAACCCTTCTCAGGCACCATGCCACAGGGAAGCTTGAGCCTTCTCCCAGCTCTGGTCTCTACTGAGAGCCTTGGGAGTCAGAAATCTCTGTGGGATGAGGATCTGGGGAACTCAGTGCCACTTGAAGGGTCTTCTGAGCCTACAACAGGTCTCCTCCTAGGGCGAGTGGACTGGCAAGCAGACAGGGTTGGGCTAGGGCAAGGATGCTGGGCAGGGGCTCCTGGGGCTCCTGGGAACCAGTGTCGAGCGCATACATCACAAGTGCTTATTCCATATAGTTCCTGGGCACACAATCTCCAACGTCTCCCCCAAAGAAGTGTAGCTTCTCTTTCCCAACCCTTTGCCCCAGGCTGTGCCAACCTCCGTTTGAGCCCCCTCAGGTTTTAGATTCTCATGGCAGCCTGCGTTTAAGGGGAGGAGAGAGGGAAACTTCCAGAAGGGTGGAGGGATCGAAGATCCTGCTTCTGTGGAAATCACCGTATGTCCCCCTTTGCTCAGCCCCAAACCTGCCTCTCTAACTGGACTATCCAGTTGTGTACCCCTCAGTGGGAAACAGGCTATCGCTAAGGTGTGATATTTCTGGGTTTAAACAAAAAGTCACTGAGCTGCCAGAGTTGGGTCTGAGAAGATCTGGCCGCCATGCCTCAGGCTGGGAGGCTGGGGGCCTCTGACTATGGGATGTGGGAAGCTCAGCTATTCCCACGAAGGGCACCTGGACAAGGTTGGGAGGGAGGGAGGCTCTCAGGAAAGGCACTTGGGCTTTCCTCGGGGCAGCCCAGAACCGGGGTCCCAGCAGGTCCCAGAGGTCCTGCCGACAGGCTGGAGATGAGCGTTTCCCCAAGGAATGCCTGCACAATGCCACCTTTGGCTTATAGACTGCTCGCTCCAGCCTCCTCTGCTTTTCTTCATTGGTGTTTACTTCAAGAGAGGCTGGTCCTGGGTTAGGAGCAGAGGGGGTAGACCACATGTCTGCACACACAGCATAGAACGTGTTACGTTTCTACTCCCAGTAGGAAAGCTTCTCTTGCCAACTCAGCGTCTGGTCCACTCAGCTCCCCCAGCCTCCTCTGAGCCTCTGCCTCTCCCTTGAAGTCCGTGCTCCACAACGGCTGTCTTCCCCAGGCAAGGCCCAGCCAGTTGGTTCCTTGGGCACTTCTCTCCTTGCCCTGATTTCCCTCTGACTCTGGTTCCCCTAAGTCCAACACGCTTTTTGCCCTCTCTGATCCCCTCTTTTGTATGTCATGATATTTCAAGTACGTTACTTTTCTCTCTGGTGCCTCTCCTGGATGTCCTCTCCCTCCCTCCATTTCTTTCTGCAGATTCTAGCTCCTTTTTCCTGCCCACGTCTATCCAAAGTCCCAAGTTCTCCAGGGTTTGAGACTTGTCAAATAGCCCTCTGTTGGGACCTCTTTCCCAGGAGGGATGGATAAGGGCAGGAGTGGTGGGGAGGGAGTGGGGTCACCTGACTCTGGTCTTCCCTCGCAAACTCCCAGCTGGGGAAGGGACAACCTCCTTTCCTACCAGGCCTTGTTTCCGATTGCAAGGACGTGCCACCTTGGTGGTACGCCAATGTCACCACCCCTTTCCCTGGTCCCTTCCCTGAGTCTCCAAGACTCCCCATTGGCCATCACCTGGGCTGTCACCACCTTCCTGGGACCAACCCCTGGCTTCTGCCTTTTGACACCATTTGGGGCATGTTCAATGGCTTCCTTGGAGTGGTTTCCTTTCCCCCAACCTCGGTGCTGCTCAAGATCAGGACCCCGATAACATGCGTGAACCTGTGGGAGGTTTTTCGTATTTGTTTCTTTTCTTGTTTTAGACTCAAGTCCTGATTGAGCAAAGCGCGTGCCAGCTTCCAACTTCCTGGCGGGTCGCAGTGAACACTCAATATTTCCTGATTGATAGGATTCCCCCAGAGCAACTGCCAAGCGCTAATTTTCTCTGGCTGCCGTGTATGTGTGTAGGCCACAACGACAGGGAATGCACGCCTGAGCCATCAAGTCCGGACCTTGGGCTTCTGTTTCCCTTCTCAGCACATCCGTGTGCCCTCTCTCACTACGGACGACGGTGCTCGACTGCAGGAACTCGGTCTCATTCATCTTTGTATCCCCACTGCCTAGTAGAGCTCAACAAATATTTGATAAAACAATGACCTTATGCATGGGCGAAACCCTGGACAAATGCCAGAAGCTACCAGCCACAGCAAGATCAAAAGGGGAGGGAGAGACACCCCTGGCCAGGACTCCGTCCCCTGCCAGGATGCCTGGCAGATGGGCTGCTGGGAGTTGCTTTACTGGGAAAGTCTTCTGAAGGGACTTTCCCACACAATCCCCGGTCCCGGTCTGCTGGGTGAAGACGTGCGAGTGTGCTCCAAGAGCAACGCCAGAATTCAAAGACCCTGTGCCCTCGCCCGGAGAGAAATCTGCTTCCGAATCGTCCTGCGTGGCTGCCACTGGCTGACCTATGTGGGGAGCCATGTGTCGTCCTTCAGACCACGACCCTTCTCGAGCCTTCTGATTCCACTTTCCATTCCTGTTCACCGCCCGTCTCCACCCGGGGCACGGGGCCTTGGGGCCAGCAGAGCTGGGGGGACAGGAGCACCACGTGAGGGGCCCAGAAAGAGCTGTTACACCACCAGGGTGGAGGGAGGAAAAAGTGGTGGTTGCTCTCTCTTGCGGGGGGTTTCCTGGAGCGGCCCGGTAGGGGTTTCTGAGGGAGGGGGCCGTGCCTTGACGCCCCTCTCTCTCTCGCCTGTCCCTGACATGGCCCGGACCCACAATTCTCCAGGCAGCCTTCCTGGAGGAGGCAGCTCGACCTCCTCCTCAGGCTAGGAGTCATTTGCTGGTCTCTCTCAGACCTGGCTTCCCCTTGCCCTCCCTGGACGGGTCACCCCGGCTGGGGTTCGAGAGGTTCAGAAGGCCTGCAGGCCCGCCCCCTCCCCCCAGGGCTCCGTCCTGGATGCTTCACTGTCCACCATTAGAGGGGTATTTCCTCGTCACTGAACCGATTACTGGTTAAGCTGTAATTTCTTTCTGCGAAGGATTCTCACTTCCCATCCTTCTACCCCACCTTACCCTGTTTCCCTTCCTTTCTCTTGTTTCCGGGGCTGGGCTTCTGAGAGGGAGGGTAGGGAAGAGCGGACACAGGGACAGAGACGAGAGAAGGACACTTCTGGGCTTTCCATCCTCCCCTGTCCTGCCCCAGCTGGCCCCTGTGCCTCTCTCTCAGCCATGACCTAGGAAGGAAGAAGCCACCTGGAAGCTTCCAGGGCCGTGCTTCCAGCCCCGGCCAGCATGCGGCTTCTGCCCTTCAGCCCTCCCTACTCCCCCCAACCCATGCTGCCCCCCCCCCACCCTTGGCCTCTCCCAGGCCCCACCTTTCTCCCTCCCTTTTCCTCCCTCACCCACCCTTTCTCCTCTTCCCCTCCCCTCCCCTCCCTCTTAGGGTCCCTGGCCCGTCTCGCCATGGGTTCCCGTTTTAGCTCTGACTTTCTGTGCCTCCATCCACCCTGGACGCCTCGCCTTCGAGACTCTCCCCCTCCTCCGGGGCTATTCATCTCTCGACGGCTCTCTTTCACAAGGGCTGGGGCTCAGGCGGGTCGGGGGTGGTGGGGTCAGTGGAGGGTGGGGAGGACTTGGTCGACACAGCCCAGATGGCCTTAATGCCCCAGGCCTGCTTCCTTTAAGCTTCTTTAGGTCCAAGGCCCAAGCTCAGTGTCCAGCTACGGGGCATCTCAGTGGGCCAGGGGCACCTCCGAGTGCCAGCAAACCCTGTACAGCATTTCTATTTAGCCGTATATACACGTGTATAGGTGCAGTGTTTTTAAGGACCTAATAATTGAGAAGGTGGGTTTTTGCTGGTTCCCCAGCTACCCAGGGGCCTCTCTGAAGCCTGGTCTCCCCCTTAAGAAATGTGGGAACCGTGAGGTCCCTCCCTTCAGGTCAAAGAGCCTCTGCTCCCCTCAGGAGGGCAAGGACAGTGAGTGAGACGGTTGAGGGGACCAGTGGCCTCTCGGGCTTCCGGCCCCTCCCCCACCCTCCAGTGGCAGTTGGCTGTGGTTGGGGTTTCCAGGGCGGCCGTGCAAGGCTCTGAATGTGCTTTGGCAGTTGGCCTGCGGAACATCCCCGTCTCCCGTGCAGTTCCTGGGTGCAGAACTCTCCGGAAGCAGGGGCTTCTAAACGGCTCAACCCAGACCTCCCGCTCAGGCCGGGCTGCTCTGCCCCCAGCGGTCGGAGGCCAGGCAGCCGCGTCTGAGACTCACTGACTTGATGGCTCCCGGTGGCAGCCGCGGGGCATCATGGAAAGGGGGGCATGAGGAGTTGCCTTGGCCGGGATTTCAGGGGGCTGGGAAGGCTCCCGCCTTTGCCAAGAAACTCTCCTCTCCTTCCAGGCGCTTCCTCCCGTCTCTCAAATACACGCTGGCCCACCACGAAAGGTTCCTTCCCTGGGTGAAGGGCAGGCCTCTCTCGAACTACCATTTCCTTGTAGCGAAGACGCATGTCACGCTGCTAGCTGTCCTTTACTGCCAGTTGTCAGGACCTCCTCTGGGGTAAAGCCGGACGGGGGTGGTGAAGGCCAAAGGCCACGCCCCCGGTGCACTGAGCAGGCCGGAAGGGCGGGAGGAAGCGTCTGAAACACAGCCCACATTTGCTAAATGGGCTTGGAGGGACCCCAGCCCCCAGGTGCCGTCTCCCCAGGCTGGCAAATAGCCTTTTCAGATGGTGGGAGTCCCGGTGCCAGAGGACGGCCCGCAGGGCTCGGGATCCAGGCAGGTTCCTGATCCTGGAGGGATCTCCTGATGGCCCCTGTTCTCTCCCCCACAGACCCTCCAAGAAACAGTTACCAGAAGCCATGACATGTCCCTGCAGCCGGAGGCCTTCCAGGGAGGGCCGAAGAGGCCTCCGGGGCCCAGCGTTACGTGCGGACGAAGGAAGGTAGGTGGCGGAGCTGGGGCTGCACCCCCACATCCGACCCTGAGCTTCTTTCCTCTCTTTCCTCTTCATTTCCTGAATGTGGAAGGCTTCTGCGTGGGGCGGTGGGCGGGACAGAGGCCATCACTGGTTAGGAAGTCCAGAGCGGGGCCTGGACAGAGTGGGGACAGAGGAACGGATTCACTCATTCCTCCCTTTCCCTGCTGCTTTTAGGACCTGAAAACCAGAAGGGACTTTTTGGGTGAGGCCACAGGGTATGGTAGGCTGCTCCCTGCTTGACCTTCTCCATCTCTCCAGCCTCTGCCTTCTGGAAGCTTGCCCTTCCCCCCCCCCCCCCCCCCCATCCCCGGTGGTCTCCTTAACTTCTGTTTCTATTTCTGCCTCTGGATACCACTGCCCCTGTTCCTTCGACCCTTTTGGTGGAAGCCAATCTCTCCACGGCTTTTCAATCAGTATGGGGCACAGGTGTGGGAAGATAACAGTGTATGTTGTCCCCAGGACAGCAGGGTGGGCCTTGGCCAAGCATCTCTTGTACCCAAATGTGCCCTTCCCATAATCTTTTCCATGTGTGATGTGAAATCACAAGGTTTAGAAAGTACTGCCCCACCAACGTATGTTTTCCGCCTCCAACATCCAGGCGTCTTTGCGTACTTTTTCGATTCTTATCACCCTCTCTTTCTTTTGTCCACAGAGAAAGATTGGACCCCAGCTCAAGGAAGGAGGCAAAAAAAACTCAAAGGGGAGGCACCATCCAATACCCCACAGGTGCATAGCCCACTGACTCTGAAGGCAAACACTTTGCTTCACCCCTGCTACTGTCCCTGAGTGTCAGGAATCTCTGACCTGACACCAAAGCTTCCCCCATTGGTCACCACAAGGGAGGCTAACGGTATGGCCCAGCAGTGCCCATTTCCTTTCCCCTTTGTCACCCAGGCCTCAGTTGGAAATGACAAGAAGCTTCCAGGTCAGATGCCATCACCTGGTCCCCTGGAGGAGGTTTCAGTCCTGCCGAAGTCACACAGCCTCTTCACCCACTTTTGAGCTAGTCCCAAGAAGAGCCCCTCCCTCACCAGACTCTTGGTGTGTGATGCCATGACGCGTGCTCATGGCCGACCCCATTCCATACTGACCTGCTTTTCAATCCCAGGCTAAGGCTGCATTCTCGTTGTCTCGATACCTCTTCCTCGTGTGCTCTTAGAGGGCAAGACACTGTTTCTCATGCATTTCTGGATCCCTGGAGATTAGTTTAGCTCTTGGTATGCATGCCCAGGACATCCTTTCTTTGAATAAAATTATTTCAAAATGGCGTCTACAAGTGTTAAATGTCTTCTCTGAAATTAGAGGTGAGAGAGGCAGAAGAGAGCTTGAGATAATCTGATGTGCTCAGGAGAAAGATGAATGGGGCGAGGAGAGAGTAGGACAGACGTGGTGCATTTAGGTCAGGGTTGAAGGACCCAGTTTGCCTACTGGTGTGGCGTTGTTGAAACTCAGCGACATACGAGGCTGATCTTGAAGGCACTTCGTAGATTTCAGATTCAGGGTCTATTGATTAGATCCTGAAGCAATGTGCTTACTGTGAGTAACAGTTTTTGCTAAATCACTGGAAGAAGGTACATCCCATCAGACTCTGATCAAACAGGAATTTTTGGCTGCCAAGGTAAGGCTCTAGGAATTGCAGCAGAAACACAACTGGGATTTAAAATATCAACCCGCTTTCTCTATGCACGCTCCTGCTATACTACTCCATTTGGTGAAGAGATCATAACTAGGCTGGGTTTCTAGTTATGGCTTTAAAAGCTAGAATCTCGGGACACTTAGGTGACTCGGTTAAGTGTCTGACTTTGGCTCAGGTCACGATCTCTCAGTCTGTGAGTTCGAGCCCCACGCCGGGCCCTGTGCTGACAGCTTGAGCCTGGAGCCTGCTTCGGATTCTTTGTCTCCTTCTCTCTCTGCCCTTTTCCTGCTTATGCTCTGTCTCTCTATATGTCTCTCTCTCTCTCAAAAAGTAAACAATTTTTTTTTAAATTGGGGTGTTCTGGGTGGCTCTGTCAGTTAAGTTTCCAACTTCAGCTCAGGTCATCATCTCACAGGTACATGAGTTCGAGCCCTGTGTTGGGTTCTGTGCTGACGGCTCAGAGCCTGGAGCCTGCTTTGGATTCTGTCTCTCTCTCTCTCTCTCTCTCTCTCTCTCTCTGTGCCCTTCTCCTGTTCATGCTCTCTCTGTCTCTGTCTCTCTCAGAAAGTAAATAAACATTAAACATTTTTAAAATATTGGGGCACCTGGGTGGCTCGGTTGGTTAAGTGTCCGACCGGCTCAGGTCATGATCTCACAAGTTCGTGAGTTCAAGCCCTGTCTCGGGCTCTGTGCTGACTGCTCAGAACCTGGAGCCTGCTTTAGATTTTGTGTCTCCCTCTCTCTCTCTCTGCCGCTCCCCCACTCATGCTTTGTCTGTCTCTTTCAAGAATGAATAAAACATTAAAAAAATTTTTTTAATAAATAAAAAAATAAAAGCTAGAATCTTAAACTGTGTCTGGGCCTCCCCAAGGTGGAAGTTTGCAGGTGAGATTAAAATGTGGGGGAAATTGTGTCTGCAGTGAATGCTCCTGTGTGTGCATGTGCACGTGGACGTGTATGGTTTTCGTTGGCATGTGCCTGTGTGTTGGGTTCAATGTTCTCTAGACGACTAGAGCCACAATGTTCTTGCATCCATTGCCTCCACTACCGGACCTTGCCCAGGGGATTCCTGTGATATTGTGACTCAACAGAGTAGGGTGTTGGCAAAGAGGCGAATAGCATGTCTAAGCAAAGAGGGAAAGTGCACAGTGATGGATGGGTGGTGACCTACCTGTAGGTCCACGAGGCCTGTGGACTCACCTCTTCTGTAGCTCCCCAGTCGTGTCCCTCTTCTCTGTCCTCACTGCCTGTGCTGGAATTCAGACCATCATCTGTCCTCTGAACCTATTAAACCTACCCTACTACCACCATTGTCCATACTGTTCCCAGAATGATCTTTCTAGAACTTAAATATGATTGAGTTACTCATGAGCCACAACCCCCACCCACCCACCCCCCACCCCACTCTTTGGCCTGCAAGTCCCCGCTTGCTCTCTGCCCATCGCCCCATCCTTCCTCCTTGATCCCAACCATGTAGGATCCTCAAGCACACCTTGTGTTTTTCTGCCTCGACGTGCACTCTGCCCTTCCTCCTCCTCTACCTGGTGAGCTTTCAGTCAGCCTCCAGGTCTACTTTTAGCCTCCCTGTTCCCATGTTAGGTTTCTGTTTCAACTTGGCTAAGACAGTAGCCACTTACTCAATTAAACACTAATCTAGGCACTTCTCTGATGGCATTTTGGAGATGTGGTCAACAGGTGCCATCAGTTGGCTTTAAATAAAGGTTATCTTTGAGGATCTAGAGGTACCTTGCCCAATCAGTTGAGCGGCCTTAGGAGGAAGACTGAGGTCTTGTGGAAGAAGGAGAAATTCTGCCTCAAGTCTGCAGCATCTACTCCTGCTTGAGAGTTTCCAGCCTGAAGACATGCTCGAAAATTTAGGATCTGCCCAGCTAGAATCCACAATCACATAAGCCGATTCCCTGAAATAATTTTCATCTCTATCTTTATGTGTGTATGTCTGTATGTATCTGATATCTATCTATCTATCTATCTATCTATCTATCTATCATCTATCTGACGTCTATCTATATCTATCTGATATCTGATATCTATCTATGTATCTATCATCTGACATCTATCTATCTATCTATCTGATATCTATCTGATATCCATCTATCTGATATCTGACATCTATCTATTTATGTATCTATCTGACATCTATCTATCTATCTATCTATCTATCTAATATCTATCTGTCTGACATCTATCTATCCATCTATCTAACTATTCACCTATCTATCATCTCTTATCTATCTATCCATCTATCACCTATCTATCACCTATCTATATCTATCTATCTATCTATCTATCTATCTATCTATCTATCTTATTATCTATCTACCTATCTATCTACCTATCATCTATCTGTCATTTACCTACCTAAATACTTATCTAATATACTACTGGTTCTATTCCCATAGAGAAGCCTAACTGATTGACTGTCATTTGCAATGTTGAGAAAAACATCAGTTGGATTCACTGGAGATACACACACACACACACACACACACTCACACAGATATATATATCATATATATATGATATATATATATATGATACATATATCAAATGTATCATATATCATGTATATACATATATATACATATACATATACATATATACATATACATACATATACATATATATACATATATATACATATACATATATGTCTTAAGAGGCTTTTTTATTTTTAACGATTTTATTTTAATTATTTTTTCCACTGACTACAAGAGATCCTGCCTTATCTGTCTTAGCATCCCTTAAAGGTGTCCGCTAGATCGTGCTCTCTAGATCGGTGTTTGCCGACATGGCAGAGCTAGGGTGGATTCGGTGGCTCTTAATCCATAAAGTCAGGGGTGCCAGAAGTCTCATGCTGTTTTCTTTCCATCTGCCTCCCAGCGCCTCTGCTGTCAGAATGCAGATTTTTTTTAAAGAACATTTTTTCTCCTTTGTAATAAGGGTTTTCTCCTTTTCAGAGCTGTGCAGGAAGCCCTGGGTCTTAGGGAGCCCCCAGTTGTTGGGAGGACCCCTTAGGTCATGTGTCAGAGGTCACTGGTTCAGGCAAATGCTTTTTTCCATGCCTGTAACCCAGCTCACATGGCTTCATGGTCCCTTGGACGCAAAGGCACTGGTGTTTTTTGGCCGTACTTGGGTTGGTCTTGTGTCTGGGGTTCAGCCTCACTGTGAACCCCATAGCTTCCCCTCCCTGAGGGCTCCCCACTTCCACCGCCGTGTCTCACCCCCCTAAGTGGGACCCATCGCTTTTTATCTCTTAACCGTCTAGAAAGAGCTTCTTTCTCCTTTTGATCAGTTAAGATAACCCGTCTCTTTCTTTCGATAGGACAAGGAAATAGCATCTTTTCTATGAGGTCAGGCTTTTAAGAGAGTCAGAAGGGCTGCGGATTTTAAGCAGCTTCCGGCAAGAATCCCTATAGCAAGAAGCCTCAAAGGGTCTGCAAAATCAAACACGACTTGCTTAATAAACTATGCTCACACGGATGATTATCCATCCATCTGCCCGCTGTAACATCTCTAACTCTCCAGAACGATAGCTGTGCAAAAATGGCACTGACATCAAGTGAATGTTTTTGCCCATTTGTGTGCTTGTATTTTCTAAATATTTTATGATAACACGATACCTTTATAAAGGGAGAGACTCTTATTAAGCCAGAAGAAGTTAACACAGCCAAGAGCAATTTCTAAAGCCAGAAGACTCCGGCTCAAATTCCAGCTTTGCAGTTTGCTTGGTCAATGACTCCTCCACCCCCCTCAAAGTTTTGTTTTCTGAATCAAAGAAGCGAATGCATGTAAAAATTCTGGGTATATGCTAGTGCCTATTTCTTCAATACAGTATCGGAGCTATCGCCTGCACTGGATTGTGAGTTTGGTGGTAAAACTGGGTCTCCCCCTCTTTTTCCTCCGCCATCCAGAAGGTCCTGGTTCTTGGAAGGTAAATCAAAAGTTACTTGTTGAATGAAAAACCAAATGAAGAGTGTATTTCTCCCCCCTCCCAATCTCTAGATCTGTCATTCCAAAACTTCGATCATTCCCCGTGTCGAACATCCTCACCTAGAGCCCCGGCTCCCCTGTGAATACGTACGTGTTAAACACACTGGTTCTTCTGGATCGTGTGACAAACTACATGCAGGGGCTTGAAGCAGCTAGTGGAATTTTCCCACACCACCTGTCACAAGCCCAACCATACACATGCTTCTCTTTTGTTTTTATGTTTTTATGACTTTCTAATTACCTGAACACACACATTTTCTATCATTCTGATTCCGTGGAAAAGTTACTCACACATAAACCGTGTGCTTTTCTGCTTGTGATTTGGCATCTGTACCAATGAGAGACTGAGATGCCGGGATCAAAAGCTTGGAAGGTGACCGGCGACATAAGCAAAACACCACCCAGTATTCCAAAGCACTGTCTGGAAAGTCTCCGTGGGTCAGGAATCTGAGCAGGGCCGGGGATCTCACAGGACTACAGTGATGGTGTTGGCCACGGCAGGGTTACCGTCAAGATGCTGGCCAGAGCTGGGAGACCTTTTGAGGTTCTCCTCTAAACAGATCCACCTAGTGGCGCCTGGCTGGCTCAGTCCATCGAGCTCTTGATCTTGGCTCGGATCATGATCTCACAGTTTGTGGAACTGAGCCTCACGTCGGGTGCTGGGCTGACAGTGCAGAGCCTGCTTGGGATTCTCTCTCCTTCTCTGCCGCTCTCCCACTCATGCTCGCTCTCGTTCAAAATAAACATTTAAAAAGACCAGGTTTACCTCCACACTCATGGGGAGGATTCAGTTCCTTGCTCAGGGCTGTTGGCTGGAGTCTGTCCTCATCCCTCTGCCCCGTGGGCCTCTCCGTAAGAAGACTGACTCCATAAAATCCCGCAAGGGAGAGAGTCAGTAGTCTGCAAGCAGGACGGAAGTTGGAATCCTACGTAGCATTATCAGGAAGTAGATATCTCACTGCCTGCACTGTATTCTCTTGGTGAGAAACAAGTCGCAGGTCCCGTCCACACTCAAGGGGCATGCGAGGAAGTTACCGAAAATATTGTCTTTGTCACCGTTCGGTGCTCCTTCCTAAGGCTCTATGGAGCAACTACTTCAACATTTGCTTCTTGGAAAAACCTGACTTCGGTGTGAAGTGGAAGTTTTAATTTTTCTTCTAATATTAACGATGGCCAATCCTTTCTCAAATGATCTCCTGGAGACTTACCTGTAATAACGATCTCTTATATATATATATTTCTTTTTTTTCATATTTGTTTCCTTATTTTTTTCCTACACGTTTTATTTATTTATTTCCCTAGCTACGTCATTCCATGTGTTCTTGTTGGAAGTCACCTACACGGGGTGGAATCTGGACAGAGAGGGCAGAATTTAGGCAGCCTTCGATCTCAAGGCTTGAACTGGGCGACACGGGATAGAATTGAATTCCTGAACCTCTCACTGTCTGTTGAATAAGACCCCTGAATGTTCTGTGTTTTATCTATTCTTTTTATGAATGAAAAGTCTTAATAGAAAAACTTTTTACAAATTAATTTATAATATTTTGGGGAAAAAATCATCAAAGCGGGTTCTAAGCTAAGTCGGATTTGTTTAGTTGGTTTGGTTGAGACAGGTTTTGGAGAGCAGACAATAGCTGGACTGTTAATTTGAACATGAAATACGGACAAGATTTAGAAAGATAGCTTCATCTTCAAAAACGTACCAATGATAAATGAAGGGCCAGACAATAGATGATCTCAAGATGAATAATTACACAGCCAGCCTGACTCTTAGGGCTTTTGGAGAAGGTCGCGAAAATACGCCATGATATTCCATAATAGTCTTCAGCGGTGGACACAGGGCACTGGGGGACCGTAGCAACCACTTGATTTGGGGTTTAGTTAGTGAAATTCTCAGAAAATAATTATAAGGGGGTCCTAGTACCTCCCACACAGAGCTTGGCATGGTGTAACTTCTTCCCGGGATTCTTAGCCTGAGGTCTCTCTGTCATTTTAGGCCCTGATGGCTAACTGAAATACAGCATCTCTTTCAATTCTGAATGATTGGAATAAACCAGGATAATATTAGAACCAGCTGTACTTTGTCGTCAATAGGGACCATTGATATTTTTTGCATCACTACATAGAGGTCGATATCTCAAACTACAGGTCATGTGCATCATTATTTCAAATCATGGCCGTTTTTGAACCCAGTGTTAGCCCTTATTTAACGCATCAGGCAAGGAACGCATATTTGCTCAACCACACGTTAAAAAAAATTTTTTTAGACATTTATTTGTTAGTGAGAGACAGAGACAGAGCACGAGCGGGGGAGGGGCAGAGAAAGGGGGAGACACAGAATCCGAAGCAGGCTCCAGGCTCCAAGCTGTCAGCACAGAGCCCGACGTGGGGCTGGAACCCATGAATGGTGAGATCATGACCCGAGCCGAGGTCTAACGCTTAACTGACTGAGCCACCCAGGCGCCACATCAACCACACTTTAGAATTAGACTTTTGCAACTATATTTGGATGTAATTAGTTTCCTCTATATTCTCATCTATTATATATTATATTATATTATATTATATTATATTATATTATTATATTAATTTTAGTTTATTATTTTATTTTATTTCATTTTATTTTATTTTATATTTATTTATTTTTTTGTACTTAGAAAATCATGCAGAGAAAGGTGGCCTTCACCAGACATCAACAGGGTAAGATCCAGGAATGTTGAGAACAGCTTCAGGCTTAGGCTGAAGGTGCCAAGCTCCACAGACGTCTCTCCTGGACAGGATTGTCCGAGGGAGGGCCTGAAGTCAGAGCAGCCCTGCCTGCAGGCAAGACCGTGTTGTTTTCTTATTGCATCCAATGAGGGAAAGAGGAGGCTTGGGTAAGTAAAGGAGCTTAGAGAGGTTTACTGCTGGTCAGTTCTGGGGTTGAATACAGGTTCTGCTTTCTGCCAAGCTGACCTCTTGCTTGGTTCTGTAAAAATTCTCCCTTTGTCCCCTGAGTTCTTATTTTAAAAACATTTCAGGAGCGCCTGGGTAGCTCAATTCAGTTAAGTGACCAGCTCACGATTTAGGCTCAGGTCACGATCTCCCAGTTCCGTGAGTTTGCGTCCCTCATCGGGCTCTGCACTGACAGTGCAGGGCCTGCTTGGGATTCTCTCTCTCTCTCTCTCTCTCTCTCTCTCTCTCTCAAAATAAATAAATGAACTTTAAAAATTATTTTAAAAAATTCAAGCCTACAAACAAGTAATAAAATAGAACAACAAAACGCTATACAGGCTTCACTGAGATTTATGGATTATTAATGTTTTACTTGATTTGTGTGGTTCTCTCTGTTTCTACATAAAATCTACTCTGTAGTCCCTGCTCTCATGCCCCCAAATGTCCCAATAATGTCATTATTTGGTGTTTGCAGCCTGTCCACCATGTCTGTCTTGAGTCTACGCAGACTTGTCTTACTCTGCCCTGTATCCTCGGTGCTGCCCTTCCATCCAGAAGCCCCCAGCCCTTGGGTCGCCCACTCTGACGGTCATGAATCCCCTCACATCCCCTCCTCTGCCCCTTCTCTGGCCATTTCCAATGGCCTGAACCCTTCCGTTCTGCCTCTGGAACTCACAATCCATCAGCAGTGAAACTCTCTCCGTTGTCACTTTCTTCTCAGCGTGTTTCCTTTGTACTTGAGATCCAGATTCCAATCCAGGATTGTAAATTGCCTGTGTCTTGATTTTTTAGTTCTTGAACACCCATAGTCCCACGTCTTTAAAAATGGGAATTGATGACACTCCATTACTGTTGTACAGGATCGTTAACAAACAGAAAACTCACGCAAGTGTTTTAGACACTACTGTTCCATGAGTAGTGTCTAAAGCAGCTACCGTTCTAGTTTTTATGCGGAGAGTTGAAGGCAAGGTCCAAGTTTCCTCCATCACTTTCTCTTCAGTGCTGAAGTCGCTTTGGTGGCTGAATGATTAGTCTCTCATATGAATCTGACAGCAAGAAAATTTCCCACAACAGATTCCAGGATTAGAATTCACATCCTTCAGGGGCGCCTGGGTGACTCAGTTGGTTAAGCGTAGACTTCAGCTCAGGTCATGATCTCGCGGTCCGTGAGTTCAAGCCCCGCGTCAGACTCTGTGCCGACAGCTCAGAGCCTGGAGCCTGTTTTGGATTCTGTGTCTCCCCCTCTCTCTGCCCCTCCCCTGCTCATGCTCTGTCTCTCTCTCTCTTTCTCTCTCAAAAATAAACATTAAAAAAAATTAAAGAATTCATGTCCTTCGGTGATGTGGACTGTATTGTGCAGCATTTACCTATTCAAAAAACGAAGATTCCAACTGAATATTTTAAGTTCACTTAGGATTCAGAGGTCAGTACTACTTTTTACAAGTTTTCTGTTGTTGTAGAATCAGATGTGAATCCAGAGCTATAATGAACCATGTTTTGTTTCCATAACTTTTCAAAGGTACCGACCCTACACCAGATCTCTAATTGACGATTTGCATAGATATTCATCATCAGTTTGCTCTCCCCCCCACCCTGCTTCCATCCTCGTCTGTAAAAAATAAGTCATCATTATACAACATGTCTAGATATTTTGTAACCTTTGCTCCACACCTATTTACGGTGATCAGTTCAGACCAATATTTCATACAAGGTGGTTTTAAGATGTATTTCATCTTCGGATGGATATATCCACTATTTGACGTCAGAATCTTGATAGTCTAATACTTTGCTAAGGGGGCAGGGAGAGGGAAGGAAATGAACATTTATGAAACGCCTTCATGTGCCAACTCCCCCCCCCCCTTTACATTATTCATTGCAAAGATCTGGTGCAGCCTGAGCCATCGCCTGTTTTATAGACGAAGAAAGCGAAACAGGGAGATTGGGACACTGGCTGAAAATGACAGGGTGAGAAGCCATGCTGCTTTCCGCTGCTCCCTCTGTCCACTCCGCCATGCTACCTTTTGGAAAATGACCACAGGAGTAGGCTTCCCAGATTCTTTGTAAGCCTGAGAAAATAGTGCTTTGTCCACTTCCCCACCGAACCACGCACATTAATTACATTTACACATACTGTGGGAAGCTTTTGTTCTGATAACACCTTTACTGTAATCCGATAATGTCCAGTGCATGGGTCTTATCCTGACTTGGTCTCAATTCAGTTCATGGAACAGAACGACAACCCCAAGAAAATGAGTGATCTCTAGGGAGAAATTCTTAAGACAAAATTAAAAGACACAAGGAACCTCTTAAACGTTGTAGCATTTATAATTTATAATTGCCATGTTTATTCAAAACTGGAGAAGTACAAAAGGCAACCTTCACTAACCATCGCAAATTTGACCCCATCTACACCAAATAAACGATATGGTATGGTATAAATTTAAAGAGGAAAAGAAGCAAAAATTTGTTCTCCTTATGTTGTTACCTCCTAAATAATAGGATGAATCAAATTTCCCTGTTTCTTTAGATTTGCATGAGCTTCAAATACTCTTTTATCCACATTAGGTAGAATGTCAAAACTAGCTTTTGGATTATTTTAATGCTTGGTAAGATCACAAGGCTTTCCTGAAAATATGTCCTATCTTGACAATGCATTAAACCTTAAGAAAAGTTTAATTAACAAATGTCAGAATGTGTTTCTTCTAAAAAAAGTGATATATTAACAATTTGTTCCTATCTCCTGGGTCTAACAACATCTTAACCCTTCAGGAAAAAAAAAAAAGACATATTTTACATCTTCACATGATTTATGCTAACTAAAATTTGATGTCTTTAAATTAAAGTACATATAACCTAATACAAAATAATGGAAGTATTTTACTGCTTCAGTTGACTTTTAGATGTACGTTCTCATTAATTTACAGACCTAGTTTACATAGATTGTATCATCAGACACAGACCAGTTGTGCTTATAAAACTAGTTCAAGACATTGTGTAAAATCTTCTATCTTTGGGAAAATGAAGATAACTTTACTTCCTTATCTACCTGACATATGTTTTTGGACACAGCACATGGGAAAACATGTGTACTTAGAGCTATCTTGCTTAACTCTAAGGGGCCATATTAAAGGTTTATTTGAATGTGTTTTGTTTGTATTGCTTTTTCCCCCCAAATACCGTACATGTGCAAAACGCAGAGAATCAAGAAAAAAATGAGCAAAAATGCAAATTAGTCATATCTTAATCTTCTGTCTTGTCTTACGTCACATATCTTTAGAATTTTTTTTGCCTCCAGTCATATGGAAATATACTCAGAGGTGTGGTTTTCAATGGTTTATATTTTGCATCTCAAATTTACTTCATTGAAGCCTTATTATATAGCCAGTTAATTTCACTGTTACAAGTAATGATACAATGATAATCTGTGTAAATATACCTTTAGACACATCTCTGATTATTTCCTCAAGATAGAGTCCTAAAAGTGAAGTTGCGGAGTGAAGGGGTGTGTATGTGTGTGTGTGTGTGTGTGTGTATATATATATATATATATATTTAGGATTTTACTACCTATTTCCAAATTGCCCTCAATAAAGATTTTTCCAATTTGCGCCATCACCAGCAATGGACGAAGATGCCAACTCCCTCTACACCCTTGTCAACACCAAGTATTTGCATTATTTTCAATCTTAATAAGAGGGTTTTGTTATTATGATACATTTTTCAGTATCCCTCATATCATTCTCTCTCTCTCTCTCTCTCTCTTTTTTGTTCTTTCTCACCTACTTGGTGAGAAAATACAGGTTGTGAAACTGGGAACTGTCCCTCTTTGAACTAGACTTCCTTTCTCTAGAGGCTCAAAAAGCTATTTCCTAAAGAAACGTTGTTCAAGCGCTATAATTTTAAGCATCCCAATCACCGCCGGCCCCTTGTAGGCCTTAGGCCTACAAGGAAGTCTGGACAGCCTAAGGAGAACATTAATATACGCGGCCTTTGCTTTTTATTCCCTTTGGCGACCTGTGCCTTTGGGATGTCTTTGAGATGTTTGATGCTTTTTTGTAGCTAGAGGTATTGATCAGGAGAGCAGAAGGGAGTGCTGGCAGTGGCCAGGAGAGGTATTTTACCTGAACTCACAGTCAGGGTGGAAGGGGCCTGTGGCAAACCTGATCTCAAAGAAAACAAAACTCAGCTGGAAAATCAAGACAACCTGGTACCTGATGAATTAAAGGGAAGTATTACAAGACACGTTTGCGGTCATAAAGGAGTGGATTGATTTTGCAGTCCTTCTGTGCTTCTGTTACATTTTCAAGTTCAACAAATGACATTTGGGGGCACCTACTGGAAACATACATCCTCTAAGACCCCTGTAGTGACCAATCATGCGATCCAGCACATTTACCCAGTTCTCCTTCTTAGAAAATGTCGGATTGAGCGTGGGGCCTTGGGGTTGGGTGGGGCTATGCGACTACTTCTGGCCCTTTCCTTGTGAGAAAAAGTGACACGAATCACCTCCAGGCTGGAGCATCTAATTGTCTGGGAGTGACCCTCCGGCTTTCCTCCTCTCTGCCCCAGGGACAAGAAACACTGCCGGCACCCAAGGGAGACACTACGCGGGGCAGAGACTGAAGAGAGCCCTAATTTGACATGCGGCAGGGATCAGAAATCAACTCGTATTGCTTTGAGACACTGAGATTTTTGAGTAATTCTTTCCAATAATGGTTTGTTACTGTAGCATCACCGAGCCCCTCCTGACTGATACATGTTGAAGGATTTCATTTAATGAGGGCTATAAACCTTATGAAAATAAAAATCATCACTGATCACAGGGGGAATTGAATTTTTGATGAAAGACACATGAAAGGCATCTTTAAGAGCTGAAATGGATAAAGCGGTTCCCAGTTTTTGATTGTTTCTAGCAGCTTGTATGCCTAGCTCTCCCCCTACTCAAAATAAAGTTTGGTACGCCAATTAAAGAGTGAGAGAGAAAGAGCGATAACGCGTATTGGGTTCCTGGTACGTGCCAGATACAGTGGTAGGTAATTTTATTTTACTTAGGGCATCATAGTAACTGTGGGAGGCGAATGATATTTCTATTTAAGGGAGGAAAACAGACGTGCAGAGATCGAAGATTTGACTTTGAACCCACGTTGTTCTCAACCTGCTGTTCTTTGCCAGTTTCCCTCCTTGCAAATGGTTCTCTACTTTGATTGCGTATGTATTCATACAAATATATAAAATAGTCCATTGCTCACGTACTTGAACAACCTATAAACCTTTTTGTTGTTCTGGAAACAAAAGAGAAACCTGGTTCAATTCAGACCCCGAGTCTCTGTGTGTATTCGGATTGCCAACACCACGAGCTCTTCTGAGACTAAATTACATGGTGCAAAAATAAAATGCTTCCGAGGGTCTTCTCTGTCAATAAACATCTGTATTTTCTCTGACTCCAGGTGATAGCATCTCAAGTTGATATTCAGCCCCTTGTCCAGTGAAGCCCGCTGTTAAAGGTCTCAGGGGCTGACTCTGTTTTTGCAACAGTCGAAACAATGTTCTATTTGCAAGCATGTGGCGGGATACCAGCCTGCATGGGCTCTTGGTAGCAGCACGGTTAGAGCATCCCACCCGCTCTGAACAGTGTGGATGAACCGTGGTCCTCCAACGTATTTGTGGCCAACGAAGAAGCAGAGGGAGGAGAAGGAGGAAATGAGAATCATTCGTTGTAGCAAAGTGAGGAAAACTCTTTGTTGCACCACATGGATTGCTTTTGGTTCTCTTTGCCAAGCAAGTTTGCACCTGCTGTCTCTCTTGCACCTGCTGTCTCTCCGCACCCCCCCCCCGCCCCCCCCCCCCTCCCCGCCATGCCTGTGCTCTGCAGGACAGGCATGGCCCATCAAGCCTACCAGCCCTTCGTTCTAAGTGACCTTAGTTCCAAGCAACCAATCTCTTCAACGTCCTTCCACTACAACTTGGTTAATTATTCTGTCTCACATTATTCTTTCTCAGGTCGGTAATAGTCACGAGCACGTGTCTCTTCGCAGTATCTTCCAGATCGAAAAGTCTGTCTTTCCTCCTCATCATGCAAGAGATGGCGTCTTAGTTAAGGATCACGGAGAATAGGAAGTTTGGGATCCCCTGCTGCTTTCTCACCAAAGCGCTTTCCCATCTGCAAGGCCCAGCCCCCAGA
Source organism: Acinonyx jubatus (assembly GCF_027475565.1). NCBI lineage: Eukaryota > Metazoa > Chordata > Mammalia > Carnivora > Felidae > Acinonyx > Acinonyx jubatus. Next base: position 15,224,824 of record NC_069386.1, read on the forward strand.
ATCCTCTCTCCAGCTTCTTCCTTTAAATTACGCTTTTGCTACTCCCAGCTTGCAGCGCTTGGTACCTTTTTCACCCATTGCTGCCCCACCCCGACGTGCGTTGGGCCATTTGGAAGAGTGCGAGCTAGTGGAAAGAGACAGACAGACTCGGGAGCCAGACGGAAGCTGAGTTGAAAGCCCTGGTCTGCCACTCAACTGTGTGGCTTTGGACAAAGCGTTTCACCCTCCCATACTGTGGCGGCTTCGTCTACAAACGGAGATAATAGAGGCTACCTTGGATGGTTGTTACGCAGAGAAGCCCCGTGAAGCCCGACGTCCGACTCAAAAACAGCGGGGGTCTCTCCCCCCCTCCCACAGTCCCATGGAGACAGAGACCTCAGCCTACACGCTTTTTTCATCTCTCCTTTCCCCCAACATCCGCAGAATGCTGATCACATAGGGAGCGCACGATCAATACTCTTTGAATTGAATCATATAGAGGCCAGTCCACAGACACTGCCCTGGAGAAAAACTCCTCCACGGGGCAGTTAGCATCCATACCTTGCTTGTCAATCAGAAGTGTCCTTTGAAGTCCAGAGGCACCTTTGATAGAGAGGAGTTAGAATTCTGCCCATACGCACGGATGCGTCTCCATCATACCAGATTCCAACAGCGTGGGGAAAGTCTTGGGGGGAGGGGAGGGCCCGCAACCTGGGGCTTTCTTGGTGTCTGTCACTCCATGTGTGAAAAACACCACAGGTAAGTTTCTCTTGTGGGCTGTGCCAGTTGGTTAGGAAAGGGCCGGTTGAAAGGGAGAACATCCACTTATAATTAAGAAGCAAAATATGTTTTCCGCCGCTGCCTTGAGTTGTTGGTTTTTTTTCCCCCCTTTCCTTTTGTTTTTGTGTTTTCCATTTCCCTATTGGTTTTAATTAATTCTGCCCTAGATTCATGAGCTTTGTGAACCTGGAGATTTTTTTTTTTAATTTAAATAAATAAAAAGAGGCTGCAAGTTTTCCCCAGATCACCAGGCTTTAATATTAAATTACTGTTTTCTGGCAGGATCATCTGCAAAACTCTGATTTTGTTTCTTTCTCTGTTCCCATCCTGATAATTGTGGCTGAATTCCCTCGTCTTTAATATGCCATATATTCTCCACCTGGCAAAGGATTCAGACAGATACAGATAATAAATACCCCGTAGACATACAGACAGAGAAACTGCTGTAATTGCTTTCATAATGACTCTGAGACATCAAAGGAAGGCAAATAATGGTATTTAACACTGTTTCCATTCTTTCGCTGAAATGTAATTTTATAGAGTTCTTGTCAGGCGGTGCGGTGAACGTACAAGTATAACTGTCAAATTCAGCTCATATTAATTAGCTGCCCACGAGAGGGCCAGGCGAGGAATGGCAAAGTTCTCCTCATTTCAGATGGTCTGATATTCAGACAGAACCATAAGTACAATAGCTTGATTAACATAGTTGCTTAGATCAGGTTTTCCCTGGGAGTGTGTCAATTGGCATTTTGAAGAATCAATTAATTAGCACTCCAAATAATCCATTCTTGGGTTAATGAAAGTGTTTTGTACAGCTGCAAAAAATTACACGAAGAAAAACTAAACCTTTCCAAAGTGGCAATGAAAAAGATTTCTCTGGGAAAAGCGTAGTGTCCCTTTCGAAATGCCACCGAAAACGCGTGTTTCCTTGGAAAGCCAATGGAATTGACATGGAGGGTTTCCAGCCACAGTGGGTACATTTGGGCTTAGACTAAGGCAAGCGGTGGGTGCTACAGTGGAAAGGAAATTAGAACTTTTATTTTCACTTCTTTGCCTTGTAATCGTGTTGCTTAATTAGGGTAAGTCACGGCCAACGTTTTGCATACCATTATCTACTATTTTAAACAATTACTCTTTGACGGCGATATGCTTATTAACATTTTTTAAATGCCAGTATCGCGCAGACACTCCTGCTTTCTAAAGTTTGGGATTGAATTCTCAGACAAATGAGAATTACAAATTAAAGAAGCAAATTTACTTTGAATGAAAGCTGTTTAACTTAGGGATACAGTACATTCTTTACAATGAGGTTTAAATTATCGGAAGACCAAACTGTGAAAATCTCAGACACCTTTGCCATCATTACAGTGTTACTTGTGGCACACCTTGTCACTTCCCCTTTTGTGTAAAGAAAGTGTTAATTCTCTCTTCTTCTCTTCGGCTCTCTGGGGATCCGAATTTAAAGTTCTTACTTTTGTGGAAGCCCTTTCTCATCTCTGAAGTTATCTTGATCAAACTTATAAATGGATAAAATAGGTTCTTTGGTTGATGTAGTTCTCTCCAACTTCCCCAACTTGGCATAAGGTATCGACAGTCTTTATATAACATTTCCTCCTTCAGGACATTCTAGCTCTCATCCACACCCCTGACGTAAGTCACTTTTAAATCACAGTCAAAGCCCTTGAAATGAAATGTGCAAAATAAATGGTTGCCGAGTCAAGTAAAGTGAGTTGCAACAGCAACTGAACGTTATTCGGCATTAATGTATGAATTTGATTATTTTTATGTGTCTTTTTTTTTTGTTTTGTTTTACAGTGTGTAAAATGCGATGTCTTATGACCACGTAATTAGTAACTCTCCAATTCAGTCTCATTCTTAGGGTGTGATTATTGGTTTAGGTAGAAACCAGCATGTTTAAAACAGACCAAGACAGGTATTTTACAAAGAGCAGACATGGACTGCTTTCTTTTATCTTTTCTTAGTCACTACTTCGTGACGTGTTGGACTTACACGACGTTGGAGAACATTTTCCTGCTTACTTTGTGGATGCGTGGTAGGGCCAGTTACATAATAACAGTAGGTCTTAAAAGCTGATGTATCTAGCATGCCTCAAAATGAAGAATATTTAGGGGGGAGAGTAACACACACACACACACACACACACACACACACACACATCTGAGTATGATAGAATCAAGCTGCCGTGTCTTCCTATTAGGATGAATAATTTCCCCGAATGTAACTGCTGGCTTTCAAGGTTTAATGAGGCCAGCGATGTGGAGGAGAAAGCATCTTCCTCTCCCGAGGTGTTGAGGGACACACCCCACACCCTCCTCTTCCTCTTCCTCCAGGGTGGCAGAAGGATGGGCAACGGCTTGTTTCTCAGACATCTGAGCGGATGCTCGTGAGATTCGGCATCGCCTGTTTATTGCGTATTCTTTATTTTCAGCTGCTCCCAGAAATGTACGGTGGCAAAGTTTCGCTGTCACCGCTCACCGTGGACTTCAGCCAGCAACGAGATCTATTGCTTATTTTGCTAATCAGCTCCTTCCATATCTGCATGCTCATTTTCTGATAGCTGATGAGGCGACAAGGTCATTGGACGTACAAGTACTTATTTAAAAACAGACATGAGAGTGAGATAGAGGTTAGTTGGGTCTCTCAGAGCTGTCAATCAATTAATGAAAATTATTGAGCAAGGACACTGTGGGGGAAGCGAACAGAAGGAAGGAAAAGGACCATGGAGACACAACATAGGGAAAACGACAGAATTGACTAAATGTGTTCACGTGAGCGCTGGAAACAGACATGCTCACATCCCAAGTGAGAGACAGCTCTGAAAGCACGGTGGCTGTGGTCTGTGCCGCTCCAAAGGCGGAAGGGCTGACAGCACAGGGCTTTTGCCCAGAGGTATACCCGGAACAATGCCTTTCCTTAGACGTGAAGGAGCCGGGCGCCACGCCTGATGAATATTTTATTAACGTGCCAAAGACCTGTGGCCAAGATTTCGAGTAATTTAAAGACGCTATTATGCAGCCCCAAATTTCGGGTAAACAGGGGCCAACAGGGGACAGACAGCCCCCTTATTCAAGGAGGGCAAATAGCAGGTGCTTACTTGTGTGACAAGGCACAGAGAGCAAGAGGGAGTGACGCAAGAGGGGGGCTTCCAGAAGCCCTCCAAATAGCCCCTCTGTCACTCCTGTGCTGGCCGGCGCCGGACACGCGCACCCCGTTTCTCAACCCAGAGAGGAAATAATTCACAACTCGCTCCTCGGGGCGGGAGGGTGGGGGGGGGTGGTGAATGGAGGAAGAGGAAAATACATAACCGTGAGGAATGAGGGGAGAAACATTGCCAATACGGTTGTGCGAATGAAAGATAGTGAGGGAGAAAAAGAAAAAGGCTGCAGAGTCAAAAACGGGGAGATACTGACACCAAATCTCTCTGCAAAGCGTTCAAAATTCTCCAGCTGCCACGCTTTTAATTTGCTACCATTCTAATTAAAATGCAAATTAAATTTATAATTAGCATCAGCGCTTTCTAAAGAAACCTTCTTGTGCTCTGCACAAACATATGGGACGGGGCTGTGGTGTAAAGTTTGTAAAACAGAGGTAATGGCAAAGAGTGGGGGGCGGGGGCGGGGAGGGGGGGGGCGCGGGTTCTTTTCCCGGGGAAGTAAAGTTTCATGCAGAGGCAGGGCTGGCTTGGATGGTTTCTCAGAGGCCGATACGAGTGGGTGACAGTGTCCCGTTGTCACAAAAGGATTGCTGAATATGGAAGATCGGCCGGCCAGGGTGTGACTTTGCAGTTGGATCAGGAGTCAAGGGTTACCCTGCGTGTCATTGGGATTGTATAGGAGACGCCAAAAAGGCAAAAGGGGTCAGAGCTTCTAATCAAAAAGTCTATGGCCAAAATTAACCGCTGCTCGCTTCCAGATAATTAATTTAAGAATTGATGGGGAAACAAAGTACCAACATTACCTCATGATTCACACATGTATCACGTTTTCAAAGTAAACTCTCTCCCCACCCGGCTCTTGGAAGCTGAGGGGTGGGTGGCGAGCTGAGACACACGGCCACCAAACCGGGCATTTGTGCGGCAATCAATTTGCTGCCCAGGCGGGCGTCATCGCTGCCGTCCCTTTGAACACCAATGCACACATCTGGTATTTTTGCCATGTTTCTTCAGCAACGTGGCTGTGTTCGGTGAAGCTCATGGAACAGACACACGCAGCTTGTGCCTCCAGCAGAAGGAAAAATTAAAACACAAAACAAAACAAAACAAAACACCCTCCCCCCAAATCGTCCTTACCTTCCCCGCAACTCTGGGTCGAGGGAATCTTTACGAATGAAAAACACAAATAAAAATCTGCTCTCCGCGTGGCCATTGCGATTTACTTCTCAGTCGAGGACGCTACCCGCACACCTAAGTGTCTTTAATATTCTAGGGGCTCTCCTTTATCTATTAACCAGGCTCTCCATCAGATATTTTAAAATTTGAATGTAACGGGAATGAATATTTCATAGATGTGTGTTAAGCTGTTATTAAACTATAATGTAAAGCAGGATTGTAGGAATATTTTTATATGTCAAAAAGTCAATTAAAATGATAAGCCTGTAATATCACTATTGTGGTGCCCTACAAAATGGCATTTCATATGCACGGGAGGTCCTCAACCCCCTAGCATTTGGGTGGGAAGCGGGACTGTTCCATATTCAGAGGTCTGTGTACTTCAATTACATTAGTAACACTTAGGTCCATTTTCGGCAGAGATTAAATGGAGAGCTATGGGGGATAAATCTTACCTGACTTGATTTTTATTTGGTATTACAACAACGGCATTGGGCATTCTTAAAGGTAGGTGCTCACCTAAATGCAAGGCCGATTCACTCGGAAATAAATGTCAATTTCTAGGAGAGTGAGGTGGCTGTAATGTAAAATCTCTAACGAGGATGCCTTGACTTGAATAAAAGTGAGGTGAGGTCTGCTGGAGAAAAATAGCACAGAAATACGAAGATGGGGAAGGAAGTTAAAGCTAATGTAGACCGTAATAAAACAGTGTTGTTTTTTTTTTAAAAACAGATTCGTATTTGCATGCTTTAAAATAAAACACAAGCTTTGCATGGGGAGGTGTTCTTGGGTGTTGCTTGCCTACCTAGCAAGAGATATTTAGAAGGACAGTTGGTAGAATTATGCTAGAATGCCTCACCAAAAGTTAAACGCTTTCCCAAACTCTCTTTGATCACTGATTTTTCCCTGGGCTATGGCCATTGTCAAAAACGGGCTGTTAAAAGATGATCTAGCTGACAGGTTTGACGTAGCTCAATTAATCAAGACTTCACGGAAGAAAGAAAAATAACTCTACCCATACGGCGATGAAAAGTGTCTTCTTACATTCACAAAGTAGAAGTTCCTTATTTTTTCCTGGTGTCTAAGAGGAATGCAGGGCCCCCTAAATAAGTCTTCTGTGTGTCGGACAAAGGGCTGAAAAACTGTGGCATAAAAGCATTTCTTTGTTTAATTTCTAATTGTTGTCCTTCTCTTATTCAGAAAATGAAGTCACCTTTGTGGTGGCTTCATGAACCGCTGGGTAATCAAAATTATTATGCCGCCACCTGTTGTCTGTTAATTATTCTGAGAAGATACTCATAAATCATAACACCGGACAATAAATCAAACTGTCAGTTCCCAGGTCAAAGGTTACCCATGAAAAGTTATAGGTCACCCACAGGGTGTGAAAGAGCAGGGTTTTAGAGCATCACTCATTGTCAAGCACTGTTGGGTGAAGTGCCATCGGAACAAAGGGAGGACTGAAAAACAGAAGAATTCCAGTCAGGGGCTGGCCTCCGGCTGCCAACATCAGTAGAGTCGAATTTATGTTAGACGTGGAATGACCGGCCAGGGTCCTTCCATGGCCTCGCTCAGCCTTGCCGTCCCTTTGGGACCTTGTCGCAAACAGTATCCCTTTGGGGCAAAGTCTGAAGAGCTGTGGGTTTCGAACCTCCCCTTCTCTTCGTTTCTTATTCGCTGGAGAACGTGGTTGAGAAGCTGGCATCCTGCGGCATGATTCATCCAGACCATCGCGATCCGTCAACCTGCCGTTGATTGGAGGAGGCTTCAGAATGTCTCGCTTCCTAAATTAATTTGGTGTGGAATATGTTTTCCTTGTGGTGTGACAAGAACTTGAACCACGTGTAACATTTTCAACTCATTTCTTTGCAGTCCCGTGTATTTAAAATCACATCGTCGTTGGAAAACCAGCGTGCGTTGATGGATATCCTCGATTTAAAACCTGGCCAGGGGTAAATTATTTCCGATGTGATGGAAGCAACTTGAGGATGAGGCATAATAGAGACATGACGATAAGGCAGCGGGGACACAGAACTAATGTTCTGGTTGGGAGATGTAGAGCCTGCCGTTTGAATTAAAGTCTGTAAAATGGACGCCATGCCTTCATTAAAAATTTCTCTCTAAAATGTTCATTCCCCCCCCCCCCCCGCCCTTTGTGATCATTTGTTATTTTCTGCTCAGGTAACTGTGGCTTTCCTCATGAGGAGGAGTAAGACTACCCCCAGGGTGTCAGATGGGCTCTGATTTTCTTTCTTTTTTTTTGAGAGGCCACACCACAGTTTCCTTTCAAACCATCCATCCCAGAACCAACACTCAACGAGACCACACTCCAACATATAATCCACCACACCTTCCTCCTTCAATCTGACAAATCACTGTCACCCTCCTTGTAACTGAGGCAAGTGAGTCTCAGAATGGAACGAGTTGTCAGGTAGCACTGGAGGTCAAAGCCTGCGCGCTGATTCAACCTTGACCGTGTCCCTCCCACCCGTGGGACAAAATACATGTTCTTTTAGGTTGCCGAAACAATTTATGAGCACCGACTTTCCCAGTTTCCTCTCTGGATAGAGTTGAGAGCTTCCTTCCATTTGACACAGATGCACTGAGGACCGGCTAGGAGTCCGGCGATGCATTCAGGATAGATTAAAGAGCCAGGAGAACATGAATTCCTCCGGGAGTGTAGAATCCAGCAGATGGCTCTGGTCAGAGGATCCCCTTGGTCATTTCCTTTGGGAAAAGCGTAGGTTGATCGACTTCCTTGGAAGGAGGCTGGATGCCCTTTGGTCCACATGCCGCAGATGGGATTCTGTGCCAGGTGTGTGGGAAATCAGGGGTTCTGGTCGTCCTCCGCACGGCCACGATGTATCCCATCATCAGAAAAGAGCAGCCAAGCTCTAGTCTAGAAACTTTGGGTCCTGGACCATTAAGCCCCTGTACCAGGCTTAACTGAGTCCTTTCAAAATTAATATGGTGAAGCCCTAATCCTCAGTGTCTCAGAATGGGCCTGTATTTGGAGGTAAGGCCTTTACAGAAGTGATTGAGTTAAAATGTGGCTGTTTGGGGAGGGGGGGCGGCGCTCTAACTCAATTTGACTGGTGTTATAAGAGGAAAGTTGGGCACACAGAGGGAGGCCAAGGGTGTGCACGTACAGTGGAAAGACCACGTGGGGATGCAGTGAGAAAATGGCCACCTGCAAGCCAAGGGAAGAGGCCTCAGGAGAAACCAATGCTGCCAACGCCTTGGCCTTGGACTTCCCTTTCTGGAAGCAGATAGATAATCTTGTTTTAGCCACTTTCTGTGGTACTTGCTGTGGCGGCCGAGCGGATCAGGAGAACCCCCTTCCTGATACGGGGAGAAATATCTCCATGGGCGAATATCCAGAGAAGGAGGTTCTGAAGGTGACGGAGAGTGGTCTTCTATGAGAACCCAGGAATGCTGTATTCCTTGGGGGGAGACTCTACCGCGACGGATGAGCCACCAAGCAGAGACGACAGCCAATGTGGAGGGAGAGACTCTGGCCAGGAAAACTGCTGCCAGGAGTGGGAGAGACCGCGGCCAAGTGCAGCTCAGACAGGGGACACTCCACCGTCCCAGTGTGGGCGGGGTCTGAGCCTCGTTTGCTCTCCCTGGTCTCAAGCATCCTGCCCTTTCTGTGATTCCTCACACGTGCCAGGCATCCCCTAACCTAGGGTCTCTGCACATGTTCCTCCCACTGCCTGCAAGGCGCTTCTTCAAAAGTGCGGCCAGCTCGCTGGCCTACTTCATTCAGACTTCTGCTGGAAGGAGACAGCTTTCTTTTTTTTTTTTTTTTAATGCTTTTTTAATGTTTATTTTTGAGAGAGAGAGAGAGAAAGGGAGAGCATGAGTGGGGCGGTGAGGGGTGGGCAGAGAGAGAAGGAGACACAGAATCCGAAGCAGGCTCCAGGCTCCCAGCTGTCAGCACAGAGTCTGACATGGGGCTCGAACTCGTGAACCCGAGATCATGCCCTGAGCTGAACTCGGACACATAACCGACTGAGCCACCCCGGTGCTCCGAAGGCGGCAGCTTTCTTGGTCATCCTCCCAAAGATCCTCCCAGCATTCTCTGTCTTCTTACCTTACTTTATTTTTCTTAATAATACTTATCAGCACCCAGAATTCTATGCGTTGTGTAAGAGGGTAATACCCAAAAGTGGGGACTTTGTCGTGACTTTTCCCTGCGGCAACCTGGTGCTTAGGAGAGGGTTTACGGCCTGAAAGCCTGAATGGAGACCTCCAGCTGTGCTGTGAGCATTAAGTGAGCTTGTGGGCATGACGTTCTTACCATGGTGCTTGGCACACAACAGGGCTTCAGAAACCTCAGGCGTCATGGATGAAGATGTCATGCAAGGGGGTTCCATCTGGAGCCACTGGGTTTGTCAACACACCTGTCCAGCAAATTTTGAATTCTGACCTTTGTCTGTGGCATGGCCCCCGGAATTTTATTCCTTTTATTCTCATGTAACTTCTGTTTGCTATTTTCTGGCTAAAATATGTAAAGATATGGCAGCTAGTAGCTGTCAACGAAACATACGAATACTGTCCCGGGATCTCTCTTCCCTTTTCATTAAGGCACTGGGGGTCCAAGTACCACTGATTGAGGTTTCCATGAACAAGCACACTCATACGTGTACATTCCCATCTCTTGATTGGGGTAAGAATCACGTGGGTTTGGTTTGTCCCTACGGAAATGCCACATCAGTACTCTATGCCAAGAGCACTTGCTGCGCATTCATTGAGAATTTCCGCTGGGCGAAATACTGTATGAGAGGCAAATTATGTTCTATTATTACCATTATTTTCGTTTTTCGGTGAAGAAATTGAAGATGAGAGAGCTCTTCTTGAAATTAGTTACGTTGTTCAACCATGAAAAAATTCCTCTAATGAGGTACGGGGGAAACTTGGTGATCGGGCGTTCTTGGACAAGTCATGACTTACAATGAATAGGCTGGAGATTGATGAGCACCGGGGCCAGTATTCAGGTCTGGGACATCAGAAAGGAGACCTGAGAATGGGGAAGGGAGGGGGGCAGGCACTTTAAAGGGCAAGATGGGATAATTATGAGACCAAAATGTTTCCGACCAAAATGTCATGATGGTTTTGGGTCTCAGCTTTGTTGTATGTTCAGTGAGGAGTCTGAACTAGATCAGGGATTGGCAAACAAGGAGGCGCATCCCATATGCTGCTGCCCAATGTTCGTTTTTGTTGGATTTTTTTTGGATTTTCAATTTTATTGGACTATAGCCATGCTCCTTCACTTGCAAGTCTGTGGTTGCTTTTGTGCCAGAACGGTAGAGTTTAGGGATCATGACCGAGATGACAAAGCCCAAAACATTTATTTTTTGGCCCTTTGCATCAAAAGTTTTCAGAGTTGTAGACAGATAAATATTAAGGTCTTCCATGGCATCATATTGCCGTATGGTAGAAAGTTCGGCTATATGGTAGGAAGTTAGTCATGCGCTAATTTTACTGGTCAGACTTAACAAATGCTGTTACAGGTTTTAAAAGGCTTCGACTAGTGATAAGTTAGGTGGTTCAGGTAACGGAAGTATTTTCTCCCGTCGGTATTGTTATTCTCGACCGAATAAGAAAATAGCTAATATGCCTGATCATATTAGGATAAAGCATTGTAGGGCACTGAACTCCCCCCGTTGTGAAAGAATATCTTTGGTGTCTCTTTGGAACTGGGTTGGGACCTTTCAAATATTTTAAACAGTGTTTTACTTAAGATGCGCTGAGAATCGGATCCATTTTGATGCAGTTTTTCGCGAAGATAATTTCACACTCAGAATACAATTTTGAAAACACAGTTTGAAACCTTTTACCTTAATCTGTTATTTCCACTTGCAATTTAGTTGGCAGTCGATACATTCAAGCAACAATAAGCCTTCATATGGGAAGTTCAGTACTGCAGTATTCACACAAACACTAAAGCATGAAGACAATGGACTTCCATTGCTGGAGTTCTTAAGAAAATTCCTGCTAATGTAGGTCCCAATTAGTTTTCTTGTGGCTGCTTTTCCGTGGGCTAAATGCTGCACACTGCCTCCCCAGGCAGCGGTGCTCAGAGGCCCCTGTGTGTACTGAGGTACCACGGTGGCCTGGGAGGGGCCATTCACAAGTCATTCTTACTTTCAGTAGGGGAGGATGTAATCAGCACGTCCTGGAGAAGGAAATGCTTGTTTCTTCTTGTCCGTCCCTCCTTAGCTGTTTGGGGATGGTCAATTTCTATCTGGCAAAGCTCCTGTGCCAATCCCAGTAGGTCTACCATTTTATTTGCAGGTTCCCAGTTATAGTTTTCTATGGTTCTAGAATCACAAGAGAAGTGGTAAAAGACGTCATTTCTATTTGATTCAAATGAGTCAAAGATTTATATGGGAATATTTGGGTAACTACTAGAGGGGAATAAAATAATGTATAATAATTTTAATATGTATAACATAATGTATAATATATATAATATACAATTATTATACACTATAATATAATGTATAATAATATCATAATAATAATAAGCTAAGAGAGGCGAAGGAAGAGAATAATAATAATAATAACGTGATTAATCCCCCCAAAAAAGACAGAGAAAAGAACTAGGTCAAATAAAACATAAGCAGTAGGTTGATAGATATAACTCCAAATACAACAGTAATTACATTAAATGTAAATGGATTACATACTCCAGTCAAAACAGATAACAAACCAAAGGCCACATAAATGCAACTTATAAGAAAACCATATGAAGTATAAGGACATAGAAAAGTTGAAAGCCAAGGAATGGATAAAAGGTATGCCATATGCACATTAATTGAAAAATAATTGTTATGCTACCACTGGATCAAGTAGATTCTAAGGCAGGAAGCATTACTAGGAAAAAAGAGGAAGTTTTTGAAATGAAAACAGAGCCAAAAAATATAATAATTTAAAATACATGTATAGGGGCGCCTGGGTGGTGCAGTCGGTTGGGCGTCCGACTTCAGCCAGGTCACGATCTCGCGGTCTGTGGGTTCGAGCCCCGCGTCAGGCTCTGGGCTGATGGCTCAGAGCCTGGAGCCTGTTTCCGATTCTGTGTCTCCCTCTCTCTCTGCCCCTCCCCCGTTCATGCTCTATCTCTCTCTGTCCCAAAAATAAATAAACGTTGAAAAAAAAATACATGTATAAACAATCACATAGCTTCAATGTACACAAAACCAACTTGGCAATTATGAGAAATAGACCAATTCATGGCAATAGTAGAGTTTCATACACTTCAATATCTGATAGAAAAAGCACATAAAACCATAGAATATCTAAAGTACAGTTAACAAACGTAGCCAACTTACATATTTATTATGAATTAATATAACATATGTACAATATGATATATAATCATAACCATTGAATCCAACAGCTACATAGAACAAAACCTAAGGTCTTGTCATTTTCAAGGCACGTTCTATGACCTCGTATTTCTCATTTTGGTAATGTAAGCATACCTCTCTTTATGTAGGAGATATTGTGCCCTCTGGGTGGCTTTTCCTTGTCTACTCCTTCCCTTGGCCACTTCTAAAGTGGGTATGAGGAAATATTTCCTTCTTGGGGACTGAGCACCTTTGTAAGTCTCGTTCCTGGCTACTGAATTCCTGTTTCAGGACTGAGTCTCAAACGGCCACAGGCTCCTTTACTCCAGACCTGTAGCTTCTCAACCAACACAGCTCAAAAGTAGCTCTTGTCTATTTGGTTACAAAGTTCTCTAATTTGACATATTGATCTGCTTTCTTACTCTTACCCTGCCCTCACACTAATGATATAAAAAGGGAGGCATGATTCGTCTCAGGACAGATGAGAATTCTATCCCTGGTGTACCACAGAATTGCAGATACATGGAGATGATAAAAAGGCAGACTGATTCGGGGTTGGTTTCAGAACTGTTTTTAAAGTCTGTATTGACAATGTACCCCTTTGTTGCCCAGACATAGAGACTACTGATCCCACCAAAAAATCCCTTAGTGGCTGCACCCCATCACCTCTCACGTCCATGTTACATGGGGCTTCTGTGGGAAAGCCACACCCTTGATCTTATCTCTGTCCTGAGTTATTATAGTCAACTGGGAAATTTTGACATGATGTAATTTTTTTTTTTCTTTTTCATCTGCCTTTGTCCCTCAAATTCTTTTAAAATTTCATCTCTTACTATTTTGGTGTCTAAATATAAATGACTTCTCAATACTGAAAAATCCCTACATTTCTAAGATCTCTCTATTATTACTGCTAGCAAGCTTGCCAATTCATTTCTAAGCTCATCTCTTTCTTGTAATATCTTGCCAGACGTAGCTATGTGCCACTAACACCTACAAGTAAGGTGTGCCTTCCCATTTCTTCCAGAGCGACAAGATCCTTAGGCAAGGAGTCTGTTTTCCAGGTATCCATTGGTTTACTGTCTATTTGGCTGCTGTCTAACATGGACAGTCAGTTCACGTTGGTTTCCTCACCACCCTCACTTTCCGGCACCCAACATAATTCCTTCACCCTATATTAGTCAGGCCAGGCTAGGCTTGTGCTGTGTGACAAACGATTTCAAGCTTTTGGAGACTTAGAAAGGAAATTTATCACTCACGTGAAGTCCTCCACAGTTTAGGCAAAAACCCGTGTTGTAAATCTGAGATACTGGCTTCTCCCGTCTCGTGTCTTGCCCCATCAATAAGGGTTTGAGTTCTTTACGTGAAAGAAAGACACTTAGAAGGTTGCGGGTGGGGCGTGTCTCTGCCTCAGCACGGGTGTGACCTGCGCCCATGAACCAGACCAGTCACATGGCCCATCTCACTATGAAGAGAAAGAAAGAAACACAGGTCCCATGGGTTCTGGAATGAAAACAAGAATCAGATACCGGGAACCCTAGTGATGTTTCTCACGGATAGGAGTTACAGTCTTCATTTTACAGATGGGAAAACTGAGGCTCAAAAACATGAAAGGGGTTTGCCCGAAATTCCAGGTTGGTAAGTGACAAAGCCCCAAATCAATCCTGGTATCGGTAAATCTGGTATTCTACCAAGTGACACTCCTCTCCCAGTTTGTTTTCTCATTTCAAACATTTAGGCATCAGATTATTGTCCTAGGAAACTCACTTGGAACATTAAAAGTCACATTTTTCTCTGTGATACTATAATGGCTCCCCATTGTATGTGTTTTTCCTAAATATGTGAAATAATTCCCCTTAGAATACATACATTTTCTCTTTTTTATTTTTACTAATTTTTTAGTGTTTATTTAGTTTTGAAAGAGGGAGAGAGACAAAGTGTGAATGGGGAGGGGCAGAGAGAGAGGGAGACACAGAATCTGAAGCAGGCTGCAGGCTCTGACCTGTCAGCACACAGCCCGACATGGGGCTCGAACCCACGATCCAAGAGATCATGAACTGAGCCGAGTTCAGATGCCCGATCGACTGAGCCACTGAGGCACCCCTAGAATATGTACGTTTTCAACGACTACTAAAGCATAAGCGTGTATCTTGAGAAGCGTGTGCTCATCTGGAACTTGCTGCCGATGAGCGAACTTACCCAGTACCATAAAGGGTAAGATCGCCTTGCAGGCATCATTGGTACATTGTATACCTTGGTGGTTGCAGCAAAAGCATTTAGGAAGAACCAATATTTGGAACAAAAAGCAGGACTTAGCTGGTGAGGGTAACTGTTGCAAGACACCTAGCCAAGAAGTGGCCAAGGTAAGGAATAACGAGGTGTGGAAGTCATGGAGAAGCAGCGAGTTAGATGACAGAACAATGGTGGAGAAAAGGGAGATTACCAGCCGATATCAAGATGCCGGAAAACAAAGAGGTGGGGGGATTTTAATACAAGGAAGAAGCACATACGTGGCAGTGTTTTATTTTGACAGCTAAAATCTGTCCTTTTTTGCTGTGTGATCATGTCTGAGAAAACAGTGGTTGCTGCCTAAAAGTTTCTCTACCAAATATTATCCCTTTGAGGCTGTATGAAAAGAACTCGAAGCTTGGGATATTTGAATATGCTGTATCTGAAATTCAGGTTAAAGAAAACAACAACTCTAAATACCAACAGCCTAAAGGCATAAGCAAAAGCCCAAAAACTTTTGCCTTGATTCTTATTTTATGTTATTTTGTTGCATTTTTTAAAAGTGCAACGCAAGCTCATTTCAGTGATTTAAGTAATGTTTCAAAGTAACAAAAAAGTAAAAAAAAAAGAAAAGGGAGAAAATGACTTCAAAGCACGTGTTAGAAATTGCCATAATTTGATGACTATTATTTCACATATATTTATGTGTCAGTGCTCAAATACGATAGCATAAAGAGAGAAATCATTCGATAAAAACGGATTCACGTTACTGGTACAAAATCATGGTAAAATATTTAATAGAATAAGAAGAAACTAGAGGGGCACCTGGGTGGCTCAGTCAGTTAAGCGCCCGACTCTTGATTTGGGTTCAGGTCATGATCTCACAGTTTGTGGGATTGAGCCTCACGTCCGGCTCTGGGCAGACAGTGGGGAACATGCTTGGGATTCTCTCTTTCTCCCCCTCCGTGCCCTTCCCCTTCTCTGTCTTTGTCAAAATAAATAATAAATAGAACTTAAAGAAAAAAACTTGAGAAATTGCTGGACTTTGTATGCATATAAGTATTCCATTTTTCATTACTTTCTACATGACATCTCTAAGGAGAGAAAAAAAAATAAAAAGGAAATCATAAAGAGGTTGAAGCCCTCTTTTGAAGGCATGTTTCAATTTTAGATGAAGGCAACTGACCCCTGGCTTTGAAAAAAGGAAAAAAAAATGTACTGTAACATTTAAAGAGAAATCCTCATTGTTCCTCTCCCACTTTGACCAGCTATCGAATTGTTCCTCTCTTTTCAGGATGTATACCATTCAGATTCTGTACCCTAGCCATGCTATTCACAGTTGTTTAGTCTTAATTCTATCCACGAATGGGTTCAAGTCCACTTACGATCGCCAATTTCATGTCGTGCTTCCCTGAATTTTACCACCATGTAGGTTTGGTCTTGGTGTTATTAAAATCTCATGGGGGCTGATTACTTGAGCTTTTACATAATTGCACATGTCCTTATGCTCAGAGAGCAAATCATCCGGATACACTTTTTTAAAGGTAATGTTTCTTCCATCACTGTTTAAGCACTGTTTATCTCTGGGGGTGAGAATGGCATTGACCCTTTGATCACAACTCCCAGGGCTTTTTCATTGGTTCCTTGTTTTTCACTGTCAAGTAACTTTTTTTTTGTTTAAATATGAAATTTATTGTCAAATTGGTTTCCATACAACACCCAGTGCTCATCCCAACAGGTGCCCTCCTCAATGCCCATCACCCACCCTCTCCTCCCTCCCACCCCCCATCAACCCTCAGTTTGTTCTCAGTTTTTAAGAGTCTCTAATGTTTTCAAGGAACTTTTTAAAGAAGAGTGAATGGTGTGATGTTTGTGTAGCTAGTTCACCTGACTGATACTTTTACTTTGAAAGGACAATTGTATCCACATTTTATATTTGAAAGCCAAATTCGTTCTTGGGTATAAAATCTGGCTGCCAAACTTTCTCTCCCTCAAGACTTTCTGTTGTTGTTGTTTATGTGTTTATTTTGAGAGACAGAGCACGTGAGCAGGGGAGGGGCAGAGAGAGAGGGAGAGAGAGAGAATCCCAAGCAGGCTCCGCACCGTCAGCACAGAGGCCGACATGTGGTTCGAACTCATGAACCATGAGATCATGACCTGAGCTGAAACCAAGAGTCAGACCCTTAACCACCTGAGCCACCCAGGTGCCCCCCTCCTTCAAGACTTTGTAGACATTGCCTCATTATCAGCTGGCATAGAGTATATGCCTATAGCCACATGTATGTGTATGTATACATATATCATATATGCATATAAATTCACATGCATGTATACATATGTTGAAGAATGTATGTGTATAAAATGTATGAAGCCATTCTGATCCTTTTTGCTCTTCTTTTGTAAGTGATTTGCTTTATTTGCCCGGGTGTTTGAATATATCATTCTGTATCCTTCAAGTTCAATATTTAACCAGGCTCCGTCTCCAAGCTAATTATTTTGTGCCATTCAAATGGGCAACTAAGTTTTTCCTTAGGTTCACAGAATCTTATTCTATGTCAAGAGTCATACCCTTCAAGGTTTAGAAAGGGCTGGTGCATAACAAGCATACATAAAGTAGGCTGGGTAACTTCAAGAGTGATGGTGTCCCTGGGGGATCCAGAACATGAATGCCCTGTATTGAAACAGCTGGATAAAAATTTTAAAACAAGAGAATGCACGGGTCAAAAGATACATGTTCCCGGTGTGTTATTCTTGGATTATGACTCTGTATAATTTGTATGTTCCATCTTATTGTTTTTCTTTTCCAATGTTGGGGACCATGATCAACCTATACTAGACTGCATTTTCCCCATCTTCCATAATTATTATCTTCTTTCTTTGTATCTTTGTACCTTCTGCTTTCATTATTGTTTCCTTATCCTTTCCATTATGCCTGTCATTCAGCATCGTCTGTGCTCCACCATTGTTTCTCAAATTTATTTATTAATTCATCAAAGGCGTGATTTTAGTCCTCAGTGACTTTCAGTTAATGTTTATTATTATTATTTAAGACTTGAGCGCTAATTTGATTGAGTTTTTATTATTGTCGTCCTTCTACTGCCTTAAGCAGTAATGGAGGCCTGTCCATGGTGCCTTTTGCCAACTTTTTAAAAAAAATTTTTTTTTAACGTTTTTTAAATTTATTTTTGAGGGGCGCCTGGGTGGCTCAGTCGGTTAAGCGGCCGACTTCGGCTCAGGTCATGATCTCATGGTCCATGAGTTCGAGCCCCGCATCGGGTTCTGTGCTGACAGCTCAGAGCCTGGAGCCTGTTTCAGATTCTGTGTCTCCCTCTCTCTGACCCTCCCCCACTCATGCTTTGTCTCTCTGTCTCAAAAATAAATAAGCATTAAAAAAAAATTAAAAATAATAAATTTATTTTTGAGACAGAGAGAGACAGAGCATGAGCGGGGGAGGGTCACAGAGAGAGGGAGACACAGAATCTGAAACAGGCTCCAGGCTCTGAGCTGTCAGCACAGAGCCCGTCGCGGGGCTCGAACCCACGGACCGTGAGATCATGACCTGAGCCGAAGTCGGACGCTTAACCGACTGAGCCACCCAGGCACCCCTGCCAACTTTTTTTTTTATAGGTTAGGTTCTTCACTTGTCTGGTAAGTATAACTTTTCTTGTCTTTTTTGTAGCTAGGAAGCTTGCACATTTTCCATGGCATTTCTTTTTATCATATTTTTGGATGACTCTCTGTCTGGATTTCTGATGGCTCTGATATGGTGTGGGTGAACTTCTCCTTGAGTCACACCTAATCTTCTCTGAGTCATGTTTATTTTCTCTGAGCTAATATTCCAATGGACTATGGGCTCAGGGAGAGGGAGAAGCTATGCCCCTTAACTAAAGTGGAGTCCTGGCTTTACTTTTGGAAAGACGCTCTGCAGCCCCCTCTGAATTTTCTTGCTTTTCCTGTGCCGGGGGGATGTGGCAAGGTGGGCTGGGTTCAGTCAGGATCCAGGACCCTCCCTCAGCGCAGTGTGGCGCCCCACATCTATGGATGTGTCAGAATTGGTCCCGGCTGTTCTCTTGCTCCCATTCACTCATTTCTTCCAAGCACTGTTTCCTTTCTGCAGGCAGATGGAATGGATGGGGAAGGACACGCCCACAGTGCAGAATCTCCGATTTTAACCTGAGTCCAAAATTGCAAAAGAGATAGGTTGGAGGTGGGCACCACACCCAACTTGCTCAAATTGCGCTAGAATCTTGTGCTCCTTTTCATCATTTCACCTTTTGAGATTTTGATACCAACCTACGTTCTATTCCTGGTTTGGTTGCTTTTGATAAATAATAATAATAATAGTAATAATAATAATTATTACTTTTAGATAGTAAGAGGAAAAAAAGACAGTCATCCCTCTTCATGTTGCTAGCGGTTCTTAGCAATTCTGTCTCTGTATTGACTCTATGGAAAGGAAATCGATCTCATTGAGGGCGTGTTTCAACATGTCTCAGAGCTGGAGACCACAGAAGCATTTGTGATTACTGTAAAATGGTTCCATGGTTAGTAATTTGCAGATACCACACAAATGGATGGATAAAACTGAAGGATGAAGTACAGACTAGCCCAACAGTTCTGGGGTAATATACTGGCTTCTCTGGGAAAATGATCTGAAGAGAATATACCCTGGGAAAAGACTCAACACCCAAGAGACCGTCGTGACTTACAATGAATAGGCTGGAGATTGATGAGCACCGGGGCCAGTATTCAGGTCTGGGACATCAGAAAGGAGACCTGAGAATGGGGAAGGGCGGGGGGCAGGCACTTTAAAGGGCAAGATGGGATAATTATGAGACCAAAATGTTTCCGGTTGTTTATCTCCCTCTGAAATCACTAGCAGTTGGGCAAGCACTACAAAGTGAAAAGCTTAGAGGACACAACTATTAGGAAGACTGATTGGTGCGAATTCTACCAGGTTGGGAGACATCACATTAAAGCTCCAAACACTAATGCGTTGGTTGGTCGGTGGATGTTTAATAAGCCCGGCTGTGGTGAGACTTTTTCCAACTTTGTTCTGATTTCTAACGTATCTTTATCTATCTATATCTATATCTATCTATCTATCTATATCTATATCTATATCTATTTCTATATCATCTATATCTATATCTCCATCTCCATCTATATCTATATCTATCTATCTAGATCTATCTATCTATCTATCTATATTTTTCTTTTTGCTAGCTGAGTGTTTGTAAACAGGCTCAGATCCTTACTGGCAGAAGTGAGGTATAAATGAACACGCATGTTACTGTCTTAATTATGTTATTATTTATAATATACTTTTAAGAACCAAATCCTCTTACTTTGGGTTGGTACCAGTGCATCTGAATTAGCTAGCTAGGTAACGAGACGCATCACCACCGCTTCCGATGGTTAATCGTTTGGAACATACACTGTGTTGCTTCTGGAGATCTTTCTGAAAAGATGAAATTTGGACTCAACTTGGAAAAAGTTGTTAGAAAAATGTCATTTAATCTTGGTGGTGGGGCAATGAGGTAGAACGTTTTGCATGTTTGCAAAATAAGCTTCATTTTGATGCATTTGGCTTTACTGATTATATTAATTAACTTAACAGCAAATGTGAAGATTATTTATGATGCATTAAAAATGATTGGTCCTTAATTGCTTCTCTGGTAGAACAAGAGACCGGAATTTCAGTGTAAGGTTTGTAAAATTTTAGCTTGCTGGTATGCAAATTCAAATTTTAGAAATGGTCCTTTGAAAAGAAATGAAATCTCATGATGAGATGTAATTATGCATAATATTTCCCTCAGAAAGCAGAATTTAAAGGTTTTCTCTAAACCAGCTCCCCCCCCCTTATTTTACAGCTTATGTGAAGACTATTTCTATTTTGTTTCTTTTTAAAGATAGTTGTTTATGTATCTTAAGGTATTCTTTCATTATTTAGTAAAAATATACCCAAGTGTATATTTTTATTTTAATATCTAAGACCCAAGCATCATGGGAAATAAAAAAAATAGTCACATGTTACATTATTGGCTTCTAAGATTTTTTATTTAGAATATCCTCAATTTTATTTCAGAACCTTAACAGCTTCCTCATATTTTCAATTTCAATTTGATTCGAATGTCTTTGCCCTCTTTTCTCTATTTCTGTGCAAACTGAGGCCTGAGTCCTTTTCTGTGAATTTTTTTTCCTGTTTGGGTATTCATGTGCCATGGGCAAGAGTGAATTTCAGGATGAAAGTTTATGTGGATTCTCCAAGTTCGTTAATCCCATGGAACTTGCTTTACCTGTCACCAACAGTCAATGTATCTCACAGGCAAATGCGCAAAACTCCAGCAAGGAGTAAGAAGAGTGTGTAATATTGAGTTATGAGTTATGTGTAATATTGAGTGTGTAATATTGAGTCAAACGTAGTTGACTGGTAAAGACCAGATTAATAATTTAGAGTAGTCTTTTAAACCTTGCACATAATGTGTTTTGTTTTATTTTCTTCTCTTCTGAAGATTTTACTTCTCTGGGTAGGAGGCAGGTGCATAGTAGATCAAAAGTTAGTGGGAGCAGTGGGGCAATCTACTTATCTTAACCAATATACATACTTCAGGCTGTAATTATGATAGCTCCCAGAACAGGTTCGCACCTATGATTTTTGGTCCTTAATGCATCTAAAATGGAGTCTGAGCTGCAGAGTTTCTATGAATGCGTGTGTAATGTCTGTTTGATAAGTGTCTTCTCGCACCCTGAGGACTTTTATAAGCAATTTGCATTTCACAATGAGAGAAATCAGCTGGAGAGGGTTTATTGTTTTGTATAATAGAGAGGAGTGTGAAAATATTCCAGTTCTACAGATGGCACTTCTCGTTAGCCTTGAACATATACATGTGCAAGGATTGTTTTATCTTAACTAATATAGCCACCAAAAAGGCTATTTTTAGAGGTGAATTCACAGTTTGGTTGGATTGCAATAATTAGTCGGATTTCTTTAAAGATAGATGAAGTACTTTTTTGAACTCTTGGCTGTAGAGTGACTCCATGATACTGGGAAGGAAATTTCCCTTTGTGTAGATATCCTTTAAAGAGAGGGTTGTAATAAGTCTATACCGCCATCAGCCTGATTTTTAAATAACTCAAAAGGCAAATCGAGGAGTGGAGAGCCAGTGCCGCTATGGACAATCTTCTCATTTGTGGCGGTGACACGCAGATGAAAGCATGTGCGTATGTGAGCCAAAAAAGCAGGTAATAAAACAGAAGCCTCTAAAAAGAATCTCAGAAAGGAAAGCACATGCACTTAAAAATGCATACCAATGAGTAATAAAATCTTGTCAGGAAACATCAAGATCCTCACAATTCGTAAACTTTGCTTGAGTCCTGTATATGGCTCCGCCTCCCAAGTAGGGTGTCGACTTCTCAACTAGGCACCGGGATAAACGAAAAAATGATTCCTGTTGATTGGTGGTACTACTGCCCAATTTAAAGAAGTATCTATATTTATATTTTCATGGAAAATGACATATCTCAGCAATTCTCAAACTTTGGGTCTCCTTGTCCCTTTCCTTCTTAAAATTTATTGAGGCTTCTAGAAGGCTTTTGTTTCTAAGGATTGTGTTTATTCATATCTACCATAGTAGAAATTAAAACCCAATATTATTTTGCAGTTCTTATTATATATGTTAAAAATGACTATCACAAACCCATTACATGGTAACATACATGACATTTTGTTAATGTTTATTTATCTTTGAGAGAGATGGGGAGAGGGAGACAGAGAGTGTGAGTGGGATAGGGGCAGAGAGAGAGAGAGAGAGGGAGACACGGAATCTGAAGCAGGCTCAAGGCTCTGAGTTGCCAGCACAGAGCCCGACACAGGGCTCAAACCTGTGAACCACAAGATCATGACCTGAGCTGAAGTTGGACGCTTAATGGACTGAGCCACCCAGGCGCCCCTACATAACATTTTTTTAAATTCCTTTTACTTTATTTTTTATTTGAAAGAGAGAGAAAGGCTGAGAGTGGGGAAGAGGGGCAAAAGGAGTGAGAGAAAGAGGGGAGAGAGAGAGAGAGAGAGAGGGAGAGAATCGTAAGCAGGCTCCACGCTCAGGCAGAGCCTGATGTGGGGCTCAATCCCACGACACTGGGATCGTAACCTGAGCTGAAATCAAGAGTTGGATGCTCAACCAACTGAGCCACCCAGGTGCCTTGCTCACATACACAACATTTTTGGTGGCAAAACAAAAAAATAGTGAAAAGGGTATCAGTGATTTTCATTTTTGCTAATCTTTTTAATGTCTGGCTTAATAAAAGACAACTGGATATCATATCTGTTTTTGAAATCAATCTGTTGTAATTCTTTTGGTTGAAGTATACAAAGAACAATTAGCTTTCATATTGACCTTGAGTTGCAAGAGGAAGAAATGTTTTAATAGACCTTTAAGACAATTGTGAATACTCTTCTTTGACATTACACCCAAACTCAACAAATGGTAGTCTTAAAAATACTAATTGAAAGTGGAATCTTAAAGATCAAAACTCTGTTACATTAAAGTGATTTGTTACGTCTTGTATGTTGATTGGATGTTTTAGCCACACATGATTTTATTTTTCTTTAATGTTTTTATTTATTTTTGAGGCAGAGAGAGAGACAGAGCATGAGCAGGGGAGGGGCAGAGACAGAGGGAGACGCAGAATCCGAAGCAGGCTCCAGGCTCTGAGCTGTCAGCACGGAGCCCGACGCGGGGCTCGAACTCACGGACTGTGAGATCATGACCTGAGCCGAAGTCGGAGGCTGAACCGACTGAGCCACCCAGGCGCCCCAGCCACACATGATTTTATATCATCACGTATTGGCCATTTGTAAACTGCTACCTTGCTAAATTATGTAGGTATTCCAAACGTGGACACAACTTATCATACAATATATATTTAAAAAGAAACACATGCTCATTAAAATTACCATTGCTATCAGAAATGTCTTTAAGTTTTGGGAAGCTACCATAGCTATAGAGGTGGACACAAAGTTTCCATGATTTTTATATTTGCTTGAGAGCGCGAGTTGACCTTTGCTAACACACATGGTCAATGGTTTTCTTGAAGGGATACATTCAACCAGTTAATTTTTGAAGCATTTTCTGCCAAATAATCTAACACTAAATAACTATATTTTATCTATCCATATTTCCTTTAATTAAAAATAATGTTCCATGGGGGAGGGGGGAGAAGTGGCCACTTAAGCTCACACCTCAAACACTAGTGCTTTTCTTGGAGACAACCGTGTGATATTCATAAGAAGTACTTTGTGCACGCTCCCATTTGGTCAAACAGAATATTTAAAAAGGAACATAAAGACCTGTACTCAAGGGGCAGAATTTAATAACATCCGTCATTTTTCCTGCCTTATCAAGGACCTTCTTAAATGAAATTGTTGTTTCTTTTTTACCAGGGAGTGTGTGGGGTGGTAAAGAGCACAATATAATGCAGTCTAGCGTCATTTGCCTTGATTCAAGCACTGGTATCAGCACTTTTATCGCTGCGTCTTTTCCACCACCAGGTTGAATGTTAACACTGTGAAAAGAATAAATAATATCGTACTACTAACATGAAAATAGTTTTGAAGTCATGGACCCCCCGCAAATGTCTTAGGGATTACTGGGAGTTCACAGACCAAAGCTTAAAAACCAACCACATGCCATAAAAAGTTCCATTTGGGTCTATTGGAAGAACATCTTCTTACTTTAAGTGTTCTAAATTGTATCACCTACCCAATTTGAGTCTATGACTTTGAACTTAAGCATTTATTATGAGTGATTGGGTTGAGAAAAGACCTTCTAAAGGTAACTTAAAAATTGAATACTTTTAAAAGCAATCCCCAAATCCAAATAATAACATGTTTTATTGGTTATTTTATGACTCAGGATTGGATCAGAAAGACAGAAACCACCCTAGGCATTCTAACAGATATAATTTAATGTAGGGGATTGGTTTCATATCAGGAGGTATTGGGGGGTTGAAAGAGAAAAAAAAGATGATACTTTAGTATATCAGAAATGATAACTGCAGAGCCAAAGAACTTAGAAGTTGACCCAGGAAGAGGGTGCTCAAAACTCTGAAGGGTTCATGACTCTACTTCTGCTGAAAAAGTCTCTTTCCTTCTTCTCTCACTTTCCATTCTCCTTCTAGAGATTCTGGTTGTCGGAAACAAAGGCAGTTAGTTTCAGGAAAGTCTGTAAAATGTCATATCCTCAGTCAAAGCCATAGAATCACAAAGTGGAATACAAAAAAAGTAGATTTGTAGCCGAGTGACAGATAATTAGCATGTTCACCCTTTGGGAATCTCAGAATTCATGTGCACTCTCCTACAGGTGTGTGTATTGCCATGTAATAATAACGGTTTCATGCCTTGGTCTGGTCCCTCATGCAAACAAAGGTACTCCCAACCTCTATCTTCAAAGCAGAGGCTCAAGTTCCCAATAGTCATGGTACCCACCCCATGGAAGAAGTTACTGAACTCATGTCTGAGAAATGTTTATTCTTTCTCTGGGGTGCTTTCAATCCCCCATTTGAATAATTTATAAACTAAATACAAATGGGGAGACAAAAGTCATAAAAGGATAAGAGGGTGGAGGACGGTAAAATTAGTCGATCCATGTTAATGTAGTATGGATACTGTTGATATTTATATTATATATATTTTACGTATATGTAAAATCATGCAAGGAACAGTTTGCTACAGTCTTTGCTGCTGTAACTGGTCACAAAGCTATAGCTGGCATTCGTAGTATCCTTTTTCCACTACCCACTTCATGTCCAGCTTCTCCTACGTCAGCACTGAATCTCTGTGGTTCTGAATTTAATTGGTTGCTGTCGTGACCAGTGAACTTTTACTGCTGGACATGGACGTACTAAGAGGCAAGCCACAGAATATCCTGGGGTCCAGACAATAACTTCCTTCCCCCGTTGCCTCACAACAACCCAATTTCTCCTTGACAGTCTACTGAAGCCAGTAGAATCACACTCTTTGTGGCCCATTGATGCAGTGATGTGAGAAATCCACACTGGCCAGGTGGCAGCCGTAAATTCCAACGCAAGGAAATGATGTTGTACCTCCTAACGGAAGCATACCTCTTTGGGGGAAGGGATACTTCTAAGCCAGCAAAATTCAGAACACAATTTCTGCGAGTGGATTATTTAGTGCTAATAGAGGGAGAAATTATTTCCATTTCCTCCTTGTGATTTTTGTAACTCATGGATTTAGGCTTTGGGAGAAACCACATCTTATATGGCTTACTGCCCAAAAAACATACTGTATCTTACAAATGAGATCCCCAATCTTTCAGCATATTGTCTCCCAACTGACATTATAAGCCTGAAATTTCAGTAGGTTACTCCACCATTTTATCAGGCCAGGTGTTTCTGAGTCATGGGGTACATGGGAAGAGGAGTTAATTCTTTTTTTTTTTTTCAAGTTTTTATTTAAATTCTAGTTGGTTAACGCATATGGTAAAATTAGTAAATTCTAGGTCCATAAATCCACTACAGCTATTTTTGTTGTTGACAACTGTGTTTCTTGCTCAGAAGCGATGCTAGGTGGGATGTCCTGAGAGTTAATCCGCATTCCTGGTGTGAAAAGTTGGCCCTAATCCATGGACTTTGTAATCTTTGCTGTTTGATGAGTGGACACGTGAGAGAGTACAATGGATGTTATTCGACGAACATTCACATAAGACAAAAATATCCAGTCTCTATGTCTATCTGGAGAGTTTCATCTGTAAACATTTTCCTAGAGCTCCTTATCGCCAGTCTTTTTCCTTCCAAGTCTTTGTCTGTTTAGTTACGCTGATGAATCAATGTATACCCATATCCTTGGCCATTTTTCAGTCCAGCTAAAATGGACCACCAAATGCATTGTTTAAAATTCTCTGCACGGGGGCGCCTGGGTCGCTCAGTCGGTTGAGCGTCCAACTTCGGCCCAGGTCATGATCTCACAGTTTGTGGGTTCAAGCCCCGCATCGGGCTCTGTGCTGACAGCTCGGAGCCTGGAGCTTGCTTCAGATTCTGTGTCTCCCTGTCTCTCTGGCCTTCCCCAGTTCATGCTCATACTCTATCTCTGTCAAAAATAAATAAATTTAAAATTCTCTGCACGGTGAAGATTTTCCTTCACTACTACCTTTCAGGAACTTTCCCATTTGTGGCTGTCATACAGTCGTCCCTCCCTTGTCCACGGTTTTGCTTTCCCTGGTTTCAATTTCCTGAAGTCAGCCACTGTCTACAGCAGATGATCTTCCTTCTGACAATATGTCAGAAGGTCAATAATAGCCTAATGCTACATCACAATGTCTCCATCATTCACCTCCCTTCATCTCCTCATGTAGGCACTGTGTCATCTCACATCATCGCACGAAGTGACTACAGGGCCATAGATGCTTTGAGAGGGAGAGAGAGGGAACCATATTCACATAACATGTTTTTTACAGTATGTTGTGATTGAAATTCTATTTTATTATCAGTTATTATTGATGATCTTATACTGTGCCCAATTTGTTAATTAAACTTTATCATCGGTGTGGATGTCTGGGAAAAGACAGTACATACAGGGTTCCACACCATCTGGAGTTTTAGATATCCACCGGGGGTCTTGGAAATTAGTCGCTGTGGCTAAGGAAGGGAGGACAATGGTACTAAAAATACTTGTAGTCCATACCAACGTATTGTGGAGGAACATTTGTAATCAAGGTCAAAGTTTGTTTTCCTCCTCGGTAATGCTGAATGTCCAGTGAGATCACAGGTGTAGATTGAGCAAGAGGAGACAATGAAACACGTGTAGGTGATACACGAGTCTCAGATATGTATACGTGACTTCAAAATCTGCTCAAAGATGATCGCTTATGTGCCATTCTCATTGGATGGTGGAGTAACTCTTGTGCACAACCAACTTTATGGTTTAGTGAAGCCCCTAACATCCGTTTTATGACAGAGAGCTCAGGTTGTATAAGAAGTGAGGTCTCATGATTAGGCTTTCGACACTATCAGAACCCAGGCACAAAATGTGGGACTTCTCCAAAAAAAAGTTATCTTCCCAGGAAGGCATGGCTTTTTTCTTTTCTTCTTCTTTGTTTGTATTTTTTTTTTTAACAAACCTCTCTGGGTCTGCACTGCGATTCCTCTCTTGTGGCTTATAGATGCTCCATAAAACATGTCTATTTGCCTCAAATACATAGACTACTGGAGACTCTTGTAAGTCACAAGGATGAACTAACAGGGTGAACTGTATTATAGAGTAGGTGACAAAGTGCTTACTTTTTCCTTAAAACCAGCCACTTGGTAGGTTGTTCTCACTTTCATAGACTACTTGCCACTTTAAGGACTTTTCTCTAAAAGCAGGCCACTTTATAGGTTACTTAATAACCTATTAGCACACTCACGGTGGCCTACCTTGCCTCTAAAGTCCAAAGAGACCTGCCATGTAAGCATGCAATATAGCAACTGTTTTTCGCCTAGAGGGACAGCCCATCGTACTCCAAATCACTGGGTGCCCAGAAATTTCACGAAGGTGGCAGGCTCACCAATGTTCATGAGATATGTCTTTTGAATTCTCCGGCATGCACGTGTCTGAATAAGTTATCTAGAATACTTGCTTCCACCTGCTCATTAGATTCAATCAGCAATGCTGCCATCAATGAAGAGGAGAAGTGTGACATTTTGTGGGATGTGCTTACAATCACGACCTCTGTGAACTAGGTTGTGTCAGAGAGCATGGGACCTGATATACCCCTGGGGCAAGACAGTGAAGATTCCTGACAGATGAACCTGGACAAGGAGTGCTGTGGTTCCTGACACGTGAAAACAAACAGCTAGTGGTCCTTGCAAATCAGTATAGACAGGAAAAAAATGTGCTAGATAAATAGCTGTATGTCAGACTCTAGGAGACATGTTGATTTGCTCCAGTAAATAATTTATATCTAGAACAGCCACTGTAATTGGATTACCTTATACATTTTATGAAAACCTATAGTTATTCTCCAAGACCCACTGTCCTTTGCACTAGCCCAATGGTGGAGTTAAGTAGGGACGTGGTAGGAATTTGCCTGCATTTTCCCAATTTTTAATAATAATACAGGCTCCTGGAATTCCGTTGACGGTGATACTTTTGCTTTACCATTCTGATGAAGAAAGGGATTCCAGGGGTTTCCTCTTGGTTATTGTTACTATAATAACCCTGCTGATCGGCTCATACCTGAGTTGGTAGTTCACTGTGCGGAGCTCAAGGTTGCTTTCTGTAAACAGTTCTGTGCATTTGAAAGCGGCCAAATCAACACACAATCCTTGGGGTCATCGTGATTTCAGTAACACTAGGTGTATGAGCTACTTAGTTCTCCATAGCACCTGCCTTGAAAGCTACCTCATTCCAAACAACTGAAGTTGAAAAATTGTATTATCTTGATGTCCCCGTGTGATGTGGGTTACCAGATTCCATCTCGCATTGGCAATTAACTCAGCTCTGTGCTCCCAGCCAAAGGCATGGCCAAGTCAATCCTAGAATACCTCCTCTGGGAGTCCCAAGTACAACATCTTGTCAAGAAAAGAGAAACCATACCACGTTATTTTAACAAAGCTGATTTAAATTGGCTACACAGGTATTGGGGTAGTGAGAGACAAAAAAAAAAAAAGAAAAGGAGGAGAGGAAGGAAAGGAAGGAAAGGAAGGAAAGGAAGGAAGGAAAGAAGGGAGGGAGGGAGGAAGGAAGAGAGGGAGGAAGGAAGGAAGGGAAAGAGGGAGAAAGGGAGAAGGGAGAGAGGGAGGGAGGAAGAGAGGAGAGAAAAGCAAAATCACTGACAATACTTCTATTCTGGCAAGCAAACCTTTATTTACCTACCTTATAGTGATATTATGATAAAATAATATAACATAGGTAAAGATAAACTGCTATATACAAGTAATGTAGTATGAAATTAAAATATCTGAATTCTCATCATCAGTATATTTTACTTCTACCTAAACAAGAGTCATGTTTTACTAAAGCTCATCTAGATTTATTTGGTGGCCAGAAAACTACATTAATATTTTTTTTTTTGATGCATAGTGTCTGGTCCATTGCCCTGGGGACTCGGGGGTCTCCTGACCTTGCTGAGGGATCCGGGACAGAGAGCCTTACAGGAATCCCTGAACTTACCCACCCGACTCAACAAAATTCAGAAACTTTTTGAATCACCTTTCCTGTGGGTGAAGAGGGCCATGCAACTATCCTATTACTGCAACTCAGTTCACAAACCCCTGGGCATATACAATATCTACATTTCTGTACCCAGAGTTTGGGTGCGTGCTAATAACTTTCTCTCCAAAGATCAACTATTGTAGAAGAAGGATGAAGAGAATCACGCTAAACGTGAACTCTTCCTACCTAATAGGATATATTTACATAAATGTGTATCCATGTATATAGAAGGGCGTGGATTAAATGTTGTTTTTAATTCCCAAAACATTCTATTGAATAATCCCAAACTATATGACTGCTAAGGGGTCTGTCTTTTTTGTTTGTTTCTGTAATACTTTTCTGCGTGGAAATGACTATTGCACCCTAACCCGTTTGAATCTATTAATATCCATTAACTCAGTGAAAGGTTGTCACTTACCTTTATGCCAGGCAGTGGACAAACCAACAAGGTCATCAACACTGAGGAGTTCCAGGGAGCCCACATTTTCCTTATCAAGATGGCAGCTGGCAGGGATGTTCCTCAGAGAAGCATCCTAAGATTATCTCATCTTTCTCCGGATTTTTGTCACTTTCTCTACATTCCCAATGCTGTCAAAGGGAAAGTGTATCTATATGCAAAGGAAGAGGTGGAAAGTGATCCAAACAAGAACCAATTGGAGAGTGCAGTTTCCGCCTGAATAGAAGTGTGTCCAATTCTTTAAGTCTTTCCTCAGTTTAATTTTTCCATAAAGTGGAATGATTAAAAAAAAATCATCAGGCATATTGGGAGACAGTGAGGTTATCCATAAAGTCCTTACTATGTCATTTGCCTTTACCACATGCAAAATTTCCTGGCGTATGGGAACTTCCTTCTCTACATCTTATGTATGAATACTTCTCCAGTAGCTCTGCCTCCTCCATTCTTTTAGGACAATTTCTGCAGCCTTCCACCTTGGAGTTAACCTTTTGCTGGTCTGTTCAGACTTTCCACCTCTTCCATGGAAAATCCCCACAGGTCGGGCTGTTGCGCCTTCAGCGGACAGGAATCCGGATTCCTTCCTTATTTTAGCTTATCTGATGGTGGGTCCTTCTTGATTCTCATCTGGTGGAATAACTCAGATATGTCTCAATAAATGCTACTATTGTATTTTCTTGCTTTGCTTAAGAAAAAACTGGAAACCCACAAAGGACTAGTACTCTTTCTTTTTAAAAAAATTAAAAAAAAAATTTTACATTTATTTATTTTTGAGAAACAGAGTGAGAGGCATGAGCAGGGGAGGGGCAGAGAAGGAGACACGGAATCTGAAGCAGGCTCCAGGCTCTGAGCAAGTGGTCAGCACAGAGCCCTAGGCGGGGCTTGAACCCACAAACTGTGAGATCATGACCTGAGCCGAAGTTGGACATTCAACAGACTGAGCCACCCAGGCGCCCCTTAAAAAAATTTTTTTTTAATGTTTATTCATCTTTGAGAGACAGAGAGAGAGACAGAGCATGAGCGGAGAAGGGGTAGAGAGAGGGAGACACAGAATCCGAAGCAGGCTCCAGGCTCTGAGCTGTCAGCACGGAGCCCAACGCGGGGCTTGAACTCCCAACCTTGAACCGAAGTCGGATGCTTAACCGACTGAGCCCCCCAGGTGCCCCAATACTCTTTCTTTTAATCTGAGTAATTAAAGGGAAACATCAATGTATATTTCTTTGTTTTTCAATGTTGATTTATTTATTTTGAGAGAGAGACAGAGAGAGCCCGTGAGCAGGGAAGGGCAGAGAGAGAGGAAGAGAGAGAGAATCCCAAGCAGGCTCTATGCTATCAGCAACTCCATCCCACATACTGTGAGATCATGACCTGGGCTGAAATCAAGAGTCGGACGCTCAGCCGACTGAGCCACCCAGGTGCCCCTGTACTATTTCTTGAACACACCAGACCCAACCCTTGCGTCAAGGCTTTTTGGACGTGGCGTCCTCACGACCTTTAGCCCTTCTTACACGCATTACCTCAATCGCCACGAACCAATCTCTCCCCTTCCCTCATACCTTCAAAGCACTTATCCTCTTCCAATAGAGGCATAATCTATTAATTAATTAATTAATTAATTGGGTTTATTGTGCCTCCACTGGATTACACAAGCCACCCCTCACACACTCTTTTCTTGTAAGTTTTGTGTTAACGGTGCATCCCCAAGTGCCTAGAACAGCGTTGCAGTCAACGCAGCAAATGTTAACATCATGGACGAGGAGGGTGAAACGGATACGTACATTCCTCTGCAGCCCTATCCGTGCCATCTCACCCTGTCTCTGGCATGCCTATCTCAGGCAGCACGGAAAGAATTAGGCATTGCCAAGCTGCGCCCCCGATCGGTCGCTTTCCAGTACTGCCTACGTTAAAAATCAATGGCACTTTCCCTAACGGTCTGTCGAATGCCTGGTTCATACAAAGGCGGTGGAGTCCTGTGCAGGAAAAGCACAGAGACACGTGTGAGCATCATCTCCTCTTTCAAGGAGTGTAGAAAGTGCTCGACAGACATTGGGAGGGGGCTGGGGCACAGCCGTGGCCATCATGTCCCTCAGCTCCCAGGAAATCTGATGAAGTGGAAATTGAATGCAAAGGTAAAACAGCTGTGGAGCCCATTCAGCCAGAAGGTTCTAATTCATCCAATGCTGATTCACCCTTGTGTCGTGGATTAGAAGCACTGTTAATAGCTTTTTTTTTAACCTTACTCTTCTTTTTTGTCTCTAATTTAAAAATGTTATTTATATATTTATTTTAATTAAGTGGGCTCCATGCCCAACTTGGGGCTCGAACTCGGGACCCTGAGATCAAGACTTGCACACTCTGCTGACCGACCCATCCAGGTGTCCCTAAAAATGTATTTCTTGAGTGTAATGTTTTCTCCGGGTATTTCCCGGCTGTTCTGTCTTTACAAACTGTGCGTTTCTCCCACTAGACTTTTCCTGTATGTCAATTCCTAGACTTTATGTCCCAGAGTCAGAGACATCAGTTAAAACGATATGCTTTTTAGTGTTGCACTAGCTCAATTCGTAGTAGGTGTGCACCCACGTGTCACTCTGAGAGGTGATGACAATTTTTTGGCATTATATGCTTTTAAAATATGTCATCAGGTTTTCTTTTTTTTTAATGCTTATTTATTTTTGAAAGACAGAGAGAGAAAGAGAGAGAGAGAGAGGGGGGGAGAGAACACAGGTGGGGGAGGGGCAGAGAGCGAGGGAGACACAGAGTCTGAAGCAGGCTCCAGGCTCTGAGCTGTCAGCACAGAGCCCAATGTGGGGCTCAAACCCACGAAGTCCAAGATCATGACCTGAGCTGAAGTCGGACGCTCAACCGACTGAGCCCCCCAGGTGCCCCTGTTATGAGATTTTCTAAGCATAGGCATGGATTCACTGTTGGTTAAGCATTATGGCTATTTCCGTATTAAAGTCAGCATATTTGAGTGGTCCCATTTCTTTTTGAATTGTGTGTGTCCCATTTACATTCGCAGTTTATAGAGCTATAATAAAGTTCAGCAAAATGAAGATTTGTGTTCGTATTACTTTCAGGCAGAAAGCATGCATGGTTTTCTAAACTATTTATTTTCCTACCTCAGCTAGTTTCCTGTCTTGACCAAATGGAGTACATTATGTGGCCAGTCATCGAAACTGCATGACCTTTTCCTTTGGAAAACTGTCTAAGAAAATATATACACGTATATTTTGGGCAAGTTATTAAACCCGACAGAAAAAAAAAACCATATTATTTCTAAACAAATACCTTAGCCCACTAGCATCTATACGCCCCTCCAAGGCGCACCTATTTGTAAGGCTTTCTATTTTCCATGCTTCAAATTACTCTGAAATTGTAGTCTACACAACCGATTATCAGATGGAAACACTGAAACAGAGACAAAATATCTCTCAAACTCCTCCGAACCTGATGAACCAAGAGTTTTTCCCTCTGCTCTTAAATCTGTCATTTCTCTCAGATTAAACAGCCAAATGGAGGCCCCGGTGAAGAAAACAATGTGATTTAGTTCCAGTAAAGGTAATTCCCATTCTGATAACCTCAACCTGAAAGCAGAAGCCTCTCAAGGCACTTTCTTTGGCTAAACAATTTCTGAGTGACTCTATTTGCAAAACTGCCCCTCACCTCTCAGCGTTGGGGAGCAGCGGCGAACATTGAGGGTCCGCCCAGATGCTGTGTTTCAGTTGCTGTTAAATTTCAATTAAACAGACAAGACTCCTTCCCACTAGACATTTTCTATCCCTGGTGTGCTGGCCGCCTAATGGTTGATTTCCATGTTTCATCCACCGTGTGGTACAGAGGAAAATAATGATGGACTCATAGAGTCCGTGGAGAAGGGAGAAATTTAAAAATTCGGTCCTCCGAACCATGAATAAAAGGGCTGAAATACCTTTAAAAAAACACACACACAGACCCTATTTGCAGACCCTGGTGGGAAGACACATCCACAGTCAGACGGAGGTTTGAATAAGGCAATTTTATGAAGCAATACAATTATTTGTTAAAAATCATGATGTAAAGATAACTTATTAAATTTATGAAATCTGAGTCATCCGAACATTTGTGATAACTCGTTTTTAATTTAACTAAAGGACGGTACTTGAATTATTCAATTTTTTTCTGCGTTTCATAAACCAGCTGACCGTCACTTGGATTTGTTTTCTTCAGATTATGAATAATATGTTACATTATTAGTGCGCAGTATGGAGAATGGTTTAGAAATGTCTAAACTGAAAGCCCGACAGTATAGTTTTATATAATCAACAATACGCAGGTGTGGGCATCTACATACGCCCAATTTAATTCGTAGAGTTACGATTACCATATCCTTCCAGTATTTCAGAAAGAGAAGGACGTAAACCAACATTTGCGGGAAGGAAACAAGATCTATGACAATGTAGTCACATCTACTTGGTGTAATGCACTTTGATCCCTTATTGCAACCCTATTATTACTAACTTTTCTCTTATATCAATATTAAAACAAAATTATATTATTTATCCTCAAATTTCAGGATGCACAAAAGTGCATGGTAGCTACTTTTTACAAATACTATCTTATAATCCTCAAAATAGTGCTGTTGGGTGGGCATTAATTCTCTTCACTTCACGGTATTTAAGGAAAAAACAGAAAGCATTTCTAGAGGTTTCACGTACAAGGTGTTTCGTTCAATATTGGAAACAATTCCCATGTCCGACAACAGAAGAATGTTTAATAAACTGTAAGGGAACTTATGCAGCTCTTAAAAATGAGGTTTGCAGGAGCGCCTGGGTGGCTCAGTCGGTTAAGCGGCCGACTTCGGCTCGGGTCACGATCTCGCGGTCCGTGAGTTGGAGCCCCGCGTCGGGCTCTGTGCTGACAGCTCAGAGCCTGGAGCCTGTTTTGGATTCTGTGTCTCCCTCTCTCTCTGCCCCTCCCCTGTTCATGCTCTGCCTGTCCCTGTCTCAAAAATAAATAAAATGTTAAAAAAAAAATGAGGTTTGCAGCTGCTCATCAACAGGAGACAGTACTTTGTTTCCTTAATAAAGAAATATATGAAAATATATATTCACCACTGTCTCAGTCAGGTCCCAAGGTATTCCCAGAACATAAACGGATCACCCTTAACTGTTTGTTGTGGTCACTTCCATATAGTTTCTGATATGTCTCAGCCATCTTTGTGTTTTCGAAACATTTCCCATAATTATCCTTTACTTTTATTTTTGTTTTAAACATTTATTTATTTTTGAGACAGAGAGAGACAGAGCATGAACAGGGGAGGGGCAGAGAGAGAGGGAGACGCAGATTCCGAAACAGGCTCCAGGCTCTGAGCGGTCAGCACAGAGCCCGACGTGGGGCTCGAACTCACGGACCATGAGATCATGACCTGAGCCGAAGTTGGCCGCTCAACCGACCGAGCCACCCAGGCGCCCCAATCCTTTACTTTTAAATAAAACTTGTAAAAAAACAGGATTTGGGTTTTTTTTTTTCCCATAAACAACTGCTGAACTGCCGAGTTTCCAAAGATTTTGTACCATACAGATCCCTAGGGACAGTGATGAGGCACAGGACGGGGACAGTGCTCTGCCATTATTCTTAGATCCCTCTGATTTAGATCCCTCTGACAACATCCGCCTGTTCCACGATGGTTTCTAGCTGACACTTCAGCAGCATATTGATTTTAAAGTTTTATCGACTAAGACACTGCTAGGCAAGCTGTAAGCTCTTTTTCTGTAAGCCACTGTTCCTTTGCTCTTCAGTCCCCAGCTTTGATTGAGGTATTGAAAATTTCTTATGTGGGGGCGCCTGGGCGGCTCAGTCAGTTGAGCGTCGGACTTCCGCTCAGGTCATGATCTCACCATTCACGAGTTCGAGCCCCGCGTCGGGCTCTGTGCCGACAGCTCGAAGCCTGGAGCCTGCTTCGGATTCTGTGTCTCCCTCTTTCTCTGCCCCTCCCCCACTCATGCTCTGTCTCTCTCTCTCTCTCTCTCTCTCTCTCCCCCAAAAGTAAATAAACATTAAACAATTTTTTAAAAATAAAATTTCTTATGTGAAGCCGGGTCCCATTTGGGGAGATTTCTAGCCTCTGAAAAATTCAAAGGTCTAGCTGTGTGCGGTTCCTTAAACTTTTGCAAAGCCCTGTTACTTCTGTGAAAATGTAATTTCGACTTTCTTTTTTTTTTTTTTTCAATGTTTATTTATTTTTGGGACAGAGAGAGACAGAGCATGAATGGGGGAGGGGCAGAGAGAGAGGGAGACACAGAATCGGAAACAGGCTCCAGGCTCTGAGCCATCAGCCCAGAGCCCGACGCGGGGCTCGAACTCCCGGACCGCGAGATCGTGACCTGGCTGAAGTCGGACGCTCAACCGACTGCGCCACCCAGGCGCCCCTAAATTCGACTTTCTAATACAGAGTCAGACTCATGCTCTTCCTGGCAGCAAAGCTCTCTCCCTCTAGTCACCAGAGGAAGACATATCTGGGAGCTCCAAATACGCATCAGGCCCGGGGCTCACTGCTGAGGTTGCAGGCACGATGAAGCCAGTCTTCAAAGAGGTCACAATCTGCCGGGGACCACGACTCAGTCCCGATCTCAGTCAAATAGAATAAATGCTATGGAAAATAAAAGTGAGGGTCATTTAAAGAAGTTGGATCAGGCTTGTGGGGGTGGAGAGGATCTGCAATCAGCCCTGAAGACAGGATAAGATTTCGACGAGTGGAAAAGAAGGAGAAAAGCATTCCAGGCCAAGAAAACTGGGTACAAAGCGCAACGGATGAGGAAGTGGAGAGCGTGCAATACGAAAGGAACTCCATCTGGAATCCCAGAAAACATGGTACCTGTGAAGGAACAGAAAAGGTTAAGTTACCCCTCAAAGCTGGAGAGCTTTGCGTGCCCGCTCAGGGCCATACGTCTCAATCTCAGAGAAAATGGAGGGATGCTGGTAATTCTTAGAGCATCATTTCAATGGGCAACATAAAAGTGTCCCCATACGTGAAAAGACACTCGCCATCACCAAGCATCAAGGGACTGAAAATCAAACACACCAGGAGATATCAACTCATCTTCATTAGGGCAACTCCTGTAAAAAATAAACAAAACCCACAAAAAGTAGCAAGCGTTGGAGAGGAGGTGCCTAAATCGGCATCCTTGTGCCCTGTTGGCGGGAAAGTAAAATGGCGCGCCATTGCGAAAAACAGTATGGCGGTTGTTTCTTGTTTTTGTTTTTTTCTTTTTAATTAAAAATTGAATTACAATATAACCCAGCAAGTTCATTTCCGGATACACATCCAGAAGCATTGGAAGAAGTGACTTGAACGGACAGCAGCAATATTCACAGAGCCACGAGGTGGAAACAATCCAAATGCCCGCCGATGGCCTGAAGGAACATCAGAATGTAGTTTATACATATCATAAGATATTATTCAGCTTTAAAAAGGAAGGAAAATCAAATGCATACTATAACATGGATGAACCTTGAAGACATTATGCCAAATGAAATAAGATAGCGACGAATACTGCACAGTTCCATTTATTTGAGGTACCTAGAGGTGTCACATTCATGGAGACAGAAAGGGGAAGCGTGGTCGCCAGGGCTTGTGGGGGAGGGGTGGGGAATCGTGGTTCAACGGGGACAGAGTTTGCTTTGCAAGATGAAAAGCGTTCCGGAGATAGATGTACTCAACACCCCAGGACCGCACATGCAGAAAAGGTCTGTGAGTTTGAGCCCCACGTCAGGCTCTGCGCTGACCTCGCGGAGCCTGCTTTGGATCCTCTGTCTCCCTCTCTCTCCCCCGCACCCTGCCCTGCTTGCTCTCTCTCAAAATAAATAAACACTAAAACATTTTTTTAATGTCCCTTATTTAAACAAACATGGACACATTACGTGATAAAATGACCACCTGGCTTCAACTTAGAGCACAAACCTTGAAAATACTGAGAAATCTGTGTCCAGCATCTCTCTGTGTGTCCCCCAAACCTTTAAAGGCACTAATATAATCCTGTCGACTGATAGTTTTTATCAGTCAGTAGCTTTGAGAAATCCTAAATGGGGACTTGGACTTCATTCCGTGTCAATTTGGTACCAACGAGGGATCTCTACAAAGAGTTTTAATATCTTTATTTTCATCTATGTTTCTGTGTTAGATTTTGACACATGCTTCCTAGCCAAACTTCTTTTCCTTCTCTTTTTAGAGATTTAATTTTATTATGTGAAGGACACAACATGAGCTCTACCCTCTTAAAAGTTTCTAATGAATTACTGTTGACTGTAGGGTTAGGGTTAGGGTTAGAGCAGATCTCTAGCGCTTATTCGGGAAACAACACGACCAGATTTGTGTTCTGGGCTCTGAAGGAAGCGGAATGAATAGGAGGAAGATATGGTTGGAGACCCGTCAGGAATGGGGCAAAGAACCAGAGACGGGAACTTATCTCTTGTGCTTCATGGAGAGCAAGGAGGCCACAGCGGTGGATACGCAGAGTGGAGGAGAAAGACAGAAAATCGGGTTGAAGATTCTGTCAGGAGCTGGCACACAGAACGGGTGGAAGGCCCATGCTAGGGATTCGAGATTTTCCTGTAGGCGTAATGGAAGTTATTTCCAAAGGGAAGAGGGGGCGGGGAGAAACTTCACTTTAAACCAGAATTCTGAGCTTCGGCTTTGCTCTCTCCATTTGCTGGCCCTCCGTGCCTCGTCACAACTCCTGTTTGACTGGACTGAACATCTCTCACATTTGTGTGGCTCCAGCAACTGTCATCTCTTGCCAGGAGCATCGTAGCAGCCTAATTGTAACAACCTTTTAATTCACCGTTCACCCTGCAGTCAAAAGCCATCTAGGTTTAAAATTTGCCAGGGGTTTCCCGCGACTGTCCCACTGAAGGCTGCATCTTAACTGGGGCCTCAAAACTCTGCCTGGCGCGGCCTTTGCTGGTCTCTTCCTCTTTGTCTGTCTTTTCTATCTTCCTCCGCGGCAGCAGCAGCCGCATGGACCTTATTTCCAACTTTTGAAGGAGAAAGATCCCTCCTTGTACCAAGGCCTTTTCCCCTCGACTTCTTCCTACAGCGCTGCTTCACGGAATTTTTCAAATCTCGGCCTGAACGTCTCTGACGCAGGAAAGGTGGCCTGGGCCCTCCGGACAGAGCTAGACCCCTGTCCTCTCTACTTCTAACACCCAGCACTGCTTCTGCGTGAAATCCACCGGATGTAATTAATTAATGTGCTTCCCGATGGTCTCTCTTGCCCCCCGCTTTAAGTTTCCTGACTGCAGAGACCGTGTCCCTCCTCACTGCTGTATTTCCCACCCCCGCCCCCCCCCCAGCTTCCCACAGGGCCCGGCAAGGAGCGTGACATTTGGCAAGCGATGACCCCGCGTTTATGAATGAAGGAAACATTCCACAAAGTCTGCTGCTGAATTCTGACAGAGATTTCATATTTTCTTTCGTGTGGCCACGTTTTTGAGCTATCAGAGGAAAAAGCCCTCGCGTTCTCCCCTGCACCTAGCCCTATGATAGTAGGTATGAAACTTGGACCGGGCGGTACCTGGAGGGAATCAAATCACCATTAGCCGAGGTCGAATTTGGTTAGTACTCGTAACACAATGGATGACTGAGGACCAGTGAGTTACCCTTCTTAAAACGGACTTCAGCATTTGACTCGTGCCCTCTGATCCTCCGTTTCAAAACATCCCTGCCCAGGGGGTGCCTGGGTGGCTCAGTCGGTTGAGCGTCTGACTTCGGCTCAGGTCATGATCTCACGGTCCGTGGGTTCGAGCCCCGCATCGGTCTCTGTGCTGACAGCTCGGAGCCCTGAGCCCATTTCAGATTCTGTGTCTCCCTCTCTCTCGGACCCTCCCCCCGTTCATGCTCTGTGTCTCTCTGTCTCAAAAATAAATAAAACATTAAAAACACATGCCATCTGCCTGTTGGTTCTCCATTGTCACCCTGTTCCTGCATCCTAAGCTGGGGCAGTGCCCTAAGGTTTCCCTCCGGGTCTCTCTTTTCTCCACTTCTCAGGTTTTGGAACACTAGCTCCAAATAGGTGGTGGTCGGCGGGTAGGGGGGGGACCCAAATTCGGTGTCAAGTCACAGTCTCTTTACCTAGACTGGCAAGGTTTCTGCTTAAACGTTCTGTGTGCTGCAGCAGGTTCTCCTTACAGCACCGGATCCCGAAACGTAAAACGTAGTAACAACCGGTTAGGAGTCATCCTTGACTATTCTTGTCCTTCTCTGCCTCCTTCCCCGACTTCTCTCCCATCTGTCTCTCCTCTGTCAGTTCCGGGTGCCCCCAACGAGAAGTCCTTTCCGTATGTCTTTGGAAACAGTCTCCAAACAGATTTGCCTGCTTCCTGTGCCTCCTCGCCCCAAATGGTCTTTAGAGCCTCCCACAATTTTAAGTTTGCTAAAGTGCACTTCTAATTCCAGACTTGCCCTGGAAATAGCAATGAGAATCGTTGTTGGCTTTATTGGCGGCTTACGATTACCAGGCCCGATTCTGAAAGATTTACATGATTTCGGCCGTCAAACCATCACAGCAACTCTGTGAAGCAGATAGTCTTACCATCCACAATTAAAAATGAGGACACTAAGGCCCATGTCGCTGACTTGTCCAAGGCCACGTTCAAGGTCATGTAGCTTTTAAGTGACAGAACTTGGGTTCAAGCCTACACGTTCTGGTTTTGACATCAGGCTCTAGCCATTAAGCAGCCTGACCCCACTGTTCCGGGACACCCCTGAGGGTGTTTGGGATTTCTCGGTGATCCACAGGTTAGGACGGACCAATGTGACCTGTGTGATCCATTACGGAGCCATTTGAGAACTCCACGACAGCCTGCCAATGCTAGACCCCTGAGCTAGAATGGCTCTCATAAATCACCCGATTTATGTATTTCATTTCATACTCCTTGGTTCATTTGTTGGAGAAAGACTTATTGAACATCTCTGTGCACAGAGTAGCCAGAGGGAGCTACTGGGAGACAAAGATCAGGAAGACCCAATCACTGCTGTCCACACTAATCAGGGCACCAAAGCGATGCGGGGTGTGGTAGTCATCTTCGTACCCTGTGGGACCACAAAAACACATTTGCCCCCTTCCTTCTGTGGGTTCTGGAAAGGCTCACGAGGGTAAATTGCCTCACCGAGTCCTAGAGAGGAAGCAGAGGTCAAATCTAAGGTATTACTACAAAATAATTGATTCACATGACATTTCAGTAATACAATTAATTATCATAGCATTTTCATACCTCAGTGTAGATTTCTCCTCACCTCGATCTGTCGTAGTGACCTGCGTGAACTCACAGACAAGGCTGCCAAAGACACGGGCCTAGGTTTTGTCTCATTCATATTTATTTAACACCTATTTGTTTTACGAGGCATACGAAAACACAAATGCTGTGATCCCTAAACTCAGGATTGTCACAACTTAATGCCACGCTCTTTTAGAGGTAGCTCGTTGTCACTCAGTTTCTCCTTTGGAAAACCAGAGTAGGCACAACCAACCACAGGGAATTTCAAGGAATAAATCAGCAGTGGAATGCTCTGACCCTCTAACCTTCTAATTTCTTCGGTCCGTTAGCCACTGTTGGGTTCTCTTCCTTCCCAGCCCAGCTAGGACCCCATGATAGCTGTCTAAATCATTCGTTCACCAGCCCCTTTCATTTTTCAGCAACGCTGACCTTCAAACCAAGCCTCCCGGCCAACTGCCGACCTCAGGTCGTGCTAAGTTCTGCCCTCGCTGCACCTATAGCCACATGCCTAAGGTTGTGGACAACCACTCAGCCAGCCTCTCAGCACTTTCCACCAATTCTTCCACTTGTTTTGGACCAATTACGACCCCTCCCCCATATCGACCGGCACAGACCTTTCCTAGTATCACTGGGTCCCCAGCTTCACAGAGGACAATCAGACCTCCCGTGTCAACCATTTTTGAACTCCTGTCCTGCCTACAAACACACCTATAGCCTCATCCACCTTTGTTCTGTCTCAGAGGCAGCCATAGGGAGCCGGTCTTTTAAAACCCAAGGTCAAACCTGGGCCTTGGACCTCGACCCTTTCTGTCTCTTCTAGGACGAAGTGTGTGGGAAACCACTTCCTGGCTCCACTCTTCTTCCTAAAGACTCTCTTAAGCATTAGCCTGGTCAAAAATAAGTACATTTTAGAAGATCTCCGTGGGCCCTGGGCCCCTTTTCAGCTGCTGTCAAATTCTTTTCTCCCCCTTCGCCAATGAACTTCCTTCAAGCTCTCTGCTACCCACCTCCCGATGCTCTATGGCTTGCCTTCTAACACCTAATGACTTCTTTCCTGCCCAAACCTGGAGACTCACCTTAGTTGTCCTCTGGCCAGAACTCTGCCGTCCTGGACGCTGTTAATCAGCCTTCTCTGAGGGGTGGCTCTTGGCCCCTTCCTGCGTGGGGCGACACGCCCTCTCATCTCAGGACCTCAGAAACCTCCAGTGTGTGACTGGGCCTCCACTTGCAGCCCAAGACTGGCGCCCCGTCTGGAGACTGAAATATCCGTTCCGCTAATTGGCTCAGCCCATCTGGCTGTCCACAGACAGCGCACGCTCAGCGGAGAACTGAGCTCATATTCTTTCTCCTAAGCCACCTTTCCCCTCATCCCACCACGACCTCAGGAGTTCAAACCAGCTGTTCCTGTGTGGATTCCCACATTCCATCCACGGTTGGTTTCTGCTGATCTCACTCTGTAGCTCTGCCTTGGATCTGGGGCCTCTTTGTAATTCTTTGCCATTCCTCCCATGGACTGTTGTCAGAGGCGTTATGAGTCTCCCTGTCCAGTCTGTCCACCTCCAGCTCTTCTGCCTTTTATCCCCCCGTCAGAGTGATGGTCCTAAATGCAGGTCTGACCATGTCTCCTTGTTTACCACCTGTCAGTAGTTTCTCCTGGACTACAGGATAAAGGGCTACATCCTACACATAGCATTCAGACCCAGAACTTCCCAAGAGGAAAGCCTTTCTGATCCTGCAGCCCTGTTCCCTGCCCTTCCCTTTACTCCAGGCTCACAACCCCTGTATACCCCAGGCCGCCTTCTTCCCCGCATATCTCTCCCGGAGCTGTGCTTCTAATCGGCGTGGCTCTCCTTCCACACTGCTCTCCATCCAGCTCCCAGCTCTCTCTCCAGGACTACAAGGTAAAAAAAAAAAAAAAAAAAAAAAAAGGAAAAGGAAAGAAAAACACACGCACACAAAACAAAAAAACAAAAAAACAACAACAAAAAAAAAAACCAAAGAAACAAAACCCAAACAAATTCTTAAGATGGGGATATGACTTCTTGCCTCGGCAATACTCTCCACCAGAAACCTGATTTCTCTCTGGCTTTGTGCTCTCAACCTCCAGAAGGCTTGGCTTCCCATGCTCTGGCCCCATAATGCCCTGCGCATTGCTTTTTCCTTTTACGTGCCACATGGCACTGCCTCTCTCTCCTTCTCCCTCCTTCTCTTTCTCCGCAGCTGGAATGTAGCCCTCAGAGAGCGGCTGTCCCATCTGTGTACCCCTGCCACCTAACATCTGCTCAATAAATGTCAGGAGAACACAACGTTCCCATAGTTTCCGACGGCAGTGAACGATGGTATAAACGTGTTTACACACTTGGGCGCCTGGGTGGCTCAGTTGGTTGGGCGGCCGCCTACGGCTCAGGTCATGATCTCACGGTCTGTGAGTTGGAGCCCCTCATCGGGCTCGGTGCTGACAGCTCGGAGCCCAGAACCTGCTTCCGATTCTGTGCCTCCCTCTCTCTCTGCCCCTTTCCGGCTTGGTCTCTGTCTGTCTGTGTCTCTCTCTCTCAAAAATAATGAACATTAAAAAAAATTTAATAAAAATGTTTACACAGTCTACGGGGTCGCCACAGTTAAAAAGTGTCTCTATGAGAGAGTGATGCGTGGAATTTTCCATCAAATCAGCATCCTTTATCCTCTATAACGTCACATCTCGAATTGAACCCGTCCCTTTTCCCAGTGTGTCTCATGCAAGGATTATAATGCTTAGGGCTGTTACCAAAACGGCACGGGACAGTATATAGGAAACACAGGCACCTAACACACGAAGGTGCCCTAAACGTCAACTCATTTCTCCCGGCCTCTGATACCGATATTGAAAGGTAATGTTCCCCCCGTGACGTTATTTTCCCCCTGGTGAAAAATTACTGAGAAGGAAGCTGTCTACAGGATTTGGAAACTGGGGAAGACGGAAATATGTGGTTAAGATGTTCACCTGTGCTGCGTTTGCCGTGAATTGAACCAAGAAGAATAGAATGCAAGCAATGCAGATCACCACGATCCCGCCTAAATTCCTGGCGTTGGTGGAGAAGAAGAGCTATTTGAAATACTGCACGCCTAGTAAGGCCTACTCCATCGGGAGGATCCAGGCCTCAGACCTGATGTGTCTGGCTGCATAGACGTCTCCCGAGACTCGCTCCTTTCATGTTGAAGGCATAAGGGACGGCAAAGCCTCCGAGTAAAATTTAAGCCACATAACAAATGTTTTCTTCCCACAAATCTTGTTTTCCTTGCAGTGAGGAAGCCAGGGCTTTAGCTCGAACCACAAACTGTAACCCAAGGTGGGGAAAATGTCCACGAAGAAAAGTGGAAGATCTCAAATAGGTTG
Source organism: Acinonyx jubatus (assembly GCF_027475565.1). NCBI lineage: Eukaryota > Metazoa > Chordata > Mammalia > Carnivora > Felidae > Acinonyx > Acinonyx jubatus. Next base: position 15,269,806 of record NC_069386.1, read on the forward strand.
GAACAAAGAGGGGCCGGAAGGGGTGGGGGGTGGGGGGTGGGGGGGTGGAGATTAATCTTATTAGGATCGTATATCATGAGGGTGTCAGGTGTGAAAGCAAACGAATGGCCTGTGTTTATCTGAGCTAAACCGTGTGGCTCACCCAAACATTCACTTCCCAGAGCATTTTTTTTACCCGTAATAAATTGGCCGAGTCCTTGTAGGGCGTTGATAATAAAGTACGTCGAGGTGCAGTTAGAGATTTCCTGCCAGGTTTTCAAGGCTACCCCCCTCTCCCACTAGCTTTTTTTCTCTCCTTCTCCCTCTCCCTCTCCTTTTTTATCACAGCTGATTCGCAAAGCCCTTTGGAAAGATGAAGTAGGTAGAAATCAAAATAAATGGATTCTATTAAAACCGGCAATGCATCAACTCCTTGATAAAGTGATTAATAAACAGCTTAGGATGGTGATTGATTAAACTCTTTAATCAAAGTGCTAAACTGACTTAATATGGAGAGTTTCAACATGTTCAAAGTGTACATTTCCCCTGCCTAAGGTTCACAGTTGTTTATGTAACTTTTCTGAAGTGTATCCCTTAGGTGTGACCTCCAGAGAGCCGGGGCTCTGGAATGTGTAAGGATTATAGAGTATCACTGACTGCATTAGCTGCTGAAATGTGTTCGTGAATTATAGGACCTTTCCACCGGGCAACAAGTCATTTTTCAGAATTTTGGACCCTTTCCTCAAGCAGGCTCTTTGCGCACATCCTTTCATCACTCTTTAGACCCTTGATGTGTCCAGCAAGGTGGTGCAAGTTTTAAAAGGCCCTATCATCCGCCTTTCATTCTCTCTGTTCAGCGCCGACGGCTCTATTGCGCAAAAGCAAGGTTTGGGTGGTGAGGGAGGAGGCTGAGGTCTCCCCTGAAAGTAGTTTTGTGTTCATTAGAGACGGGGATATTTCACCCAATGCGTGGAACTCTCGGTATCGGGCAGCCTTTGTGATACAATTAATCATCTGCTCACCCACTTACGAGGCCATTTTGGCTCCTGAGAGTTTGTGAGGCTGAAATTGACTTTTTTCGAAACATAGTCCTGGAAGGCTAAACGCAAACGTTTTAAGAGTGGAGCTTGGGGAGAAGGCGGGGAGGGGAGAACTCTGACCGAGTGTTCATGGGAGAGCACGCGTGATCCCTGTTGCATCTGTGTTGATGGGGCGAATTCAACGAATTGATTTCCTTGAGAACACAGTTCCCTGTGCAATGCACTGTGCCGGGCATGGTGTGGGTAACAGAACCAAAAGTAACACCGCTCCAACGTGAGGATATTAGTACATAACGAAGGAGATTACACAAAATGGAGAAAGTGTTTTCTGGAATAATTTAGAAAGACGGGTCTTGCTATGAAGCCTGAATGAAGGCAAAGAAGGTAGGGGCATTGGGAATGCTTCCAAGATACCATTGCAGACGAATTGGCTTTGAAAGGTGAATAGAATTCACATGGGAAGCTAGATGCCTGGGAGTGTAACTCTTAGGAGGTGCTGTGATCATTACTCAGAGGCCGGTGTGCATTTCTAGGGTCTCTAAGGAGCCTGGATTGTCTAGAGTGCAGTGTCCATGTAAAGAAAACACAGGACATCAGCGGGGAGGGGTAGGTGACATCGTTTTACAAAAAGTGTCTTGAAGCATCACTCTCTCTCCCCACTGCATTTTGGGGTAAGCATCTAGCCCGTCTCTTTGACGACGCATCCCCGGTTGACCACGTTTTCTCTTCCTTCCCTACGTAGATCAAGCTCACCCTCCTGCCAGGAGCGACAATCCCAAGTCTCACCCTGTTGTGCATCGTGTTCAAAGTTCAAGATAAACCTGTGGTACGCAGCCCTCTCCGTCAGGTCTGGAAAAGACTCCCATGGTCCAGAGACATAGGCATTAAAAAGAAATGTGACCTGCTCCCTTCCCCCATGCATCCATTATAAAATATAGAGCAGAGAAAGGATGGTTAGAAACCACTAGTCTAGAGCACCTCTGAAATCCCACTGGGAAGACATTGGGAGAACCCCCTACCCCGGGGCAGAGGGTTTCCTTGCCTCGGCCTGACCCTGCTGTCTGTGAGGCAATCCCTTATGTGCTGATCTCTGTGGTCCTGATCTGCCCTACAAGAATTTTCTCCTGGTCTGTTCTCGTCGGCCGTATCTGAAACGGGTTTTCCTAAGCCAGGCTTGGGGTTTCCTTGGTGAGACATTTCCTGCAAAAACTTAGTAGGTGCTGATGCATGTGTTCCGTGCATCGGCAACCACATCTGACGTTCCTTCTAAATTGCGCCTCTCGAGTGTTTTCTTTCTTGACACTAGATTTCAAATGTTTTTCTTAATTTAATGGTGGTTGCCCTGATTGGGAAGAACACACTCTTCATCAGATACGTCCTTCATGGCTGAGACACTGTCAGGGAAATCTCACTGGGACCCCGTCCCTGTCAGCCTTTCTTAATCCCAGAATTTAGACTTCAGGGTCTGGAAACAATTGGCCTTCCTGACCCCACAAGTCGCCTTATATTTGGGTTCTATCCCTCTTCACTTACACTTGCAAAGCATCAACACTTTCCAGAATTCACGTTTTCCATCAAATACCTTGCCAAATGTGGCCATACCAAGCAGCAAAGAGCATTAACATTGTGTTTTCTGGCTTCTTCCCTTAGCGTCATAAACTCAGTAAAAACGTGATCTGCCTTTCAAGTTACAGCGCCTAAAGTTTCACACCTAACGTGGATTTCTAGCCATCTAGCCAGTTATATCCCTTACTGTTTAACCAATGAAATAATTTTTTTTTTTTACATTTGTAGTTTTGAGAGAGAGTGAGCGAGCATGAGCAGGGGAGGGGCAGAGAGAGAGGGAGACACAGAATCTGAGGCAGGCTCCAGCCTCCGAGCCGTCAGCACAGAGCCTGACACGGGACTCGAACTCACAGACCGTGAGATCATGACCTGAGCTGAAGTCAGACGCTTAACCGACTGAGCCACCCAGGCGCCCCTAACCAATGAAATAAAATTGAATTTTTTTTTTTAATTTGGAAGCTCTGTAGTTCAAAGTACCATGTACCAAATATATATATATATATATATATATATATATATATATATATTTTCAACGTTTATTTATTTTTGGGACAGAGAGAGACGGAGCATGAACGGGGGAGGGGCAGAGAGAGAGGGAGACACAGAATCGGAAACAGGCTCCAGGCTCCGAGCCATCAGCCCAGAGCCTGACGCGGGGCTCGAACTCACGGACCGCGAGATCGTGACCTGGCTGAAGTCGGATGCTTAACCGACTGCGCCACCCAGGCGCCCCCCAAAAAATATATTTTTGAAGGCTCCATAGACTAATGTACAGTAAATGATGATTGCTTTCTCATATCAGAGTCCAATGTTGTTGGTGGAGAGGGGAAAAATTCTTCCTCATGTAAGTTATCTGGAAACCCAAATCTCTTTCATCTTGTAATTCTGCCATTGTTAACTCGTGGCTTCCAAGAACCCCATGGAAGGGGGAAATTCATGATCGGGGATCTCAGGTAAGTGAAATCAGGCCTGGAAGTGATGCACATCACTTTGGCTCTCATTTCATTGGCCAGAACTCTGGCATCGTCTCCACGTAACCCCAGGGGAGCCTGAAATATATAGTTCAACCTGTTGCCCAGGAAAGAGAAATGAGCTTCCTAGTCAGTCTTTGCCACACATAGGATTAACCTAATCACTGATTTCCTTTAAACCGACTATAATGGCCACTAGAAGTAAAAATTCCATATTGTTTCCCTTTTATAAGGTACCAAATCACTTGCTTTTTTCCCTTAAACTAAATTAACTCAATCATTGTTTCATTAGCTCAGGAACTCACTAAACTTGCCCCAGTGACATTGTTGGGCTAAGAGCTGAAGATTTGTTTTTAATTTTTTTTTTTTTTTTTTTTGAGAGATCGATAGAGCGTAAGTGGAGGGAGGAGCAGAGAGAGAGGGAGACACAGAATCCGAAGCAAGTGTCAGGCTCTCAGCCGTCAGCACAGAGTCCGACACGGGGCTTGAACCCATGAACCGTGAGATCATGACCTGAGCCGAAGTTAGACAATCAACTGACTGAGCCACCGAGGTGCCCCAAGAGTTGAAATCTTTTCATTGTTGACCACTACTCTAATTTTGCAGTTGGGTAGTATTTTTTTTTTTTTTTATTTGAAATGCTGGCTTGCAGAAGATGAAAATGTCATTGTTACAGGTACTAAATATTCTCTCATTATTCACGTATTTATTCACTCTCTCATTTAAGATATGTTTGTCAAGTCCTTAACTGTACAAGGCTTTGTGTTCAATGTATATGCTATTGCATAATATAATATTCTCATTTCTATTTTTCGATTTGAATTACTCAGTCTACAGATGTTTATTGAGAACTAGGCTGTGCTGGGGACTGGGGAAGCAAAGATAAATGTCACATTCCAGTCCTAGCTTAGGCAGGCAGCTGGCAGGTAAGCCAGGATTCTCAATGGCACATAAATGCTGTGACAGGGCCGTATCTTGGGGGCAGAGCTTAGAAAGGGTGTGGACGCATCCTCAAGTTGGAAGCTGGTGACAAGCAAGCAGTTTTAACAGGCGAATCAGTGTTCACTGAGGAAAGAAAGTGAGGAAAAGAATTTCGGACAGAGGGACCTACATGTGAGGGCACTGGAGTGAAGCAGAGACTGGCTAGGAGCAGCAGGTGAGTGAGGCACCAAGAGTCCCCCAAAAGACGGCCAAAATATGAGGCTGCCAACGGGCATGAAAACCGAGTCATGAAGAACCACAGGTGTCTCCTTCAGGCATTCAGACTTGAGTCTGAAGGGAAGGGGGTTTTGACACATTTTAAATATGCAAGTGATGAGGTCAGAATTCTATTATAGGCAACTATGCTTCGGAAACGATATTAACAAGGATACCAAAGTAGCAGACATTTACGGAGAGCTCGCTCTGTGTCCGGCACTGTTATGGCTCGTTTGCGTTGCGTAAGGGATACCCGCTGCACAGTAACTTTGGGAGGATAGCGACTCTCTTGTATTTGTTTTACAGTTGTGGGACTGAAGCCCGAAGAGGTTTCATAATTCAGCCAAGGTCACACAGCTCACAAGCACTGGAGGTAGTAACAGTAATGATGCATATAAGAATAGCAGCAAGTAATTATGACAGCTCTCAATTATGGATCTCTCTCTCTCTCTCTCTCTCTCATATATACATATATATCATATACGTATATATATCATATATATGATATATATGGGATATATATGTTTGTATAATGTATATATCAAATATATGTATAATATATATTATACATACATATACACATCATATGTATATTATATATATCGTATATATGTATGTATAATATGTATATTATATATATAAATATATATATAATTATATATAAATTATATAATTAAATATATAATATATATTAACATACATATGCACATCATATGTATATTATAGATATCGTATATATGTATGTATAATATATATATTATATTGGATATTATAATTAGTATAGTATATATTATAATTAGTATAGTGTAATATATATTATAATTAGTATAGTATAATATATTATAGTAATATATTATATACTTATATATACTATATACATATATATAGCATATATATAGTATTAGTATATATACTATATCTGTATATATACTATATCTATATATATATTAGTTCCCTTCCCCCAAAGATTTCCTAAATGGTACAGAAGGGATTCCCTTTCCAGCCTGTGTCCTTGCAAAGCTGTCACACACATCTGTCTCCTCTGTGACCCCAACACTGCATGACGGAAGACTATGTGAGGGACTAAAGTTTAAGAGAACCTCCCCCTTCAAGTCCACCTGGATGACCACCCACTAGCCTAAACCCAACTATTGGGCTTCTCTGGCCCTCCTTCTGTGTTTTTCTGTAAGTCAAGGTTGCTAAGCAAAATAGTTTGCAAGGTCCTTCTACTTGTACACTATTCCGTGTTCTCTCGACGGGAACTCCAGCTTAGGAGAGGGAAAGCTGGCGCTCAGTGTGTGGATATGGCCACGGAGGAAAGGCAAAGACCCGGGGGAAATGCCAGCGGCCATCTTACCCTCACGCCTTCGGCAGCCTTAGGCCGTGATGGTTGGAGCCAGGAGCTGAAAGCAAGGCCCCTCCTCTCCTTTCTGAGCCTTCTCTTCTCTGTCACTCTCACATTACAGGTGGTGGAGGATCGGTGCCTTTAAAGGCCCTTGTCACCCGGGCCCAGGGGCTGCACAGCTGGGTCACTCATTTTCCAACAATAAAACATCTTCCAAGCGGCTTGCCATGGGTGCAGCACAGTTACAGGGGCCTCCAAGTGGCAGTTCCAGAAATATTAATTATGGCTGAACAACGCTGCTGAGGAGCCCAATTCCAGGCTCCCTGGGTGAGGGCTCTGTGGCCCAGCTGTGAGAGCCATTTTCAGGCAACTATCAGTTGTAACGGGATGCCCATCCAGCTGAATTGCAGTGGATCCAAAAATGCTAATTAAGCACGGGACACGGCTGCAAAGCAGCATCTTGCAGCCTCTCTAGAAACTAACAGCAGAAGGCTCCAGGAACTGGAATGGAGCTCTGTTGCAATGGTTTTGTTTTTATCTCACATTTGGCATCAGAGTAAGTAAAGCACTTCGGATGCCTGCCTTCCTTCCTTCCTTCCTTCCTTCCTTCCTTCCTTCCTTCCTTTTCTTCCTCCTCCATTTCGCCCTCCAATCATCCCTCTAGTTTGCCTTTCTCCTTACTTCTTTTCTTTCATTTTGTGTCAAGCCATCTGGGAAAGATGGCGCTCTGGTGGTATATGGAGAGTGTCAGACGTTCTTTCAGATTTCCTGGGAAAAGTTGGAGGCACGATGGGGCTTCTGTCAAAATCCACCAGAGGCAGTGTTCTGCAGATCTGGGATCAAATTCGCTTTCTGAAGTTGGTCACTCTTGGATCTAGTGTCATCTTTGAAAACGAAACCAACCATGCCGACTTAAGCAGAGGGAAATAGATTGCAGAATTTCTCTAAGCAATCTTTGAGTAGATAATAGTTCCATTTTTGGCCCCATGAGGACTGGAGTGTGGTACACTGGGCCCCTCGATTCTCTCCTGAGGGGCTGCAGGAGAGAATCTTTTTTGGCCTACGTTCCCCAGTCTCTGCTCCATTCTCTTGTTTCTCTGTATAGACAGGCCCATCTGCTCCCCCTAAGAGTAGTTGGCATGGAGCTTTGGATGACCACGTCTTTTTTTCCCACTCCAAGCAGCCCTTCTGTCCAGGCTGGTTTAGTGGTTAAGAGCCTAGGCTCTAGAGGCAACCCACCTGTGTTTCAGGCTTCCTTCTGTCACTTAGCTGCTGTGTGACCTTGAGTGAAGTTCCTTAACTTCTATAAGGCTCATTTTGCTTCCTTGTAAAAGGGGGTGTTAATAGTACCTAATTCCTAGGTTTGAATGAGATAATTTCTATAAAGACCAAATAAGACTTGCGTGCAGCAAGTGATATTCAAAGGTTGGCCACTGGTGGCAAGTGCTCACTTGTGTTCAACTCACGTAGGCTCTGTGTGCTTAGCTTCACCTCTTGATGGAGCAAAGGTGATTGGTTCACTTGGCCTAGGGATTGGTTCTTCCTTGGGTCAGTTGTGCACAAGGTCCCTTGGGGAAATCAGGGAAGTGCGTAGGACATGTTCCCCGAGAAGATGGTAGGGGTTGGGGCATTGATTGACAATTGACATCAATATGATTGTTTTTCTTTTTTCCTACCTTTTTTGACTTCATGATCCCTTGACTCGTTTACTTGAGCCAGTATATTCTGAGGAAGGGCAGGAACATAAAAGATTCCAAAAAAGGTGAGGAAACCAAGGTTCTGTTTCACTGTTAGTCACTGGTATAGTTGCACCGCTTGTTCAAAGATTGTGTTAGATTCTGTTTGTTGGTTGAATACACTTACTTCCTGAGTAAATGATTTTTCTCGCCTCTGCCATCCTGGGACACCCCACACCCAGGACCACCAGAACCTGTCATAATCTAAAACCAAAGGAGTCACATTTTACAGAGTAGGACAGGTTTGCAAGACGGTTCCCCAAAGTTATGGCCAGCATCCTATCCTCTGCTATAGCTTTCATTCTCCTTCCTTCTATTCCCTACTCATCCAATGGTTCTCATTGTCCTCGCACTATTGGTGGTGGGGAAAATCACTGGATAAAAGAGGAGGAAGAAGTCCGTATAGTGTTTTTGATGACCAGACCTGGGGTGTTGTATTGGCAGAGGGACGATGGCCTGTGAAGTACTCGTGCCCAGTTCTAGGTTCTTGAGCTGTTACCTCTTATGTGTGCAAGTGTTTATTTCCTGTCTACCTAGGAACAGTGGCTGTTATTGACCTTTAACATTTTTTTTCTGGCCATCTGGTGGGCAGATATATGGCATCTCATTGCTTCCAGTTGCGATTAACATTTTTTGAAAATGGATGTTCTAATCCAGTTTTTTCTACACATTTTCTGTTAATATCTCATACTCACGTTCCTTTGGAGTTGTGCCAAAGAGTTTATGAGGGCAGAAGAAAACATTGCAACAGGGAGTCAATAAGGTGGAGGAGGTTGGGCTTTGGGAAAACTATAGAAGGAGAAGGGAGAAAACGGAAGGAAAACTGTGTTAGGACCCTTCTAAAGTAACTCAGAAAAAAAAATTTTGTCGCTGTCGGAGAACCAAGATGACCTATAACTATGTAAATGTAGGATCTGGGAAGCTTAAACAAATAGAAGTCAACCTGTCCCATATTAAGACCAGAGTTAGATGGTGGCCCTGGTGTTGTTTCAGTGGCTAAATGATATCAAGCTCAGCATAACTGCAGTGCCGTTGGCCTTCTGCTCTTGCTTATTGCCTCACGACCACAAGTTTGTTGCTGCAAGTCCAGCCATCACCTCTTCATTCTAGCAGGAGAAAGGGCAAAGAGAAGCCTATAGATAGAATACAGGGAATTTCCTAGGATTCAAAAGATTGTGTCTTCCAGCTATACCTGGTAGAAATATTGCTAGGGGATACCAGATTTGAAACTGTACCACTACATTTTTTCCCCCCAGCATCGCATTGCTTTTCACAGCTTATTAATTTGCAGATAATAGACTCAGGCACTTTTGCACTGAGGAGAAAACTTTCAGAGCTTATGAAGCAGCTCTTAGATCAATAGAAGACTCCACTCTCTAGAACTATTTTTTTTTTTTCTCTCTCTCTCACCAGCTCTTCCCTGGTAACTATTCTGATTATGCATTTAAATAAAAGGATAATAAAAAAGAATTCCCTGACACATTTAACTGCCTTGAGGGATAAGAATATGCAGCAGTAAGTGATATGTAAAGTGTCTGTTCCTGTGTGGCCACATGTGTGAAGGTATATGCGGTCGCCCTATGCCAAGCCTTTGTACTGGGCTTCAAAGTCCTAATGCGGGAGCTCAAAGGCCTGGGGGAGTGGGGGCATCTTCCTCCTTTTTACTGAAACTCCAGTGTGAAAGTACTTTGATAGTTGAGTTGGTGTTTCAAAATGTTGGTTCTGGTAATGCGGTCTTCTGAATGGGTTTTCCATTTCATAATCTCGTATTCAGAATGTAAATGGAAAACTCTATTTGCATGAATATTAAAATGGGAGACTTGCTTTTGCTGAGTCCTGGATGCTGTGGAGGAGAGGTTGAAATTGTCAGCTACGATGGGACCTTAATAATATAAATAGCTTACGGGTATTGAGTGTCTACTTTTGGGCTAAGCACTTTAAATGAATGACTTCCGGAAGCCCCCCCCCCCCCCGGCCAGGTACCCTATGTAGCAGATATTCTTATAATGCCCATTTAACATGTGAGGAGACTGACTCATAGATACATTACCTGTTGTACGATGCGTGTGAAAACAGTGGTAAATAACTGTCTACTTTGATTTGATAGGTAGGTGTTGACAGAGAGCTTCCAAAGATCATAATGAGAGAAATGAGATGTCGCTGACAGGATGGGTAAACAGCAGCTTGACACGGACACCAAGACCCATCAGCTGGGTAGCAATTGCCTAGGCTGCATTTCTGGAATCTCTTCGGGCCATGGTTGGCTCCAGCTTTCTATGAGGAAACGCTGATAAAAAGATTTGGGGTTGAGGGTTGGAAGTGGAAAAAAGTCATTGTAAATTCAGAAGATTTTGTGTTTTTTTTACGTAATTTCTAACATTTCCAGTTTTGTCACCGAGTTCTAGTGGGGGCAAGCGATAATTATTTAAAACGAACAAAGCTCCGCGTACGTGACGCAATTCAAAAATTGTTGCATAGAGCTTGTGGAACTTCTCAGCAAATCTACAGTAATTATATTTTAAGGGGTGTTTGTAAACGCTCGTGATTACCTACACAAAGGCAAATAAAAGACACATGAGCTATTTTATGCTGGAAAAACAGGTGTGCCATTGAAATAAGGAATCTACCTGGAAAGTGCTTTAACATCCTTGGAGGAATTCTCTGCACAGAGGTTTCTGCTTCAACTCAGGGCAATAGTTTAGCTTTGGCATTTTGTGCAGTTTTCATAAACAAATAGAATTTCCAGAATGGATTTACAGTTTTGGTTTCCCCTAGGGTAAGTTAGAGGGGATTAAGGTCTAGAGTGGAAGGTGGCACAGGAGTGAAGGAGAGCAGAAAAGCGTGAGGAGGCAGAGGCGGATAAATGGGTCTAAAGTAGGACCAACACGGAAGGTGTCATCCATTCTACTTGACGACATGGCGGAATGCAGATTTCCCATACTGCTCTCTGGCCTTGTTCTGAAACACCCTGGATGAAATTGCCTTCTGTTTGCTTTCCCTGTAAGATTCCTTTCATCTTCAGAGCTCTCCAGCAACACATTTCAAGTGCTGGCTAATCAGTTTTCTAATCATGTCAGCAAACTCCCTTAAATCTTGTTTAAAATGAGGGGGTCCAGTCTAATGGAGTGAATGAGCGAAAGCTGATTGAAGCTAACACTCTCCGTTCTTGCATTCTTTTTACTGGTGTTCAATAATCGTCCACAACTCACAAAGCCAAACTTCACTTTGTATTTTAACTACCTCAGGCACATCTTTCCTATCCTTGGGAAGATGATACGGTGGATGATTCCTCACTAGAATGTGCGGGGAGGAAACTGGATTCAGAAATTGCCAGTAGGCAGGAATTGCCAACATTCATGCAGCATCATTCATCCATAGAATAGCTACTTATGTGCCAAGCCCCAGGCTGACCATTGGGAACGTACTTAGGACCCAAATGAACTTTGCTTTTCCCTCATGAAGTTAGTACTTGTCTTTCATAATTTCTCAACTGGTTTGGGTTTGCTTGAGGCAAACTCAAATTGCATTTTGTCCTCACAACACTTAGAATGTTTCCCAAGACGATACGGCCCATCCTTTCCATCCCATGAGAGAAACATGGTGCTTTCAACAGCTCATTGACAACCAGGCACCATCAAGGATGCTTCTACAACATCTGCCGTTCACCATAAGTAGATTAAAACCTATCTGCCTCAAGTTTTCGGCAGAGAAAAAAAAAAAAGAAGACGAATTAAAAGGGAGGAAAGAAAAACATCAGCCTGATGACTTCTTGGTTTCACCTGGAGTTGAAGTCCTTGTGGGTTGGCCTTTCCCACATGGAACAAGGTGGGTCCTATGCCCCACCAACATTAATGCTTTTTTTGTGTTCTGTTAATTCACTGACTTACAATACAGAGGAATTAGGGGGACAACATAGATCTAGATTCTACTTCTAAAACTCACTTGTCGTGTCCTCAGAGAAGTTATTTTGGGACACACTTTTCCTCCTCTGGAAAATAAGAGATTTGAATTAGATGACTTAACTCTTGGAGTCATGGATGTCTTTAGGAATCTATCGAAAGATACTGATCCCCTACTCAGGAAAATGAACAAGGTAAACACACACACACACACACACACACACACACACACTCACACACACAACTTTGCACACAACTGTAGGAACTCATGGAGTTCTAAACCCATTCATAGGAAACCTGCTTAGAGGTTCTTTAACGTCCAGTATTGCCTGGGGTATTCACTATTTTTGCATACAAAATTGCTTTCCCATCTTTTCCAGATTTCAAATTGATTCTCAGATGATGAAAATGTGGTTCCCTAGGTGACAGTAAGAATGATTTAATGTAATTAGAAATACTTTCGCCCAGAGGAAACCTGCAATATTTTGATCAATAAAATGATTTGGATAAAATGATCAATGATTTTTAATGAAAATCATCAAAGTAAATTGTGTTATCTGACCAAAAGCAACACTGGTGAGAAAGGTGTTGGTTGTGTTGCAGATGTTCATATGTTCTTATGAAGAAGAAGTCATATTAGGCACACCTGGGTGTCTCAGTCAGTTAAGCATCTGACTCATGATTCTGGCTCAGGTTATGATCTCATAGTTGTAGGATCAAGCCTTGCATCGGGCTTCATGCGAGGCATGGAGCCTGCTTAGGATTCTCTCTCTCTCCCTCTCTTTCTCTGACCCTCACCTGCTCTTGTACTCTCTCTCTCAAAAAAACAAAAAGAAGAAATCATGTTATCATAGATCACAAAGAGAACAAGTTCATGAAAGGTGTAAAGAGGTATAGAGAGATGTGCATTTGGGATGGAGAAAGAGTGGACCTTTCTCAGAAGAAGGAGGGGAGACAGGTGCCTGGGTGGCTCAGTTGGTTAAGCATCCAACTCTTAATTTCAGCTCAAGTCACAGTCTCGTGGTTCTTGAGTTCAAGCCCCACATTGGGCTCTGTGCTGACAGCGTGGAGCCTGCTTGGGATTCTCTCTCTCTCTCTCTCTCTCTCTCTCTCTCTCTCTCTCCTGCTCTCTCTGTCTCTCTTTCTTTCTCCCCCCCCCCAAATAAATAAATAAACTTTAAAAACAAGAAGACAAAGGAGAGGAGAGGCTGAACAAGGCAGATGCCATGTATTGGATGATATTAAAACTATTTTTAGAAGTGTGTTAATTAAATACGAGACCTTTAGGACAGCGAGGAGAATAAAAGTACTCCATGCTAAAATAATTTGGGAAATGTTGCAAATGTATTATATACTTGTAGAACACATTTACAATGAGCAAACTAAAGACTGAAAGTCACTGAAGGAGAAAAATCTCATTTTGCTTAATCCCTATTTTCCAAATTTATCAGACAATGGGATACAGTTTTTAACCCCCTGCACTGACTATTGAGACTAGTCTTGCTCAACCCATTTTCAGAAACACATTTTGAGATATCCTAGGGAAGAAAAACTAAGAATTATTTCCTACAACAGAAGAAACAAATGATGAGTTGAGAAATCACCCATTTGGGAAAAACACACCAAACAAGGAGACCTGGTATGTGGGGGAAGGCGGGCACTATTTTCCTGCTAGAGTCGAAGGAATTGAGAGTGGGGTCAAATACCATAAAGAGTTATTCATATTCAATACTAAATGTGTACACAAAAGAAATAGCAGGACTTACAAAATGACAGAGCAGTTTTGTAATGATAAGGTGTCTCTACAACTGATGGCCTTGGAATATGAAGATGTTTCTCAATCTTTTAAGAGTTTCTGTGGCCAAGAAGATAGAAAGAGGCACGGAGTCCTACCCACTGTGAACCAGCAACGGTGATGACGCCCCTTGGGAAATCTGAGACATCACCAATGGTGGAGCCCGATCTATCAGTTTTATGAAAGATACAAGACAGCACTGCCTTTTGAACTTGGCGCTCTGTTGATTCAATGTCTCAGGACACTTTGTGCTGCTGGAGGAGGGGAGTTTGTGGATGACTTTCAGCTGTGTGTTTCTGATGACAATTAGAGGCTTCCGCATAGATACTAATAGCTTGATTTGATAATAATACTATTGATTGGTGACCTTTCTCGAGATTTTAGTATGTGTGAGACATTGTTGTGCAAGTTGACGATTCATTTTACCTTTATTCTTTTTATGTGTCAGGTTCTATTTTTCCATTTTATAGAGGAGAATATTGAGACTTAAGGAGAGGAAATGCTAGCTCAAGAGGCACTTAGGTGACTCAGTCTGTGAAGCGACCAACTCTTGATTTTGGCACAGGTTGTGATCTTGCGGTTCATGAGTTCGGAACCCGCGTCGGGCTCTGTGCTGACAGCGTGGAGCCTGCTTGGCATTTTTTCTCTCCCTCTCTTTCTCCCTCTGCCCCTCCCGCCACTCTATCTCTCTCTTTCTCAAGATAAATAAAATAAACTTAAAAAAAAAATGCTTGCTCAAGACCAACAGCACTGTTGTGGGAGAGCCAGAAGTGAACCTAATCGTCTAACTCTTGCTTTGGATTGGACTGGGGAGTTCTGAGGATGGTGATTGTGAATTTATCTCGTTCACCCTGGAGACCTCTTCTTGCAATGGGATGCCATTCTAACCTCAGCATATAGCATGCACTTTATCTCCTTGAAGGAAAGCTAATGCTAACAATTGCCATGAGACCAACTCGTAGGTGAAGAAATTGGTCCTTAGGGATGAGCCTGAAAACATGCTGATTCTAGAAATGTTGCATAGCATTTCAACATATGCTAAATCAGTGAGGCAAATAGGCTCAAGGAGACATCTCACTAATAGATTAGGTACCTTCAGAACATTGACACCTTAAGTGTTTCAGAGAAAATGAAGAAGCCTCATCATCTGCTGGGAAAGGAACATTGGAGTCAAGTTTGCGTTCGTCCTCATCGTAGATTTTTGGAGGCTGTGGGGCTAGACATACACAAGACCTCCACAATCTCACGAGGGATTGGACCCATGGCGTAGGTGGGAGCTAACAGACTTTTGGTTCCAATGAGCCATCTTCTGTGCTGGAGTCTGGAGTTGGTGTGAAGGGTTTTAGCTTTTTCTTCTTCTCTGACACTAGATGGGACCCTGCACAGCAGCAGAAGTAGAGAGCAAGACCTGTTTTGACAATTTAGACACAAACATGCAATTCATCTAAGTTCTTAGGGATGATACCTGGGATGAAAGGATGCTGTGTTGAATCCTCGACTTGGGCTTTTTACAAGGCCTCAGATAAGAACGTGCATTGCACAACCCTAAGGGTGCCATTTATAATCCATTTGCTGTACAAGGTGGCCCTGGTACTGATATGTTCACAACACCATTCCGGAATGGAACGGGACAAAGGAAAGAGGAATCATCTCCCTCCTCTTCGCATGGCTCTTATCTGGTCAGAGAAAGGACTGGGTAGCCGTTGCCAAGTAACTTCCAAAATTCTGCAACATCTCAAATGATTTTGAAAGCCTTCTTGGGGTGAGGTGAGCGGGGGAGAAGCAACATTTCATTGCTTACCGTCCTTTTGTATTTTTGATTATATGGCGTAATGGGATGAGAAAAATCTCAGCCTCAATAGCACGACACGTGCTTAGATCATTATGTGTTACAAATGCCCCCACTAGAAAACACAACATTGGGGGACAAAGAAAAGAGCCTCTCCGGGAGAACTTGGATATTAATTATGTTTTAGATAAAACCTGTACGTTTAGGAAAGAAAGCGTCAGAAAATGGGAGAGCTCCAATCTCCGTTGGCAAAGTTTTACACAGTACACACTCTATTTGAGAAGGTGTTGCTCAGAGGAAAACCAGAACTCTTTGAGAAACATTTAAAAGACAACTCGATTCGAGTCCGCTTCGGTCCTTTTTCCCAGATTGATACATGTGGCCTCCTACATTTAAAATGAAAAGTACTCAGACAATCCTAATCACATTGTCAGGCAGCCCGTCATCTGCTGAAAGGGGCTCCTTCACCTTTAAGGATGCATGTACAATAGTGATATGTAAGCAGCTCAAAGACTCAATACCCCTTTTTTCTGCAAAGCAAGGCTGGGTTAGGAAAAAATCAATATGTTGGAAGTAAAGGTCAGACTAGGAAAAGTGACATGAAACAGAACTAAGGGAACAATATCCTTCACGAGGACTGTTTGAAGTTTCCTTTACCCTTGTGCTAGCTTCAGTGCAAATGTATTTTATCCTGCAACAGAAGGCTGTATTCTTGAGGAAAAGTCATATTTTAAATATTTATCTAGTTGACAGCATCCTTATTGCATATTATCTTTGTCCTATTGACTCATCCTCAGAAAGAATCGGCTATACTTGAAAATGCACCTCGCACGTGAACGGGGCTTCCCAGGTGTTTTTTTCCCCCCCTCGCAGGCAATGGGATTCGAACACACATATGCATTTGCCTACCGTTTTGAACAGTTCTCAATTTACTTTTTCAAGTGGGCCAGATGTACGACTATAGTCCTTAAAAGGGTCAAGACCATCTCCTTATTTCCCCACTCTCTATACTTATTGCTTGGGTATAGCTTTAAAGTAGCCCATGAACCCTTTTCACTCTGGCAACACATTTACCCACAATTAACAATCAAGCCGCCTTCCCTTCATTCAGGCATCCATTCTCCCTGGCCTCATTTTCCCTGCCTCTCTCTTGATCTACCATTGTGCCGAGAGCTGTTTGTGCCATCTCAATCTGCCCCCCTCACCAGCCGCACAAGGATTGTGGGGGGAAGAAAGCGTCCAGCATTCAGATGCTGAATAGCAAATTGCTCTTGAGTGTCCTTGCTTCCCCCGGCTCCCCCCCTTCCTAGGGAAGGACACAGGGGGCGCTGAAAGCAACCATACATTTTGTTCAGGGCTCTTGAAAACAAGCGTTTCACACCTGAAGCCTTTCACAGCAGCCCAGAAGCACCCCTTCAAACCACTTAATTGCCAATTGCTTCAGAGCTCCTTGTAAAAGTCCATTATGTCAGCCAGCTCCATGGCGGAGACAAAGTATGCGAAATGAGAGTCCTCCTTTTCCCAGAGCCCATGCGGCATTAAACATCCCCAGATCACTGGTTTTCTTGTTGTTAACAGGCCGTGATTGGCTCCCGTTGGAAGCATGCACAGAAACCTTGTAGCATTATTTGAAAATGAGAGGCGCAATTTCCCTTGCGTTCTTTTTCGACATAAGATAAAAATAAAGAGGTACCAGACCTACCCAAGAAGAAGGATCTTCACGTAGTCATGTGTAACGCTGGGAGTTGGGCCGGGGTGGGGGACGCGGATGGGACAGGATGAGAAACACCTAGACTTGTGCACCTGTCAAAACTGAGTAGCCCTCTGGTTCGGGTTCGGGTTTTTCCTTAGGCTGAAAAAAAAAATTACAGTGTGTGCAAATTCTCAAAGTTAAGAGGCTCTATCCTTGAAGTCCAAAGAAACTCACAAGGAGATATTCCGCAAGAAAAGAATGCTCACCTTGAATACAATGGAGGTGAATGCTTATTCACCGGAAAGCTGTTGCAAAGGTGCAGCTGTGGAAATTGATTTTTCCGATGACTTGGTTCTTTTGGAGGCCTCCCCGTGCCTTCTACCCCAAGCCTTTCCAACAATTAGCCATCGATTTGATGAGGAACCACGCCTGGCAAGCACCTGCGAAATGAATGAAATGTTCCTGGAGAAATACATTTCTCGCTGTCCATACTTCTGACTCTGAGGGGAGGGGGGCTGTCCACGTGAGGGAGACCTATTAATAAAATACGATCCAGTCAGAGAGCCACCGAGCCTGATGGTAGAGGCAGGGGGTCGGTTTGTCAGGAGAGTTCAAGGTATGTTCTTTGGAGTAGACATTCCGGGTTCCTGGACTCCTATTGTTCTCCACGCGCTTTCAAAAGCAGGGGCCTGATGCTGGAGGAGGTCTGAGTATGTCTTCCAGTGTCCAGGATGGTGTGTGTGTGTGTGTGTGTGTGTGTGTGTGTGTGTGTGCGTGTGTTTAAATGCAGTTGTGTTCCTCTGCTTCCAAAAACGGGGCCATTTAATCTGATCCTTTTGATCTGAGGTTCCTTGTAGAATTCAGCGCTTTCCTGCCTGTAAAGAGCCAAGGGGAGAGTGAAGTTGAAGAGGAGGAGGAAATGTGACTTTATTCTAATAAAACATGTAAGAGTGGGCTTCTATTTTGAGTCTAAACACTGGTCTGTGGTGATGGAAAGGCTGTCTTTCTTATCACGTGTGCACTTCCTTTGAATGAATGAACTTCATTCTGCTGAAGGAAACTTCCCCAGATGGCTCCGTTCTTCTGTTGTCTTTACTGGTCCCGAACTCGGCGTTGGGATGGCCCTGAGAATTGTCCCTGCCACCTCTTGTCAAAGAATTTGGTCCAACCTGGCTTCTGGGACTTCTGAGGCTAACTCACCAGGCTTTCCCCCTTCCTGTCATGATAAGCCTTTAATTGGGCTGGCCGTGGCTGGCATTATGCAGTAAGCATTCCATACTTCAGTCTCCAGGGCTGTAGAACCCAGAGCAACGAAAGATACATTTTTTGAAGCGGGGGATGCATCCTTGTTGTTCTGTCCATATCCAAGGTACTTTAAAAATTATTTTTAAATCAATTAATTAATTGACAGTGTTATATTAGTTTCAGACGTACAGTAGAGTGATTCGGCAATTCTATGCATTCCTCAGTGCTCATCATGGTCAGTGTACTTAATCCTCTTTATCTAGTTCACCCACTCCGCTACCCTCCTCCCCTCCGGCGACCACCAGTTTGCTCTCTCTATTTAAGTCTGTTGTTTGGGTTGTCTGTCTTTTTCTTCGTTTTGTTCCTTAAATTCCACCTATGAGTGAAATCTTGTGGTATTTCTTTCTCTGTCTGACTTATTTCACTTAGCAATGTACTCCCTGGGTCCATCCATGTTGTTGCAAATGGCAAGATCTCATTCTTTCACATGGCTGAGTAATATTCCATTGTGTATATATACCACATCTCCTTTGTCCGTCCGTTATGGATGGACACTTGGATTTCTTCAACAAATAATCTGATTAAAAATGGGCAGAGGGTTACATAAGCATTCTTCCAAAGAAGACATAAAGATGGCCAACAGACACATGAAGGGATGCTCAACATCAGCCATTATCAGGGAAACGTAAATCAAAACCACGGTGAGATATCACCTTGCACCTGTCAGACCGGCTAGAATCCAAGAGACAAAAAATAGGAAGTACTGGCCAAGATGTGGAGAAGAAGGAACTCTTGCACACTGTTAGTGGGAATGTAGATCGATGAAGCCGCCATGGGAAACAGTATGGAGGTTCCACAGAATATTAAAAATAGAAAGATCGTATGATCCAAGTACTCCACTCTCAGGTATTTACCTAAAGAAAATGCAAACACTAATTCAAAAAGATATATGCACCCTTATGTTTATTGCAGCGTTACCTACACAAGCCAAGATATGGAAGCATATCCAAGGATCTTTAAAGCAGCAAGGCTCATCCCAGAGCTCCTAGACCTCATTTTCCAAGAAAGATGGCCGCACTGTTGTGTCTGATCAAGGGCCATATCTACGACCCATACAAGGTAAGAGTGATTTTCACCCGAAGTATTTCTTTGCTTTTCTCTCTGTCTGTTCTTCCTTTAGGCTTCCCTTTTTGTTATGATTTGCTTGTTTGGCTTGCTTCGATTCTCTATTACTCACCAGGTCATTCTGCAGAAAAGTTTCCAACAGGTTACTTTATTCTGTTAAATATCCTTATGTTGTAGGAGGTACGATGTGCTTCGTTAGGTCTTGTGATCATTGCAGTGCCAGTACGAATTTCTTCTACACTCAAGTAGTGAGCAGGAGGGAAGCAACACTGGTGACCTCTTGTTCCCCGGCTTCCCCCTCTCCGACCAAAGCCTGTAAAATAGGGGAATGTGGATAATGATACTGAGGAGGAAAGCTAGCCAATGCCGTCTTGTAAAAGACTCCATTTTAGCACAGTAAGCCTCAGGACAATCCCTAAGCGTAGCAAGGTCAAGAGACTGTGGCCAATTCGCCAAACCTGGGCTGCTATTTATTTTTGGAAAATACCACAGGAATGTGGCCACACCCGTAAGTATATATATATAGTCTCTGGCTGCATTCACTTTGGAGTTGAAGAGTTGCAACAGAGACCATCTGGCCCCCAAATCCTAAAATACGCACTATCTGGCCTTTTTACAGCGAGTGTTTGCTAACCCTTACAATAAAGAAAAGGAATTGCCAAGATCTCCTTTAATACGTTTCACACAGGAGAACGTGAAACATTTGCTGAAGACTTAATCAGATAGACTTGTGTTGGGAGCCTGATCTGTATGGGCCAGGAGGAAAACACTGAGATAAACCACATAAGCATGGAGGCATGTTTAATTAAATGTTATTTAATTAAGGACTGTTTGCACGTCTGTCTCTCCTGGTAGATTGCGATCCTTGAAGACAAGTACGCCGTCTCGTTTGTAACCTGTGGCCACGGCTAGCAAACAGTTGCCATCGGTATGTGTCGGTCACATGCGCAGTTTTTTGAATGATTGTTCTGTGAAGACCCACCATTTCATAAACCTCTCGGTCTTCAGGTCCAGCTCGTTGGAAATGCAGACCGTGGGGCAGTGAGACGATTCACCCTTGGCTATTTTTGAGACGCACCCGTCAGATCACTCGAACTCCGGACGTTGCCGAGGGCTTCGTATTTCTGAGTGAACGATTGCGTGCTTTCGAAGTGCCTTTTTTTTTTACCCCCTCCCGTTGTCTTCCTTTTGTTCCACTTACTCCAACTTTCTGGCGTTGTTGAAAAGAAGTTGAGGATTTCTCTGAAGGAATGGGCTTCGTATAATTGCTTTCGCAACAAAAACACCTTTTATTTTTCCACAAACAATCTATTTCCCAGGATACAGCCTTGCTTCCTCTTACTCAACATATTCAATAAGGCAGCTGCTTTTTCTGCGGTCCCTTGGCACAGGTGTGCCAAACTCCTTTGCCACTCACCTGGTAACATTTGTTGAGACAAATCGCGGCATATTTCATCAAGTCTTTCCAATACCTCCCCGTGCCAGGTTTGAAATCTTGCATTATATGGGACTCCTCTGGCCATTTCCAAAAGGAGACAATAAAGAAGTTTCCTTTTTCTTGGAAGAACAACCGTTTGTTGGCAGAAAGAGGGTGGCTGAATTAATTCCCCCTGGAAGAATGGAGTTCACACCTCTGGGAAATTTTAAACCAAAGAAGTATAAATCTGCCTAACAATGTCTGATCGTCTTTCTGCAGCCCAGAGAGCCCGCTCACATATGTCTAGGTTACAACATGCTTTCACACACGGTGTCGGGTTTTGTTTTTCTTTGTAAAATTTTTTTTTAATTTATTTTTGAGACAGAGAGAGAGAGAGACAGAGTGCGAGGAGGGGGAGGGACGCAGAAAGAGAGGGAGACGCAGAATCTGAAGCGGGCTCCAGGTTCTGAGCTGTCAGCACAGAGCCCGACGCCAGGCTCGAACTCACGAACCACAAGATCACGACCTGACTCAAAGTCAGACGCTTCACCCACGGAGCCACCCAGGCGCCCTGTGCCAGTTCTGATCAATGCTTGGAGTTTAGCTATTGGAAAGAAGAGGACCTAATAATTCTGAATGTTCATTCTGAGTTCCGCACTCTACATGTGTTATCTAATTTAACACTCACCTATGTGCGTTATTTAATTTACTATTAACGATTGCCCCAATGGAAAGCTGTTATCGTCCAAAATTTATAGATGAGGAAAACTGGAGCACACCGAGGTTAATCACGTTTACAGAACTAGAAAGAATAGAATCTGTCAGAAGGATTGATTATATATTCTAGCTAGTTTGCATTTAATAAAATCCAGGTTGGTATTGAACTTCAACATGTGGTCACTACTTGTGCTTCAACTATTGATGTCATAGACTCCACTCTGTTCTCTGATCACCGTGATTATAATAATAAGGCAATAACAACAACAGTAATAATAACGGTTAACATCCGTGGACCACTTACTATGCGCTGATATGTTATGTGGATCAGTTTGTGTATTTCGCTCAGAACCCTATGAGTATACGATATTATTATATATCCTGTAGATAGGAACACTGAATCTCAGGAATGTCAAATGACTGCTTACGGTTCTGCAGCAAACAAACATCAGAGGAGATATGTAAACATAAACGCTTGGTTGTCAGATACTGAGTCGATATCCCTTACCCCCATATCCATAGTATGTTCTATATAGGATCCCTGGGTGAGCTTATCATCCACACCCTGGCTTCAGCCGTCCCTCAACAGTCCTGATGACAAGCCATCTATGCCATTCCCTAGGATTGTTCTGCTAAGGACAATCCTATTATCTAAGCACATGGGTAGGAGTCTCTACTCAGGCTCAAGTTTGAGGTTGTAATTGTTTCCCCAAACATCCTTCTTTATTTTATTAAAATGATAAATGGTGGCTTCCATCCAACTGCCTGAGTGTGAAGCCGAGAAAGAGTTCCAGCATCCTACTCCCCCTGAGGATCTCTGACTGTACCATTAAGCCTCCCTCCTCACTTCTTCTCAAATCCGCCCCCTCCCTTCCTTTTCACTGTCCACAACTTAAGTCACAGATCCTCCATGCTCAGGGCCCGCCATAGTCTTTGATAGGGCTCCTGTCTCCAGCCTGGGGATCGGGAAACCCACGGCCTGTGCTGGAAGCAAAGTGATTTATCTAAAGGTGATTAGGACTACATTCTGTGCTGCTGAAATGTGTCCAGGGGTCCCTATAGTCTTAGATCTGCCGACCCACTCAGAAGGCACTTCTGATTCGGGTCCTCATCCATGGAATGATGACCTTCCTACGTCTCCCCCACGCTAGACAGCACACAGTCGATTCTCCGTAAGTGGTTGTTGAATAAGTGAGCGCGCTCTTAGTCAAAAGATTCCATCAGAAATGGTTGCAACTTCATATTTAAGGTCCGTAGTAGGAAAAAGATATTGAACTAATTTGGTTTCAAGGGACAAATAGAAAATTTTGCAAGCCCATTATTTCCCTCCCTCCCTCCCATCCTCCCTCCCATCCTTCTTTCCCTTCCTTTCCCTTCCCTTCATTCCCCTTCCCTTCCCTTCCCTTCATTTCCCTTCCCTCCCCTTCCCTTCATTTCCCTTCCCTCCCCTCCCCTTCCCTCCCCTTCCCTTCATTTCCCTTCCCTCCCCTCCCCTTCCCTCCCCTTCCCTTCATTTCCCTTCCCTCCCCTCCCTTTCCCTCCCCTTCCCTTCCCTCTCCCCCCCTCCCCTCTCCTCCCCTCCCCTCCCCGTCCCTCCCCTCCCCTTCCTTCCCCTTCCTTTCCCTTCCCTCCCCTCCCCACCCTAACCCTCCCCTCCCCTTCCTTTCCCTTCCTTTCCTCTCCCTTCCCCTCCCTTCCTCTTTCTTTCTTTCTTTCTTTCTTTCTTTCTTTCTTTCTTTCTTTCTTTCTTTCTTCTTTTCAACAGCTTACATTTCTTGCATACTTGTGGCTGGCTGCTGGAAGATGAAGAATAGGAACATGGAATACAGAATGAGATAATATATGTGAAAATCTTTTGAAAAGTATAAAGTACCATAGAAATGACAGAGTTGGTGATGATGATGACAGTGCAATCATAGCCTCTTGGTTGCAGGCCCATTATTTTCCAAAACTGTTTGCAAGTTAGCAATTAAGCTATTAATGTAAATCTTCATGTCATTGCTTATTCTCCACTGAACCATTCTGCTCAAACTTGAGTAAGTGATCACTTACAGAACATTACCCTAAACTCATTGTAAGGCACATGCCTGATTTTGAAGTGAATTGTCTTTTTTTTTTTTTTAAATTATTTCAACCAAAGCCAAGTTGTTTTTGTTGTTGTTTGTTAAAGCAGTTGCACATTACCCTGCTCTGCGGATAGGAGGCTTGCTTATTCACAGGCAGGATTTGGCAGTAAGTGTAGGGAATGGCTTTGGCAGACTTAGCTGAAGGGACTAAAACTTGAGGACTGGCTGCTCCTCGCATAGAAATCCCCAAAGCTGTTCTTAACAGGCCTCACAAATCGAACAGTAAAATGATTTGTTGATGAGAAACAGCTGCCTTAGGGTCTAGTGAAGATTCCATAGGAACTTCTACTTCCCACCCCGCAACCTTGTATGGATTTCCCCTGCTAATCTTTATCATGGGGAAAACCCATGATTTCATCATGGGCTTTTTGCATACCTTCTCTCCTTAGCAGAACCAATTATATTGTCTTGTTGTTAGAAAGAATAGAGAGGCTGTTGAAGATAATTGAGTTAGCCCCTACCCCATTGTTGCTGTAGGGTCTCAAAGTTTGGGTCTCTTTAAGAGCGAATATAGAAAATGCGGAAAAAGAGGACCTGTATTCATCGTAAGACTATTGAAACAGTTACAAAAATATATTTAAAGAAAATGAACTGTAGTCTGTTTGACAATTTTAGAATTTTTTTCTGGTTTGCATAGGAAAGAGATTTTTTAAGTATAGTCGACAGGCGATGTTACATTACTTTCCAGCGTGCGATGTGGTGATTGGACAATTTGGTGCATTACGCAATGCCCACCATGACGAGTGTAGTTACCATCTGCCACCATACAAAGTTGTTACAATATTATTGGCTATATTCTCTACGCTGTACTTTTCATCCCCGTGACTTATTTTCTGAATGAAAGAAACCCAGCTCACATACACTCTGCAGTATATCCAGTCCAACTCCAGACCCCACATACTGGCATTCAAGACAATCAACAGAATCAACCAACGTAAAAACCATCCAGTGCTAGAGAGGGAAAAAAAAAATCATGGCCATGTTCTTCATGAGTGTTCAATTCAAGTGTCAGATTGAAATTTAGGATCCACATTTTCTAAGTAAAATGGAGGAGTTAGATTTCCCAAGGAATGAAGAATGAGGAGCTATTAATGAAGAAAGACAAATTATGCAGTGAAGGGAGCCTGAGTTATATTTCTAACACCTACTGAAGAAGCCCCATGTTATACTACATCTTGCAGAAAGGAGTGCTTCTTTCTGGTGATGCATATTTCTACACCCCCGCTCCCTTGGTAGGAAAAATCTAATTTTAATGTGTGCTTAGGCATGTGGTGTTTATGGGAAAAGTTGTGTGTGTGGGCGTGCACTTAACTACTCAGGAGGGAGCTGAAGCATGATTCAAATTTCAGAAGGTTTTCCTACTTCCGAATATCAAGAAACCAAAACAGGCAAGTAGATGAATCTACTTCTAAGCCAAGAAAAGGAACAAGGCGTTTTCATATCACAAAAAGTAGGGCAAAGTTTTGCCATGAATTATTTAAGAAATGCTTTCCATACCCTGAACAGGTGATCTAGTTCCTGTCCTAAATTGGCAGTTTCCTTTTAAAGAAGAACTGACGTGTCTTTTGATTCAGGACAAATGAAAACCAATCAGTAAGTTTTCAACCCCACAGATCTTCCATCTTTAAGGTCAGAGAGAGAGAGGAGTACGATGTTCAATAAATTATACTGTGCAGGTATTGTACAAGATCTGGTCAACATTATAAAAGCTAGGTTTTAGAGCTGAATCTCGATTTTCTAAAAATATACAAAAAGTGTATAAATATAAATTTTCATAACCATTTTATAATCATTTTCCATTCACACAGTCCTGGTTTCTGTGGAATTTTGGAAAATTCAAGATCTCCATTTGCTAAGGAGTCAGAGTCCAAAGTGACTGCAGGGACAGCATCCATTGGAAGCCAATTTCATGATCCTTCCCGGCCTCTGAATGTTGACCTGTTGCCCCGAGATGAATATGTTAACAGGAGAAAGAGGAGGAAGAAAGACTCCAGCCTGTACACAGTCATGGCCTCAATTCCTGGTTCTGCCGGTTGGCGTAGTGAATGAGAATTTCTTCTGTGCCTCGATGTTTGTAATAGAAATCCCTGGGGTAGAATATAGATGTGCAAAAGCTCAGATAGCCTTGGTGAGGGTTGCTTCATAAGTTTTGGCGCCCACTGGTACTTTTTTCCCAGTCCAGGGAAATGGATAATTATCTTGGTTCATGGTGGGTGGTATCTCACTGCCAGAATGTTCTCCTGAGAGTAGAACTGCCTCAGGTTTTGCAGTTAGTGGTCTGAAAGTTGTGGACTAATTGATTTTGATTTGTAATACTCTTTTGTTTTATGTAAAAACTATTGGTCTTAACACTGAAGGACCATTGTAGCCTTGCAGCTTTAAATTTGTGGTCTCATTGAATTAGATTTGTAATACTTCTTTGTTTGATGTGGAGACCATTGTTATTACCACTGAAAGACCACTGCAGCCTTGCACTGTCTCCCAGAGAAACTAACGTCTTTGTTTTGGAAAGCGTCTCAGAAGATAGGAAGCTTTAGGAGGGTAGGAAGCAAGTGTTTTGTTCTGCCCCTATGATCCACCACAGTATCTGTGCCAGAAAAATTCAGTAAGGCTTTGTTGAACTGAATCCTGTATGTGTGTCCTTGCTTCTGGTGGTGATTATACACGGGAAGCTGTCTGTACCAGTGGAAAAGAAAAGTAGAAGTAATAGTCTGGAAGCCATTGTTGAGGGTCTGTCTTTGCTGCTTACGAGTGATGTGATCTCGAGTCAGTAAATCACTTAAACCTACCTTTGGCTTCATCCTTTTTACCTATAAAACTGGAGTATTAGAAGATACTGATACTGAAGAGAGTTATCCTGTCAATCAAGGGAGAAAATGTATGTGAAAAAAAGTCTCCTTTATAAAAATATTGTAGTGCAGAAATCCAAAGTATAATTAGAACTGTTATCGTGGGAAAGTATTGAATTTCAGTTTTCTAGCTGATTCTACGACTGGGATTTGAGATACCGAGTCAGGTACCTCCGCTGACCCCCCCTGTGCCCCAGGACTCATTTGTCTTACGCTTATTTTGCTTCCCTCCAGGATTTCTTCCAGATTTAAATATATGATCTCAAGCCCCAATTTCCTGACTCATATGAACGAGAGACCATACACTATCCATTGAATTACCTATTCATGTTATTAAATATTTTAAGTTATGCAAAAAATAAAGGAGCGGATACATAGAAAGTAAACAAGATGCCAACATGTAACTGAAATTCTAGACATTTTTGTTTTATTCCAGTGAGTGCTCTGTTTCCTGTACTCGTCCTGCAGAGATTCTTATCTATAGGGCGAAAACTCCACAAGATCCAAATAATGAAGCCATCAGGGGGGATGTTGTAGTGGTATGGAGTGGGGGTCAACTTCAACCAAGAAGTTTCTTAGGGAGATAGTTTTTATGATTGTTTTCTTGTCAAGGTGGGAGAGATCTGCCTACCTGTCAACATTCAGCTCAAGTGACCCATTCTCCAAGAAGTCTCCCCCGACCCTCCCTTCCATAGGCAGTTAAAGGGACCACTGCCCACTTTGTGTGCCCATCCTGTGCGATGCAGAGATGTTTCTCATCCCTCACCCAAAGATTCATGGCACCACTTGGCTTCCATACCTACCTCCCTCTACCTGACTTGCCCTTTGGGACACCGTTGCATCGGTGTGTAGCATTTGGTAGGCTGAAGGAGGATAACTGGTTAAAGGACTGAAGGAAACAAAAACAAAATGAAGAATCCAGAGTAAAAAGGATGAGCCAAGGAGAAATAACTGGGCTAAACTAGCTGAAGAGAGTTCTAAAAGCAAGTTTCAGAAACATTGTAGAAAAAGCTGTGTATTGTGTGACCCCATGATAGCTGGGCTGGGTACGAGTAGGGGTTGGCAGGTCAGAATGGCCAAGTCAATACCAAACAGCCTTTCAATGCCAATTTGAAATTCTGATATGAGACGGTGAGAAGGACAAGATGATTTAAGTTGTTTAATGAACGTTCCTATCCCGGGTGATGACGGCAGTCACAAGTGTGATGTGGAACATTATGAGGCTAAGCGAGGCGATAAATGTGGCTTCAGAGATCGGTTCACCCCACCAGTTAAGTAGCGGGACCGTGGGTTGGGACAGATCTCATTTGGGCCCTGATCCTCTCTAGCTGTGTGGCTGAAGACAGCTTTCGTACCTGAACTTCCTCGGCTTCATGTTTCCTAATTTGAAAATGGGGTTGGCAATAAAGGTACCTCCCTCAAAGCACTCTGAAGTTCGAATAAAACGATCCATTTAAAGCACATAGCAGAAAAGAACAAATGCTTAAATTTTGTGCATTCGAAACATTGAAAACTTTGCAAAAACAGGATGAAGTAATTATGCCTTGAGCCCTTGGACACCTGCTCGTGGGAACTTGAATCATTCAAAGTTGCCTTTCTTTCTCTGTTTATTCAAAATATTTATTGAACATTGCAAAGCACCGGGCTAGTTTCCCTGAGATACGTAAACACATTATGCATAAGACGCCATCCCTGGGTTTCGTGTCTTGAGAATGAATGAAGGAGGATAAGACATGGATATAATACAGTGAAATTAAAAAAAAACACAACAAACAAACAAGCAAACAGACAAAAAACACCTGCATATAATAAACTGAGAAGCAGGAGAAAAGGGCACTGATGGGAGAGATCAGAGAACCAGGCTTAAGTTCTAGACTCTTGTTTGTTTTCTGGCCGTGGGTTGGTCTTAGGACCTTCCTTGCCTTCATCTTCATCACCTGGAGTGTGAGAATGTTAGTTTCTCCGATCTCCAGGTCCTAGTTGGGCCCGAGGATTCTAACCTCGGTAGGGTTATTGCTGCCATTCAGACCAATGGCAGAGGTCATTGCCTCTTCAGGAATGTGGGGAATGATTTATATAGAGTGAACACGTTTTGGCCCGGTCCTGAAAGGCGAGTAAGATTTCTCTGAGCAGAGAAAGAAGGAGGGTGGTCTTAGAAAATGTAGGAGCAAAAATCCCAGGGTGCACAGTGGCAAGACGTTTTTTGGATTTATCTACAAAACTAGATTCAGCGGGTGGGTGTGTAGTAATTGAGTCTCAGATTTAACTAAGGTTTACTGAGAATATCTCCTTATCAAGCACCAGCCTGAATCTTTCATTAATGTTACCTCGTGTAAAACTCCATCAATATGGCGTGATATTGGGTGTCGTTACCCATCCTGTGCAGATGCTTCATGGGTGCACATGTAGGTGGCTGCAGACCCATACAGATAATCCAGAAGAGTGAAGTTCATTGTCCGGAGCGAAATGCGCATCTGGGTTCACATCTGGCCCATAGAGCACTGTGGTCAGCTTTTGGTTTGTGGAAACTGAAGTTCAGACAGGGTGAGCAACTCACTCAATGAAACACGGTGGCTATATAATAAGCTTGGATTCAAATTTCAGTATCTTGAATCTAAGCCTGGTGTTTTTTTTTTCACCATATGATCTTCCTACTGGAAACATGGGGAAAGAAACCTGGAATGCCAGGTAGCACCCACATTTTAAATAGACGTAAAACATCAGCCCAAGGATTTGGACTGTATTCAGAGACCAGCCGAAGACCGAAGACCGTAAAAGAATCAAAGTGGTAGTTTGTGTCAGAGAAGGAGGGATGTGGCTAAGAGAATACAATTTAGGCGAGGTGTTCTAAGGATAGAAGTAGCAAGGTAGAATGGAATCCAACAGAAATGGAGTGCAAAACATGGGTGGCTGAATAGTGATAGAGCCAAGGAGAGAAACCACTAGTGAGGTCTTTCTTAGGCCATCCTCTCTGGCCTAGTTGAAGAAACTGACATAGACAGAGAGTAGTTGAAACTGTGTGAAAGGTTCAAGGAGAAACAGTAAAATCCTACGATGGAATCTATGTTCATGTAGCACAGTTCACCAGATCACAAACCGGCTCTAGAGTTTTCTGTGCCCATCTCGATCACTGAAGCAGAGACACGTTGCTGATTCAGAAATGTATCAGCTATTCAGATGGCGTGAGGCTTCACATTTTAATACTAAAAAACAAACAAAAAAAAGTTAGCTCAGATGCAGAGAATATTTTGGTTTGGTAAGTTGAGCTTAACTTTGTGCGAAGGACTTAGCTAGATTCTATTCTTTTTGTGTGTGTGATCTCATCGGTTTCTCTGTTTTAATGGGCTCTTTGCAATTGCTTATCTGCCAATACCCTGATTATACAGTTGCCCTTATAACCACAAATGGATACTTTTTTTTTTCTGCAGTAGAATTTCACAAATGCTGCTTTGAATTTGAAGCTGGGAGATCTGATGGAAAGACAAGTAGTAAATGCTTAAGGTACACCTCATATGTACCTCTGATATGGCTAATTTGAAACATTACAAATCTTAGTAATGAAATAAAAAATGGAGTCAGTAAATTACCACCAATTAAAATGTTTACATTTGAGTATAGTTTGTATACAATGTTACATCGGTTAAAGGTGTACTGTTTTCACCCATGGTGTAAATTTCTTTTAATTTTAAAAATCTACTGAATACAGAGGTAAATCAATTACTGTTAATTAAAAAAAAACCTATTGAATACAGAGGTAAATTGAGAATATAAAGTGGCCAACCTTTTCTATTACCACCGACAGTGTCAATTCAAACCCAATGTTGGGCAAAAATTGAAAACGTTGAAATGACCAGTATAGCTTTTAGCCCAATTTGAAAACTATTTATCTAAGCATCCATCTTATTTAAGGAGAAAAACCCTTAGAGCATGTTTGAAAGAAGATGATTGTTCTCTAACATAATGGATCCATAATTAGGAATGGGTCATATATGATCAAATTAGAATATAGAAAAGCAAAACTGAAGGTAATGTCATCTAGTATAAAGTGCAAATGTATCTAGTCTATTCCATTCTTCAAAAGTAATCTGAGCTGGAATCCTGTTCAGTGTATCACAGACGGTCTCTCTCTTATCCCTCTCAGTTCCAGAAAGTCCAGACCACATGTGGAAACGTATTAGAATGTGGGAGAGTATAGCTGGTATTAAATTAAATATGTTACAAATCAATGCACATCAGTTTGCCTAAATACTAACAAAAATCATTTTTTATTGAGTAGTTACTCTAAAAATTATTTGGTATTCTTTTCCAATGTGATTTTCTTTTTCTTTCTTTCTTTCTTTCTTTCTTTCTTTCTTTCTTTCTTTCTTTCTTTCTTTTTCTTTCTTTCTTTCTCTCTTTCTTTCTTTCTTTCTTTCTTTCTTTCTTTCTTTCTTTCTTTCTTTCTTTCTTAATACTGAGCTTGCACTGCATGAAGCCCTTTGACTTGAAGCAATAGTGATCTAAGACAAGGTTCTGCCATCCAGAAGGATTGTGGGCATAAGAGAGATTGAAATTGGTGTGTAATGTTAATGCTTTTTTCATTTCATAACTGCAAAGCCATATGCTAATCGAGCAAGTCTGTGTGTGCACATGAGCTCCCGGTCTGGTACTAGGGCTGATGGGTCCCAGATCCCCTTGGTTTCCAGGTGGATAACAGCCCGAGAGTCAGTCTTTCATGCTCTATACCTTGATTCGGTAATAGTATGAGAAAAAGGTGAAAGTCACAGTAATATTTTTACAGCCAGAGTGAACTCAGAAAATCTAGCTTTTCATGTGAAGGCTTCTCCACTGACTTGCTTCCATATACAGTATTTCTTTTTCTGAAGAGTGCCAAGAATCCTTCCAAACCTTATACGATGGATCTCATCTGTATTTTTTGTTTCCTACGTGAGGTAACACAAATATATTACATGGACCTCAGACCGTCTTTATCGGAGTAAGAAACACAAACTTTGGCAGCGATTTCAATATGATGCGTGTGGGAACAAGGTCCCACCGTGACTCCTTAGGACCATCTCTTATTTATGTATTTATGTATTTATGTATTTATGTATTTATGTATGTAGGTACTTATTTATTTATTTATGCCTGGGATCCTGGATGGGCTGGGCCGTTTCTTCCCGGGTTGCACCCATTCACCTTTTTTCCCTTTCTTTAAAATTGCCGAAGCTTGGCCATGGCTCTTTGGTATGGCTCGACCCTTCTGGTCAGCCAAGACTCCCGAGGGTGGAGAAGAGCTTCCTAAAGTTGCAAAGGAGAAAATGTAATCAGCAAAGTAATCATTTCTGCTGTGATGGAAAAGAGAAAAAAAAAAAAAAAAAAGGAGGCCAGTGTGAATGAAAAAACAGCTGTGGACCACCAAAAAAGTCAACTGGAATTGGAAGGAGGTAGACCTTAAAAAAAAAAAAAATTGCTCCAAAGACATAGCTTTAAAGGGAAAATGAATCAGAAAAGAGTTCTGAAGTGTAGAATGCAATGCCTAATAACTTTAAATAGTACATTGAGTCTTCCGGAATTTTTTTTGTTCTTCTTCAAGAATAATCTGCTTACATCGTTAAGACCTCAGCTAAGCTCAGTAACACAAATTACCAGATGTTGTATCCCCTAGTTTTTCCATCAAAAGACCAACCACCAAGCTTGTTGAAAGAGAGAGGTCATCGTCCCTCCCTGGCTATAAAACTATTTTTGCAACTCCTAACAAATGAAATGAGAATACCTTTCAGCTGTCGAAGGAAACTATCTCCCGCTCCTTCCAAGTCTCTCCCTGTTTCGCTTTGTTATTTTCTAATAATGCACTCATGTGTAAGCTAATAATGTGAACAGAGGGAAAACGAAGAGACTTAAAAAAAAAAAAAGGAAAAAAGCAGAATGAATTAGGGCAATTGAGGTCGCTCTGTTTCATTTTTTGCTGGAAGGATTTTAGCCCTAGTTTTTACCTTATCGCTTATTACACAATTTACGATAAAATGAGATGTGATTCCATTCTTATTGTTGTGCTATCGCGTATTGAACATGCATATATAGAATTCATTTCAGATTTAAACACTATCTTAATTATAAACTGAATAAAATGGACAACCTATCGGGTTCTCTAAATTGCATTCGAACAAATAGTTTCATTTTTTATCACATTTCTACCGATGACACATTGGGTATAATGATGTTCAGGGAATATTCCGTTTTTATGCAGTGCCTTAATTGGGCCAAAGTATTTCCCATGTGACAACTAATAGTTTGTTTCTGACTTACAAGTTTGAGAACTTGAACCATATGTCATGACTAACAATATTTCTCATGATGTTCTGCCTAAATAACATTGCCAGGCAATCTTCATGTTTTAAAGTCACCTACAAATGATATAAGTGTTGCATGATGAAAACAGGGTGATTATATTACACGCAACTTTCTAGTTTTGTTTTAAACAATGTGATTGTTGTTTGTATTTAGGATTCATGTATGGAAACTTTTCCAACAAAAGCCGGGCACCATTGGAAATATTGCAATAAATATTGTGATTGGTTTTAAAATGAAATATACATTTAATAAATTATCCAATGTAACTTTTAAGGAAAGCACATAATGTAATTATCCAATGTAATTTTTAAGGAAAGCATGAACCTAAGAAGTTTAGTTTTACATGTATCCTTACTTGCTACAAACTCTGAAAATTGCTATCAAGAAAAGTTACGTACATGATTAAACTTATAGTTATTTGGTATAGTCCTTCCAAGTATAATCCGAGTCAACATAATAAGATAGGTCCTAATTGTCAAAAGAGGATACTGTGTATTCTATAAAAACATTGATTTATATTCATGGGATATTTTACAATATAGAATAATCATGTTTAGAAGAACTCAGACATTGTAGGCAACATACAACTTTGTCCTTAAATGTATACCTTAATATGGGTAGCATTTGTTGAAGAATTTCCAACTCAAAAGGACTTAAATGCAATTTTACATACCGAGTAAGCATTTCAGTGGCAACAGGGGAAAGGGAAAGGGCTAGTGCTTGGATGTTAATTGTTTATTAACGTGTTATATTTTCCAAACTGCCCCATTTACTTAACTAGATAGTTTTGGGTCGTATCAAAGAAAATTTTGTATGCGTATAAATAAACGCACACACCCACATACTTTAGATGTTTGTCTTCTTTTTAAAGTTCCCCTGCAACATCTAAAAAACAAAACCAAAAACCAAAAACCAAAAAACAAAAACAAAAAACAAAACAACAACAACCAAAAAACCTGGCCGGCTGGGCTAATCATTTAGAATAGAGCCTGCGATTTTCCGAACTTTGCACCTAGACCACAAAATAAAGCAGTTGTCCTGTCAGAGCTGCGAACCACTCTGTCCCCCAATGTCGTCTTGCAGATACTTTTTTTCAACGGTCCAAATGAAAGTCGATTCATTTCTCTCTTTTACTTTAAGCAGGGGGGTTGTCCCCCCCCCCCCCCCCCCACACACACATACACACACGCGTGCGCGCGGGCGGGCGCGCGCACACGCACGCACAAATACAACTTTTAGTCATTTTTTTCAATTTAAATGATTTGCTATCACAGTTAGTCCATCTTTTATCTCTAAAATAGTTTCAACCCTGTTAATGTGTGCATGTACTTTTTTCTTATCAGTCTCTCAGCAGCATTTGTGATTCATAGCAGCCATCAAAGTGATAATAAACTCATTCACAATACTAACAAACACGGGGCTCCCAGTTATTTACGAGGCAAATTCACTGCAAGGCTGGGCTGCGGAACAGGGGAGAATCAAGATGGTGTTGATTGATAAATTGACAGGTTAATTTACAAGTGGATAATAGGAGTTAGACCCAGAGGGAAAGAGGGAAGGTCTGGATTCTAGCTTGGTTGCACTGCCATCTGTCTTATACTCAGAAATCTGCAGGGCTGCTGGCTGTCAGGATCAAATACATCCGCATTCTTCATAACTTAAAGACAAAGACCTCCATTTACTGCTGTTTGATGGGCTCATTGCCTTGGTTCTTCACACAATTGACCCTCAATGTGTCAAAAACAGTGCCGCGTCCCAGTGAGTTTCAGAAGCACCACTTAGAGCACGATTTAGACTGTTATTCTGTCCGTTTCACAAAATAAACAACGCGCGAGATTGTTTTCAAGACGATTATTTCACGAGTATTAATTGTTTGAGCGTTGATGGTTGGAATGTAGTCTTTCAAGGCTTGGTGGGGGGCTCCCCATGTCACCGTTTTAGGGTGTCCCTCTCCCCCATCCCCCCAAACGTCCGCCTTTTCTTCTTTATCTCCGGTCTGAGATGCTAGCTGGTCTAGCTGTTTACAACGTATGATAAAACGAATTGTGCGAGTCTCATGATCAACCTCCCCTAAGCATCCTTTTTCTTCTAGAGTTGGGTTATTCTACATTGTGAACATATTTGAGAGTTGTTTTTTTTTTTAAATAGGTTTACAAAGTACTTAGGAAAATAGAGTATGAATGAATACCTCTGTTTATTTTTCTCTTCCAAGGAAACAATTTATCTTATAGGTCAGCCATGTATCTTATTAGTTTGGGAGGAAAAAAAAATCTTCAACAGCCAGTTTTGTTTGCCTCCCATCGGTCTGCTAGAACAGGAAAATTTCATCCTCAGTTTCAGGACAGTGCCTCTTTATTGGGCTAAGGCCCCTGCGAGGTAGATAGCAAACCTGTAACTATTGCCACTTTTGAGAGAGCCTCGTCTTTGGTCTTTTAAAATCAGCTGGTTGGAGACTGTTAGAAGCCCTGGCCGTGCCCGGTGCCTCCCAGACAGCGGGCGCTTCGTCCTCATTTGCCAGCACCTATAATCAAGGGGGCTGAAATTCTCCGCTCTTGACCCGAACTCTTCCTCCCCATATCGCCACATTGTAAGCGAACACCCTTCTCCGACTTGAAAATTCATGTAATGCTTAGCTAATGTGAAAACTTGGGGTCGATTTGAACAAATAACTGTTCAAACAGGTTTTGAAAGGAAATTCGAAAAGGCAAAAAAAGCATGTCTGTTCAGCTTCTGTAATTCATTACCAAGTGCCAACACTAATATTTTTAAACAGATTGTCTCCTACTGATCAAGGTATTCAAATGAACTATTGAAACTATGCCTTTAAGTTGAATAACACGAGAAAGCCCGTGGAAAATATCTGATCAAGAATGAATGTCAGAAAAATAAAAACAAATAACTTTGCATGCATGGAATTTTATGGGGTCACAAGGTTAAAAATGTCTCCTTAAAGGGTAAATATCCTTTCAAAAGAAAATGCATTTATGTGTGAATGGGAGCTTGAATGGCTTTTACTGCTTTGTTTAAAAGGAGACAATCATCTTTGTAATTTTTTTTGGCAAGTTGTATATTTTTCAAAAAAGACTCATAAAAGATCATGATATGTTTATATCTAAGATTGCTAATTTTTCTTGATGTGCTGATTGTTTCATTAAAGGGATATATTTTATTTAGATAAGTATTTAAGTAGTTTTTAAACTTCATAATATACTAAGTAAACCTGAATTCTTTCTTTCGACTGAAGCAAGGTATTTTATTTTCTGAGGACTCGTAAATATGGCATTACATAATAGTTTTCTATTTAGAGACTTAATGACAAGGACACTCTTATGTAAAATAGAGACATAAATTGATAGCCGGTTTACAGAAATGTGTGATTTTATACCATATTTCTACAGGGACTCTCCTAGAAGATAGATATGTTCAAAATTCAGCCTAATGTCAGGTTTTCCGTGTTTCTAAATTCTGGTGGTAAAACCACCAGAGTTACTGAGACATAATGTCCAATATGTTGTACTTTTATAACTTAAAATAAATATATAAGTTAATTTTCTAGAGATTTATTTTCAGTTACTATTTTTAAAAAGCCCTTGATCCCCACTAGACCGTGGCCAGGCTCATTTCAGTCAGAAGCACATTGATGTAGAAAAGAATAAAAACCCAATGCAAAATGGGCAGGCACCGATCATTTTATGTGCTTGCAATTTTGAATTCTTTTTAATAAGACACACTCTTTTCTGTGGAAGCTAAGCAGAGATTTTCTGCCTTTTTCTCTCTGAGGGTAGTAAAAGCAAAAAAAAAAAAAAAAAAAAGGGAGAGAGATATCAGATCTAATATCCCACCCAATTTCTGAGTTAAGCCAGTGACAGGTATGTTTCGAAGCAAGACTATTTAGACACATTGATTTTTGTTGTCACTTTCTTCTTACTTCATATGTCACATCAAGGCTTGGAAATTAGATGAATGTAAGTAGGGTCTGCTGATCATTGTTCCTCAGGAGGAATTTTCAAAGTCAGCTAGCTGTGCTTGATAAAAGTGTCCCCGCGCAGAGCCCCACTCTGCCTACAGGGAAGTTTAGGCAAACTCCAACTTTACAGCTTCGCTCATGTTACTGAGATTCCTGGTTGTCAAGTAGGCATCTACGGAACTGAAGTCTGGTAAATCTCAAAAGTAAAGCGTGAAGGGGGTGGGGAGCTTAAATCATCTTTATCCCTCTTACTTCAAAGCCCTTTGAAATGAACGTGGAACTCCAATTCTGGTAAACAAATTTTATGAAGGAAGTCATGCTTTCTTCAATTGTATGCTTCCAGGATAACATGTTGACATCCAATCTTTGTGTTTTGAACGGTTTGTAATAATAAATAGAAATCAATGCTGGAGACTGAGAGGTGCATCAATTACGTTTCTTTTATTTCACAGATTCTATGTGGTGTCTATCCGTCCCTGTGAAATTTCTTTTTTCGCGTTTTAAAGCGTACTGTTGTTAATTGGTAACATAGATTCTGAGTGCTGATTGAACCTAAATCATATTTGACAGAAATGTAAAAAAAAAAGGCTTTATTTTATGTGCTAGATAAAATAGAATGGTGCTTGAGTTTAGAACAGGGAGATGATTTTTTTTGGTGTATCATACTTAAAAAGAAATTTCAGAACAGGTACGAAAAATGAAAAAAAAAACAATAAGAAAACTCCCATGGAATCATTTGGCCCAGGAAAAAAGGGGGGAGGGGGAAGTGACCAAAATAGTTGAAATATAATAAGTGCAGTGGATAAATATCAACAAGTTTAAAACTGAAAATATTTAGGGGAAAAGGGGGGTTAATTTCATTCCACTAGAAATATGTTCCTTCCCTATATCCCTTATGCCCTGTAGAGGGGGGAAGTTCAAAGCTGGCCGGTGAAGTTTCAGAAAGAAGCTGGTTTGGAACTCTGCGGGTAGGCACTCTGAGTAGTTCTCAAGCAGATGGGATTCAGAGCTCCTGGGCAGACGGTGCGTATGTCATGGCCAGGGTCTCAATTATGAAATGTTGCATGGAGACTTGGGGAAGAGGAAAGGATCATGCATACCATCCTAGCATAACAGAGGAATGGATCTCCTTTTCAGAGCACTTAGAATTCCTTTCCCACGTGTGGTCAATCTAGAGTCTTTAGGAAATTTTATTTGAGCCCATGGGGAGAGAGCGCTGGCTAAGCTCTAATTTCCTATGATTTGAAATATGGCATCTGCAGGCCTCCCGTGTAGGATCACTCAGCAAAAAATAAAAACAAAAACAAAACCCCAAGCAAACAAACAAACGAAAGGTTTATCTTTTAAACTTGGCTGAATACCCAGGCATTTTTAACTCAAATTCCCCTTAATGCATTTTCCTTTAGAAATATGTCCACATAATTGTGGGGACATTTTTGGACGGTGGCATATTGGACGATGTTAATTTTTTTATTAACATGATATTTTTAGCCTAAATGAAATGTTTCTCCTAGTCACATTATTTCAAATAGTGAATTAAATTAATGAATAGGAAAGGATGTTAATGTATTAATATAAATGAGCATTTACAAAAACTACGATTGAGGTCAGAATGCTAAATCAGAGAACAAATTTAAAAAATTGTGAATTTCCTGAAGTAAAAACTCATAACTTTGAAGTTCTAAACCCGGGTGATGATACGGTCCTATCTTTGCCATAAATGTTACAGCAGAGGAAGCTAAAACCCAGGAAATAAGGTCCCAAGTTCTCATGGGTAGTTTATGCCAAATCAGTGGCCCGGATCCGGGTCTGTGGATTCCCAGATTGGGTTGGTTCCCACAACAGCATGCTAGAGACAGTGCCTGTGGCTGTACAATTTTAGGGGCTACAGCGAGCAAAGAAAGTCAACTTGCCATCGAGCCTCAGTTTTTACCATCTCTAAAATGGAACCAATCGCACTGTCTTCAATTTGTAAATATTAAGAGTAAGCCTTTAAAATTTTTGCTGGCTATTGAATGAATGGCGAAAAACCAAGAGGAAAATACACGTGATATCATTTATGATATATATTGATTCTTTCATCCATCAGTATGGAATATGAGGTGGGAATACAGGTTGACCATGGCAATGATCATCCTAGAGTATGCCTTTGTAGAGTTATGAAGCACCTCTCCCATGAATAAACACACACACACACACACACACACACACACACACACACAAACGCACATGCACACGCCCACATGCACACAGATTCTTTCTCAGGGAAATCCTTCTGCCAGGTTAACTATTTTAAGTGTCATGAAATGGGACCAGAATTTGGGGCCTAAGGATCAGTCTCCTCTTGGGAATAAATTAAAGCCTATACTTCCCCACTCAGCCCCTGAATTGTAGTGACCCAGAACTGTCCTCGGTGAATTCTCAAGATATTTCAATCTCTCCAGAGAATCAGGCAGTGTGTGTGTGGGACGCATGCATGTGAATGCATGTGCAAGCGAATGTGGGGGCATTTTGGGAGAGGAGGGTGGCTCGGGTGGTTACTGGGACTTGAGAAAGGAGTCAGCAAGGAGACGGCACACAATGGGAGGAGATGCAGGGTAGTTTGAGACAGCTTTTTAAAATAAAGTTGAACCTTGGGGCGCCTGGGTGGGTCAGTAGGTTAAGCATCCAACTTTGGCTCAGGTCATGATCTCACGGTTCCTGGGTTTGAGCTCCACATGGGGCTCTGAGCCTACAGCTCGGAGCCTGGAGCCTGCTTCGGGTTCTGTGTCTCCTTCTCTCTCTACCCCTCCCCTGCTCGCACTCTGTCTCTCTCTCTCTCTCAAAAATGAATAAACATTAACAAAATTTTGTTTTTAAAAAGTTGAACCTTGAACAACACAGGTTTGAACTCCCTGGGGCTGCCTATATGCAGGTTTTTTTTCAATAGATAAGTACAATACTGTAATGTATTTTCTCTTCCTTATGATTTTTAAAAAGCTTTTTAAGTTTGTTTATTTTGAGAGAATGAGAGAGAGAGAGAGAGAGAGAGAGAGAGAGAAAGAGAGAGAGAGAGAGAGAAGGAGAGAGAGAGCGTCCCAAGTAGGCTCCATACTGTCAGCACAGAGCCTGATGTGGGGCTCGAACTCACCAACCGCAAGATCACAACCTCAGCCGAAATCAAGAATCGGACGCTTAACCAACTGAATCACCCAGGCGCCCCCTTATGATTTTTCTTCATACCATCTTCGTTTCTCTGGCTCACTTTATTGTAAGAATACAGTATACACATGTGTTAACTGTTTATGTTACTGATAAGGCTTCTTGTCAACAGTAGACTATTGGCAGTTAAGTCTCTGGGGAGTCAAAAGTTATATGTAAATTTTCAATTGCGCAGAGGTTTGGCATGCCTAACCCCCACCTCGTTCAAGAGTTCATTGTACTTCTTAAATTGGTGTAGGGTCAGTCTTAGATAGGGATCCTGGGCAAAATACCTGGGAAGTTAGGATTGAGTTGAAGTCACGTGTAGTCCCCAGAGCAATTGGAAGACTGAAACTTCGTGCGTGTGGGGGCTGCTTTGGCAAGACTAGGCGACCTCATGATTCAGAAAACAAATGAATTTCACTACAATGTCACCACCTGGCAGTCAGATTTACATATTGATGCTTATGGTGTTTCTCCGTACCTCTGTTTGGTGACGGTGGTGTTGATGATGATGATATACAGGGCTTGTTACGTTCTGGGCACTTTATAATTTGTATTAGACAGGCTACTTCAGAGAAAAAGAACCAGTAGGAGATAAAAGGAGGTTTATTATGCAGAATTGGCTCATGTGATTATGGATGCAGAGAAGTCCCACGAGTTACCGTCTGCAAGCTGAAGACCCAGCTGGTGGTGTAATTCAGCAGAAGTCCAAAGGGTCAGAGAAAATGAGATGAGATGTCCCAGCTCAGGCATGCAGCAGGAAGCGAAAAGGGGCAAATCCCTCCTTCCTCTGCTTTTGTTTTACTCAAGCCCTCAAGAGATATGATGGTGTCCACCCACACTGGGGAGGGCAAACTACTTTATGGAGCCTCCCAATTCAAATGCTAATCTCATCTGAAAACACTCTCAAAGACATACCCCCCAAATAATGTTTAATCTGGGCACCCCACGGCCAGTCAAGTTGACACATTAAATTAACCCTCACAGATTTCAACCTCATCACCACTTGTGATAGAGTCTATGACTATTGCTGTGTTATAAATGAGGGCATACAAGCTGGAGATGTTGGGTAAGTTTACTCAATGTCACCAAATGAGTAAATGACGGTGGTGGGATTCAAACCCAGGGAGTCTGATCTAAAGACAGATGCTTAATCACTGCAAGTACTCTATCAGGGACACAGAGATGAACTTTCATGGCAGATGCTTAGCAAAGAGAACTATGTGTTCAGTAAATTGCCAGGAAATTTGTTGAATTGGCA
Organism: Acinonyx jubatus; assembly: GCF_027475565.1. NCBI lineage: Eukaryota > Metazoa > Chordata > Mammalia > Carnivora > Felidae > Acinonyx > Acinonyx jubatus. The sequence goes on from NC_069386.1 coordinate 15,311,039, forward strand.
TGAGGTCCATTCAAATAGATGATGTTCCCAGAACTGTTCACCTGACATCTTCTTCCTTCCCTACATCCTACATTCATTCAATAGGTTTTATTCACATTTTCACATTGTCTCCCCTCCCCCACCCCACCCTTTCCATGTAAAGTCAGGGTAAGAAACAATTCATGTTTCTTTGAATCCATACTTTTCTTGACACAAGGTAAGAGTTTTCCAGCACATCTCATTTCTCTACTTGTTGTGGCTGTTAGAAAACTAGGTCTAAGTTTTGTGCCCATTTCTTTTTTTTTTAATTTTTAATTTTATTTGTTATTATTCTTTAAATGTACATCCAAGTTGGTTAGCATATAGTGCAACAATGATTTCAAGAGTAGATTCCTTAGTTCACCTTACCCATTTAGCCCATCACCCCCTCCCACACCCACCTCCTATAACCCTCTGTATGTTCTCCATATTTATGAGTCTCTTATGTTTTGTCCCTCTCCCTGTTTTTATATTATTTTTGTTTCCCTTCCCTTATGTTCATCTGTTTTACCTCTTAAAGTCCTCATATGAGTGAAGTCATATGATTTTTGTCTTTCTCTGAATGACTAATTTCACTTAGCATAATACCCTCCAGTTCCATCCACATAGTTGCAAATGGCAAGATTTCACTCTTTTTGATTGCCGAGTAATACTCCATTGTATGTATATACCACATCTTCTTTATCCATTCATCCGTCGATGGACATGTGGGCTCTTTCCATACTTTAGCTATTATTTATAGTGCTGCTATAAACAGGGGGGTGCATGTGCCCCTTCGAAACAGCATACCTGTATCCCTTGGATAAATGCCTAGTAGTGTAATTGCTGGGTGGTAGGGTAGTTCTATTTTTAATTTTTTGAGGGACCTCCATACTGTTTTCCAGAGTGGCTGCACCAGCTTGCATTGCCACCGACAATGCAAAAGAGATCCTCTTTCTCTGCATCCTCGCCAACATCTGTTGCCTGAGTCGTTAATGTTAGCCATTGTGACAGGTGTTAGGTGCTATCTCACCATGGTTTTGATTTGTATTTCCCAGATGACGAGTGATGTTGAGCATTTTTTCATGTGTCGGTTGGCCTATCTGGATGTCTTCTTTGGAGAAGTGTCTGTTCATGTCTTTTGCCCACTTATTCACTGGCTTATTTTTTTTTTTGGGGTGTTGAGTTTGATAAGTTCTTTATAGATTTTGGATACTAACCCTCTATCTGATATGTCGTTTGCAAATATCTTCTCCCATTCTGTCGGTTGCCTTTTAGTTTTGCTGATTGTTTCCTTCGCTGTGCAGAAGCTTTTTATTTTGATGAGGTCCCAGAGGTTCATTTTTGGCTTTGCTCTTATTTTCAAAAACTCTTCCTAGTTTTCAATTTTCAGATTATTAACCCAGGTGTCCCAATGGTTTGCTAAGTCGGTGTTTATATGCTTTAGGTACATTACAGTAACCCAAAGACAGTGGTTCCCAAAGAAAGTTGTATATCAAAATTACCAGAGGGAGGGTGGAATATGTAGCATTGAAGTCACTAGGCCCCTTTCTAGTCATTGTGATCTTGAATTTCCAGGGATAGTATCTAGAAGCGTATATTCTTAAAAAGTGTCTCAGAGAATTATGATAGAGTAAATCCTTGGATTGGCTATCTGTCTGGCTCAATGGATGGCTAGCTGAATGGATAGGTGGGTGGGTGGGTGGGTAGATGGGTGGATGGATGGATTTGTAGTTGTCCATTAATTTAGCAAGTTACATATTCTCCTGTGCAAACACATGTATAAAGGTTGATTCTAGTCTGTGCCATGACTTACCAAATATCCTTAATTGCTCACTTTCTTCTCTTAAATGTTTTCCTAAAAGTAATAAGAGAATTCCATAGATCAGGGTTTAGGAATTCCTGACTTAGATACCAACAAACCACATTTACTTGGATAGTTTAATTGTTCTTTGTTCTTCATCATCTATGTAGTATTGATGCCTAGGCACAAGCTATAATAACCCACTCATTACATCATTACAAATATTTTTTGTATCCCATCCCTTTCTTTCCTAAGGGGTGAAGGTGTCTCTAAGTAAGGTGGACATTTTCCTGAAAAACATGGGAATTGATCTCAAGAAGAAAAAAGCCAGGAACTGAAGAACCTCCTACCAACTGATGGTGAGAATTTTAAGTGTCAATATACTCTTTAGCCAAACTTTGGACTTGAGGCTAGTATCAGGCCTGGACTACCTACCTGAAGATATGATTTATCTGAACAGAAAAAGAAAGAGTGAGGCCTTTCACATAGCTACCAAACTAAGCCCAATGGCTCTCACTTGGGAAGTATCACCAAGAATGGTCCCCAGTATAGATTGTGCCCATTTCACGTATACTTTTTTCTTTGATAGCTATTAATTAATGATGATGTGTATTGGTGGGATTTTAATGCTCATGTGGGTCATTTTTTTTTTCTATCTCCAGTCCTGTGCGGAAGGATGATATGGTTGAAGGTATATTTGCATAAATGAACTTCAAATATCCAGAAAAATCTTCCAAGAAGTGAGTGGAGGAACTATTTTTTTTCCTAATGTGTATTTATTTATTTTGAGAGAGAGAGAGACAGAGAGAGTAGAAGGGGCAGAGAGGGAAGGGAGAGAATCCCAAGCAGGCTCTGAGCTGTCAGAGCAGAGCCCAACACGAGGCTCAAACCCACAAATCATGAGATCCTGACCTGAGCTGAAATCAAGAGTCAGACACTTACTTGACTGAGTCACCAGGCACTGTGGGAAGCTCTTTTTAAACCACTTGTTTCTGAGGATAGCCAGGTAATGAACCTATAAAATAGAAATGCCATATTATGTTTTCTCATTCTAATAGTATGTATCTGTGATAGAGAATCTTACATACAGAGAGAACGACCACTAGTAAGTTTATCCTGTCATGAATCTATAGCTAATAAATGTCAATAACTGTATATAATTGTATATACAGCTAATAAATGTATATACAGTAAATATACAATAAATTATATATACAGCTAATAAATGTCAATAACTGTATATAATTGTGTGTGCGTGTGTGTGTGTGTGTGTGTGTGTGTGAGTGAGTGTGTGTGTCCCCACTCCCTGCATTTTGGCAAATTTGTGATCATGCTATGGTGTTGTTTCATAACTTGTTTTTCCCATGTAACAATATATTTTAAGTATTCCCCACATCATTATGTATTCTGCTGATTGTTTTCAAATAATCTCACAACAGGATTCACTTCGCTGCTGACCTCCTATAAGTAAGAGTTCATATTGTACATTTAAATGTTTATTTACATGTAGCACCATAATCCATGCAATCTTGCATAAATCCTCCTATGTAATTAAGTTCATGGGCTATTACTGAGGGGATTGTTTCTCTTTTCCAACAAATCTAAGCACATCTTGAATATGGAACATGCATTCTTACAACAAAATTACATCAGCAATTTTGAATTCAGTTTGCAAAGCTCCTTATCCTTTTTTTATGTTTATTTTTATTTATTTTGAGAGAGAGAGAGCATGAGCAGGGGAGGGGCAGAGAGAGAGAGAGAGAGAGATTCCCAAGCAGGCTCTGCACCATCCATGCATAGTCAGACATGGGGCTCAATCTTACGAACAGCGAGATCGTGACCTGAGCCGAAATCAAGAGCCAGGCACTCAACTGACGAAGCCACCCAGGCACCCCTTCCTAATCTTTATCTGAAGTTATTGTCACACCTGTGGCCATTGAGGCACCTGAGACAAGAATTATGATTTCTTCTAGGCTTTCACATCACTCCAAAAGAAATTGAATCTCAGAGATGAGGAAAACTATTTATCTGAACTGTGGTCTAACCCCTTTTTCTTCCTGCCCTAGGCTGCCAGTTCTGAAGGCACACACTTCAATGTTCTCACTTCTCAATCTTCAGAGAACAGGTGCTACATTCATAGCAGCAGTGACTTACCCACTCTCCCCTCCCAACCAAGACCTACAACCATCTTAGGAGCCTACTCTTATGTCCCTGGCCACGAGGACCTTTATTCACTTTACTATCCACCAACTTTAGGCCTCCGTTCTCTTTTCAGGTCTTCTTATATTTTCTAGAACATTGCTTCCTATTACCATTGAGGTTTCCAATGGTCTCTTAGCCCACTCAGATCTCCTATACCGCTCCTCTCTACATTAAATTCTTGTTTTACACTCTCCTTACTTTTCAATAATAATTCTTGATTAGGAAGTACTTATGTTGGGAAAATAGGTTGACAGAGTTACTTCAACACTAGTCAGCTGGAGAAGAACCAGAGTTAAAGCCAGTGCATCCTTGAAATTTTCCTGAGAACAATCGAGAGCTATGATTAAAATAAAATGATTAGTCCACAATATTTCTGAACACAGCTATTATCTTAGACTATTTACATTGGCCTGATACAGCCAACAATTTTCCAGGAAGCTTAAAGTAGGTATTATGGCATTTTTCGAGAGCATTGGATGTAATGAGAAGTGTGTGGGAAAATCCATTTTGACTTGGAAAGGAATCTTGACATTGGGAAGAAGGACACAGCCTCATAAAAACTTAAATAAGAAATTGGAATGCTACAATGATTGTCATTATAAGGAAAAAATATCCTGTTGAGTATATTTAACACTTACTTCACAGCCTGAGTCTTTAAAAAGCTTTGCCATCTTACATCATTTATTCCTTGGTCTCTTCCATTTCAGGTTAACATCTGTCAACACCGAAAGGTAGTTTCGATGCCTGTGCTTGCTCTCATGGTTCTGTTTCTCACAGATCTTTTTGATTAATTGACTTTGTTCTCGAAGAGCAGGACTGTGATTCATTTTTTATAATCATGTCTACGGCTTGTGCCTATACCCTGAAAGTATTGGGACCATAGGGGTTTTGTCCTTAAATATCATCTAATTTAGGGTAACGCCTATTTTTAGTGCCGTTATCCAGTTTTCGAATGGAATCTGACACTGAACCTCAACATAGATACTGATGAAAAGGTCAAAGAGGGATTTTTCAACCCACGCTTATTCACGCTCCCACTTGACCCATTCCCTTGTTTTGGACAAACCTGGCAAGACAGGGATAGACCCATATATATGGTTTTGTTGATAACAGTATGAGAATGGCTGATCTCATATAACCTCCTAATTTTTCTTGGGAAACTGAGGGTTCAAGAGATTAAGCCACAGAGCCAGGGTAAAACAACAAGTATTAGATAAAGCTGAGTCTAGAGGTCAGATCTCCTGACACTGCCCACTATGCCTTTCCTTTTAGCAGGGGCAGAAGAGAGAGAGAGAGAGAGAGAGAGAGAGAGAAGGAGGGAGAGAGAAAACCTTGCTGCAGGATGCAACTTTGGGAAAAGTCTGTATTTTTAAAGTCCATGTAGACATGGGAATGTTTGGTGCTGACGTCCTATACACGTGTCTGCATTTTTTCATGTATCTATTTCCTTTATACTCCTGGAATGTACCGGTGAATTTGTACACCATATGTACAATGTATGGTGTATTTGACATCCATAAGTGGATGGCTCTGTTGGATATGAAATACTATTCATGTTCATTCAAGACTCTGTTGTTAATATCATTGTGATGATAGACACAAGCTTGATAAAGATGTGGAACAAATGCATTTTTTTTAAAAAGCATTCTGAAAATGAGAATGGCCTCAAATCTCAAAGTGTTGCCAGATATTGTTGTGGACTGTGTGGTGTCTCTTCTCCAAATCCCTCTTCTCATGGCAGAGGGAGTCAAACAGAAGAAGGGCATCCTTCTTCTGAAAGACTCTCTGAAGTACCGAGAGGAGCATTTGAAGTGGAAGGGGGCTGAAAAACAGCAGCTTGTTACAGCTAAATGCTTTTACTCTGTGGGTAAAACTGTGGTGTTACGATTTCTGGAGTTTCTCATCATGGCGCTTTGTGCCTTTTGCAAGGTGGTTGACTAATAGTGTGTAGCAGAACGCAGGTAGTTCCTCTGCTTTCCAGAAGACGCTTTGACGTTCAACGTGGTCCCACTAGTTGATCTCTGCTTTCGTGGCTTGTGCTTTTGGTGTTGGATTTGAAAAAAAAAAAAAAATTACCCACAGCAATGTCCAGGAGCTTTCCCCCTGTGTTTTCTTCAAAGGGTTTCATGGTTTCAGATCTTACTTTTAAGTCCCTGATCCATTTTGAGCTCACTTTTGTGAGTGGTGTAAGATGGGAGATGGGTTTTAGTCTTCCAGTTTTCCCAGCGCCATTTACCAAAGAGGCCATCCTTTCCCTGTTAGTATTCTTAGCTCTCTTGTCAAATATTAGTGCTTGATTTTGTTTCACCAACCCGTGTGTCTGTTTTTATCCCGATACGATACTGCTTTGAAAACTATAGCTTCGTAATGTAGCTTGAAATTAGGAAGTGCGATGCCTCCAGCTTTATTCTTTCTCCAGACTGTTTTGCCCATTCAGGGTCTTTTGTGGTTCCATGGAGATTTTAGGATTTTTTTTTCTAAATCGGTAAAAGATTCCATCAGTATTTTGGTAGGGATTGCATTGAATCTATAGTTGGCTTTGGATAGTATGGGCATTTTAACAATTAACTCATATTAACTCTCCCAATCCGTGAATATAGGGTATCTTTCCATTTGGTTATCTGTGTCTTTGATTTCTTTCCTCAATGTCTCATAGGTTTGGAGTGGATAGATCTTTTACTTCTTTAAGTTTATTCCTAAGTACTTTATTGTTTTTGAAGCTATTGTAAATGGAATTGTTTTATTTGTCTAGTCATAATTAATGAATTCCCTCAATTTATCTCCCCTTCATTGATGAAGGCCAACGTTGCTGGATAAAGTATTCTTGGTTGGCAATCTTTTCTCTCAACACTTTGAATATATCTTATTTTCTCCTGCTCTGCAAGGTTTCTGCTAAGAAATCTGCTGATAGCCCTATGAGGGTTTGCCTGTAGGAGGCACACTTTTTAAAAAAATTTGCTGCATTTAAAATTCTCTGGTTTTTAATTATTATTATTTTATTTTAGGTGACCATATTTTAATGTGTCTTGGAGAAGATTGTTTTTGATTGAAATTTTGGAGTAACCTGTTAGCTTCATGAACTTGGATAGCCAAATCTCTCCCCAGATTTGGGTATTTCTTAGCCATTATGTCTTTAAATAAGCTTTCTACTCCCCCCTTCTCCCCGCCTTCTCTTTCTGGAACTTCAGTGATATATAGATTGTTTCTTTTAATGGTGTCTCAGGAGTACTGTAAGCTTTTTCATTCCTTGTCTCTTTTTTTTCTTTTTTGCTTTTCTCACTGGATAATTTCAAATTATCTGCCTTTGAGCTTGTTAATTCTTTCTTCTGCTTGCTTCAGCCAGCTTCTGAAGGTCCCTAGTGAATTCTTCAGTATAGCCATTGTATTCCTCAGCAGCAAAATTTGTTTGGTTCTTTTGTGTGCTTTCTCTCTCTTGCTGAACTTCTCCTTTTGTTTTTGCACTGTTTTCCTGCTTTCACTAAATTGTCTCATGTGTTCTTTCCTAGCTCTCTGAGACTTACTTGAAATTCTTTGTTGAGCAGTGTCTATCTCTTCATTCTCTTGGGTCCATTTCTGGAGGTCTGTTGCGTTCTTTTGGTGGAATCATGCCATGTCTCCCTGCTTCTTCATGAAGGTCTCTTCTCTAGGTGTCTTCATGAAGGCTTCTTTTGTGGGTGTCTGTGCATGTTAAGAAGTTGTCATCTCTTCCAGACATTATGGATTGACTTCAGTAAGGCAGGGTCTTCACCTGCACATAGGGGCGTGGTAAAGGATGCTGCCACCTCAAGTCCAATGGTGCAGGTGCTGATGGGGGTGTGGCAGCTCTAGATCCTGGGGGTATGGTGACTCACTGGCTCATGCCACAGAGGCACACAGCACCAACAACTGCATGGCCCTTGGGGAGCCCTGTGGGGGCTCTGCAGGGACTGCAAAGACTGTTGGGATCCTCAGCGGCATCTCCAGGTCTAGTGGCTGAGGACCAGGGTAGGCAGGGTAGGCCGTGGTATCAGTGATGCGCACACGCTTGGCTGGGGGGTCAGCTGAAAGTGTCTGTGTAATGGCAGGGGCCAGTTGCAAACACACACAATGTCGGGGGCCAAAGGAAGCAGTAAAGCTAATGGCAAGCACCCTGCAACTGTGAGGTCCCTGCCTGTTGGTACTCACAGCTGTGATGGGTGTTCCCCGCCATGGCCACACAGCAGTGGAGACTGGTACTGGGAGTCAAGTTGACAACCATGCAGGTGCACAACTGGAGGGGTGTAGCTGCTGGCGATCCCAGTGGTGGAAACCAATGGCAGCGAATACGGCTGCATCCACTCACAGGAGCAGTTGTGTGGGCCCCGGCTGTCCGCGTACCCTCCTGTGCCTTCTGAGGGTACAGTCTCCTCTCATATGGGTGCATTGCAGTGGAGGCCAGTTTCGGTGGGCAGGCTGCGGGCATGCTATTGGATAGCTGGAAGAAGCTGGTTGCGAGTCCAGGGGTCCAGGCCAGCGACAGGAGACAGGGTTAAATGTGGGGCCATAAACAGCTGTGAGAGCCTTGGTGTCTTGTAGTTAGTTGCAAAGCTGCCTGGGCTGGCTGCTGGTACAGATCACAGGTTCCTGCAGGGATGAAGGGAGAGAGGAGAGAAGGACTCAGGCAGTTGGTATCAGGGAAAGCAAATACCTGTGGGATACAAGCTAGTGAAATCTACGCACGGTCCATAACAGTTGTCTTGGCCATTGGTTTCTTTAGTGGTGAAAGCTGCAGGGCAGGGGTCGCTGGGAACTGCGGTCACTCCCACTGCACATCTGATACGGTGGCCCCTGATTTCCTTCATTGTTCCTAGCCATCTCTAGGGGGCTCTGCTTTGTGATTTTTTGTGGAACCAAAAGTGAGAACTTTGTGTTGTCCCCCCAAAGATGGGGGAAGCAGCTGTTCACCCCTTTCAAGTGTCTCGTTCGACTACATTACTGAAGTTTTGAAGTGGACTCCAGAGCTCCCCAAGAGCTGTCTATGTTTGTGGATAATGGTCTAATGCTGATTTTACTGAGAAGACCGAGTCTGGGGTCTCCTATTCCGCCATCTTGGTGATATCACCCTTATCAGTAACGTTTTATCATGTCATCCAAACTATGGATTATTTCTAGCCTGCACAAACCACCAAAAGAATAAAGTGGAGAAGCTACAATAATTATTTTATGAAGCTAATAGAAAAAATTTCCCAAGTAGTGCATAAGAAAAAAATCATAAACCAATCTCTTATATGATCATAAAAGTAAAAACTTTAAAGACTAACTAATGGAATTCATCTGTGTGTATATTTACAAATATACATCTATCTATCTATCATCTATCTATCTATCTATCATCTATCTATCTATCTATCTATCAAAACATCATCAGGGTATTTGGGTAACATAATTCTAAACTACTGTAAGGAAAAACAAAACAAAATAAGGGTCTTAAACTTTAGGGGCACCTGAGTGGTTCAGTTAGTTTAGCTTCTGACTCTTGATTTTCCACTCAGGTCATGATCCCAGGGTTGTGGGACTGAGACCCACATCAGACTCTGTGCTGACCATGGAGCCTGCTTAAGAGTTTCTTTCTCTCCCTCCCTCTCTCTCTCTCTGCCCCTCTCCCCTACTTGCATGCACTGTCTCCCTCTCTCTCTGTCTCTCTCTCTCCATCTGCAAAGATGGAAGTTTATATGCCTTAGAAGAAAAAGTGGGAGCAATCTTTTTAGTCAGGTAGCTAAAATCCATCCATCATTTAGGGAACTAGGTGCTTCCCTTCTTGTTTAACCATCCCGCAGGCTAGTGTTCTCAAACTGTGGTCAAGCCAGATAGTAAATATTTCGGTCTTTGTGAGATAGGCGATCTTTGTCACAGCTATTCAACTCTGCCGTTGTAGAATGAAAATAGACATATGCAAATGAAAATTGTTGTAGTCCAATAAATACATTTTTATTCATAAAAATAGTTGGAGGGCCAAATTTGTCCCTCACCATAGTTTACTGAATCTATTCTAAGGCATTACCCTCAGCAACATGGTCAAAAGTGAGATTTGTTCCTGCTTGTTGAAAGGGATAAGAAAGGAACTTCAAAAAAAAAATGGTTTGGCTTTTAAGATGATTTGCATGTCGCACATATCCCTTATGCTTCCCTTTTGTTGCCCTGAACTTAGTTACATAGACGTATCTAGCTGCAACTGAGACTGGGGAATGAATTTTCTAATGTGATAGTGTTTATAAGCTTACATCCTATTGCTACACAAGAAAGGGCAAACAGGATTTCTTGGAAAAGTAGCCAAGTTTGCTCCCCACCCCAGGAGTTCAATGATGGTCACATATTAGACAATCGAGGGGTGCCCAGATGGATCAGTTTGTTAAGCATTGGGCTCTTGATTTCAGCTCAGATCATGATCTCCTGGTTCCTGAGGTCTAGCCCCATGTGCTCTCTCTCTCTTCATCTCAAAATAAATAAGTAGACATTTATAAAAATCTGTGAATATACCCTTCCATGAGACATGACAAATGACAAAACTCAAGATAATCCATCCACACTGTAGTTTATGGGGATGTTGCTTATGGGGATGATGCCACGTTAAACTTGAGGAGAGCATGGTTTGCATAGCCAAATATGGCAGCAATGATCTTGGATTAACCGCTTGCATGTGAATCTCCATGGGACCAAATCAATAAATGAAGAAGAGTCATTTGATAGAGTTCAACACTCATTAATGATAAAACACTGACACTAGATTTCACAGACAAGGTAATTTCCTCCATCTGATAAAGGTTATAGTTCAGAAATTTACAGAAAATATTAGATTTGGTGGTGGAAATTTCAAAGCACAACCGTTAAATTCAGTAATAACACAAGACAGTCCATTATCAATATGCCTATTAAAACTGGAAATTGGATGCTTTAACCAATGATAAGAAAAAAATGAGATGAAAATCAGAAAGAAACAGATAAAACTACATTTATTTCTGGAATACATAAATTGACTTAATAGAAAAACCAACAGTCTCTACAAATTATTAGAATAAGTATAAAATCTAAGTTCACTAGATAGAATGTAATTACAAATAATAAATTCCTAATCACTAGACATACCTTCCTGTATAATGCAATACAAAAACATCCCATTTATAATTGGTATCTCTCTGGAAAAAAATATAAAATACTAGTGTGGGATATAAAAGAAAAAAAAATAAATGGAGACATATAACATATCCACATAGAATGTCAACATCGTAAAGATTTCCAGTTTCCTCAACTAATCAACAAATGTATTTCTCATAAGAGTCCCATTTGATTTTTTGGGTCAGATTGAACAAACCGATTCTCAAGTTTACATGGAGTAGTTATGGCAATTTTTAAGAGCCAATAGGAAACGTTCTTGACAAGATTTTATCTCGTCTTATAATTACTTCAAAACTAGAACATCGTTACAAAAATAGTACACAGAATAAAGGAGTAGAATAGTGAACACAGAAACAGATTCGCCCTTATATGGAAATACAATCAACGATACAGGTGATATTATAGACATGGTAAAAAGATGGAAACAAATCAATTACTTTAGGATGTCAGGACACCCATAAAATATCATATCCCCTTTATAATCCATGTATGTTGATTCCAAAAGCAAATGTAAGAAGCAAAAACTTTAAAAGGCTAGAAAAAAGAGTCTAACTTTATGATATTGGAATGTGAGAATTTTTTTAATACGGTAAAAATATGTAAATCATAAATATGACTATAATAAAATACAAAAAACCCTCCTACCTGTGTGGGCGTTGTTTTGTTTTGTTTTGTTTTGTTTTAGAGAAAACAGAGAGTGAGTGGGGGAGGAGCAGAAAGAGGGGAGAGCAAGAAGCCTCATCAGGCTTAGGGCTCAGGGTGGAGCCTGATACCGAGTTCCATCTTAAGCCCCGCCCAGATCACGACCTGAGCTGAAATCAAGAGCTAGGTGCTTAACCGACTGAGTCACCCAAGTGCCCCCAAATCCTCTACCTTTTGACAAAAACATTATACGAAGTAAAAAGGCACAGTTCACAGCTCAGGAGGGCTCATTTTTCGTTAGCACCCAGAATTGACAAAGAACTTCTAAAGCTTAACAAGGAAAAGACAAGCAACTGACCAGACACTTGATCAAAAGGCACGAATATACAATTCACATAAAATGACACATACGTAACCAATGATCAGCAGAATAGATTTTTTAAACCTACTAACAAGGAGGGAAATACAAGGAAAAATCATTAGATACTGTTTCACAGATTGGAAATATTTCAAAGTCTGATAATAAGAATAGGTGGGCATGTGGGGAAGTAAACTCATAGATTTCCAGCAGGTGAGTGGATTGGTAGCACCCCTTTCGAGAGCAATCTTACAATATCTAGTGAACTTGAAGATGTCCATATACACTTTAATTCACGGCTTCCATTTCTGCTGGAAATTCGTGTATTTATGCGCAAGGAAACATATGCAAGATTGCTCCCTACAACATGGTTGTACAAAGGAAAATTGCAAAGTACCTAAATGTTCCTCAAAAGCAAGTAGATGAGAATATCTGCAAGAGAGAATACAATAGCAGTTATAATTAGTAATTTAGAACTACATTGATCAATATAGATTGTTTTAAAGAAACGATAATGTTAAGCCAAAAAAAAATTATATAATGTTTGGATACTAATGTGCCATCTCTACAAAAGTTAATTGTCATACAATAAAGTAGTGTATATGTATATATACATGTATATATTATAGTTGGTATCTCTCTGGAAGTATATACTATATAGAAGTATATATGCATATATACCACTTATATTTACATATGTAAATATGTAAAGCAGGCCGGGTAAAAGAACTTTTCCAAGGTTATAAATACACAATTCAGGATAGGAGCTAACAACCCAGATAAGGAATGAAAGGATAATGTGTTTAGAAAGAAGACATAGAGTTTCAACTTTATCCATACAGTTGCAACGTTTTATAACTTACGATCAGAAAGAAATATAGCAAAATGTTAATAAGTGTTAAATTAAAATCTGAGAGGTGCGTACACAGATATTCATTATATTCATCTTGATAACATTCTAATGAAGTATTTTCTTATACAAATACTTAAGGGTTTTCTTATTTTAAGGTTTTGTTTAAATTCCAGTTAGTTAGCATACAATGTAATATTAATTTCAGGTGTACAATACAGTGATTCAACATTTCCATACCTCACCCGGTGCTCATCCCAAGGGCATGACTTAGTAGCCATCACCTATTTAACCCATTACTCCACTACCTTCCCCTCTGGTAACCAGAAATTGGTTCTCTGTAGTTAAGAGCCTATTTCTTTGTTTGCCTCTGTCCCCGTGTATTTTTTTTCCCTTTGTTCATTTGTTTTGTTTCTTAAATTACACATGTGAGAACGTGGTATTTGTTTTCTCTCTAACTTATTATGCTTAGCATAATACTGTCTAGCTCCATCCATGTCATTGCAAATGGCAAAATTTCATTCTTCTTTATGGCTGAGTAATCTATTATATATATATGAATAAATATATGATGGATATATACAAACATAAATACAAAAATATAATGGATACGTGTGTGTGTGTGTATCACGTCTGTATCCGTTCGTCAGTCTCAGAACATGGATGTTTATAGCAGCATTATCTACAATAGCCAAATGAAACTTTCTCTTAAGAGTTCTGTTAAATTTAAGGAACCTCTATACTGTTTTCCAGAGTGGCTGTACCAGTTTGTGTCCCCACCAGCAGGGTAGAAGTGTTCCCCTTTCTTCACATCCTTGCCAATAACTGTTGTTGGCTGAGTTGTTAATTTTAGCCACTCTGACAGGTGTGAGGTGATATCTCATTGTGGTTTTGATTATATTTCCCTGATGATGAATGATGTTGAGGTCTACCCCCATGGCCCTGCGATTGCATTACTAGGTGTTTATCCAAAGGATAAAAAATGCTGATTCAAAGGGGCACATGCACCCCCATGTTTACAGCAAGGCTATCAACAATAACCAAAGTATGGAAAGAGCCAAAATGTCCATCGACTGATGAATGGGTAAATAAGATGTGGTATACCTGTATACAATGGAGTATTACTCAGCAATCAAAAAGAATGAAATCTTGCCATTTGCAACAACATGGATGGAACTAGAGTGTACTATGCTAAGTGAAATAAGTCACTCAGAGAAAGATAAATGCCATATGATTTCACTCGTTCGTGGAATTTAAGAAACCAAACAAATGATCATAAGGGAAGGCAAGGAAAAATAAGATAAAAACAGAGAGGGAGGTAAACCGTAAAAGACTCTTAAAGACAGAGAACAAACTGAGGGTTGTTGGAGGGGGGCTGGGAAGGGGGATGGGCTAAATGGGTGATGGGCATTCAGGAGGGCACTTGTTGGGATGAGCACTGGGTGTCATATGTAGGTGACAAATCACTAAATTCTATTCCCGAAACCATTATTACACTCTATGCCAACTGATGTGGATTTAAACTTTAAAAAATGAAAGAAAAGGAAAAGGAAAGAAAAGGAAAAGGAAAAGAAGAGAAAAGAAAAGAAAAGAAAAGAAAAGAAAAGAAAAGAAAAGAAAAGAAAAGAAGAGAAAAGAAAAAGGATTAGATTGCAGAAAATCTTACCCTGCATGGGTAAGTGAGAACAGTCAATCCCACTGAATAATTCCACTCCCTGGAAAACATCTTTAACAAACACAGCACCATATTTCATTAACAAGACTATTGGGGGAAAATGCAAATAGACATTGCTACAGGGACAAATAATATCTTACGAGCAGGGTGGTGCTCATCTTTCATTCTGTCCCACCATTGTCTAGCTCTATGATCTGTCTCTAATATCAATTTTTTCCCCAGGAAAATACTTTAGTACCTTAAACTGTCCAAAACCCATTTGATGTCTAGACATTCTTTTTCAATCATCAAATAACGAGTCTCTGGGGAAAGACTTTTCCTACTGATGTGCTCAATAGGTTGTTCCTGACTGGCTGGTTTCTGTCCTGGCACTGAACCCCAGCTCACCTGCACGCACTTTAAAAGACTTCTCAAAGTCACATCTAATTAACACTGGTTCTGGGTATAAAAAGGCTTTGTGATGACTTCTCATACTCAAATGCAGGCAATTTCTTTAGATCTTTCCAATCTCTTAAATACATCGTAAAAATGACAAAGCCTAATATCTACAATACACTGGTGACTTAAACCCCTTAAGTGTCTCTTTGTCTTGTGTTGTTGTTGTTTGGTATGTTTCACCCCCTCCTTGCAGTCCGCGCTCTCGGTAACCACCTCTCCCCTCTTCAAAAATCATAGGTACAGAGAACAGTGATTGCTAGAGCAGGGAAGATTGGGGGTGTGTGTGTGGACAAATGGGTGAAGGGGGTCGGCAAGCAAACTTCCATTCATAAAATAAATAAATTATGAAACATAACGTAGAGCATGGTGACTATACTCAGCAATATTATAGTACATACTTGAAACTTGCCAGGAGAATAAATTCTAGAAGTTCTCAGTAGAAGAACAAAAAATGCTTGTAACTTTCTACGGTGATAGTCGGAAACTAGACTTCATTGCAGAGATCACCTTGCATGTATACAAATATCAAATCATTATGTTGTGTCCCCCAAACGAATATAATGTTCTATGTCAATTATACCCCAATAAAAAAAATCAAATACTTATTACAATGTAAAGTTTTATCACAAGGAGCATATTTTTAAGTCCCTCGAAATCCAATATTAAGAAACCAGATCATATCAGTTTAATATCTTCCTCAGAGTTCTTGTTGAAATGTTGTCTTTATGTATTTGAAAATGTCATTATACTTCTGAAGAAAACTCTACGGATGTTTGAATTTGAATAGGTTTCTGAGCAAAACTTGGTGAAATGAAATGAGAAAAAACAATTTAAAAGCTTCCTAGGAGGAGCTCCTTATCCGATCGATCGCATGAATAAACCTGGATTCCTTAAGTATCTTATTAACTATTCCTCATTAACCAGATCTTCAAATCTGTCATTCACATGGCTGCCCTAGTTATCTTTCTAAAACCTAAGTAAGTTGACCTTTCTCCTGTTCATCACAGTCTACAGGGGCTGGCCGCCTGAAGAATAAGGTTGAAATGCTTTAAAATGACATTTGAGACCGTCTGCAATCTAGTCCCAGGCTTCCGTGGCCGCATCTCCCACCAAATTTTATCAAGCGCACCACTTAACTCTATTTCCACTCGATAGCATGCACACTCGTGACTCCGTGCCTGTCCTCGCGGTGTTCATAGAATTCCCATATGCAAATGTCTCTCTGGTTTATAGCCTTCTTCCTGCTGGGGTTACAATCCTTATTCTGCTTCCACTGTTGAGACGTGTGATCTCTTTGGAGACAAATTTTATTTTGCCTCCTGTTTGCGTTATTGGCTGGTGGTGCCCTCATTGCAAGGTAAATGCTGTGAGAGAAATTAGTTTCCTACTCAGCTTTGTATTCTCCCAGTAGCTGGGACAGATAATAGGTCCTCAATGCACGTTTGTTGCATCATTCGAGACCCCTTACTCAGTTGGAGGGCTTGATCAACATCATTTCTTAAAGTGATATTTTGTGTTCAAGTTTACGATTTTTCTTCCTTTGTGGTGAAGAATTTGGAATAATGAACTGTCCAGTTATCAGGAGAGGTATTGGAAAGTTACTGGACCTGACCCAAACTCGGGTGGCATCGACACAATGCATTTGTAAATTGATACAATTTACATTTACTATGGTTGCTAATTATTTACATTTATTTTATGCTTTATATTTGTCTCACCTTGTCAGAGTTCCACTTTTTTCTTCTTTTTATGATTTTCTGAATCAATACACATTCTTTTATTGTATCCCTCCTTCCACTGGTTTAGATACTATAAATTTTTTTTTTTTTTTTTTTTTTTACTGGTCCTACTTTAATTTTTAACCTGCAGATGTCATTAACAAGGCCAAGTAAGTATCATCAGCCTCCTTGACAAGCGCCTGGGAATATTTTAAATTCAATAAACCTCCCTTCTTATAATATCCATTCATAAGTTTTGTTGCTTCTTTTAATACACACGTTGGGAATTATTACCATTATTAGTTAAATACCAATTTTTTAAATTCACACATGTTAAGTAATCTTATTTTACTTGCTATGCTGCTCCCTTTTACATCTCTGAATGTCCTTTGGGGCTTACGGGAATCACATCTTTGGTGGCAAACACTTCCTGTTTTTGTTTGTTTGTTTTTTGTCTTTTTGGAGGATTATTTCACTAGATTGAACAATTCCAAATTACCATTATTTACTCTCAACTCTCTAACATGTAATTCTACATTCTCCAGTCCTTCATTTTTACTGCTGGAAAGTTGCCAGCAAAAATGTCACTCTTAAAAGTAATCCTTTTTTTTTTTTTTTTTAAATCTCTGACAGATATTTAATTCACTCCTTTTTCTGAGGGCTTCTGCAGTACAATGTCTCTGGGTGTGGAATTTTATTTATCTTGCGTGGGACTCACCAAGATTCAAGAATCTGAGGATTCGTATGTTTAATCTGTTGTGGAAAACCCACATATATAATATCTTCAATTGTTTCCTCTGCTCGTTCTCTATACTTTCTCCTTCTAGAACTATATTAGACACATACTTGCTTGGACTCTATCCGATATCGCCCTTTAGCATCACTTTAATATTTTCTGTCTCTTTGAGAAGCATTACTGGTAATTTCTTCAGATCAATCTTTCAGTCTTTATTCTCTCCTTTATTGTATCTAAACTAATACACAAACCAATCACTGATTTTCTAATTTCAAAAATTATATTTGTCACTTCTGAAAATTTTCTTTCTTTCTTCCTGCGTGGTCATGCTTTGATAGTTATTTGCTCCAAACTCGTGTTTTGGTATAGTTTATTTTTCCCCCTTGCTTTTCAAATGTGTTAGATCTGATAATTCCAACAATTGAAGTCATTACAGATCTCATTTTGTCCTTAGTTGTTTCTGCTGACTCCCACTAATTGTAGCTTATAGTCTTTTGTATATTGGGATTTTATTATGAGTTGGTGTTTTGTTGAACCCACTCTAAATTTTTTGACCCCTGCTTTGAAGATGCATTCTTCCAGGGAAGATTTATATTTATTTCTGCCATGTATGCAAGGGCACTGGAGATGTGGTTCATTTTAAATTATAGCTCGTTGTTTGCAATTTTAAAGCCATGAAAAAAATTGTAAACCCGGTCTCCAATCCTACATGAAGGCAAGTCATGTTGCTGATGTTGCTGTTTTTTTAATATTCCAACCAGAGGGAAGACACATTGCTTTGTGGATGGTTCTAAATGGTTGTTTTCTCTGCTTTAATCTTTTTCTGAGGGTGAGACCTATCTGGAAATTCCACCTTTATGTAGAATCTTTCAATCAGTAATTTCAGGATATTATCTACAGTTACCCCTTACCACTGGTGTTCCAACATCTCTGTATATCCTCTGGTTAACAAGCTGCTTTAGTACTAGTTTTTTTCCTTGCCTTATCTTCCTTTTTCACTCATGACCTCAGATTTCCCATACTTTCTTTTAGGTATATCCAATCTTTTTTTTTAAGTTTCAAATATTTTATTAAGCCTGTAATGGATTTTTTTAAGTAAGGAGTGATTTATATCTGCATTTCTACTGATACCATTCCTTATGAAAACAGAAGTCTGTGTTTTTGTTTGTTTGCATGTTTGTTTTATTTTGTTTTCCAAAAGTAATAGGAGTAGTACCCAACCTGGAAGATTCCCTTTGGTCTTTTGAGGAGGAAAAGATTTTAAAGAGTTTAGTTAAGAAGAAACTGTTTCATTAGGTCTCAGAATTGTCAAAATTAAACAGTACAGTACAATGCATTCCTCAGATGAACTGGAAAGTCTAAAATTTCAATAGTTGTCACCGAAAGAGAATTCATCTGCAGGTTGTGTAGACGCTTAGAGCTGGGTAAAATGTCAAGTGACACAAGAAAGTCTACATTTGGAGATAAAAGGAAAAGAGAGCTGGCAGAGTTAGTTTACATGGTCACATACTACTTGGAGAGAGAGAAACATGGCTGAAAGGGCAGGAATGGATTTTGTGTATCTGGACTTGGAGTTGAATGATGCACTACCAGACAATTGCATGTACCAGTCAATTCATTTAACCTAAGACCCCGTTTTGTCAATATAATGAGGACAATAATAAGTTGGTTATAAACTTTAAGAGAACCCATCTATATGAAGTGGCAAGTGAGGTATCTGGCACAAAATGGGTCCCTAACAATTATTATCTGCTATAGTATTCTGGCCAAGAATGCTCTGCCTACGAGGGGCTGGAGATGCACACCAGAGTTACACTTGGGCTTTTTGTATATTTTTGTTTAAATTCATTACTATTATTACGATGAACTATGTTGCGTTGGAACCACAGTTAAGCTGCTGTCAGCAATCTTTTTTTTAAAATTAGAGTAGATAGAATTCACATACATGAAATCCACCGCATTAAAGTGAACAGTTCAGTGGCTTTTAGTACATTTCCAAATAGCATGCTACTATCTAATCCCAACATCTGCATCAACTCGGAGAGAAATTCTGTACCGCTTAACAGTCATTTCTCTTTTTCCCCTCCTCCCCAACCCTCATCAATCACTAGTCCATTTTTTTTTTCTGTCTTTATGAATTTACCTATTACGGTCATTTTGTATAAATTCATACAAATATAATCAGGCATTATTTGGCCTTCTGTGCCTCCTTTCACTTCATATAATGTTTCAAGATTCATCCATGTTGTAGCATGTATCAGTACATCATTCCCTTTTAGGGCTGAATAATTTTCCATTGTATAGATAGACTACATTTTGTTTAACCCTTCATCTGTTGGTCAGGATTTGAGTTCTTGCTCTTTGGCCATTACGAATGATGTTGCTTCAGTGTGCAAATGTTTTGTAGGAACACCTGTTTTCAATTCTTTTTTGGTCTTTGATTGGGAATAGAATTTCTGATCCATAGGGTGATTTCATGTTTGACTTTTTGAGACACTGACAGATTATTTACTGTGGCAGCTGCATCATTGTTACATTCACATTAACAGTATTCAAGGATTCCAACTTTTCCACATTCTGGCCACCACTTGTTATTTTCCTTTTGAGTTAATTTTTGTATATGGTGTGAGGTAAGGAACCAACTTCATTCTTTTGCATGAGGATGTCTAGCGTCTAAGCTCCATTTGGTGAAAAGCTTTTTTTTCTCCATTTAGTTTTAATAGTTTAGACACCCTTGTTGAAAATGAGTTAACAACAGATGTATGAGTTTATTTGTGGACTCTCAATTCTATTTTATGGATCAATATGTTTATCCTTATATCAGTACTATACTGTCTTGACTACTGTGGCCTTCATGCTAATTTTTGAAATTGGAAAGTGTGATTCCTCCAATTTTCTCTCTTTTTCAAGAGGGTGTCAGGTATTTTAGAGTCCTGTGAAATTCTATATCAAGTTTAGGAACAACAGACTTATTTTTTTAGAAAGGCATTTGGAAATTTGGTAGAAATTGCCTTGAATCTATAGATCACTTTGGGGAGTACTCTCACCTTAACAATATTGTGTCTTTCAACCTATGAACATGGAATGTCTTTTCTTTTATTTAGGTCTTCTTTTACTTCTTTCAGAAATGTTTCGAGGTTTCTAAGGTAAAAGGCTTCCATACACCCTTGGCTCAATTTATTCCCAAGTATTTTATTTTCTTGATATTATTATAAATTATTTTTTTAATTCCTCTGAGGTGATTCGTTGTCATTATATTGAAACACAACTGATTTTTGTGTGTTGATCTTGCACCCTGAGACATTGCTCAATTCACTTATCTGTTTCAGTTTGTGTATTTTTTGAGATAATCTATATATAATATCATGTCATCTGCAAATAAAGGCAGTTTTAGTTTCTTTCCAATATGGGCATTTAAAAATTTTTTTTCTCATCTAGTTGTTCAGGGAACAACTTACAGTGCAATGTTGAATAGAAGTGGTGGAAGCAGACATTCTTGTCTTGATCCAAACTTTAGATGGAAATGTTTCATTGTGTCTCCATAAAGTGTAATGTTAGCTGTCAGTTTTTCACAGATAACATTTTGCTGGTATTTAATTGACAATTTTTGCATCTATATTGATAAGGGATGTTGGTATGTCATTTCTTTTCTTACAGTGTATTTACTTGGCTTTATTATCAGAGTAATATTCGCTTCATAGGATGAGTTATGAAATATTTCCTTCTCTTGTATGTTTTAGAAGAGTTTGGGGAGTAAATATGTAAATTATTTTTAAGATATTTGGTAGAATTCACTAGTGGAAACATACGGTTTTGGACTTTTCTTTGTTGGTTATTTTGATTTTGGCTCAATGCTTTTACTTGTAATTCCATTCAGATTTTCTATTTCTTTAAAATCAGTTTTGGGGGGCGACTGGGTGGCGCAGTCGGTTAAGCGTCCGACTTCAGCCAGGTCACGATCTCGCGGTCCGGGAGTTCGAGCCCCGCGTCAGGCTTTGGGCTGATGGCTCAGGGCCTGGAGCCTGTTTCCGATTCTGTGTCTCCCTCTCTCTCTGCCCCTCCCCCGTTCATGCTCTGTCTCTCTCTGTCCCAAATAAATAAATAAACGTTGAAAAAAAAATTTAAAATCAGTTTTGGTAGATTATATTTAGGAATTTGGAAATTTTATATAGTTTTTTTGGTGTATATTTGTTGATAGTGCTTTCTTTCAATACTTTCTATTTCTGTAAGGTTGTTAGTCATGTCCTCACTTTCACTCCTTATTTTAATAATTTGAATCCCTTCTACCTTTATCTGTTAATCTAGCTAAAGATTTGTCAATTTGTTGATCTTTTCAAATAACCAATTTTTGGTTTCACTGATTCTATTACCTTTCAATTCTCTATTTCTATTCTCTACTTCATTTTTCTCCATTCTAATCTTTATTATTTCCTTCCTTCCACTTGATTTGTATTTAATTTGCTATTATTTTGCTCATTTCTTAAGCAAGGTTAGTTATTGATATGATAACTTGCTTTCTTTACTGTGTTTACAGGTATAAAATTTCCTCTGAACGCTGATTTCATGGCATCTTCTAAGTTTTGTTATGCTGTCTTTCTTTTTTGTTCACCTCAAAGTATTTTCTAATTTCCTTTGTGATTTATTTCTGACACATTGCCTGTTTAAGAGTGTGTTATTTAACGTCCACACATTTGTGAATTTTTGTTTTTAGTTTTCCTTTTGTTATTGATTTCTAACTTTATCCCATCGTGGCTGGAGAAGATACTTTGTATTATTTCGATCATTTTAAGTTAATCAGGACTTATTTTGTGGCCTAAATATGGCTATCTTGGAGATCATTCCATGCACACTTAAGAAGAATCTACATACTGCTGTTATTGGGTGGATTGTTCTGTACATGTCTGTATATGTCTGTTAGATCTTCTTGATTTATAGGATTGTCCAATTCTTCTATTTCCTTGTTGATTTGCTATTGGGTTGCTCTACCCATTATTGAAAACCAGTAAATAAAATCGTCAGCCATTATTGTTGAATTGTGTCTCCCTTCAATTATCACTTTTTGCTTTATATATTTGGGACTTTATTGTTATGTGCACATAAACTTGTAATTGTTGTATATTCTTGATGGATTGATCCTTTTATGTAACGACCTTCTTTTTCTCTTGTAACAGTGTTTATCTTGAAGATTATTTTTCTGATATTAGTACAGCTACTTTAGTTCTCTTTCATCTGTTTGTACGGAATATCTTGTTTTACTCTTTTGCTGTCCACCTGCCTTTTTGTCTTTGTGGTGTTGAATCTAAAGGGAGTTTCTTAAAGACAACACATAGTTAGACTATGTTCCAAAATTCCATTCTGCTAATCTCTGTCGTTTAACTGAAAAGTTTTATCCACTTTCATTTAATAAACAGATAAGGAAAAACTTACTTCCACCATTTTGATAGAACCTCATTCCCATGGTTTCCTTTAATTCTTCCCTTATGATTTATTTTAGCTCTTTGAGTATATTGTAAATTGTTGAGTTGAAGACTTTGTCCAGTAAATCCAATGACTGGGCTTTCTTAGGGACGGGAATTGCTTTTCTCCTTGCTGTGGATGAACCATATTTTCCTCTTTCTTTCCATGTCTCATCATTTTTTGTTGTTGAAAATTAGACACTTGGAGGGGCTCCTGGTCAGGGAGGGGCTCCTGGTCAGGGGCTCCTGACTCAGTCAGGTAAGTATCCAACTCTTGGTTTTGGCTCAGGTCATAATTTTATGGTTTGTGAGTTTGAGCCCTGCATTGGGCTCTAAGCTTGCAGTGCAGAGACTGATTGGGATTCTCTTTCTCCCCCTCTCTCTGTCCCTGCCCTGCACATGCCATAAATAAGTAAGTAAATAAATAAATAAACAAACAAATAAAACTTAAAAAAAAAAGAAAATTAGGCATTTGGAAAGTTATACTGTGGCAACTCTGGAAAGTAGATTTTCTCCTCCTCCCAAGGTTGGTTGTTACTGTTTGTTTAGTTGTTATTTGTTTAGTGATTGTTTTGAAAAAATTTTGTGAAGTCTATATTTCTTCTTGTGCCACTGATATCTCTGTTTAGTGGTCAGCCAGTAATTTGAGAGATTTCCTTAACATCTGGAATCAAAAAAAGCTTACAAGGAAAACTAAACAGACAAAAGCTCTCAGTCTCTGTAGTTCATCTGTGTGTGTGTTAGAGTATCCTTCAGTGCTCAGCCAAGGAGTGTGCCTCAGCCTTCACTTCCTAGTCATGGAAAGTCCAAAGGTCAGCCAGAAATGAGAGTTTAGAGCCCCCTGACATCTTTTCAGAACCCGCACACAGCCTCAAGTATGCCCAAAACCACTTGAATTGCTAGGAATATGTGAAGGCTTTTCAAAGTCATTATTCTCCAAAGTATCTCATTCCCTAGTCTTCCTTCCCAATCTCTTTGGTTTGTCCACTGTTTTCCCAACTGTTGTCCCTCTTCCAGGTGGTAGTGGTGAATGTATTTGCCTTCAGTTTTTCTTCAACATATAATCCATGGATAATTGCCCTAGCTCTGAGAGAGTTCTGAGGTAGGCATAATGGAGGGAAGCCCTTTGACCTGGTTCTTCAGGGAGCAAACAGACAGGTCAAAACAGCCACAATTCTTTGAGAATAAGATCAATACTGCTTTCTCATGTACTAGGAAACTCTATCAAGAAATTCTGAATTGAGGCATACTCAATGCCATTGAGGCATGGCTCAGTAGGTTAAATGTCTACCTCTTGACTTCAGCTCAGGTCATGATCTCACAGTTCATGAGTTTAAGCCCCACATTGGGCTCTGTGCTGACAACATGGAGCCTGCTTGGGATTCTCTCCCCCACCCCTAACCCCTGCTCCTCTTTCTCTCGCTCAAAAATAAATACATAGATTTTTAAAAATGTGTATTATTGTCTTCAAGGCTGACACTGAACTGTGTACTGGAGGCTGGTACTGAGGTAAAGGAAGATGTCAAAAAGCTCTGAACAAGACTTGACTGATTTTCTTCTTTCTTTTCTTTCTTTCTTTCTTTCTTTCTTTCTTTCTTTCTTTCTTTCCTTCTTTCTTTCTCTTGATAAAATATTTCCTTGGTTGTTTTATGCTTTTGATTGGATTCCAAAGCCCGCCCCTCCCCAATGGATGCTGGCAGTTGTTACCAGGTTATTTGTTGCTTTCATGGGGGTATACACTTTGGCACTTCCCTGTTCAACTGGGTTTTTTTGTTTTTGTTTTTGTTTTTTGCTGATATCTCAATGAATGCTTTATTAATTTTTGGCTGTTTTAAAAAAATGCCTGAGTGAAAGAATTGTTTCAGGGTTATTTTTTAAATAAGAAAAGCTTGCATCAGACATTTGACAAGATTCAGTGGCATGGAGTGAATAAAGTAGGCAAGGACTGCTCCTCACAGAAAAAGGGAATCTACAACACACAGAAGTAAGCTTAGAAGCCCTCCAAACTGTCTCTGTCTTCCACTGGAAAGACAGACATCAACTATATGATTTTTATTAACCAAGTATAATTATCCTAATAAACAGTGTTTTTATATTTGTTGTACTTTGAATAACTTACGAGTAGCTGTTTATGTCAGTGCACTTGATGAGAATTTTCTACCAACGAAATTACAATGTGTTCTAATAATTATTTTCTAGAGAGCATTACAATTTCATCATGTGTTTATGCAGTGTTAAGTCAATAGTAAATGTAGAAGGACCATTAAGTGTTTGTTTCAGGCATTTATTTTTCTTTAGGATACATTTAAGTGATGAATTATTTATTGTGAATGGATATTTGGGGGGCTATATACTAATTAGGAAAAGTTTTGCAGATTGTTTCTTAATTAGTTGGTTAACATTAATAGAAGTATATTTGATATAAATGTAATGGCTTAATTTCATTAATGCGGTTAAAATAATAAATGCATCAATTCAAACAGTAAAAGGAATTTGCTTTCAGTGATGGGCATTATTTCATTGGTGGAAGGGACACTCAGTATTGAACCCACTTGTTTCTTTGATTGACAAATTGATTGTATCAGAGTAAATAAAAGAGAAGGCCTCACCTCTGACTACAGAGTTTCACACTGCTAGATTCTGTTTCTGTTCATATCCTGGAAGATAATGTTAAATAAGGCATGTGAGGTGTTGTTTTACCAGGTTCAATGCTCTGATGAGGGTTTTGTACCTTAACAGAGGTGTGGTTGGCAGGGCTCCAAAGATGTTCTTCAAGATTCCTATCCCATGATTATTTAATCAAACACCAATCTAGATACTACCGTGAGAGATGTCACAGATGAAATTAAGGTTACTAGTCAGCTGACCTTGAAGGACAGAGATTATCCTGGATTATAGATTAAATCCATGTAATCACATGAATCCTTAAAACAGAAGAAGGCTGAAAAGTTAGAGAGGTGAGGTTCAAAAAAGAGACCGAGGAAAGGTGAGATAGAAGCTGAGATCCTGAGAGATTCTAAGCATAAGGGCTCTACTTGCCATTATTGACTTGAACTATGGAAAAAGAGGGCCATGAACTAGATAATGGGGGCGGTCTCTAAGAAACTGAGAATGAGCCACGTCACTGGCCAACACGAAAATGGGAACTTTAGTTCTATAATTAAATGGAACTGAATTCTGCCAACAACCTGAATGAACCTGTAAGCAGATCCATCCATAAAATCTCCAGAAATGAATTCAGCCCTACCAACATCTTGAAATCTATCCTGTGAAACCCAGAGCACAGCTCAGCCATGCTGTGCCTGGATTTCTGACTTACCGATTGTGAGATAATAAATCTGTGTTGTTTTAAACTTCTGAGCTTGTGGTCATTTATTATGACAGCAAGAGAAAACCAATACAAAAAACAACGTAAACCATAGACCTCACTTAGAAAATATTCATGGCAAGAGGCAATGGTATTGAAAGTGGTAATGGCATCACATGCCCTGATGCAGTAGTATTGAGGAGTGGTTCGCTACAGAGATCACTCTTGTGCTTTAACTCTGTACGTATTCCTGCTCCATAATCTGCTTTGGTCTCTAACCATTTTCTACTACTAGTTTTACCACAATCTCAGTCCTAGAAATTCCTATTCTGCTTAAGTTGGACAGAGTTGGTTTCTGTTGCTTGCGATCAAGAAACTGGAAGTGTATAGACATTGAAAATAGCGAATGGCATGTAAGCAATGGAACTCAATGTTAATACAGGTATTCGGAATGGTTTATCTTAGGAATTAATACAGTCTTTTAGGTTGGGTGTATGGGAATCCATGGCGTATAATGGAATACCTCTAGTGATCGCCTATAGTTACCTAGAATGAGGTGTTTTCTGAAGCAAGTTTTTGAACGACCATTTTGCTGAATGAAAGACAGGAGGAAATCAAGATGGCTGCTGAAACAGAAGGACAACCTCAAATCCTGAAGTACTGTTCAAGGCACTAATTAAAGTCCAATACTTTCTTGATCTCAATTTATGTTTCAATGAAGTGGAAGCAGCCAAAGTCTGAGCTTAATGTTTGACTTAAATTACAATAGCCATTGAATTAGAAACTTCTCCATATCTTTTATGTCAAAGTTATAAAAAGTGATTGGGAAGCATTAGAACCTTAACAATTAGATTGAGGATATATGGGAAGATTCAGAGTTCTTAAACTTCTCTTGGGGGTAGGAAGAACGCCCACCAAATGGTAGTATCAGTTAAATTCAGAGCTTCACCATATCTTAGATCAGTAGGACAATGATTAGGAAACCATAGAGTTTAAAGAAGGTTGTATAGGGGAAATTCAGAGGTCTTATCATTCCCTTGGAAGCTAGAGTGACCCTCTTTCCTTGTTGATAAGACTCTCTCACTCTTGCATGAAAGTGTTTTAAGTCACATTCTTTCTTGAGCTATTTACTCTAAAATCAGATCATTCTTGACCATCTATTCTGAGCATTCCTAAACCCAGATTACCTCCCCAAATGTAATAAGCACTATATTCCAGAATACTTCTGGAGAAAATTAAAAAATCAAATCTTCACAAGGGTGCTTTTGTATTAAAAAATATATATGTCTTTACTAATTCATGTTGACCAAAATCCGGGAAATGTGTATAAGAATGGATCTGAGCTTGCTTTTCAAATGAGAGATCATTACTTTTGATTTGATCAAATTAATTGATATGATTCTAGTATGCTCGTCAGATTCTCTGAAAGTGATTTTAATTGTTTTCTTGGATGGATGCCTAAAATCTGAAATCTGACAATCAAAGGAGATGAAAAAGCAGAAAAGCCTTGTCATAATACATAGAGGAAGCCCTAAGACTTTGGGATAGGAATATTGCAATGCATTTGTTGTGTGTTACTCCAGATCATTTCTTAGCTTTATTCCTCAAGAAATACCAAAAGGCACTCTCTTTCTTCCCCTTTTTAAATGTTTTTAATGTTTTATTTATTCTGAGAGAGAGAGAGACAGAACATGAGTGAGAGAGGGGCAGAGAAAGAGGGAGATACAGAATCTGAAGCAGGCTCTAGGCTGTGAGTGTCAACACAGAGCCTGGTGCGGGACTCAAACTCACGAGCTGTGAAATCATGACCTGAGCCAAAGTTGGACACTAAACTGACTGAGCCACCAAGTTGCCCCGAGACACTCTCTTTCTAAGACTTCGAGAAAAATATTGTGTCACAAGAACACCAACATCTATGAAATATGCTTATTAGTTATTTGTTTAGGATTCAAGATGCTTGTAAAGACTGTACTTGAAATAGGTTTCTGGTGTTGATGAGTAGGAGGATAGTAGAGAAACAGAAGCCATATGGTTGCATTTAATCTCCAGAACAGAAAGGCCAGCATGGTAGACAGACTTTCCAGAGTCTTTGACCATGGTTAATATTATGAGATCCCAGGGATGCCTGGGGGGCTTGGTTAAACGTCCTACTCTTGATTTCAGCTCGGGTCATGATCTCATGGTTCATGAGTTTGAGCCCCACATTGGGGTCTGCAATGACAGCGCGGAGCCTGCTTGGGATTCTGTCTCTCTTCCTCTCTCTCTGGCCCTCCCCTGCTTGCTCTCTCTCTCAAAATAAATAAAAATAAACTTTAAAAAATTTGTGAGATCCTCTAAGACAAAGCAGACTCAGAGTTACTAGAAGTTTTCCAAATTTCTAAATATAACAATAGGTTGTATATGTTGGACGAGGATAGAGCTTCATGTCTGGTAAACTTAGGCCAGTTCCGAGAAATCATGATATAAATATGCCATCCTAAACCTAATCCCAACCTCGACCCAGTTACCCTCAAATGAAATGGAGGCAGACAGCATTACGACTGGGCCTTGTAATGATATCAAAGTATGTATCACGATTCTTTCTCCAAGTCTTTCTCAAAGGGTGTGGAGCTATTTACCACTAAGAAAGGGGTAGATATCTACACTTTTTATGGATACTAAGTCAATGCTAGAACTATTGCTCACAAAACCCTAAAATACTCCATTAGAGTGGTGCTTATGGATATCAGATGATAAGCAGAAATTTGGCTTAGGACCCCAAAGTCATTGTGTGTCCCTTTCCTAGTTATATAGCATATATTTGACACTAAAAATTCTATATTCAAAATATATCACACACACACACACACACACACACACAGAAAACCCTCACAAATTTTTGTGACCCATAAATAAAGGTTATTATGGTTATGTACTTGGAATTTCTTCCTCTAAATGAAATAGTGAATTAAAGGAATATCCCAACCCTAAGGGAATATTTTCCTCCAGAAAGGGATCGCTGCTGCCATCAAAGACTTGAGACAGACAGAAATGATGATTCATTAAAAAAAATTTTTTTTAATGTTTATTTATTTTTGAGACAGAGACAGAGTGTGAGCAGGGGAGGGGCAGAGAGGGAGAGGGAGAGATGTGATTTCTCTGCTAGCGAAACTCAGCACACTCACTGGCACTTGGACTGAAATGTAGATTTGGGGATGCTTTTCCTCTGTCTCCTAATAAATAGAAAATATCAGCATAAGTTTGCCTGAATAAACAAGAACAGCAACATGCCCTCTCCGTCTTGTCTCGCGGTTTCAGCCATATCCACATTCGTTTCCAGGACCCTCATCATTCCAAAAGACATTTTGCTTCTGTGCTACATGGATAATACCATATTGATGGTGCAAGGAGAGAAAGAATGAACAGGCATTTGGGACACCTCCGTGGCTCAGTTGGTTGAGCCCCCGACTTCAGCCTAGGTCATGATCTCCCTGTTCCCGAGTTCAAGCCCCACATCAGGCTCTGACAACTCAGAGCCTGGAGTCTGTTTTGGATTCTGTGTCTCCCTCTCTTTCTCTGCCCCTCCCCAACTCTCTCTCTTTCTCTCAAAAATAAATTAAACATTAAAAAAAATTTTAAAAAGAATTAACAGGCACTTAAATGCCTTAGCAGGACACATGCAGGCCCTTGACTGGGAGGTAATACCAATAAAAATACAAGGTCTTACCACCTCAGCGAATTTTATTGGGATCCACTGATTTGGTAATTTGTTTGTTCATGTGGTTGGGAGATTGGAGGGGCAAGTTTGGAAAACAGTAACAAAGAGATTTACAGAGGAGGCCTGTGTCTTTCCAAAAACCCACAGACTGTGAGGTTATCGAGGGACGCTTACCAAAGGATCACGCCCACTGTGGGTGAGGCTCTTAATAATCAGTAATGATTTTCCTGAAGCATCTTTCCTTTGTGCTAGTTACAGATTTCAAGTGGCCATGGACAAGGTTAAATGCTCCGCGTGTCTTCTCCTGGACCAAGACCATTTAGGCTACTGTCACTAATGGAAGTCCAATTTGTCATCCATGTAAGTGACAGTAAAATACAGATATATATTACATCTTAGGAGGATTAGCCAGATGTTTTGTAACAAGATAATAACATTGAAACCAAAACTTTCCAAGACAGGTTGCCACTGTTCCTCACTGGAATACATATTTAATACGAATTTGGATTTTAAAGGGACTTGCTTATAGCTCTAACATTGTTATAGATTTCCACATAACATCACTTCTAATGGGGAAAAAAAAAAACTTGAGAGGAAGTAAGAAAGGCAAAGGATTGTGATGTTTTGATTCATTAGCCTGACCATATTTGCCATAACCCAGAAGGATCTGTTATGATGAGACCTTTGAATGGTCTACTGAAGTCTCAGTTACAGTGCTACTTTAAAAAAAAAACTTTGGCTTCTTGTGTCCATAAGTTTGGGGTCTGTTGTTTAGAGATACTAGTCGGTCAGGGAAGAATAGTTCCACCAGGACATACAACAATGTTTCCATTGTATTGGAACCTAAGAATGCCACCTGGCCATTTTCAGCATCTTAGGACTCTAGGGACAAACGGAAATAATAGACATTTTATCATTGGCTGGTGTGGTTGATCCTGAATGGAAAGGAAAAATAAGATTATCACTTCACAACGGAGAAGGAAGATTATGGGTGGAACCCAAGTGGTCTCTTGGGGCACCTTTTATCTTACTACTTATAGCAGTAGAATTCGATGAAAAAAATAAATAAAACCACACACTGAAAAGACCGTGAAGGGCACGACTCCAACAACAATCAAGGTTGGTCTGTTAGGTTCAAAACAGCAACAACCTCCCTGGTCAGCGGGGGTGCTGGTTGAAGGCAGATGCCGAATTAGCAATGAACGAGAAAAGTCATAAATGGCAGCTCGGCTTTCGTGCACAGGTGTCCAAGTGAAAGTAATAACCCCTATGCATGTCTGTCTTTGTTGTGTGATGACAACATTTATACACTTCAATTCCCGATTTATTTTCCTTTTCCTTCCGCATTGTATTTGGGGTGTGCAACTTAACATTTTCTTCAGGAAAGCTGAACTTCAACATGGGATGGTGTCTGTATATGAGGGATGAGTATCACCCAGTAATTCTGGACTTTGCACAGGCTCCAATTCATTGACAAGACTTCGAGTTACCTCGCTCTGGGGAAACAGTAAACGTGTTTATTGTGGCATGGCTGTCTGATGTGATGAGTGCCCCTTTCCTGTTTCCCCTCTGGAGGTGTGAGCAGAGGAAGAAGTATTTACACAGATGACAAACAGAGGTGGTCTTTTCCCGTAGTCTTGCCTTGTCAGAATCTGTATGCCTTTTGTAGTTTCGGCAAGGGCCCCACTGTGTTGCTTTGGTGGGACTCCATTTCAGAAATGAGAAAGACTATGCCTCCTCTCTTCTCCCTTCGTAGGAGCTGGAATGAGATTTTCTGTCCTAGGCTCAGCTCATTGGGACTTTGAGTCGAAGGAGGGATGCCAAGATACAGGGGTATTGTAGAAATAATGTAATTTGGCTTTCGAGCTGTCGAGACTCGTGGCGGGGATGTTGCAGCTCCAGAAGCTGAGCTGTCAGAGCGGAGAGGGGCAGTGGAGCCAGCTTGAGTTCCTGTTCAGAGCCTTCCTGTGCCTGGTCCTTGCTTATGGTTCCCACTTGCCAACAGCACTCGCATGACACCAAGACCCCGCGCTCTCTGATGTCCTTTGCGGTCAAGTTAATAGAATTGGTGTGTGTGACTTCCGACTCCAGCTAATACAATGCTACCTATATTTCGTCAATACTTGCTTGGCTTTATTTTATTTATTTATTTTTTGTTTCTCTTCTGTTTTCTTTAAGGTTTTACTTTGAAGTATTTTCTACACTCAACGTGGGGTTTGAACCTACCACCCTGAGATCAAGGGTCACATGCTCTACTGAGTGAGCCACGTGCCGCACTTGTATAGTTTTATACGTGTGTGTGTGTGCGCGTTTGTATGTATGTGTAGTTACATATATGTATAGTTATATGTACATACATATATAATATACATAACAAAATATCAAGTTATTGCTAAGTCAGCATAATGTTTTTTCATCTTTCTTTCCATTAGTTAACATTTCCAGTCGTTAACATCCACTATTGATATTCATGAGAAGATAATGGAAAAAGATATTTGTCCTGTAACAGTATTCTTCCCCTGAATGAGGAGCTGCTGTTTATTTCACTTAAACGAGTATAGAACTCATTTTAATTTTACCTTTTACAATTAGATTCCTGATACTGATCGCAAAGCACCTTTCTGCACGTGACACCATGTTGAGTACGATGTAGAATGAATGGACAGCCGTGGGCACCTCCTTCCCAAGGCAGCTCGCAGCCCAAGAGAACCAGTGTGATTATAAATAAACATGAACATTCATAGACCAGGACAGACATGGGGGAAATTAATATTTTTATCTATTTCTTTGATATGGAGTACAATGGTTGGGTGTCAGGAGGAAGCTTTGGAAGAGAAATAATGTTTTTATATGAGAAAGAAACATGAAAAATTTGAGGATGTCCCCCCCCCCCCACCAATAGTCAGTGTAATTATTCAACTTGGTGGTAAACTTTCCAGATTCAAAATGAGTTCTTCCTCTATTCATTAAGATAGCATCATGGATGCTTGGCATAGACAGCCTATGTCTGTGCAGGACAATGTGCTATGTCTGACTGCTAATAAGTCCCTCATGAAGTTGAGTCTCCTGTTTTTATGACATTTGAGCTCATGGCATGCTAATTTTATCTGACACAATACAGTCAGATCCTCCGGATGTGTCTTTGTATTGATTAGTTTCATATAAATAGTTGGTCTTTGTTCCTTTTAAGACGTGATCCTAGAAATAGCTGTTGGGCGAGTGATGACAAAAAACTCCATTTATGCCCACATTGTTTAACAGATACGGTGTGGGTTGGTATTAGAAAATGTTTAGCAATTGAATGTATTGTACCAGCAATTTAAGGCTTCCAAAAGGAAGTTGAAATATTACCACTCCAGCTTTGTGGATTTGAATTTTGTAAAGTGGATTTGAAGTTTGAAAAAGTAAAAAATAATTAATATTATGTCTGTTAAATGCCAGTTAGGCAATTACCTGATGTTTCTAAAAAAAAAAAAAAATACCTGGGGCGCCTGGGTGGCGCAGTCGGTTAAGCGTCCGACTTCAGTCAGGTCACGATCTCGCGGTCCGTGAGTTCGAGCCCCGCGTCAGGCTCTCTGGGCTGATGGCTCGGAGCCTGGAGCCTGTTTCCGATTCTGTGTCTCCCTCTCTCTCTGCCCCTCCCCCATTCATGCTCTGTCTCTCTCTGTCCCAAAAATAAATAAATGTTGAAAAAAAATTAAAAAAAAATACCTAAGTTAATGTGGTAAACCCGGTTCATTGCCCACAGACGTTAACTTCTTCACACTTGCCTTTCCTCCCAGTAGCCATCTACTTCGGGAGAACCCGGACCCTTCTCCAAAGCAAAGAAGAAAATGCTGATCAGCCTAGGTTCCCCGTGGTGATCCAATGACCCTTTTGTCTGTCAGCAATGAGTTCAGAGATGAGCTTGTGACACGGCTCTGGCCAGTGAGACTCAAGCAGAGATTCTAAGAAAGTTTCTCTTGCCATTAAAATAGGAAGAAATCGTTCCCCTTTACCACCTTTGGAAGTATCTGCGTGAGAACACAGCGCCTGGACTGCTGCAACCCTTTTACAACCAACAAAAATAAGTCATGAGGGTCTCAAAAGCCAGCGTCTAGGTTTGCAAAGCAGGGAGACAAAAAGAACCTGGCTCATGGATTACGTTATTGAGCCGGTGAATTATCGCTCCAACTGCCCTACCCTTGGGCTTATTATTATGTGACATTTGAAAGTCATCATCATGTAGACCACTTTCTGTTAGGTTGTCTCTGCTTGCCAGTAACGAATCCTAACGGATTTAATAAATACCTTCATTATCAGAAGAAGACTAAAATTGTTTTTCGAGTATCTGCAAGTTAGAGTGACACGGTTTTAAGGATAGCATTGATTAGATTCTATTAGGACAGCAAATCGTCCACCAGCTTGAGTACTTTATTATTGGTGTGTGGTTACAGCGTTGCTGAGAATCACGGAGAACATGCTGGAATGGATAAGCGAAATTGCATGTCGTGGTATAGTCCGCCATGGACGGAGATGGGTTGGATATTGTCATTATTATTATCATCGTCATTAATATAAGCTCTAGTAAGAATCACCGGTGCTCCCTGGACCTCAGTTTTCTTATCAGCAAGGTGAAGTGATTATATAATTTCGTTTCTTAAAACATCCCTTCCAGTTCTAAATTTTTATCTATGTTTATTTATTTGAAAATCAGATTACGTTTCTCGTAAGAAGTAATTTATAAAAGTGTTCCTTGGAACACTGAGGGTTTTTTGTTTTTGTTTTTTTTTCTTTTTTCCCCACTGATTTATTTTCCTTTCTAGGAGATGAAAAGTTACGCACTTTGATACAGGCACTGCACAGGCACTGGTAATCAAACACTAGATGTGATCCGCACCCTTACTGATCAGTGGAAGAGAATCATTTAAAAATAATTAGAAATATGAATATTCATTGTAATCCAGGGAGTCTGAGAATATATGCCCAGAGAGGTGAATGTGAAGCTGGGGATATGGAAGATTTATGCATTTGAGGGGTCCGAGGATTTAGAGACAGGAACAGCATGGGGGAATGTACAATGTAGAGGGAAAGCTGAATACATTTGAGAAACAGAAAGGATCCCCATGGAGTTGGGGCCGTGGGGAGAGACGTGTAAGGTGAAGCTGGGTAAGAAGGCAGGCACCCAGTCTTAGAACACTGTTAAAGATTGCGTAACTTCATCACAAAGACAATAGTCATTGTCATTTGGGGTGTAAGAGGCAAGGTTGGGGGGATCCATGATTTCATTTTTCCAGACTTACCTGCTTTCTGCTCTACTCCAACCATGATTCAACTACTGTCTGGGACATAACCCTGTCTATCTCTGCGAAATCTGCATTCTCAAGACCTTCACTTTCAGTGTTAGGTGGCACTACATAGGAGGTTCACCATTTTGGCAGGAGAAATCAAAGTGGAATGAAAAGGAATAGCCTAGATAAATATTTTCTGGGCAATTGAGTGCCCATCATCTGCTTTTCATGTGGTAATGTTCCAGATGGAAGAAGCAAAGTTGATCTGAGAAGGGAGCAATATACTAATGTATAGGCTTTTAACAGACTTGGAGACCATTAAAATGTCTAAATAACTACTCACACCCATACTAAGCAGCCATTGCTTGGCTTAGGAATTGGAATCAGTACAATCAATAAGAACATTCAAATGCCTTCTTATACTAATCATGTTGACTTATTTTTATCCCAGATGAGCCCTCATTGAATTTGAATATAGATCTATGCATTAAAATAATGTGTTAGGGCTCCTGGGTGGCTCAGGCGGTTGAACGACCTACTTTGGCTCAGGTCATGATCTCGCGGTTCATGAGTTCAAGCTCCACGTCGGGCTCTGTGCTGACAGCCCAGAGCCTGGAGCCTGCTTCAGATTCTGTCTCCCTCTCTCTCTGCCCCTCCTCTACTCATGCTCTGTCTCTCCGTCTCTCTTTCTCAAAAAATAAATAAACATTAAAAAAATGTGTTGACTTTTTTATGGATAAAAGATAATTTTTCACATTTTATAGCATTCAGATATCAAGTCTTAATATGGCTCCAATATTCTTTTCTTATTTAGAGGTATTTCCTACACACAATGTATTTTTATTTTAGAGATTATTTTTGATTTTTATTTTTTTCTTGAGATTTTCTTTAGGAGTTCTGGATATTAGCATTTATATTCTTAATACAAAGCATCTATGATTCAAACCTTTCAGTTCTCTTATTTTCATTTGGCTGCTGATTTATTGAGTGAGGTATCTTTGTCTTAAATGTAAGGGTGTGTGTTGATAAATTATGGTTCTGTGGCGTGTACTCTGATATCGGTATATTTTACCACCAAGGCATCCATGTTTTTCAAAGAAAAATGAGGAGCATGACAATTTTTCAAGCTGTAAAAACGGATGTAAGTAATACCTGTGACCTTCCAAAACACAGTGTAAAATTTTTGCTTCACTAACCATGACCATTTAACAACTCAGCAGCAGAGATGAAAAAAAATCGGGACGTGGTGGAGCTTTACCTTCATACACACCAAACCTCATACCAAATGTAACTAGAAGAGTCGAACAAAATACAACCAAAAATTTAACCTGCTTTTCCGCTTAGGTCACATGACACCTGGTAAGTGACACAAGATTCAAAATGTAGTCCAAGAAACTACAAAATGAAGTGGCCTGTGGCAAGAAGCAAGGAATCTGAGAGAAGATTTGGTAACAGTGTAGGATAGGGGAGAGAGAATCTTGAAGTTCCGTGCTACCCAGGCGGCCACGACTTGAGACACCAAGATGGCAGAAAGAATTACGTACCATTAGGTGAGCTTTTTCTTCTGTTCCACGTTTCCCATGAAGGCATTTTGCTGAATTAGGGACAAGTCCAGTAAAAAGGAGCTGTTAATAGTCTAGGAATCCAAACAGAGATGAAGGAAGTGTCATTAAGTGGAGAAGATAAAATGGCAAGTTAGGAATCTTTGAGAATAGGGGCCATGATAGATACCCCAGAGTTCTGCTTAGGAACACGAGAGGGCTGCAGCTTAGGAGTAAGAAGGTCACTGTCTACTACAGTGACCACAAGCCGCAATGTGACGATGGGACGTGTAAAGTGAACCAGTCCAAATACAGATCTACTATAAATGTAAAATACACACCAAATATTGAAACCTGATTACAAAAAAGAAGACAGTTAAATGTCGCATTACTGAAAGTCATGTTTCAGTTTAATTACTGCCGGGCAGATTTAAGATAATCTCCACCCTCACTCGCTGCCTACCAGAAAACAAAAGAAAATATTCTCTGGAGAGAGATGACTACAGCCAGAATCTTTGATAACTGTTTTATATATATATAATTTTAATTTGACATTCAATCAACAAGTATCAGGCCTACTAGAAGGTAAGTCTAAATAATTATAAAGCAACAGAAAATGAAAAAAAAAAACAATAAATGTAGACACATGGGGGTTCAGATATTGACATTATCAGACATAGACTTTATTTTCTTTCTAATACTTTAAAATAAATTTGATTACTATCTTCAGGAAAATAGATGCCAAAATGGGTAATTTCATCCAGCAAACTACAATGAAAATATCAAAGGGAAAGCCTAGCTTTGAAAATAAAATAACCAAAATTAAGAAATGAATAAATGGGCTTAGGAGCATATCCAGTGCAGAAAAAGATAAAAACAGTTAACTGAAAGAAAATTTCCTAGAAGAGATCCATACTAAAACAGAGACAGAAAAAGTGCAAAATATGTAAAAGAACATAAGCATCTTCGTAATGAAATGAAAAGTTAGGAAATTCAGACAATTTAAATATGTTAAAGAGAAGAGACAGAGAATGTCCAGGAGTGATACTTGACCTGGTATTGGACAAGAATTTTCTTTTTTTTTCTTTTTATTTTTTTAAAATATAATTCATTGTCAGATTTGCTTCATACAACTCCCAGTGTTGATCCCAACAAGAATTTTCTAGAAATGGTGAGAAGTATCAAGCTCCAGATTTTAAGATTTATAAACATAGATCAGGATAAATGAAAACAAAGCTGCATGTAAGCACTTCACAGGTAAAATACTAACTGTCAAAAACTTGGAGAAAAGTCTCAAAAGCAGCTGAAGAACAGGGATATAGTACTTCAGAATACGAGCAGTAAGGATGACAATTGACTTTACAACAGAAATTATGGGAGAGAGAAGAAAATGGAATGGCATATTTAAAGGGTTTAAAACATTAACCTAGAACTCCATCCACCAAAAGTAGTCTTCATAAATGAAGGTGACAGATATCTTGTCACACACACCCACCAGAGAGAATTTATTTCCAGCCGCACACACTAAAAAAAATACTAAAGGGAGCAATCTACGTTAAAAAAATAGATTAAGACAAGAATATGAAGAAAGGAATAAAGAGCAATAAAAAAGATATTAATAGTACAAATATCTACATATCCTTAAATATACCTTGAATACATCATCATCATCATCATCATAACGTATTCTTTAAAAATTTTTTAATGTTGATTTATTCTTGAGAGAGACAGAGAGACAGAGTCAGAGACAGAGCATGAGCAGGGGAGGGGCAGAGAGAGAGGGAGACACAGAATCCGAAGCGGGCTCCGGGCTCCGAGCTGTCAGCACAGAGCCCTACGTGGGACTCAAACTCATGAACCGTGAGATCATGACCTGAGCCAAAGTCAGATGCCCAACTGACTGAGGCACCCAGGTGCCCCAATGCATTCTGTAAAGTAGACAAGGATCTTGAACTCTCCAGGAAGTGATGAGGATTAACTTATATTAGACAGTAAAATCAAGGATGTATGTAGTTATCTCTATGATAAAAAATGAAAGGAAAAGAATATGTAACAAACCAATAGAGAAGAATAATAGAATGATAAAAATGTTTGCTACATCCAAATAAAGACAGAAAGAAACAAAATAAGTTGAAAGAAAAAAACAAGATTATAGGGGCACCTGGGTGGCTCAGTCGGTTAAGCATCTGACTCTTGATTTCAGCTCAGGCCATGATCTCATCGTTTGTGGGTTTGAGCCCTGCACTTGCTGTCAGCACAGAGTCTGCTTGAGATTCTCTCTCTCCCTCTCTCTCTGACCCTCCCCCTCTCTTCCTCTTTCTCTCTCAGAATAAATAAACTTAAAAAATATATAAGAATAGAAATTTAAATTCAAATATATCAGTAGTAAAGAACTATGTTAAATATAAGCAGATTAGATGCTCTAATGAAAAGACTGGATAAATCTTAAAAGGTTGGTTGAATTTCTGACAGATTATTAGACTGTATAAAACAAGTAGGAAATTAGATATACATATATACATATAGATATAAAAGTATAGATGATGTGTATGGCTATATGTCATATATATATAAGATCTAATATATATATAATATATAATATTATATATATAAATATATATATAAAATAATATTATATATAATATACAATATATATAAATATATATATATTTATTAGATCTAATATATATATATATTAGAAAGTTTAGGAAATTAAAATGGAAAACTGAAGCTGTATAAACACTAAACACAAGAATACAAATATAGCAATTAGAATAGCAGACAATGCAGACTTTAAGGCAAAAATGTTTTATAAAGATGAGTGGTTCAATCTAAGAGGACGATATAAAAATTCTAAATGTATATGCACCTAAAACTATAGCCTTAATAGAAAGAGAAAGAGAGATTGATAAGACCAAAAAGAGAAACAGATAATTTACCATTAGTGTGTGATTTTAATCACCCTGCTTGGCACCTGAAAGAAGAAATAGACAAAATGTAGTTAAGAGTATAGATGGTTTCATTCACATGATTATCAAACTTGACCTTAGTTACATACGTAGAAATCTGCACTCAATAACTTAAGACCATATGCTGAGCCATATGGTCGTGACAAATTTCTAAGGATTGAAATCACAGAAAGTATATTCTCTGACCACAGTGTAATTACAGTAATGATCAATGGAAATAGAAAACAAAAAAGCTCTGATACTTGCAATTTATCAATACATTTCTAAAGAACTCATAATGGATATTAGAAAATATTGTCTGCTGAGTGACAATGAAAATGCAACTTTTCATGACACATGGGATGCAACATACGCAGTGTGTAGAGGGAAGTGATAGTCTTGAAAGCATATATTAGACAAGGAAAATGGCTGAAAAATCAATGACCTAAGTGTCTTCTGAAGAATTTAGAAACAGAAGTGCAAATTAAACTTTCAAAAAAAGTAAAACGAGGGCAATGAGTAACAGCAGGTTTATATTCACAAAATGTAAAAAATACACCAAAGAGAGAATAGCAAAGTTAAAAGCTCACTTTTCAAAAGACTGCTAGAATAAAAAGTAAGCACAAATTACTAACATCAGGCATGTGGGGAGAGAAAAGAAACAATGCTAGTATGATAACAGGATATTATGAATAGTTTTATGCAAAAGATTTTGAAAAGTTATATTAAATGGACCAATTTCTAGTAAAACATCGCATTGCAACTCTGATATAAGAGTTGCAAGCAATGATTATTTCTATATTTATTGAACACATCAAATATATTATTAAAAGCTCTTCTCCAAAGAATGCTCTAGAACCAGATGGTTTCAGTGTTTATTTTTTCAAACATTTAAGGAAGAAATAACATTGAACACAAACCCCTCCAAAGAACAGAAAGTCAAGAAAAGGAATAATTTTCATTTTACAAGACCAGCATAATCATGATACCAAAACAGTGTAAGAAAAAATAAATTAATAGTAGTCATGGCTGGGGCGCCTGGGGGAGCTCAGTCGGTTAAGCATCGGACTTCGGTTCGCGGTTGATGAGTTTGAGCCCTGCGTTGGGCTCTGTGCTGACAGCTCAGAGCCTGGAGCCTGCTTCGGATTCTGTGTCTCCCTCTGTGTCTGCTTCTTCATCTCTTTCTCTCTCTCTCTCTCTCTCTCTCTCTTCTCTCTCTCTCTCTCAAATTAAAAGAAAAAAAACTTAAAAAAATAGTAGTCGTGCTATATTCATGCTATGGAATATTATACAGCATTAGAAATAAATTAACTATTATAGAAAATACCACCAACATAACACTGAATTAATGGGAGCCAAACAAATTAGAATATATATTTTATAGTATTCAAAAGAGTGCATTAAGTACAATTCCATTTATATAACATTTAAAACTCAGCAGTATGAATCTGGTGTTAGTCATTAGGATATTGGTTATCTTCAACTGGGCGGGGGGGAGTATGTTAGTAACTGGCTGGGAACATGAGGGGAACCTCTGGTTTATCAATGAAACTTCGTTTTTTGATCTGGACGGTGGCTGCATGGGTGCCCTTCATTTGTGAAAAGTCATTGAATTGCATCCTATGATTTGCTTACTTTTATGTAGCCTGCTCTTCAATTAAAAGATTTACTTAAAAATTACATGATAGCAAGTTATAAAGTTATAAAGTTACTTATGGACTTTTCCAGACGGTCCATAAGTAAAAAAAAGAAACAAAAAGAAAACTTCTATCAACCATGTCAGAAGAAAGACAGGGGAGCTTGGGTGGCTCAGTCAGTTGAGGATCCAACTCTTGGTTTGGCTCAGATCATGATCTTGCAGTCGTGGGTTCAAGCCCCGTGTCAGGCTCTACACTGACAGTGTGGAGTCTGCTTGGGATTCTGTCTCTGCCTCTCTCTCTTTCTGTCCCTCCCCTCCTCATGCTTCCTCGTTCTCTCTCAAAATAAATAAATTTTAAAAAAATTAAAAAAGGAAGAAAGACAAATTAACCTTCTATCATCTCTACAGAAAATTGTTTGACAAAGGTGTTGGCACATGAAAAGTCAACCAAAGAGATATGAATGCCCCCCCCCAAAAATACAGAGATACTGTCCTAGAGGAGTGCGTCAGTTTCCTGAATGATAAAAGCATGATGTTATTTTTCCTAGAAAAGTTCAACATGTATCAATTATGATGCTTTTAGTTACACATAACAGAAAGACAACTTACAT
Organism: Acinonyx jubatus; assembly: GCF_027475565.1. Classification (NCBI taxonomy): domain Eukaryota; kingdom Metazoa; phylum Chordata; class Mammalia; order Carnivora; family Felidae; genus Acinonyx; species Acinonyx jubatus. Next base: position 15,353,059 of record NC_069386.1, read on the forward strand.
TGGTTGAAACTCACCTAAGTTGAAGTTCCCCTAAGAGGTGGTTCATGGTGAAGAGACTTAGGGTTAGCTAGAGCCAGACGCATCTCTTCTCTCTGCTTTGTTCTACCCTGAGTTTAATTTCACCCTGAATCTAGATACTGTGGTGGCTTGCAACAGGAGTTAGCAGGCTTCATGATTTTTTGTGTGCGTCTAGTGATGGTGAGAAAGGAATGGGCTCCTTCTTTTTTTTTCCCCTTAATGGTTATACATATTTTTAATTTAAATCCAAGTTAGTTAACATACAGTGTAATAGTGATTTCTGGAATAGAATTTACTGACTCTTCACTTACATATAATACCCAGTGCTCATCCCAATAAGTGCCCTCCCCTAAAGCCCATTACCCATTTAGCCCATCACCGCATCCAACACCCTGCCAGTAACCCCTGTCAGTAACCCTCAGTTTGTTCTGTGCGTTTAAGAGTCTTTTATGGTTTGTCTCCCTTTCTGTTCTTATTTTATTTTTCCTTCCCTTCCCCTATGTTCATCTGTTTTGTTTCTTAAATTCCACAGTGAGTGAAATCATATATTTGTCTTTCTCTGACTGACTTATTTCACTTAGCCTAATACTCCCTAGTTCCATCCATGTTGTTGCAAATGGCAAGATTTCAGTCTTTTTGATCGCTGAGTACTATTCCTTTATCTATCTATCTATCTATCTATCTACCCATGTATCTATCTATGTATCTACCTAGGGATTTTCACCCATGCAGCCACCATCCAAGATCAAACAATGAGGTTTCTTTAATACACCACATTAATACACCAGAGGTTCCCCTCATGTTCCCTCCCATTATATATATGTGTGTGTATACACACACACACACACACACACACACACACATATATATATATATCACATCTTATTTATCCATTTGTCAGTCAATGGACATTTGGGCTTTTTCCATACTTTGGCTATTGTCGATAGTGCTGCTATAAACATAGGGGTGCATGTGGCTCTTCGAATCAACAATTTTGTATCCTTTGGATAAATACCTAGTAACACAATTGCTTGGTCGTAAGGTAGTTCTATTTTTAATTTTTTGAGGAACCTCCATACCGTTTTCCAGAGTGGCCACACCAGTTTGCATTCCCACCAAAGGTGCAAAAGAGATCCTCTTTCTCCACATCCTCGCCAACATCTGTTGTTACCTAAGTTGTTAATTTTAGCCATTCTGACAGGTGTGGGGTGGTATCTCATTGTGGTTTTGATTTGTATTTCCCTGATGATGAGTGATGTTGAGCATTTTCTCATGTGTCAGTAGCCATCTGGATGTCTTCTTTGGAGAAGTGTCTATTCATGTCTTTTGCCCATTTCTTCACTGGGTTATCTGTTTTTTGGGAGTTGAGTTTGATCAGTTCTTCATAGATTTTGGATACTTACCCTTTATCTGATATGTCATTTGCAAATACCTTCTTCCATTCTGTCAGTTACCTTTTAGTTTTGCTGATTGTTTCCTTCACTGTGCAGAAGCTTTTTATCTTGATAAGGTCCCAATAGTTCATTTTTGCTTTTGCTTCCCTTGCCTCTGGGAACTCGTTCCTTCTTAAGAACAGGAAAGAATGTGTCCCCAACTTCCAGCCTCTCATTAACCGGAATTGGATCAACTGTGCAATCTTTAAGCAATCTGGAAATGAAATAAAAATTATCCTCAGAGCAAGCAGCTTATCCTTGAAGGTGAAACTCAGCTTCCCTAAGGCAAAAGTGTGGGCTGGGATTTGACTAAAACTCCAGAGGCATTACGTAGTAGAATTGGGATAATGAACAATGAGCACTTCAAGCAGTCCTCAGCGTCCTTTAGGAGATACGGATGCAACATCCATTCAACAATCTTATTCGTAATAGCCCACCTCATACTCATGTTTTATCCACTAGTATATTTTTGTCTATTTCTTACCTATTGAGAATTGTGCCTTCAATTGTTGCCTGCAATTAAGCATCTCTGACTAAGATTTTTTTTAAATCTAGACCTACCTTTGAGTACGTGCTTTAAAACCTACAGAGGTATACTTAAATCCTTGCATTAAATCTTTAGACGAAATAAAATAACTTTTCAAGTTATAGGCTAGCTTTGGTCATGTACACATATGCATTTCATTCTGGCCTTTGCTTTCTTTATGTTGTCCCATTGCATTGAATACTTAGCACAACTCCTGCCTTCACACACCATACATTTCCTTGGAATAGCTGAGACCAATGTTCATAGGGGATGTTTGGGAATAAAGTTACCTGGCCGAGGCTGGCAACAGCCACAGATAAAGGAATGTTTGGATATAGATTGAACCACCCTGGTAAAACTCAGAATGTTGGCATTTGCATCAATAGGAATTAGTGTTCCCAAAATGTGCTTTAGGACTTTCGAGCAGCTTCTTAGCCGTGGAGCAAATATCAATGTGCCACGGACTCTTTAATATCATTAGTGCGGGAAGCCTTACTCTGGACCGCAGCTAAAAGATGTAGATATTCCTTAACCACACCGTGGCTCAATCAGCAACAGTGCGAAGTATCCAATTTCATTCCTTATTTGCAATAGACAGGAAATATCTTCCAAACTCTCTGACTTTCCTCTACTATATCTTGTTATCCTGTTACCTGCTTATCACGGTTGGTTATGCTATCAAGCTCCCCTTATCACAGATAAGTGTATGTGCACACACACGAAATTGGGGATACTAAAATGAGATTAAAGACATAATCATTTCAATTCACAATACCTATTTGGTACAAAATAATTCATGTTTTAAATAATGAACTTCCTTATACATCTGAAATATACTTTTATTCACAAAGTTTTATTTATATGCAAAATAAGATCTCATTGAGTTAATGCTCCGCACCAAAAAAAAAAAAAAAAAAATCAAATTTCCACAAGCTGAAAGCAAACATACTAATTATTCTAGAAATTGTTACCATTCAAACATTGACTATCTCAATATTGTAGGAAAAAAAAAACACAACAGGATATATTTTTGAGATATTGTTTCAACACATCCTGCTCTGTCTGGGAATATGATCTTGAGGTATCACTTTATAAAAGGTTCAAAGAGATCTCTAAATTTCTACACACCCGAAAATGGCAAAGACGAGATATGACCTCATCACGTAAGGGTGAAGATGAGTAATCCTGGACATGCTCCTACAGGGTGTCGAACTGAAGGGTGAAATTGGATGAGGACAATTTTTTAAAGTTTATTTATTTATCTTGGGGGGGGGAGGGGCAGAGAGCGAGGAAGAGAGAGAACCCCAAGCAGGCTCTATGCTCAGTGCACAGCCCGACTCAGGGGTCCATCTCATGACCCTGAGATCATGACCTCAGCTGAAATCAAGAGCCTGATGATGATTAACCCACTGAGCCACCCAGGCGCCCCAGGGAGGGAGAATCTTAAGCAGGCTCCACAACCGCACCCGTGGCAGAGCCTGACTCCTGGCTGGATCCCACCAACCTTGAGAGCAGGACCTTAGCTGAAGTCAAAAGTTAGACACTTCAATGACTGAGCCACCCAGGTGCCCCATGAAGGACAACCTTTCAAACAACAGCTTGGTTGCCTCCTTGCTCTGCAGTGGAGACAGCCCAGGCCCCAGAGCGGGGTAAACCTGGCACGATCTTGGCCGCCATGTATTACCCGGATGTCTTTGTAAAAACCACTTCTCCTCTGTGGCCCTCCCTTTTCTCTTCCGCATGGTGGACATATTTGGTGATGGAACATGCCCTGGGATAAGACAGGCCCCGCAAGTTTCACGACCACGGTCGATCAAGGTGTGACTTTACTTCCTCAGTTGTTTTCCCATCCACAAAATGGGAGCGATGTGTACCTTGCAGAGTTTCCGAGAGGATTAAATGAGATGCCTACGGTTCGTAGCGAAGTGGAACCCAGAGCAACACGGAGCCCAGAGGCATTTGATGGTAACAAGCGGCCTCTACCCGGCGCCAGAAAGTACTCGAAGAACAAACAATGCAGAGATGGATAAACAGCAGAACCTCTGACGGCAAACAACTCTCCCAAACCCAGTTGTCGTAGAGATTAAATAAGATAGTGTGTGAAGGCATCTAACACATGTGGACGCATCACGTGGGGCACTTTTTGGCCCCTTTTTCTAAGTTTATTTTCTGAAAGTTGAGTCTTGATCCTCAAAGGATTTAGAGAGGTTCGACGAATAAGAGAGCTGAATAAGTAATTTTCACATCTTAAAATTTTACATCTTTTTTTTTTTAAACTTTTGGAGGGTACCACTTGTTTTCTGGGCCTCTCCTGTGGCCCAATGTCATTCCCCTTAGATCCCAGAGTGCTCTCCACAGGGGAGGAGGGTGGAACAGCCCCATCCTGCAAGAGAGGTCCAGAGACCTTGCCAAGGGAAGGCGCTCACACACCCCACCATCCTGCACCCGCAGGGTTGAGGGTCACAGCAACCCAGAGGCACCGCGACCCAGAGCGGGACACTCTCCGGACACGGTTTGGGGGAGGGGGAGGGGCAGGCAGCTGCGCCCTCTGTCCCCCTGGCCGCCCCATTTGGGAATAAAGCTGGTGCAAGGTGGTGACTGCTTGGCGGAGAGGGGACAGGGGTGGGGTTGCCCCTGCCCTGGTGCTGCCGCTGGGGCAAGATTAGCAGAACAGTCGTGGGGGCCTTAGCAGCCGCGCGGGCAGCGACGGGCAGCGGGAGCAGCAGCAGGGATCACACCCTGTCGCAGGGAAGATGGTCCAAAAGGGTTAAGAATCCGAGGACGGCGACAATAGGGACGGGCTGAAAACCCAGAGCGGAATGGAGGGGTGGAAAGGAGCCGGGAGGTGGCGGCGGCTGGGGAATAATAAAATAAGAGGGAAGCTCAACCAGTGACCCTTGTCGGCAGTGAAAAGCGGCAGATTAGAAAATGTTTCATGCTAATTTCCATGGAGATTTCTTTAATTTAACGAAGATTGCTTGCCGGCTCGCCCGGCGCGCGCCGGCCGCGTCCTCTGCGGTCGCGGCGCCCGGGCCGCTGGGCCCCGCGCGGGTCGCTCGGGCGCCTCGGACCGACGTCTCTATCAGCCCCGCGCGCCCCGCCGCCGGCTCAGGATGCTTGTCACATGATGGCTTCATCGAGGGGGGCGGGGGGCGCATCGCCTCCTGATCCCTTCGAGCTCTCTCTGCTGCCTGGCATATCAAAGGAGATTTGTGGGTCACCGAGCCGGGACGCGGCGTATAAAGTCATCAGCCTGCCGGGCACCACCTCGGTCATTTGCCACATTGTTCTTGCACCAGGCCGAGGACGGCTGGGTCCCGTTCATACCTGGATTGGTAGTTAAAGGAAAAAGGTTAGCTTTTAAAAGCTAACATTTATATACATATATAAATACATAGATACACTTATAAGTATATATATCAGTATAATATATAAATAAGTAGATATGCTTATATATATAAATATATATACTTATAACTGTATATAAATCTATATATGTATAAATATGTATAAATATATAAAAATATGTAAAAATATTATAAATATATATAAATCTATATATGTATAAATATGTATAAATATATTAAAATATATATAAAAATATATATAAATATATATGTATAAATATGTATAAATATATACATATATAAATATATAAAAAATATTTATACATATATAAATCTATATATGTATAAATATGTATAAATATATAAATCTATATAAATATATTTATAATTATATATAAATATATTTATAATTATATATAAATCTATATATGTATAAATATATAAATATAAATATATAAAAATATATATAAATCTATATAAACCTATATATAAATCTATATAAATCTATATATAAATCTATATATGAATCTATATGAATCTATATATAAATCTATATATGAATCTATATAAATCTATATATAAATCTATATATTTCTATATAATTCTCTATATAAATCTCTATAAATCTATATATAAATCTATATAAATATATATATAAATATATATAAGTATATATAAACATATATAAATATAGAAATAAAAAATATATATATACACACACACACACATACAGATGGATAGAGAGTACACTTAGGGTGACCAGCACTGAGTAATGTATAGAACTGTGGCATCACTATATTGTCCCCCTGGAACTAATATATCACTGTTACCTACACTGGAATTAAAAAGCAAAACTTTAACAACAACAACAAATATAGGTAGAGACGGTCTGAAAGGTCATCACACCCTCCCAGGTGACCTTTACTAGCGGCATAAACTAGCATGACTTAACATGTTTTTACAGAATCCTTAGTAATCCTTGTTGTTATTTTTTACAATTTAATGAACAATGTAAATATTAAACCCCGCTGTTAATTTGGCCGCGAAATTACAAGCTGCGCTACTTTGTGTGTGTGTGTGTGTGTGTGTGTGTCCAAGCCTTAAAAAAACAAAACAAAACAAAACAAAAACAGTTTTAAGTTTACCACATAATTGAGATTCAGACACTTTCACCATCAGGGTAAAATACATTTTACATGGAAGTGTTATGCAAGATATGCATATGGATAGATGAGTGTTTATGTCTATACAGTGTAACATGTAATTTCCAAAATAAGCCACAGAGAGAGGCTCGGGATTGTAATGGGCGTCAAGGTAAAGATTGCTCTTGTTGGCAGAATTACATGGGGCCGTACAATTGCTTCTTCCTGCCTTCTGGCTCGTTCTCCCTCTGGCTTCATTCGGCTCTCCTAAGGCAGACACGGTTAGCTACAATGAAAGCCGGAGGCACCGGCTTCAGTGGAAATTTTGTTGGAGGAAAACTGTTCTGCCAAGTCCCTTTTGATCAAAGACTGCTCGGTGGAGCTAGCTACTCACTGTGCATTCCTTTTACTGTGTTCCTCCGAAATCTGCACTTAGACCTTCAAGCCTGCATTTCCAAAGGGTCAGCGCCCCGCTGCCTTTCTTTCCCGCAGCCACGGTTGTTATGAATATGCTTTAGTCACATCTTGAAGGGTCCAGGCAAGTTTCTTTGGTATTCATTATCTGCTGTAATACTCCGCCTATGAAAACTGAGGTGTCTCCTTAAAATCTTGCCTCATGGTAGCACATAGATTCCCAACTGGAGAGGCGTGTTTGGGAAAACACAATGTGGGCTTTGCATTAAAATTCAAAATAAGTTCTTTTGGGGTGCCTGGGTGGCTCAGTCAGTTAAGCATCCCGACTCTTGATTTTGGCTCAGGTCGTGATTGCATCGTTGGTGAGTTCGAGCCCCGTGTCGGGCTCTGTGCTGACAGTGTGGAGTCTGCTTGGGATTCCCTGCCCCTCGCTTTCCTTCTCTCTCTCTCTCTCTCTCAAAAATAAATAAATACATTAAAAGAATAAGTTCTTTTTACATTAAATGTAACTAAATGAAGCAAACGAATAGCAGATCTTATACAACGTATTACATAAGATCTGTGCACTTCATGCATTATGCCTGGAAAAATAGAAGTTCTTTCTATGTCACGGGTAGATAAATTCACAGGTACTATAATTCAGCTAACCTTTCCAGAACTTGGGCGTTCAGTCACTAGAAATGATTCAGAGCTGAGATGGCGATTATGTGACATTCATACCTTTGCATTTCCTGTTCTGGTTTCTGTGGCTCTCGATAGCCTCTCCAACCCACCTCCCGGGAGCTCAGGGCCTATCCATCAGATGAATTTTATTTGCTCCCGCTCATCCAGGTTAACAAGCATATTTTGTGATTGGAACTGCTAAATATGTCCCTTACCATTAGTTCTTAAATATTTAGAAAGTTTTTATTCAATGGCCTCTATAAAAAGAAGATTGATTTTTTAAACTTTGTTTTTAAGTTTTATTTATTTTGAGGGAGAGAGAGAGAGAGAGAGGGAGTGGAGAGAGGGAGACAATGGGGAAGGGGCAGAGAGAGGGGAGAGAGATTGAATCCCAAGCAGGCTCTGTACTGTCAGCGAGGAGCCCGACGCGGGACTCAAACTCATGAATCGTGAGATCAGGTCCTGGGGCAAAAGCAACAGTCGGACACTTAACTGACTGACCGGGTGCGCCAGGAAGATTGATTTTATGAGTGCTCCAAGCCCAAAAGATTTTGGACAGATGTGTGATTCTCTTTGGTGTTCCGCCCGGAGAATATTCAGAACCTCGTTTGTGGCATGTAGAGACCCTTGAAGAGTTTCATGCTCTATGGACTGAGCCAGCCAGGCGCGGCGGAGACCCTTCCGATCATTCCCAGCGTCAAGAAGCAGGCTTGCCCTGAAAACCGGATGTGGACTTCGAAAATGAGAAAAAGGCATTACCATTTCTAATCAGCTGCCACAGTCACTTCCTATCTACAGTTGTTAATGACACGGTTACAAATATCCACAGTGAACAACTGTGATCCATAACCAATTATAATATTTTTAATAATAGTATAATAAAATCCTTTCTAGCTGACAAACTGCAGATAGGCTATAAAGGAGTCTTCCTTCCTTCCTCCCTTCTCCCCCATCTTTTTTCCTTCCCTCCTTCCTCCCTCCCTCGCTCCCTTCCTTCCTTCCCTCCTTCCTCCCTCCCTCCCTTCCCTCCTTCCTCCCTCCCTCCCTCCCCTCCTTCCTCCCTCCCTCCTTCCCTTCCCTCCTCTCTCTCTTCCTCCCCTCCCTCCTCCCTCCCTCCCTCCCTCCCTCCCTCCCTTCCTTCCCTCTTTCTTTCTTTCTTTCTTTCTTTCTTTCTTTCTTTCATACCTGCATTTTGTATCTCTGCTATTGATGGTGAGGCATGAATTCTACGGTAGATATACGGATCTGGAAATGGAGCACATACTCGGAGTTACAGAATTTGGGATTTGATAACCCCTCAGCCACAACAGTGGGCCTGGGTCACTGCTGTAAAACAATGAAGCCTTGGCTGGCACGACGGGGGAGAAATACCAACATACTTGTTTTACTTGGTTCTCATTAAGCTCCTGTATTTAATACACAACTTGGTCTCTCATATTCAGGTCTCTTTGTCACCCCCTCAAAATTTCAGATCACTCTTGCCTTTCATTCCTGGCTTAATGACTGGTGTGTTCCCACAGGATCAAATGCCATCATCCAGAGTTAAAGTTAGGAGGGATGGTGAGTGTTATATCATTAATTTCATAAATATGCAACAGTAAAATTAAGTGTTACCCAGTGCTGTCAGTGTTCGGCAAATTCCTTCATGTACGCCAGAATATATTAACTGACCATGTGCCTGGGATATTAGATATTCACACTCTGTAAGGAGATTTTCCAAAAGTGATTTCACCTCCTTTGTTTAAGGGTTGTATGGATTGTCAAGATAGGAAATGAGAAAAGGGGATTTTATGTCACATCTTAGTGCCCAAACCAGATATGTCACCACTTCCCACTGCTGGTTGAAACCTTCTTAGTGGACTTGGAATCCTATGACACACTTTTATCCTTAACGTTAATACTGATGAGAGCCGAGGTATAAGCCAGGAACTATTTATTAGTGTCTTAATGCAGACGATATAACCCAAATAATCTCAATATTCAAACAAAATTTTAGGAGCTTTCGGCCTGCTTGTCTTATTGGATAATCCTATTTTTATCTACTTCGGTAATCTGTGACATGTCCGTTGATAGATGTGGATGGTATGTCCAGTCTTCCTTGCTAATGTTTCTTGGAGTAGAAGAAATGGAAAACAAAGCACTTGGCTTAAGACACGGGAGATATTGGGGCAGAACAATGGAGAGAAGACATCGCTGTAACAAAGGCTTTTAAAATGTTCAGTACAGGGGCGCCTGGGTGACTCAGTCGGTTAAGCCTCCGACAGGCTCAGGTCATGATCTCACGGTTCGGGGGTTCAAGCCCCACATCGGGCTCTGTGGGGACAGCTCAGTTAAATAAATAAACGTTAAAAAAAATCAAAATTTTCAGTACAATATGTGTGTTGTGCCCCCTTCTCCATTTTACTTCCTTTTCAACCACTTAAAAAAAAAAAAAACTTTTGAAGACTGAGTGAGAATAATAACCCAATACCCAGAAATGGCATAGGGGACTCCATTGCTCTCAGAACCCAAGAATAAATGGGTACTGAGAACAGAGTTATGAGAACAGACCCTGTCCAAAGCCTGACTCATGGGCCAGAGTTTCTCAGCCTGGGCACACCTAACATTTGTGCTGGATGATTTGTATCACAGGGGCTGTTCTGTGCACTGTGGGGGAGTCAGCAATACCTCTGCCTTCTAAGCCTCACCCCCCACTCCCACTGAGAGCACCAAACATGTCCCCAGAGATCACCAGATGTCCTCTGCGGAGTAAACCGGTCCTGGGTTGAGAAGCACGGCTCCAGGATATTTCCTCTTTGGGCTTGGCTTGGCATATTCCTCCTCTCTTCCCCTTCGTCTGCATCTTTCTAGATTACAACACCTTTTCTAGCTTCGTGCTTCTCATCTTTCAGGTCTAAACTGAGAAGGCAGCTCCTCTGGGACGTCCTCCTTGACTTGGAAGGATTTAGGTGTCCCCAGACCTAGCATACATCAATTTTTAGGACCTTCCACCTAAGTCCCAAGGAGTTCTGGTCCTTTTGAGGACAGGAGCTGAGTCTGGCACCCACGTACCTTCTGCTTCTAGCAAGGTGCCCAACAGAGGAGAAAAAGCACCCACAAGGTGGATGCCGGACGAATAAAGGTGGAGGACCACGTTGGGAGTGCTCTTTCCACACACTAACACCCCCCCACCTTTTTTTTTTTTTTTTGACCAGGGCAAATACCAAAACAATCTTCCCTTTCTTAGCAAATCCGGGACCCGCTTTCCGCAACTGGTTCCCCAGCAGCATAATGGAGAGTGCCATTTCGAAGGTGACTGGTGGCTTTATTTGGCTCTTATCTTCCCAAAGAATTCATGTAGGAATTTGGGTTGATAAAAATGTCAGCTCTGCCTGGTGCCTTTCATTTCAACATGGCACGTAGCCCTGGTCCCCAAACCTTGGGGAAAATATTCCCCAGGAGAGCAGGAGGAAGCGGAAGCAGACCCTTCCTGGTGCCAATGTTTCCTGCCCTGCGCTCCAAGGAGGTCTGCTCGGAGAGAAAGAAGACTTGGCAGCCAGAGAGGCCTTTCCGTGGGCGCGCGCAGGAGATTTTCCGCCACAATGGCGAGCTAGCACCTTGTGTCTGGCTTCACTCCTGCTTCATTAAGATTTTTCTATTCGCTTCCCCTCTCTCATTCTTCTCGGGAAGTGGGCCGTTTCAAAAGGAGTGAGATGACTCTAATTTTGTGCTTTCAAAAAGCACGCAAGCAAAATTTGGATACAGAGGGACGTGTGGGCTTCGCGTATCAGTAGCGTTGACTCACAAACACTGAGGAGCATGCTGTCTGAGGGGGGCGTCCTCTCCCTTCTGGCCCAGGGTCCTCTCCCTCTCCTTGGCCACGGAAGTGTCTCAGCAGGGGAGGTAGCTTTGAAAAATGAATCAAGGCCACTGGAAGAGTGAAATTTAGTGTAAATAAGGCATACAATCCTGAGAAATCTGAGTTTCCATCCTTCTTGTGTGTCTCCCCCCAGCCCCCCCGCACCTTGCCTGCTTACCAAAAAAATGTCAAATAGCATCTTCAGAGGAGGAGAGTTAGCTGAGACAGAATCTCCACAACACCGTGTTGAGTTGGTGTGGTAGGTCGGTTTGTTTGTGCCCTATCTCCCTCCATGTGTCAAAAACACAATAGAAATCAAGCTAAGGAGCCATTTCCAAATTGCAGGCAATCCAGAAGGCCCTACGTTGAGTAAAAGAACTAAGTAACCAAACGACGAAAGACCACATCCGCTCTGGGGATGCAGCGTAGGTTTGTGAATTAATACGTTTTTCTTAACGATCATCAATGACATTTATTGAACACATACTATGTGCTAAGCCACTGAGCTAAGCATCATCTCATTTCATTAGCCACAATCGCCTGCGATTACCCTTCACACCCAGGAAGAGCGGAATGAAATAGAGTAGCTATTTGCAAGAACCAGACAAACAAGAGTTCAACTTGGTTGTTCAATTTTCTTTTTTCAATGAAACTTTAAATGTTGAGATAATTATAGATTCACCCGTAGTCATAAGGAATCAAACTTACAATGTGATCATGTATACTCATTGGCTAGTCTCCCTGCACCCCCCCCGCAGCCCTGCGCACCACATCCCATGGTCACCTCTTGCAAAAATTGAGTACAATGTCACGACCAGAGAATTTATACTGATACAATCCACTCCTTATCCCGAATTTTCAGCTTTACATGTTTTTTTATTTCATCTGTCCCCCAACCCAGTCTGTGTCTCTGTTTCACAGTGTGTATGTTTGTGTGCCTTGTGCATTTAATTCATTGCCATTTGTATTGTATCATATATCATATCATATCATCATATCATATATGATGTGTAGGTCATGTACCAACATCAGAGTCATGATGCAGAGTGTTCTCCATCCCCACAGAGATCCCTCCTGTTGCCCTTTTACAACCATCCCCACTTTTCTCCTGCTTGTTAACCCTTCCTCAACCCTTTGAAACCTTGAACCTGGTTTCCATGGCTATAATGTTGCCATTTGAAGAGTGTTAAATAAAGGGAAACACATCCCATGTAACCTTTTCAGATAGGCTCTGTTCATGCAGCCTCCTTCTTATGGGATTCATCCAGCTGTTGAATGTATTTATGATATCTTCTTTTTCACTGCTGAGTAGTATTTTATGCTGTGGATGGACCACGTTTGTTTAACCATTCACCCACAGAAGGACACCTGATTGTTTCCAGTTTTTAGCTAATATGAACTAAACCGCTATGAAAATGTATATGTAGGTTTAATATCAACGTGTGTTTTTACTTCTCTAGGGTGAATACCAGGAGTACAATTACTGAGCCATGCGATAATTGCATGCGTAGTTTTATAAGAAAATGCCAAATGTTTTCCAGAGTGGCTCTGCAGGTTTACCAGAAATATACGAATGATCTGGTTTTGCCACATCCTCACCAGCTTTGGGCATTGCCACTATTTTTAATTTTAGTCCTTCTGATAGAGCTGTGGTGGTATTTCACGGTGACTTGAATTTGAATTTCCCCAATGGCTAGTGATGTTGAACATCATTTTGTGTTGTTTAACCATTTTGGTCTATAAACTCAATTTTAAAACTTTCTCTATCCCCTTCCATTAACTGGGAGTTTTAATAGATAACTATATGTATGAGGCAAGCTGTCAGGGAATCTACAATCTATTATTTGGCAGATGGCACTCTGAAGAAGATAAATAGGTTGTAGTCAAAAGAAATTCATAGGAGCAAGTACCACATGGTCTTTGCTGATGTTTTGCCATGTACAGAGCTGTAATGTAGGCAGTGGGAAAAGTGTGTATACATATATATGTATGTATATATATATATATATATATACACACACACACACACACACACACACACACACACATTTTTGGCTATGTAGTATACATTTTATAGACATATATGTATATACTTTGACTACATAGTGTACATGGTATATATAGTAAAAAATATAATATTATATGTAATATATTATAATATATTAGTTTATATATATTAGTTTCTATATCATAATTAATATTTATATATTAATATATCATAATTAATATTATATCTATACATAATATAGTTATTATAATATGTAGTGCTAATCTTAATTACAATATATTATGTAGTATATTAGCTAATATATTATAAAACATATAATATGCATTATATATTAGTTTATATATAAAAATATATAATATATATATAAACTCAAGAATATTAAGGATGCTATTCATAGTAAAGAGAAAATTCCTGATGTATTTAGCTTTTTGTTTTGTTTTAATGTGAGGAAAAAGCTGCTTCGAAATGCTTGTCATCGTATATGGATCCATGGTGCAATTTGAAAGTTTGTTCATGTTTTTTGGACAATCCTCTAATTACCATCTAGAGAGCAAGGTCAGTGCTCTTTCTGGTGTGGTCATGAGATAAAAATAGCACCTACTTCAGTATAAGGCAAGTCATAGCATGACCTGGAGCCGGTTATGTAGCATCTCTGAGCCTATGTTTCTCAACCGTGACTCAGGAATGACACTATGGATTTCATAGTGTAGTTGTGAGGAGAAAATGGGATGACGATGTGTCAGACACAGTGTTAGACACAGGTTTTGCTCATGGTAATTACCCTCCCTCAGTGACTTTTCGGTTTCTACTTTTTCTTACTTATGGCTCCCAGCTTTACTTACTGTGAGCCCGGATGTTTCTGTCAACAACAATATCGGCTATACGTGTGTGGTTCACCCAGCACCTACCGAAGTCTCTCAAGCATTGGGGATGAGGAGATAAGTCCTCTGCGTATCTGACACACCAGTCAACCTTTTCCTCCAGTACTTTGAAATTATGGCACAAGTCAGAGGGCGTGAAACCATTATTTTGGAAGACCAATCCATCTATCTCGCCCCTCTTGTTAGTTCCCTTAAAATGGGAAGGCATTAAAATTAAAATTAAAAACTGACTACCTCCCTGACACCTGCTACGACAGATTAACCTTGAAGATGCTATGCTTGATCAAATAAGCTGGACACGCAAGGACAAACACTGTACGATTCGATTCATCTGAGGTACTTAGACTAATCAGATTCACAGAGTCGGAAAGTAGGATGGTGGTGGCCAAGGACAGGTGGGAGGAGGGAATAAGGAGTTAGTGTTTAGTGGATGCGGAGTTTCAGTTTTCGAATGTGGAAGAAAATCTGGAGATGGATAGTGTTGATGCACAATGTCAATCTAGTTAAAGGCACCAAACTGTACCCTTCAAAATGATTGAAATGCTGAATTTTATGTTATGTATGTCTTACCACAACTTTTTTTTTTTAATTCCAGTACAATTAACATACCGTGTTGTATTAACTCCAGGTGTGCCATGTAGGGATTCGTCATTCAACCCATACATTATGCAGTGCTCATCACGGTAAGTGTACTCTTAATCCTCTTCACCTGTTTCACCCATCCCCCCCCCACCTCCCTCCCCTCTGGCAACCACCAGTTTGTTCTCAATATTTAGGAGTCTGTTTTTCATTGCCTCTTTTTTCTTCATTTGTTTGTTTTGTTTCTTGAATTCCACATATGGGTGAAATCATATGGAAATCGTCTTTCGTGGACTGACTTATTTCACTTAGCACTATAGGCTCCAGATTCATCCACGTTGTTGCGAACATCAGGACTTCATTCTTTTTTATGGCTGAGTAATACTCCATTTGTGTATGTGTGTGTCTATCTATCTATATATCTATCTATCTATCATCATCCTATAGAGTCCCAAATCTCTTAGTTTTATTGTTGCAATCTTGCCTTAGGGAGCTATTGGGTAAAGTAATAATTGTGATCCTTCACATAAAATAGCTCAAAATAGATTGTAGATCTAAATGTAAACTGTCAACCTGTGTATCTGTATATCACATCTGTTTTAAAAAAAATAATGTTTATTTATATTTTGAGACAGAGAGACACAGAGTTTGAGCAAGGGAGGGGAAGAGAGAGAGGGACACACAGAACCCCAAGCAGGCTCCAGGCTCCAAGCTGTCAGCACAGAGCCCGACGCGGCGCTTGAACTCACCAACCGCGAGATCACTACCTGAGCCGAAGTCAGAAGCTCAGTTGACTGAGCCACCCAGGCGCCCGTATTCTCCATTTTTTTTTAACGTTTATGTTTGAGAGAGAGAGAGACAGAGTGCGAGTGGGGGAGGGGCAGAGAGCTAAGAAGACACAGAATCCGAAGCAGGTCCTAGGCTCCACGCTGTCTGCACAGAGCTCAACACAGAGCTCAACACAGGGTTCAAACCCATGAACCGTGAGATCATGACCTGAGCCAGAGTCAGACACTGAATCAACTGAGCCACCCAGATGCCCCATATGGTATTCTACTTTTAAATACTTGTGATAAGGTTTGGTCTAAGTTGTAACTGCCATACGGCCACCGACAGCATCCTTCTCACGTGAATTGCCTACCTCCAGACCCAGAATCTATTTGCTGATTCTTAGTTCACTTGTCCACTCCTCCAGCAGTGGCATAAAACCTTTTACCTGGGCCCAGTGCTGGGCACTGGGGATGCCTTACTGCTTCTTGCTGTCAGGAGCTGGTGGTATTCTATGAATTAGGTGGAAGAGGCAATGGGCAGCATGAAGCTGATGGTCACAGCAGGAAGGAAGGAGATGTAGTGACAGAGTGTGGACCAGATGCAGGGATAGTATGGAAGAGGCACATGATGGGTGATGACAGATCGAGGCTCCTGATAGGCTTCCCACAGGGGAGGCCTGACAAGAGTCTTCGATAATTTTCTCTACTTGTTTGCTTGATCTTTCAGAAGCTGACCTTTGTCTATGTGGAACCTACTTCTTTTCCCCAAAAGGCCTATGGGATGAGTAAACAAGTGGTTACAGGAACAATCTGTGCCCTGATTCAAGGGAATCTTAGGAAGTCTTGAATCTCTTAATTTTTGGGCTCAGTCTTGCCCTTAGGGAGCTATTGGGTAAAGTAATAATTGCGATCCTTCACATAAAATAACTCAACATAGATCATAGACCTCGTTGCAAAATGTAAAGCTATAAAACTCTACGAAGGTAACACAGGAGAAAACATAGACTTGGATATGGCCATGATTTTTAGATACAGCATCAAAGGCACCATCCATGAAAGGGATACTTGACAAGCTGGACTTCATTAAAATTAAAAAAAACAAAACAAAACAACAACACAACAAAACAAAAAACAAAACAAAAAAACCCTTCTGCTCTTCCAAAGACAATGTCAAGAGAATGAGAAGACAAGTCACAGACTGGGAGAAAATATTTGCAAAAGACACGTCTGATCACGAACTGTTGTTTAAAATACCCAAACAAGGGGCACCTGGGTGGCTCAGTCAGTTGAGCAGCCAAATCTTGATTTCAGCTCAGGTCATGATCCCAGGGTCATGGGATGGAACCCCATGTCAGGTTCCGTTCTGAGTGTGGAGCCTGCTTAAGATACTCTCTATCTCTCTGCCCCTCTCCCCTCCTTGCACACACTCTCTCTCTCTAAACTAAAACAAATACAATACAATAAAATATACAAACAATCCTCATTGTTTTCTCAACAACGAGAAAACAAATAATCTGCCGATCTTAACAGACACCTCTCCAGAGAAGATACACAGATGGCAAGTAAGCATAGGAAAAAATGCTCCGTGTCACGCATCGTCAGAGAAATTCAGTGCAAAACGACAGCGACACACGACTAACACACCTATTAGAAATGGTCAAAACTTGGAACCCTGACAGCCCCAAATGCTGGCAAAGATGTGAAGTGACAGGAATGTTCATTTGTGGCCGGGCTGCAAAACGGCACAGCCACTTTGGAAGACAGGTTCGCAGTTTCTTGCAAAGCCAGACTTCTCCCTACCATGTGGTCCGGGAAACGCAGTCCTTGGCATTTCCCCAAGGAAGTTAAAAACTTACGTCCACGCAAAAAAAAAAAAAAAAAAAAAACCTGCACCCAGATGTTTACAGCAGCTTTATACATATTTACCCAAACCTGGAAGAAACTTCAGTAACTGAATGGATAAACCGTGGCCCATCCAGGCAATGGAATATTATTTAGTACTAAAAAGCAATGAGTGATTAAGCCATGGAAAGACACGGAGGAAACTTAAATGCATATTACTAAATGAGAGAAGCCCATCTGGAAACGATACATATTGTCTGACTCATTATGTTTACATCACATGAAAAAGACAAAACTACGGGGACAGTAAAAAGATCAGTGGTTGCTAAGGGTTAAGAGAGGGAGAGGGATAAATATTCCTAGGACAGAGGATTTTTAGGGCAGTGAAAATACTCTGTATGATACCATAATGGCGAATACATACCATTATCAAAACCCACAGACTGCATGACACCAACAGTGAACCCTAATATAAACTGTGGACTTTGGGTGACAATAAAAATAAATATTAATAATGTGTCAATGTGGGTCTATCAATGGTAACAAATGCACCACTCTAGTGGAGGAGGGTGATCATGGAGGGGTACGCATATGTGAGAGCAGGGGCATATGAAAAATCTCAGTGCCTTTCCCCCGATTTTTTTCTATGAGCCTAAAACTAGTCTTAAAAAGGTCTTCGGTGCACCTGGGTGGCTCAGTCGGTTAAGCGTCCGACTTCGGCTCAGGTCACAATCCCACGGTTGGTGGGTTCGAGCCCCGAGTCGGGCTCTGGGCTGATGGCTCGGAGCCTGGAGCCTGCTTCGGATTCTGTGTCTCCTTCTCTCTCTACCCCTCCCCCACTTGTGCTCTGTCTCTCTCTCTCTCTCTGTCTCTGTCTCTCTCTCTCTCAAAAATAAATGAACATTAAAAAAAAAAGTCTTCAAGGGGCGCCTGGGTGACCCAGTCAGTTAAGTGTCGGACTCTTGATTTTGGCTCAGGTCATGTTCTCACAGTTCATGAATTCAAGCCCTTAGTCGGGCTATGTGCGGACAGCAGGGAACCTGCTTGGGATTCTCTCTCCCTCTTTCCATCCCTCCCTTCCCTCTCAAAATAAATAAATAAACTAAAAAAAATAAAACTAAATAGTCTATACAAAATGGACTTTTTCCCAAAAGAGAAATTTTATCTTTACCGGCTTAGATTTGAGGGTCTAGGTAAACAGCCAGTGCACTATGTCACAGAGTCAGCGTGCTGGGACAGAGTTGTCCTGTTCAGGCTGGGGAACAACCCGGACTGAAAGCAGGGCCTGCATTTTGCCAAGTTTCTTTGGAAACTTCTCAATCTTTACCCAAGCCTTGACAAAAACGCGTCTAATCACATGATTTAAAATGGAATAGAAGTAGCCATCCAAAGCTAAAAGAAATCCAGGGAGAGAGAGAGAGGAGAGAGAGGACACAGGAGAGACAGAGAGAGGAGAGAAAGAGAAAGAGGAGAGAGGAGAGACACAGAGAGAGAGAGAGAAAGAAAGAAAGAGAGAGAGGAGAGACAGGGACAGAGTGAAGAGAGAGAGAGAGAGGAGACACACACACACACACACACACACACACACACGCACAGCAGTGGGGAGAGGAGAGACAGCGAGAGAAAGAGGAGAGAGAGAGGGAATCATTTCATTGTTCTCAGGTTAAGTGAAGTAGGATACACTCCCTTCCATTCTAGAATCATTCTCTCAAAGCTCATTCACAAAGTTACCTCCGATACAGACGGTGGGCATAAAACAATTCTCCTTAAGTGTTCTTCACTGACATGAGTTTCACAGCTTAGCTGGGAATTGCATAGAGAACATAAAGCTCTTGGCTTCTAAGCTTAATAGAAACGAGGCAAGAGTGCTGGTAGCCTTGAAGGAGAATCTTGTCTCTTGACATTTTCTGAGCACCTCTGAAGACTCAAGGGCTGCTTCAAGCTCAAATACGAATCTGGTCTTTGAGATATTTGTCGGCACTGGGTTCAATCGAAGGGTTCCCCACCACCTATCCCTGCAGAGGGGTCAGAGGCCTCCACTCTTCTCTTTAGCCGTTGGGCTGCTCTTTGATTAGTTTGGAGTTTTATAGCTAGAGTAAATTTCATTTCATATTTTGTTTGAAAATCGCAAGATGCAGGTATTGAATTTTCTTTTCTTTTGGGCTTTTAGCTCCCCAGTAGACCTTGATTTATTTATTTATTTTCCTGCGCACTAAGCTCTTCCGAGTGAATGCACACACTCAGAAATGTTAAGGGTAAAGCAGCGGCATGTCAATGAACCTTCGGGGTGTTTTTCGAGAATCAGTTAGGAGGTGAGGTCCTCCTTTCGATTCAAATGAGTCCATAATCGTGTGTCCCTCTTCCACGAGAGCTGCTTTTCTTTAGGACTCAAGTAAAAATGCTTTTCTTCGAAGGCGTAGAATATTTGAATGTCGAACACTAGCTCCTTGCCTGGTTCCTGTTGTTTGGCTGGTGTGATATTGTAAAACACATAATGATGCTCCGTGTGGGTGAAGACAGGATATGGGTTTTCCATACTTTCAGCAAGTGGCACTTAAAGTTTTGTAGATGGACCTGGTGCCAGGGTGTCTAGAACACCAAGCTTTCTGACAGTCTAGCTTTTAAGTGCAGCAATTGCCTTTTCATAGCTGGTGACCCTTGGGACCTGTCCACTAACAGCCTTGCCTGACGCTGGTGCTGTATGTATTAGGAATGTCACAGGAAGTCTAAATTAAATGGCAAGTGCCCTCATGTCTTAGGTCTGCTTTTGGCTCTCTGCACAGAGATGGGCCCTCCCAGAAGGAGGAGGAAAAAACCCCCTTGGGTAGCCAGAAGTCAATAAAGTGCAGAATCTGTACCGAATTGATTATACCCATAGAAAGGCATTGGCTGCATATATCAATTAGAGTTTTATTAATAGGTACAGTTTGGAAGCTTAGGTTGACATTAATTTTAATGAGGGGTTTATCAATCAAAACTTAGCCCATAGTCATTTACTATTGATTTCGAAATAGGCACCTTTAATAAATTACAATAGCAAACTAGCTTTGGTAGAGGACGGTTAGCAATTTTTTTTAAATAAAATGAGGTGGCTTTTTTTGGATTTTGCAATCTTATATTTATATTTGCATGCTTGTTTTGCTCCTATAGTCCAGAGAATGAGAGAGTGGACTGGTGGTCATCTGGAATGATGACACCTCCCAGTGCTGATGTCAATATCGTGTTGTAAACATATAGCGCGGACCTACTTCCCATGCTATGTGAGGTATAGTACCCACGAAGACTTCTGGGGAAATGACTGCCCATAAATGACTTAGCATCCAAATAAGGGAGCTTAATGTACAAAGAAACCCCACGAGGAATCAATGTGCAAAGTGAAGGGATTGAAGGTACTGTGAAATATCTCCTGCTTTCCAATCTGCAGACCTGAAAACTCAGATTCTAGATCTAAGGATTCTTACCCTAATTGTTCACCACAATGCCCTAATGCATTTACAAATGTCTCTCTTTCATATCCATCTATGTATGAAATTCTAATTTACCTATTATCTATCATCTATCTAATATCTATATCTCTATCTATCATCTATCTATCTACCTATTATCTATCTAGTATCTATATCTATTTATCATCTATATCTATCTATCTATCTATCTATCTATCTATCTATCTATTATCTATCTATCTATCTATCTATCTATCTATCCCTCCTATCCTTCCAACTAAAATCAATTGAAATGGTGGACTCCAAGGAGGTCAGAAACTGAGTCCTTTTGTTCCTGGTTGTAGCCCTGTTGCCTGGGACGTTAGTCACACTCAAGAAGGGTTTTCTTTGGGGAGCGTCTGGGTGGCTCAGCCAGTTAAGGGTCCGACTTCAGATCAGGTCATCATCACTTGGTTGGTAAATTCGAGCCCCACGTCGAGCCCCACGTGGGAGCCTACTTGGGATTCTCTGTCTCTCTCTGCCCCTCTCACACGTACTTTCTCTCGCCTCCCTCCAAATATATACACTTAATTTTTTTTTGAAAAAAGTGTTCTCTCTGAATGAGTCAATGGGTGCCTTGCTGAGGTTGTTTACATAGCACCACTTGGCCATCAAACTGAAGCAGGCGATATTTAACAAGCATTTATAGATACAGTCTGTTTTAGCCGCAAGCAAGATGCTTTGACCAGGTCTCTCAGAGGGCGCCAACGAAATGGTTAAAAATGGGAAGCCGGAACTCTGGCTTGGAAGATCATCCACTCTGTGACCCTGGAAGGTTGCTTCATCTCCGAGTCTGGCTTTCCTCATCCATTAAAATGGGTTTTATTCGTGATGATGGTACTTGGACTTCTGTCGTGATTAAATGAGCAAATATCTACGGAATGTTTACAATAATTGGCACCAAGTAACAGCACCATAAATGTTAGCTGTTATTATTACTGTTGTTGATTTTTCTTTTTGGTTATTGACTTTTTAGGCTATTTTACTCACAGTTATTTGATGCTCAAAATGCAAATTGAAGCAATTGTTAACACGGAAATGGAGGTGACTCAGGACTGCTTTTGCCCCCGAGATGTTTAATGACCACCAGTGAGGAGTTCTGCCTTCTTTGTACAAGACTTCACACGCTTCATTTGCAAAATAGGCGCTTACATACACAAGATTTGCCTTTAAGAGTATTTCCTGGCTCGGTTGCCGTTCGTCTGATTAACCGACCCTCTCTTTACAGACTTGAAGTCATGAAGTTTATTTTTTGTGACATTCACTCAAGTATGGACACAAGAATTGCCAGTGGTTTCCAGCGGCCTTTTATGTCCATCCCATCATGCAAACTTGCAGATGTTGTTTCCATGAAAGACATAGTTGTAGAGAGAAGGTGCTATTGACGGTGACATCTGCTGTAAGGGACAATTCCGAAAAGTGTCGTTAAACCAATTCCATTGTTTTGCTGGAATTTTCCACAATGTTAGGGCCTTATCCATGAGGATTTAACTCAAATTAGAACATAATTTTTGGTAAGCTTTCTTCTCTTTGACCTGTCTTTCTGAGGTTTAATGCACACAAACATCTCAGCAATCAATAAGTGTAAAACTCCAATATCGGGGTGCCTGGGTGGCTCGTCCTTTAAGTGTCCAACTCCAGATTGTAGCTCAGGTCATGATTTCACAGTTTGTGAATCGAGCCCTGCATTGGACTCCGTGCTATCAGCGTGGAGTCTGCTTGGGATTCTCTCTCTGCCCCTCCTCTGCTCTAGCATGCATGCATGTACTCTGTCTCTCTCTCTCTCTCTCTCTCTCTCTCTCTCTCTCTCTCTCAAAATAAATAAATAAACTGACAAAAAATAAAACCCCAATATCTTCTAAGCACTTAAAACCTTTGAAAGGTTTCTAATTATACCTAGGATAAAACCCAAACTTGATCGATGTTCTAGATGATTCTGCAAGATCTGACACTTTCTATTTTTTGCTTTAATTTATGATATACACCATCTCTCTTGCTTTTCCTACTCTGTTCCTCTGGTGGGGTGTTTAATTTTTGTTTCTTTGTTTTTTAATTGAGATAGAATTTATATATAACCTTATGTAAGTTTAAGGTGTACAACATACTTATATGTTGATATGATTGATATGTGCCATTGATATGACACATTTATATTGCAATCCAATGGCCACTGTAGCATTAGCTAACATCTCCATTGTGTTACATAATTATCATTTCTGCTACTGCTGGTGACAATTGACATAGCTCATTTCCCATCGTAGAGGTTTACATTCAGTTCTTATCTATCTGGACCACTCCAGATTTTCCCATGGCTTGTTCCTTCTTATCATTTATGCCCTGACTTAAATACTAACTTTTTGGATTTTGTATGGATTTCTCCATACAATACAAAGTAGCGTGCCTCTAAACCAGTCAAATCCTAACACATCTCCCTTTATTTTAACCATTGTTCTTAGCATTGTTGGAAAGTATAAATCCAGAATTAGGTGCACATGGATAGTAAATTTTTAAAATTATCTCTTTATCTGTCTCTCTGATTAAAACGTAAGACCCACAAGACCAGGGTCCTTCTCTGCTGTATCTGCTTCTTCCCTGCTGTACCTCTTGTGCATAGAATCACATTTGGTGGTCAAGTGGATAATCACGTGGATGTGAGGTACTGTGGGGGATACAGAGGAGTTTCAAAGGGGATTTGATCTCTTTAGAAGCCTTCTGTCTAATAAGAGAGTTAAGCCACGGGTGTATGAGAAGATAATTTAACAAGCCAGTATAATTAAGTGATGAAAGCCATAAATACTGGGAGATCTGAATACGGTTAAATCACTTTATGCTGATCAAGGGTGGATTGATAACGGAGGTGGGTTTTAAGCTGGGCCATAGCCATAACTTAGCTCTTTATTACACAAATCTAAGCATAAGTCATTTTACTTTAATTGCAACCTAGGTGTATTCAGCAGAGCTCACGTGAATCAAAGGAAGAAAATGCATGCTTGACTTGTTGTTGTTGATGTTGCTGTCCTCCTAGGCTGCACATGAATGAGAAGGTCCTCTAAATTCAGCGCTGCCCACCTTTAAGCTTTCTCACATGCCCCTTGATCCTTGCCACGTATGATGTGGGAAACAAAGACAAATGGAAAACTACATTTCCTTATAACCCACAGCCCATTGGCAAGTCCCTGAGACAGCAGAGTGAGCTTCCTCCAAGTGTCTTAATGCTAATGCCTCGCTAGAGGAAAAAGAGGTAGTTAACTGATAGCGATCGTCATGCAGGATGGGAATCTCTATTCGTTTCCAGCTGGCATCGTGATTTGCAAGGACGAAAGCGATTTTATCAATAAGCCAAACTTCTAGAAACCTAGAGATTCAATTTCCTGGGATCCTGGTGCCACCCATCCTTCCATAGGATGGAAGATCTTCTGTAATCAGTCACCCTTCACAACCCCAGTGCAGCTCTTTCTGCTCCCAGGTCCTGTCCCCATGACTTCATAAGAGCAACTTTTTGCACCAAAGACATCTCACAAATTCTTTTTTTGGCCATTGGCTCCGGATCCCAACACTCATATACTCCAGACAGAGTGCTCCTGTGTCCCACCTTAGACTCCCTGGAAAGTACTCTGTTCATCCTTTCTTCTGGATCTTCATTCAGGCTTTTCACAGGGCCCATACTGGTTCCCAGGTGCACCATGTCACCTGACTAAAGCCTTACCATTCTTCATATTGCAGCTTACAAATCCACTGCTCAGAAGGCCATTCCAGACTAGCGTGCGTCTCCCGCCCAGCCCCTCCCCTTCTCTGTACCTTGCCCAGCACAACTCTTTGTCACTGCCTATAGAACGATCATGATCCCCTTGGCCTAGAGACCACGTGAGGGTGAGAATCCTGCTTTCATCACCTCCACGTCTCATGGCCAGCACAGTGCCTAGCACATCGAAGGAGCTAAATAAAGATTTCCTGAATGGGAGAATGCATGGAGAAAGGTAGAAAGCAGTGGTCCTTAAGTGGGATGTTGGAATGCTGAGCTTAACTTGAAACCTTTCTGAAACCATCTTGCCACCAATCATAGAATCTTACTTAATGGGAACCAACATGAAAATGCCAACACTACCTTATTTACGAGGTGCTTTGTTCACTAGAGCTATTAAAGGGCCCGCTTGATGGGAAGTTGTGTATAACTGTAGGTATTATGCCAGAGACCACTTACTGTAACGCTGCCAGACCAAAGAGGCAGGCACTGTACTCTGGAGACCTTCACCCAACAGGATTATTAAAAGAATCTGTAAGGGTGAATAGATGGGTGGTAGCTCATTAAAACCAACTCTAAATGCTTTGACCGCAGACTCAGAGTATGGGCCATCCCGAAGGCTGGTGAAGCCTGAAATGCATCCCTCAGACTGCATCTTTAGCCTTGGGAACAGGATAGACCCTTGGAATAGCAGTTAATAGCAAAAATGCCTCATGCTCATTGAGGAACCCTCCCATTGGCCAGGCACTCTCCTGGGTGCTTTAGACATATCATGCCAATCCTTACAGAAAAGTCACAAAGTTGAAGTTTTATCATTTCCATTTGTAGTTGCGAAAATTGAGGCCAGAGAGACTTTGTGGCCATAGGAAACACACTAGTGAAGACTGCTTTTTCCCCTTGAGCCTTGACAATCGACTGGATCCATCCAAATTGTTTTTAGGGTGTTCCTTATAAGAAAACTGTGTTGGCTGGCAAGACCTATTCATGTCATTCCCTTGAACCTAAGATATTATGCATGGTAGAATGTGTTTTCCCCTCATGATCTGTTTGGTTGTGGGCAAATCCCCTAAACTTTCTGTAGGAAGGGGATTATGATGGGATCTCTCTCCGAAGCTTGATAGGTAAGAATCAGAAGAGTTGAACAAATTGATCAACAGCAAATTGGATCATATCTGCATCTTCAGAAGCACACGGGGCATATGGTTTATCATCCCAAAGCATTTGGGGTGTGTGGCAGTTTGTAGACCTTCATTCATTCCTTTGTTCCACTACCATTAAATGAGTGCCCCATGATGTCCTTGTCCTCTAAGACCTGTGGTGACCTCCCGCGTTTCAAGATCTGTGTTCATGCTTCTGGCTATTTGAACAAAAGTTTTTAAGTTGGATAGTGTAATATTTTAGCAAATCGCAAACACCTGGATTTCATCTAAATGGTCTCTATTTTTTAAATAATCCATTTCATTTTCTCCCTTAACCTATGTCTTCGGAAGTTTGTTGGCTTTGTATCAAGGTTGGTTGGGCTCTTTTGGCAGAAATAACGCTTTCGGGAAAATTCAGTCTTTCCACCAGCCTCTCTCAACTTGGCAAATGTTGGTTTCTGGTGCGCTGTCCTACTTTTGACAGACAGTTGTCTGTAGACAAGTTACTTTTTCTTTTAATATTGGATCCGGGTGCAATATCTTTGAAGACGCATAAAACCTCTACCAGGTATCCCTATTTTAATTAAAATTTGACTCCGTAAGTTATTATGATCTAATGCAGTGGGATAAAAAAATTTCCCTCCTCCCAGGGATGAGGAAAGTGAGAGCTAGCCTGGTCCCTCTCTTGCTCCATTATACTCTAACATGCCTTGTTAAGTAACTCAGGGTGTTATTTTCCATCAACAAAGTCACACTTAAGTGAATGGAAGAGATGTTACTTTCTCAGAACAGATGGAGATCTAAATCTGTCCTGGAATAGAGATTTATTTTAGCTACATTAGAAAAGGAAACAGGAAGTCAGGTGAGAGAGACCCAGCTCTGCTTCCTCTTCCTGAGCAATGAGAACAGTGTCCTCCTGACGGCCCACACTCACCCTGTGATACCTACAGCCACTGAGATCAGGGTTCTCCCTTCCTCCGCCTTGAGGAAAAAGCCAATGGAGGAGGAATGCTTTGGTGTTCAGTGGATTGCCAAGAATAAAGAGGCTGGGGATTGGGGTGCCTACGTGGCTCCATCAGTTAAGCATCCAACTCTTGATTTCGGCTTCATGATCTCATGGTTTGTGTGTTTGAGCCCAGCATTGGGCTCTACATTGGCAGCAAGGAGGCTGCTTGGGATTCTCTGTCTCCCTCTCTCTCTGCCTCTACCCTGCTTATGCTCTCTCATTTTTTTCTCTCAAAATCAATCAATAAACTTAAAAAAAAAAAAAAGAGGCTGGGAATAGATTCTCACTGTAAGGGGTGACGCCTGAGAAGAAAAGGTGCTATAGTGAGACAGGACTCTGAGTATAGGGAGGCGAGGCTGGGTCCTAGGCTGGTCAGGGCTATACTGAGCAGAAGTGCCTTGAGCATCAGGCTGAAGGGCTACACTGAGAAGAAGAAACCTCCAGTTTGTGGAGCTCTTTTGTGCTTGTGCTTCTGGTCTCTGACTTTACATGCATTACGTGTTTAATGTTCTCCATTCCCTGCACAGCCCTGGGTATTGGGTACTCGCTCTGAGGCACAGAAGGGCTTAGGGAAAGACTTCCCACTGGCAGTTGCATGCAACTCCAAAACAATAGAGAACTGAGAATTACTTGGTAGGGGGTGGCGGTTTGAGTAGCAGAGAACCATGACAGCAGTGAAATATAATTTACACTTTAAGGATTCGTTCTCAAAATCTCGTCCACAAAACCAGTACAAAACAACGAGTCATTAATTCATTTTCACTCGTCTAAATGTTTTCAGAAGAGGCTAAATATAACTAATGTAAGGTTTGGTATATTCGCTTATTAATAAATGAATCCCCAACAAAACTCTAGCTTAATGTGTTACAAGTATCCATGGGGACGTAAGAAGGTCAGGGCATGATTTAGCCAGGCGGGGCTAGATTTGTTTTTATGTCACATCCTCTCTATATCGGTATGTTACTTTTATGCTAGATTTCTGAGTCACACTAATCAATAGAATTAGCCCCCACTTTCCCTCTGCGCCTTCATTTAAACATCAAGGTGAAATTCAAAGGCTTGCAGAGACTACTTGGGTCATTCAAAAGAGCCCTGGTCTTATGGGAATCTCCTTAATGTTTGCAGCTCTGCATCGGCTTTGTTACCCAGGTTTGGGTTGTGTGCTGTCCCCAACCGCCCTCACCATCCACAACATCCACGTTGCCCTTGCCCCCACACCGGTTCAGGAACTGAGCACAGCACCTGCAAACAGTCCTGTAGTTATGGAATAAGGTGAGGAGATAGAAAACAGGTTTTATTTTTTTGTGAGCTATTTCATTGCAGTCATGTGCAGGAACTCTCGAGGATGACCGGGGATTTCATAAAACCTTGTAGCCTCATTCAACAACAGACTACTAATTAGTTCATTTACTTGGGTACTAAACTCATCTAAGAAGAGGAGTAGAACCTAATTAGAGAAATCTCAGAGGATATTAAACCCCAGTTCTTTAAAGTTACAGGGTTTTTTTAAAACCACAAATCCACAAAAGCATACATGCTTGCACACCCACGCACACACCCACACACACATTGAAATCAAGCATGTATATGAACCCGAAACCCAAGTATTTGGGTAGAGCTGTTAATTAGAAAGGACTTCGGTGACTGGTATAAAAGAAGACAAAGTAACATGAACCACCTTCACACTGAACCAAACCATGAATTTTATTTCCCCCAAATCATATATTTCATATCATTGAAAGATATGGTGGGAATTATGGGGTATTCAAAAGGGGAGGTTTGGTGAGCTTTTCTTCCATCGTTATAATTTTTCTTGTATTTTATGGGGTTTAGTACGGACCTCTAATCTTATGTAGGCTGACGCTGGTGTTCTGCAATCCTTTCATTTATTTGTGTAGTAGATATTTTCCCCATGGTAGGTATCTTCCAGGCATTCTGCTATCTACTTTGGGAGATAACCCAGAAGCAGACCTGAGTCCTATCATTCCAGGAGGAGCTATACGTCAGCTCATTCGACAAATGGTTAATGCTTATTTGCAAGTGCAAATATTAAAAAGGGATAGCTTCTTTTAGAAAAGGAGGCCGAAATACAACCGTTATATAGAAATATGTATATATTCATAATTAATATATATTAAATTCATATCTCATATAGAACCATGTGCAAATATATTACATTGTGTATATTATATATTTATATTTGCAATGCATATTTATATATATTTATTTTAAACATGTATATTTCATTCTATTATCTATTCTTCCACTTAATTATATTCTTTTTTAAATGTTTATTTATTTATTTTGAGAAGGGGACAGGGGCAGAGGGAGGAGAAAGGGAGTCCCATGTGGGGCTCTATCTCACAAACCCTGAGATCACGTCCCGAGCTGAAATCAAGAGTCCGACGCTTAACCGACTGAGCCACCCAGGTGCCTCTCTACTTAATTATATACTAATTAACATTCTATTTTATGTATATAAAATATATAACATCGATTATAATACAATGTTTTATAGAAATATATAAATGTATATAAATATAAATAATAGTTATATAAAATAATATACTATATTTTATATACTATATAGTATATAGTGTACTTTATAGTATACTTTATTTACTATATAATAATATACTAGTGTATATATATGTGTATACATATATGTGTGTGTATATATATATATGTATATATATGTGTGTGTGTGTATATATGTATATATGCATTTGGGAACTATCAGAAAGAAGGGAGGGATATGGACTGGGAGGAATCAGGAGGTCTTTGCTAAGGAGGCCTCTTGAGCAGGCAGTTCATCAGAGATAAGTGAGAACATGTCAGACAAGGGGAGAGGACATCAATTTCATGAAGAGGGGGAAAGAATGGCAAATGATAAGTTTAGTAGGAACTGAAATGCTTTGCTATGATGATGATGGCGTTTGAGGCGGGGACTGACGACAAGTATAACATAGGCAACAATAATAGGAACAATGATCGTTAACTTTATTGGGAAAGGTCCATGCAACAAGATTTCATTGAAAGATGCTGCAGTTCTGGCAAATTCTTTTAATAATCTTTTGCAGAGGAATGGTGTTTAATTGCGATGAGGCCCAATTTCAGTTTTCCCTTTTATGGTTGGTGCTTTGATATGAAGTCTCAGCACTCATCCCGAAGATTTTCTGCCATGTTTCCTCCTAAAAACTCTATTGTGTTACATTTTATTACAATTTCCTTTAATCCAGTTTGGTGGGTTGTTAGTTTTTTTTTCAATATAGTTCACTCAAAACTGTAGGATTTTTCTTATCTGATTCCATTTGGCACCATATGTTAGCATGCCAATAGATGTATTAATAATGTTTTGAGACAATCTCCTATTTGCAGATTGCTTTGAATTTGAAATTTTGTACTTCTGTCTCCCTCTATCTATGTCTCTCTCTCTCTCTCTCTCTCTCCACTTACTGAGAGAAAACGCTCTGCTGGCCATTGCGTTGGGTACATGGCACACCATATACGTGCCATTTAATGGTCACACTATCCTATGGAAAAGACGCTATTATAATTATTTCTAATATTTTTTTTAAGAAAAAAGGAAGGGCCACTTAAGATTTTAAAGAACTTGCTTTGGACATAAAAGTAGCAATGGCGAAGGCATGATACAAATTCATATGGTGTGATTTCAGATCCCCCTTACCCTATATTGATGGGATGTAAAACTATCTATAAGTTACACACGGTAGCCATATTTGTATATAAAACATTACTGAGCCAAATGTGAATGGAAGAGTCTGATCATAATGTATTATCACCCTCGTGGTTTCTCAGATCCCTTTTTCTTCTTTTCCTTCCTGCCTACTGAGGTTAATTACAGCCATGTGAAGACCCAAAGACATAGGAAAGGTATGTGAAGATTGAGGAGAGATTGGATTGATGCATTTCCAAGCCAAGGAAGGCCCAGAATTGGAGTGAGGAATGGAACAGAGCCCTTCAGAAAGAACCAACCCACCGACACCCTGATCTCAGACTTGCCTGAGAATTGTGAGACGATACATTTCGTGTTTTTTTTTTCTAAGCTATCTAGTCTGTTTGAATTTATTATGGTGGCTGTAGGAAGCTAAGACAGCTATGGTTTAAAATGTCTGCCCATATTATACAACCTAACTAACATACAACCTAACTGATTTGCATTATGCGTTTTTAAATATGAATTTCCTTTTACTCAGTGTGAGTTCTGAAAAACAAGTGGGTAATAAATAGGGGCAAAGGCACATTCGGGACATTAAATAGTATTTTGGTACATCTGAACATCTTTCAGAATTACTTTAAAGGCTGTTCTAGGCGTGTGCATGAAATGGCGCATGCTAAATTCATCAGCTGCTCTCACTGTTAATCAAAGAGGGGGTCAGAGGTCATAATCATCAGCTACACAGGGAAGATCCGTTCCCTTTCCCCACATCCTGAGAACGGACTTCCTGGCCTATAGCCAAAGTCAATGTTAAGATGTGAATGGTGTATTTTTGCCCATGTGGAAAGAATAATTTCTGATTATAAAAAGCAATGCCTGCTTTCTGCAAGCAACTCAGAAATAATACAACATGTATATAAAAGAAAATAAAAATCACTATAATCCCACCGTCCAGAGATACCAAAATCAAATGTGTGTATATTACACATACACCAGGTGTGTTCAAGAGTAAAATCAATCCTTATGTATAAGTACCTATCTTTGTATTACAGGGATTGTTCTCTGCCAATAAATTAAATCAAGATCATATTGTTTTAATGTCTGAATGGTATGCCAGTGGAGGGATATAGCATAATTGATTTTAACCGTTCTCCCGTTGATGAACATTTAAGCCACTGTAGTAATTTTTGATACTCGGAACCATATGATAATCAACTTTATGCTGACGTATTTGTAAATCTGATTACTTCCATAGAATCAATATTTTTACAAGGAGCTGCTTACGTTTTGGGGTCCCTGGTTCAATGACAGGAATGCAATACAAGAGGTGAAATGTTAATTCTGGAGGACACGGGCTCTATTTAACCCTGACTGTTTCTCAAACCAGAGTGGCTTCATTAGGTCCGCCCCCCTCCAGATGATATCATTTATGGGAACAGAGCTCTTCAGGGACAAGTAAGATTAGAAGGTATGGCTTCTGCCAGTAAAGAATCTTCTAGCTCAACAATAACATGTGCAGGCAGTGAGTGATTTTTACAAACTGATTTTGAACCACACAGTGCAGATGCGATGAGTAGGAGTGTATGTGCATGTCTGTGGAGTGGAAGGTCCAGGTGACTGATGAGTAACCGATCAAGGTCAGTGTGGGTGGGGCCAAGTGTGAACTTACTGGGATGGAGACACAAGACGTGAGACACCTGACCCAGATGAGCAGGGGCTTAGGGTGGAAGTGAGAGGAACAATTATGGAGGGGGTAGAGTGGCTTGGATATATACATGGCTCAGCTGCCATGTCTTTCCTTCTGGGAAACCTCCTCTCACCTCTTTGGAGGGAGGCAGCATTCAATTTAGAGTTTCAATTTAGTGAACGGAAGACTAGACTACAAAGTTGGTGCTCTGTCTCCTCAAGGATTCTCCCACACATGACTGGGACCCTCTATCTTCTCAGGATTAAATCTACCCTTAGCTGTGAGAACAATCCTGTCCTTACGAGAAACGCTGGAAGCCCTGATTCAGGAGTCCAGCATCCGGGCATGTGACCTTGTGTCCTACTTTTAGCAACAAAGAGATTGCCTGCCCTCTCCTCTACCCAGATCTGTGGGTGCTTGGATGCACCCATCTTCTCCCCAGGCCTAAGTAAGTCCTTCCAGTGTGAAGCTTCCTGGAGAGCCAGCTCTTCTGGAACCAGGGCTGACCTGCTCTGCTCATTTTCAGCCTAAGGGGCCAACCGAGCAGATGGAGTCTTCTCCCTATTTTGTTCAGTAGCTTTACTGAGGTATAATTAACACACAATAGACTGCATGTATTTTAAATGTGAAATTTGACACATTTTAACATATGCACACAATCATGAAACTATTACAACAATGAAGGAAATCAACCTATCCATTACCTACAAAAGTTACCTTTTATCCCCGCTAGTCCCTCCCTCCTGCCTCAGGCAACCACTGATCTACTTTCTGTCACTATGCATTCATTGTCCTTTCCTAGAAGCTTCTATAAATGGCATCCTACACCATGTACTTTTTTTTTTTTTGGCCACCCTTCTCTTACACAACAGAATTATTTTGAGATTCGTGCCTATAGTTGCATCTGCCAATAAGCTATACTTTTTATTGCAAAGCAGTATTCCATTGTGCTGTGCACCACAATATCTTTATGCACTCACCTGTCCATGAGATATTTTGTATTGTTTACAGTTTTTGGTTATGACCCAAACTTGCTATGAGCATTCATGAACAAGTCTTTGTATGAACATAAGTCCTTGTTTCTCTTGGGCAAATAACTAGTAGAATGGCTGGACCATATGCCAGGTATGTGTTGAATTTTTGGAGACTGCTTCAAATTCTGTGTCTCCCTCTCTTTCTCTCCACCCCTCCCCAACTTGTGCTCTCTTTCTCTCTCTCTCTCTCTCTCAAAAATAAATACACATTAAAACTTTTTTTAAAAAAAGAAATTTGTTTTAAAAAATATTATCTTTTCACCAATGAATTGCCTTTGCACATTAGTCGAAAATTAGTTGCTCATATATCTGTGGATCTTTATCTGGACTCTATTCTTTTCCACTGATCTATTTATCGATCTTGACATCAACATTACAGTGTCTTGATAATTAGGCCTTTGTAAAAAATGTCTTGAAATCAGGTAGCTATAGTCTTTCAACTTTCTTCTTTTTTAAAGTCTTGGCTAGTATAGGCCCTTTGAACTACACGTGTATTTTAGCATCAGCTTGTCAATTTCTACCAAGAAAAAAAAAAAAAGCATTTTCATTTAGATTGTGTGGAAACCAAGATAATATAGGGAGATAAGTACAATGTGGGATATTCACACAATGGAATATCATTTAGCTATAAAAGGGAATGAAGCACTATGTCATGCTATAAAGGGGATAAGCCTTGAACACATTCTAAATGCGAGAAGCCATTCAAAAGGCTTCGATGGATATGGAGTGTCCAGAATAAGCAAGTCTATAGACATAGAAAGTGGTTGTTCAGGGCTGAGTGATTGGAGGGAAAAAAGGAGTAATTGGAAATGAGCATAGGGTTTCTTTTGGTGGAGTGAGCGATTTTAAAATTCGATTCTGATGATGGTGGCACAACCCTATAAGTATACTAGAACTATTTAACTGTACAATATTTAATTGCACAAATATTGCATGCACATGAATTATATCTCAATAAAACACTCTGTTGGAAGGATCAATTTGAGGAGAACTGACATCTTAATAATCTTGAGTCTTTGGTCCATGGACTTTGTGTATATTTTCTTTTATTTAGGTTTTCTTTAGTTTCTCTTAGCGATGTATTATGATTTTCAGGTCTTACACATCTTTTTTTTCCCCAGATTTCTTCCCAAGTACTTCATATCTTGATGAGATTATAAATTACATTTTTTATATCAATTTTCAAATTTGGGTTGCTCGTATGTAGACATACAACTGATTTTTACGTATTAAGGTTGCATGTTGTGCCTTTGTCAGATGCACTTATTAGTTCTAGCAGCTTTCTGGTAGGTTCCATAGAAACAATAACATAGTCTTCAAATAAATCTCTCTCACCGACACAAATTTCTAATGGTGTCTGTGCTTTGGACCCAGATCTTTCTATCTCTTTTTGCTGCACTGTGATGTCACCGAGCATGATTCCCAGATGCTGACTGCTGACAGAAGCTGTCTGAACATGGGGCATTATACTTTCCTGATGCCTGGGACTATCTCTTAGGAAAAATGAATTCCCAGGCCAAGTGGCTGGCTCCACGCAGGAGCAATTGACCAACTCTAGTTCTCAGGTCCTGAAGGCGCCGGGTCTTGCCTGCATCATTGTCTACTGATGGCCTTAAGATTGTACTTTGACAGAGGAACACAGATAGGTGTGTTTCATACTATGGGGTTTTCTTGTGAAGGTTTTTTATTGTTTGTTTTTTGTTTTTTTTTTTTAGTCTGGGGGAATGCGGGCCCATAAATTAGTATAAATTGCCAACATTTCACAAAAATGGTTGATTGCAAATAAAAATACAAATTTCTGGTTTCTCCTGAAAAGTAGAAGGCCCAGGAACACCGGATATATGTTCCCATTTATGATATCCTGTATATGTTATCTTGCTTTGGCAAGATAAATGCTGCTTCTGAGTCTAAATGCTACTGATTTAGGTCATTCACCCAGGGCTTCCATATGTATATGAATCCCAAATTCTTCTTAAGTCAGGTAGATTTGCCTACTAGGACACTTTTGCACACTCATTCGTTCATCTAACACTACTCATTGAATACAGTGATTGCATGCCACACACTATGACAGTTGCATTCTAAAGACAAAGAAATAACACACACTCCCTGTTTCCAGAGAGCTCCCAGTTTAGGTGAACTAATTGAGATGCTATTATTCAGTTGCCTTTCAGCACATGTTCCAAAATGAGGATGGAATGGGGTGGTGGTGTTCACAAAGTACTTTCCAGAGGAAGCAACATTTGGTCAGAGTCTCCAGAGTACAAAGAATTTCCAGGTAGAGAAGGAAGAGGGAATGGTGTGCTAGGTTGGAGGAACAGCATCTGGGAAGGCACTGTGGCATGAACAGGAAATAGAAGTTCTGCAACCTCTAAGGAAATCACTCTGCCTGCAGCTGAACAACGGAGAGGAATTGAAGCTAGAGATAACAGTCCTCAAACAGAAGTGAGTTAGAAGAGAATACTGCTTGCTGTTAAATAGATTGCCCTTCCCCGTAAGCACAAATAACTTACTTAACCCAAGTGGATAACAACTCTTCAACCAGAAAGAAGATCACTGGCTGCCATATTGGATCTGTAAGACCCATCTCCACCACGTTCTAACTCTTCTGAAGATTTCTGTCATAATGTAGTGTGTGTGTGTGTGTGTGTGTGTGTGTGTGCGCGTGCACAGGTGTTGGTCACACATTCCAATTCACTTTCTTTTTCACATGTTTATTTTCTCCCTTTGTAAAAACAATTCTCTATAACCTCTCCATGA
Source organism: Acinonyx jubatus (assembly GCF_027475565.1). Classification (NCBI taxonomy): domain Eukaryota; kingdom Metazoa; phylum Chordata; class Mammalia; order Carnivora; family Felidae; genus Acinonyx; species Acinonyx jubatus. The sequence continues at coordinate 15,389,052 of NC_069386.1, forward strand.
AGTTTAAGGTATGGAGTTCTCAGGAAGGAATACACATGATGACACCATAGCACTAGGACCCGAGTCAAATATTTGAGCTCACAAACTTCATACCTCCAACACAGTATACCGATGGGGGGATTTCTTCGCTGCAGAATTTGCGCTGGTTTCATCCTCAGTGAAGCCATTTCCCACCCTACCCCACTCCCTTTCAACTCAAAATTTCTTGGCAATATCCAGGTGAAATACAATACCCATTAACCCTCATTAACCCAGCAGCATCTTCTTTTAAGGGGCGGTGTTTCCCAGTACGATGACAACGCTTTCGGTAGTGCTGAGGACGCAGTGTTTGTTGGAAAGTCTATAGTAGCAAATCTAAGATGGGGGAGGCACGGCAAAAGGGAAAGGACGCATAAAAGGCAACGACAATGAAAACGCTGCAACAGATGTGAATCTATCACGGTTTCCCTTCAGGAAAACAGGAAAACTGTTCCTATCATTTTTTTCCTTAATTGCTTGGTTGACCTCAGGGAGGGGAAAGAGAGAGAGAGAGAGAGAGAAGTCCAAGTTAAATGCACAACATTTCTTTTGACAATGTTCATTCCCTGCCCCCAGTTGCCTTTCGGCCGAGTGCCCATGTGGTTTCTGTTCTTCTGAGCAGAGAGAGGCAGAGCTACGCTAATAGCCCTTGAGAAAGTGTTTCAGGAGGTATTTGCAGAGAGCAGGGTGCCAGGCCACAGCCTTGTCTCCTCGACATGCCCCAGATATTGAACCTTCCAGTAACTACAATCACAACCCAAACCACAAAATGTAGATTTACAGATTTGTTTTCAGCAACACCCATTCACATTTACTTATATTTACACTAGAAAAATTAGGGTAAGTGCTACTGTGACCAGAGACACAGACCAGGATCAATAACCAACCAATTCTTGGCTAATAAAGCACTTCTCTAAGGTCTACGGTTGCTCTCTTCTGACTTTGAGGTTGGCCTCTAATGTCTTACCCATTGACTTTTCCCGTAAATATGTCTAATCGAGGCCATGTAGGATTCTAAAGAGAAATGATACACTTGGTTTGGTAAGAATTGCTAATTAACCAAGTATGTAAAACCTGTAGCTGCTATGGCTCACAGTATATCTCCTGGGGTGAAAATTTATACATGACAAGGAACTAAAAGTAACATGGCAACTTCCATTTTTCCGTGTGTGTGTGTGTGTGTGTGTGTGTGTGTGTGTGTGTTAATTCTCTCTCTTCCAAACCCTAATGGTTCCAAAATCACCTTTACAGTGGAATGAAAACAAATGTCTGTGGTAGTGTTTCCTGAAGTTATAAAAACCTTTAACCAGCAAAATAGTGTGCGGGATGTTCTCATGTTACACAGGAATTCTTTAATCATGCTTAACCTCAGTTTATACAAAGTTCTCTTTTTTTACGGCCACAAAAGATTATACTTCATATTCGAAAGGTCAAGAGAGATTAATTTGGTTGCTTGTACACTTGAATCATTAATTTTGTTCGGGTAACAGAGCGGGATATTTCATCAAACCTACAGGAAATGAAATACACGACAACAGAAAGTCAACAGGGAAAGACCTGGAAAGGCTTTCTGAATCTCCATTTCCAGTTGGGAATATCATGCCACAGTGCCTAGTCATGCAAGGGCTTTCCGAAAAAGCTGACGCTGCCCATTGCTTGATATATTGGGAATACCCTCATCCTTGATGTCCTTGTTCCTTATGCCAGAGGCAACAATTCTGGCACTCAGGTGATTGGAGTCTGGGGCAGTGGGGTGAAGCCTGTGATTTGTTACCAGAGGGGCCTGTTAGTGTGGCTCTGGCCTAAGTTCATAAACCTGCCCCATTCCCACCTGTCAGGCCTCAGCGCACAGGGAGAATCAGTAGTCGTGTGACTCTCTCAGGATAAAGATATCACGGCACTAAGGGAGAACGTGTGCAGAAATGCCTGCCCTGCACGCTAACGCCCAGCTTTATTGGCACCCCAGGACTCTCTTTTTTCCATCAAATTTCTTGCTTTCTTCCAATTAAAAAAATTTTTTAAATGTTTATTTATTTTTGAGAAAGAGAGACAGAGCGCGAGCAGCGGAGGGACAGAGAGAGAGGGAGACACAGAATCGGAAGCAGGCTCCAGGCTCTGAGCCGTCCACATGGACTTGAACTCTTGAACCGTGAGATCATGACTTGAGCCGAAGTCGGACACTCCACCAACTGAGCCACCCAGGTGCCCCAGTTTTTCTCCGATTTTTATGGAAAGGGCATATCATAGCAGGTGGGTAGAAGAAAAAGACTTGGCTTACTTAGGCAGAAACTAAATATAGGCTATGCCTGGAGTCGAGTTATGAAGACACTCTTAGGTGGTTTGATCCATAATGACAGCGGCCAAGGGATAGATTCCATAGTCTCTGGGTACCTGTGTCTTGATTGGACCAATCTGGAATTGTTACCATATTATATTCTAAATGTGGTAAAACACGTTAATACAACTTTATAAAACAAACCAACACAATATCTTTACAGCCAATTACACATTTGATCCTCAAGGCAAACTAGTGAGGGAGGAATTATTTTTATTCCAAGATCACAGATGAGGAATTTGCAAACTTTCATTCTTAGAGTTCATAGTCAAGTAGAGGTAATGCTGTTATATTACTTTATGACAAGGGCTGCCATACAGGTGTTTGGACAGGGGTTAAGGTGTTAAGTGAGGACTGCCTAGACCAGGGTCAAGGGTAAGGTCTGCATTGTTGGAACAAAAATGCATTTAGAGATACAGGGAGCCCTCCATTATGAGGTACCACTGATGAGTCCTCAGACATTTATCTTGAAAAGTATGGGGTGCCAGGGTGGCTCAGTCAGTTGAGCAGCTGACTCTTGGTTTCTGCTCTGGTCACGATCGCAGGATTGTGGGACAGAGCCCCACAAGCCCTGCTTGTGCACACACACTCGCGTTCTCTCTCTCCAAAATAAAAAAATTAGAAAATTACAAAATTTCCTCCCTCAAAGCACCACTTAAAAAATTAAAGGGATAAGCCAGAACCTAGAAAAAGACATTTATAGCCCCTATAAAAAGAAAGCATGAGAATTCAGAATATGAAAAGAACCCCTATAAATAAAAGGAAAAGATGAATATACCTAATTAATAAATAAACAAAAGATACGAATAGGACTTTTAGAGCAGAGAAAGTGCATACTGATATTAAACATGTGAAACATTCTTCTTCGCTCTATAAGTAATCATGTAAATGTTAATCAAGACCACAAAGAGATATCATTTTATACCACTATATTGGCAACAATCAAAGAAGTCTAAATAAAACACTTACATGTTTCTGGCAGGAGAGCTAATTAGTACAACTACTTTGAAAACAATGTAGAATTCTCTTCACATATCCTAAGAGTCAGCACATGTGCCCCAGGAGATATGTGCATGAATCTTCATAGTGCCATGGCTCATAAGAATAAAATACTGGACACAAACCAAATATCCGTCCATTGGAGACTGAATAAATAAATTGTGGGATAGTAAACACGACGATACATCTTCAGTAGTAATATTGAATAAACTATAACTACGACATGGGTGAATTCTGGAAATACAACTCGGGAAATATAATACTGAATGACAATAGCAACACTCAGAAGACTTCATAGAGTATGATACCTTTACAGTAAATCTCATAAACAATCAATCAAAACCAATGAATCAATATATTTTTCAAGCATAATTCATATGCGATAAATAAGGTAAGAAAAGATAAACACAAAGTTTGGGATGATGAGTACTTCTGGAAAGAAGCATGGATGCTGTGAGGAAATAAATGGAACTACTTTTTTAATTTAAATAATTATTTAAAATATGCCCTAAGGATATACGAAGCATGGCATAATAAATATTAAAGCAGAAGACAAGGGATCAAAAAGTGGAAGAAATACAATGTATTAGTACAAAAGCTCGCTCTTTGGTGGGGCGGGGGGAGATAATTCTTGGGAAATTCAATAAGAAAGAGTGAAAACAAACACCCAGATGATGACAAAGAGAAAAAGACTAACTGAAACAAACTGGACGTGAGTAAGAGGTGATGTCTTTACACTCTTTCGTTGTTCTATTTTTAAAAATTTTAATGGCTTTTTATTTTTGAGAATGAGAGAGAGAGCGCGAGCATGAGGGAGGGTAAGAGAGAGAGAGGGAGACAAAGAATCCAAAGCAGGCTCCAGGTTTCAAAATAATTTATCAAATTATTGTTTGATAATTACAATAGACACTTTAAAAATGAGGATTAAAAACAAAACAGAGCAAGTTATAAAGAATACATGTATCTACATAAATAAAGTCTATAGAAAAAAACAATTTAACGATAATTATTTCTGGGTGATTAAAATGTTCTTCTTTTTGGAGCACCTGGGTGGCTCAGTCGGTTAAGTGTCCGACTTTGGCTCAGGTCATGATCTCTCGGTTTGTGAGTTCGAGCCCCGTGTCGGGCTCTGTGCTGACAGCTCAGAGCCCGGAACCTGCTTCGGATTCTGTGTCTTCCTCTCTCTCTGCCCCTCCCCCACTCATTCTCTCCTCTCTCTCTCTCTGTCTCCCTCAAAATTAAATAAACTTAAAAAAAATTCTTATTTTCTGATCTTCCAAATCTTCTACCATAGAAAGTTAGGAAGTTTATATCTGAGGATATAATTCTAAAACTATTTGGTTTTCTCGCTGATTTTTCTTTTGCATAAAATGTTTAATTTTTTTTTCAGCCTTACCTTCCCAGGGCCCTGATCTCCCGTATGTCATGTGTATGTACTGCCAAAACCCTGTGACCTCTCGCCTCCCATTAGAGGATTTTGGCTAAGGGAAATATCCTTAACAGGGTGCTGGTCAGAGAAATGGGCTGGACAGAGAATGGGTGAGGCATAATGGCGTCATTTATGGTTGTGTTCCCACGAGCAGAGTGTAGGGAACATGGGTACAATTATCCGGTGAAATTTATTGCTATAAGGATGTGATCTGTAGAGCCAGACACTGAACAATTGAGGGTTTGGGTCTTCTCGCTATCTTCTGAATTTACCTCCACATTGAGATCACCTGGGACCCTCCCAGAAGGGTTTCTTCCTTTTATTTGCTACATGCCCCCCCCCCGCCCCCCAATCTCCTGAATGAGAGGCAAAAACAAATGAAGTAAACCCAAGATGAAGTTGCAAGGGGGCACCTGTTTGGCTCAGTCAGTTGAGCATCGGACTTCGGTTCAGGTCATGATCTCATGGTTTGTGAGTTCGAGCCCCACATCGGGCTCTCCGCTATCAGCACAGAGCCTGCTTGGACCCTCTGTCCCCCTCACTCTCTTCCCCTCCTCCACTCGCCCTCATTTTCTTTCTCTCTCTCTCAAAAATAAACACTTATTTTTTTTTTTTTTAAATGAGGAAGACAGTTCATACATCTCCATTTACCCATGACAACTGATGTACCGGGCTAAGCACTAGTTTTAGGCCTCTTGTCCCAGCATCCAATCGGTTTTGCACTTGTCCATCCCTGACTTTTCATTTTTAAAGCATTATTTTTAACTGCGGCGCCATGGTCTTACCCAGGGCTGTGTGAAATACACTTGCATTGAATGAAGTTCTTGCTCTCATGCTTGGTCAAATGTGAAAGACGCTTGATAACCCTCTTCCGACACTAACCACTAACACCTGCTTTTCAGGGACAATATACAGAAGGCTTCTGGATAAAACAAAGTGCACTGGGCATGTGCGGCTGGGGACAGCGGAGGCCTTGTAACCTGAAGTTCTGGAAGGAGAAGCATCCAACACTACTGGCCCTGCCAGCCCTTGACAATACATGTAGCCTCAAAAATTCTAGTGGTTAGGCTTTTTGGAAAACTTGAAAAATTATACATTAGTTATATATGAAATATGTGTGTGAAAGAGAGGCTAAGAAGTATTGTAATAAAGTGTAGAATGAGAGTAATTTGAACTCTTCACATTGTGGTTTTGTCATGTATAATATGCTGTACATTTATAACTATTTCTCTTTTGTATTACTGATATTGTCCTCTTTTGGGGCAATAAACACTTTCAAGAGACAATGGATTTAAAAACAGGAAGTGTAGGGGTGCCTGGGTGGCTAAACAGGTTAAGCATCCAACTTTGGCTCCCATCATGATCTGGCAGGTTGAGGGTTCAAGCCCCATGTTGGGCTCTGTGCTGACAGCTCGGGGCCTGGAGCCTGCTTTGGATTCTGTGTCTCCCTCTCTCTCTGCCCCTCCCCTGCTTGCGCTTTGTCTCTCTCTCTCTCAAAAACAAATAAACATTAAAAAAAATTTAAAAAAACAAGAAGTCTATATTGGATTAAAAAATCAGGTTCAAGTTCTTTAATAATTAAAAAAAATTTTTTTAACATTTATTCATTTTTGAAAGGCAGAGAGAGACAGAGCGTGAACGGGGAAAGGGGCAGAGAGAGAGGGAGACACAGAATCCGAAGCAGGCTCCAGGCTCCGAGCTGTCAGCACAGAGCCCGACGCGGGGCTCGAACTCATGGACCGCGAGATCAAAGACCTGAGCCGAAGTCGGCCGCTTAACCGACTGAGCCACCCAGGCGCCCCTTTAATAAATTTTTAATGTTCATTTGTTTTTGAGAAAGACAGAGGGAGGCAGAGATAGAGAAACAGAGGCTCTGATAGGCTCTGTGCCGATAGCACAGAGCCCGATGCCGGGCTTGAACTTACAAACCATGCGATCATGACCTGAACTGAAGTTGGACTCTTAACCAAGTGAGCCACCCAGGCACCCCTCAGGTTCTGAATTTCTACTGGAAACCGTGGTACGTTGATGAATGATTCATTTGACAATATATCAACACTGTCATCCACCATGGGAGCCATGAAGATATGATGGACCACGTGAAAACCGGAAGACACAAATCTCCCACGAAGCATCATCGTGAAGAGTTTGCAGTGATGTTAAGAAGACGGTGCCAAGATGATGGTTTAACAAACGCATCTGCAGAAGATAGGTTTATAGATCATTCTGTGGCATATGACTTTCATTGGAATCAAGTAACTTCGCTCCACTGCGTTTGCTCATTTTCAACTGCAGGCTGTGTAACCAAGATACTCGTACAGTCACAAAAAGTCAAGAGAGAGCTGTTAATATGTCAGCTCCGTTAGCAAAAGAGAAAAACTGCCCTTAATGAGAAGACACCAGTTTTAAGTGTCATCAGATGCTTTACATAGAACTTGGTTACTTCCAATAGTAGTTTATTTTTTGAACCAGTGTTTAGACTCAAAACGAAGCTTTTAAAATAGACTCTGTCACAGATGGAAGGTTTGACATTAATATGAAGGTTATAGCTAATTCGGCCAAAAATTCAATATAGGAGATAAACTTTCTGTTAGTTTTGGGGTGAAAACATGAATAAAATTTGGGGCAACATGATAGGATAAAGCAATGTTTTACTAATGAAATACATGTATGTGAGGGAATACACTTACCAAATTATTTAGGAAACCTGTAATGTTCATGATTCATCAAAACACATTCTCATAATGTACCAAAACAAGAAGCACTTATTGTTAGAATTAACAAATATTTTGGGGTGCCTAGGTGGCTCAGTCGGTTAAGTGTCCGACTTTGGCTCTGGTCATGACCTTGCGGTCTGTGGGATTGAGCCCTGCATCGGGCTCTGTGCTGACTGCTCAGAGCCTGGAGCCTGCTTCCGATTCTGTGTTTTCGTCTGTCTCTACCCCTCCCCCTGCTTGTGCTCTGTCTCTGTCTCTGTCTCTCTCAAAAATAAATAAAAACATTAAAAACATTTAAAAATTAAAAAAATAAATAAGAGCTAACAAATATATATATATATGTATGTATATATATATATATATATATATATACACACACACACACACAGTAGCTTAACTTCAATTTCTGTGTATGAGTCAAAATTGGTGCTGAATTAAAAAAAAACTCCACCTTGCATGGTAGTATTTGCCTTTTCTCCTTGCTGCCCCCATAACTTGGATGTTAACATGCTTGAGATTCAGAGCAATTTAGTTGTAAATAAATATAAGTGATGACCAAAGATAACATTTTTGGAAAAGCCTCGGTTGCATTTTGTTTACTCTCCGTTGAAAATGGTAATCAAAATATTCAACAAATAGGGGCACCTGGGTGGTTCAGCTGGTTGAGCATCCAAACTCTTGGTTTCAGCTCAAGTCACGATCTCACGGTTTTGTGAGTTTGAGCCCCGTGTCAGGCTTTGCACTGACAGTGCAGAATCTCCTTGGGATTCTCTCTCCGTCTCTCTGTCTCTCTCTGCCTCTCCCCTTCTCACACTGTCTCTGTGTCTTTCAAAATAAATAAATAAATAAACTTTAAAAACTTCAACAAATAGGCCTCCAAAAGCTTTTTTGAAAACAAAGCGAAAGCAGGAAAATGATGACATTTACCCACAGAATCAAGGGCGAAACTGAGCAAAATAAGCAGTGAGAGCTGAAAAGGTACGTGGTTTAATTTTGAAAGCTCTAACTGTACTTGGGAATATCTTCATTTGGGGAAAGTGTTTTAAATTCAGTTCTTATATTCAACTGAATCCATTTCTATTCTGTGCCGGAATGGAATGGAATTGAAAAGGCCTATCATTTTGCAGTATCTAAATTTGGTAAAACATTCAAAAGACTCATAAATGGAGACAATTTATTTGATGAGAGTTGTCTTTGAAAAATAGTTGCTCTAGCACTGAGAAGGGAAGCAAAATGACAGCGTCTGTAAAAATATTTTAGCCTAACGATTTACATATTTTCATACAAAACGAATTAGAAATGAAAATTTCCTTCCTTTAACAAAATTTGCTTTTACTTTACCAGGTACATCTGCACCTGTAAGAAAATATAAAATATTTCTTAATTAAAAATGACATGTTCTACACGGTACCAATGATAGAACATGTCAACAATTAAAATTATTAACGCAGTTCATTTCTGTAGAAGACGGGAGGCAATTTTTTGAAAAAGTAAGATATAATGAAACAATCTATGAAATGCCGGTGGCATGACATTAGAGCCAGCTTATAAAACACTAAAAACCTACCTGTGTAGGGGCACCTGGGTGGCTAAGCCGGTAAAGTCTCCGAGTTCGGCTCATGTCATGTTCTTGCAGTTTGTGAGTTCAAGCCCCACATTGGGCTCTGTGCAGAAAGCTCCGAGCCTGCTGCCCATGTCTCCTTGGATTCTGTGTCTCCCTCTCTTTCTGTCCCTCCCCCACTTTCACTCGGTCTTTCTCTCTCTCTCAAAAATAAATAAACTTAAAAAAAATGTAAACAAATAAAAAAAAACTGCCTGTGTAACAAGAAAAATTGTTTGTTCTTGTAATGTGTGTGTAACCAATCTAATACATTTCTAGAATGTACACAACTTGATGTTTTCATATTTCAGACAGATTTTTTCAAAGACTTCTCTTTTAGACAGAGAGAGAGCAGGGAAGGGGCAGAGAGAAAGGGACAGAGAGAATCTTAAGAAGGCTCCCTGCCCAGCACTGAGTCCGGTGTGGGGCTCCGCCTGGGGCTCGATGTCAGGACCCTGAGAGTATGGCCTGACACAAAACCAAGAGTTGGGCCCTTAACCAACTGAGTCGCCCAGGGGCCCCTCAAATAGTTTTTGAATAAGACTGTATTATAGAGCCATCAATATGGTGAAGCCAATCTTTGCCAACACACAAATATTCAAATGTATAATGTATATGGTTTTTAGCATTTTCCTGGCACTCAGAGCTCTCCTTCAAGAATATTGGATTAATTCCATGGTCACCCTATGCTTTGAGGTTCCCTAAGGACCTTAGTGCAGCTCAGTGGAGGTTGGGCATGTATGCTGAAGCTATTGAAATAACCACGTAAAGCAACAGTGGGAAAGGTAAAGAAAGAATGATTAGTTACTACGAGGATATCTCAGATGATGATGCTAGAAGTCCACAGGAAAGTGAGATCACTGTTGCCTGGAGTGGATTTGGAAGGTTTTACAGAGACGTAAACCTTGGGTTATGCTAAGGAACCAAGTAGGGGGGGTCTGAAGAGACCCAGGCAGAAAAGGCACAGTTTGAGAGAGAACCTTGCGGATAACCACAGTAAAAATGGTAGTCTGGACACCGAGATGGGCCCTGGAGAGAAAGAATCATCCTGACACCTTCTGAGAGAAAACACGTGCAGGTTCTTGACCTCTTTGGGAGGTTAGATTAAAACAATCAGCTCCGTGATATTTAGGATATTCTGAACAGTGTTCTGAATTAATTTCCAAATTAATTAGAAAGAAGTTGTTTATTCCTCTCGTCAAAAGTTACTATTTTTCGTTTCCAGAACTTTTCACATGCTGGGTAAGAAAGTTTGGGAGGTGGGACGCCTGGGTGGCTCAGTTAGTTAAGCGACGGACTCTCGATTTTGGTTCAGGTCATGATCTTGGGGTTCGTGAGTTCGAGTCCTGAATCAGGCTCGCACACTAACAGTTCAGAGCCTGCTTGGGATTCTCTCTCTCCACCTCTCTCTCTGCCCCTCCCCTCCTTGCGCTCTTTCTCTCTCTCTCTTGAAATAAGTTAATAATTTTTTTAAAGTTTGCAAGGCATCAGGAAATTAAAAATAATAATGCTTTGCATTTTTACCCCAGCATGGGCTTATCGACAGCCCACAGTGAAAATTCCATTTACGCTAGTTTTCTGCATGGCAATTTAAGGGGTTCTGATTTATTAAAACACAAATGGGCCGTTCTGTACTGTATACCTTAATTCTAATAACGAATTTTACGCACCCACCCACCACATCTTTTGCGTATTATATTTTTCCTTTATATTTTTAAAGGTTTTCATTCGTTTGTTTTATGAATCCTGCTTAGGATTAGTGAGGAAGGAGTAAGAAACAGTTGAAAGAACCAAGGACTCAAAACATTTGTTTGCAATTCTAACAAAGTCTCAGTTTCCCCATCTGTAAAGCGGGGGTTGGTTAACCTCACTCATCCACACAGTGATCTTTTATTAAAATCTATTACATGGTAGACACGGAATGCACCAGGGCTCAAAGTCCAGAAAATCAGATGGAGTAAATACACCATGACAGCAATGTGGCTCATGTTATGGCAGATGCTGGTTTAAGGATCTATAGGAGATAAGTAAGGAACGGCTTTATTGTAAAAAGAAACGTGAACATCTGAATTGACTCCTGAAAGTTGCGTTGGATTTTGTCAAAAAACACAAAGGAAGTGTTTCTGGGAAGATGAGAAAATGTATACAAAACAGGGCAATGCAAAAATATTCTAGATTGTTGTTTGATCTAAAATAGATCAGCTCCAGGGGTGCCCGGGTGGCTCATTGGTTAAGCATCCGACTCTTGGTTTTGGCTCAGGTCGTGAGCTCATGGTTTGTGGGATCGAGACCCTCACTGGGCTCTGAACTGCCATTGGGGAGCCCGCTTAGGATTCTCTCTCTTCTTCTCTTTCTGCCCCTCCCATGCTCGTGATCTCTCTCTCTCTCTCCCTCCCCTCTCAAAATAAATAAATCTTAAAAAAGTATATATCAGCTCTAAAATCATATAGGTACAGTCGTCTTCATTATTTTAGCCATTTCTATAGAGAAGTGCTTTAGGGCAAAGCAGCTATCGATTTTTAAGGAGCTGTAATGTGGGAGCACAGTTTCAGTACCGTGGTTTGGCAAACACTGGCCCCCACTCATCCTGATTTCAGCGAAAAGATGCCATGTCGATTGAAGAGTGTACCTGAGCTATGAATTTCTTTACGGTGCCGGTGCTCTCTAATGGATCACCTTGCGAGGTCAGGGTCCCTCCTCCACGGAATCATTTAAAACTACAACAAATGTCTACCTGCCGAGAATTTCTCAGTATTACTTGGAGTGGAGAACAGAACAGGTGGCCTCCTGAGATGCTTACCAATCACAGGCTCCCAAACTGAGAGGCAAAATGAAAATTAATAAAGATGATGGTGGCTTAGAAAGCTTATTCCCTCAAAATCGTTTCACAAGACATCCTTTACTAATTTTTCCTCAGCCCTCTTTAATGTCTGTCTGTCTTAGTCGGTCTGGGTTACGAAAACAAACAAAAAAACTACCATGGACCGGGTGGCTTAAACAGCACATATTTATTCTTCAGAGTTCTGGTGGCTGAAAGGTTCAAGGTTCAGGGTCTGATGAGGGCAGGGTTCCTGGTTCATAGAAGGGTGTCTTCTGGCTGCATCGTTGCATGGTGGACGGGGTAAGAGAGCACCCCTAACGTCTCTTTTCTAAGTCGGGGAATCCCATTCCTGAGGCCCTGCCTCCTAATACCAACACATTCCGCTTATAGCAACTTCTATTTTTGCAATTCCTAAATTTGGAGAGAATACACACATTCCGTTTATAGCAACTTCTATTACCCCAAGATCAAATAAAATATGCCATAGCGGTACTTATCATGAGGACCCTCTCCTAGCCTAGCACCAGCATCCCCTGGACCAGAAGACTTGGCTTCAGTCAAGCTAATTTATCATTTATCTTCTGTTTCATTTCTCTACCCCACGATGTCCCCAATTCAGATGGACTTCCCTTTCTTTTGTTTGTTTTGTTTTGTTTTGTTTTTGTTTTGTTTTTCTTAAACCTCTTTGAGACTCGGCTCAAATCCCATAGATGTTATCTGAGTGGAGCAAATATAATCTCTCTGAGATTATACTTTTCCTTGCAGTAACGCATTGCACTATGCCAAGAAAAAATTGTTCTTTTGCACACAACCAGCTCTTCCCAGAATGTACATTACTACAAATAGATTATTTTCTTTTTTCACTTTTTGATTGATTTGCCTTCCCTTGGCCAGGGAATATAACCAAGATTGGATAAGTCACCGCTCGGGGGGGAGGGTGGCAACATTTTGAATTTTTACCATTTGTTCGTTCACTGAGTACTTTTAAATCCTGAATTATTTACATGCTAAGGGGCTTATCTTGCATAAATATTACATACAACATTGACAGTAGGACTTGAGCTCTCCTCATATAACCATTCCTGTTGGCAGGAGGGGGGACATAATGCTCAGACCTTAAAGAGCCACTGTGGTTTTTAAAAGGTCATATTTGGCCAGCCATAATTTATTCTGTGTGTCTTTCAGGAACAGACAAGAGTGATTCAGTTGACAGAACTTGATTATTTTTTCCCATAAAAGGTTTCACAGATCTTCATAAGGAGATACAATTTCCCAACTCCACAGACTTAGAAGAAAAAAAAAATCAATACAATGGACTGGAAAATGAAGAAGTACCAAATTGGAGATACTAAACCAGATCAAAAGATAATGACCAAACAGAAGTAAATATACACCTAATTCTCAGTCCAAATGTCTCAAGGGTCTGAAAAATATTTAGTATTTCCCCCTACCCTCCTATTCATAAACTAATAACCTTAGGAAGTAGAATTATACTTAATAAATTTAAAGATAGCTTAACACATTTAAGAGTAATGTGGTACCAGACAACTTTATTTTTTTGCATATGCTTGTTCTAACTCAATCATTTTAAGATAGAAAACAAATACTCTTTTCCTGCACTGAAAATCATTTAGAAAAACAAATAACTTTTTCCTAAAAAATGAAAATAGGTGGACTCTTATTTCCTCTCTTTCTATATATACATATATTTACTCTAGTTACCTTTTTTGTACTTTGCTTTGTTATTCACCGTTTGGTTTTTCCAGAACTTGATCTAGAGTCTCTAAAGCATATTAAGAAGGCTTTTGGCTTGTTGAAAAACACAGGAGCTTTCCGAAACCTCTTTCTAGAGGTTTATGCAATACATCTTTTGAGCATTTTCTGGTTTTGAAAATATACTATCTTTGTAAAGGTCAAAGGCTATATTTATGGTTATAGGTAATAATATATTATTTCTTTTAAATTCCCAAGTAACTCGCATTTCCTTTTTTATTTATTTAAAAAAAATTTTAATGTTTATTTTTGAGAAAGAAAGAGAGACAGAGAGAGAGAGCACACACGTATGGGTGAGGGAGGGGCAGAGAGAGAGGGAAACACAGAATCCAAAACAGGCTCCAGGCTCTGATCTGTCAGCACAGAACCAGAGGCGGGGCTCCAACCAATGAACCATAAGATCATGACCTGAGCCGAAGTTGGACGCCCAACTGACTGAGCCACCCAGGCGTCCCTCACATTTCCTTTTTATTTATTTATTTTTTATTTTTTTTAACGTTTATTTATTTTTGAGACAGAGAGAGACAGAGCATGAACGGGGGAGGAGCAGAAAGAGAGGGAGACACAGAATAGGAAGCAGGCTCCAGGCTCTGAGCCGTCAGCCCAGAGCCCGACGCGGGGCTCGAACTCACGGACCGTGAGATCATGACCTGAGCTGAAGTCAGAGGCCCAACCGACCGAGCCACCCAGGCGCCCCTCACATTTCCTTTTTAAAAAAAATATGTTTATTTATTTTTGAGAAAAAACATAAGTGGGGAAGGGGCACAGAGAGAGGGGGGCAGAGGATCTGAAGCCGGCTTTGTGCTGACAGCAGCCAGACTGACATGTGGCTGGAACTCGCGAACCAGAGACCGTGACCTGAACCAAAGTCGGAAGCTCAACCAACTGAGCCACCAGGTGCCCCATCACATTGCCTTTTAAATATGAAAATATACAAATATAGAAAATCTCATACTCTAATTGAACAAATGGCCAAATTTTCACACACTGGACCTATGTTTGTAATCAGCACCCATCTAGGGAACAGATGGACTGCAATGGAAAAGATCATAATAAATGCGATCACTTCAATGTGCTCAAATATTTGAATCCTACAACCTCAAGGTCACTCAGCCGTCTTGTACTTCAGGGCACTCACTGGGAGGAGATCAGAAAACAGACAGTGAATTCATTAAATCCGGTGAATTAGTATCTTTAAGGATTTAGAGACACATTTTTCTTTAAACACCGTATCGGAAACAAGCAAGAGCATTGTTTTTCATGGATTACTATGAAAGAAAATTATGCAATTGTTTTCAGCCCAGTGTCTCCAAATAATAGACCTATAGCTATATAGAAGCTTTTCTAAATAGAAAGTATGTTTATACTTGCCTCTGATTTTCATTTAGGAGCACTAAAGAACAGCCAGCATCAGGTTTTGTAGATGAAGAACCAGAATAGATTCTTAGTTCCACGTATGGCTTCAAATATGTCTTAGTTCCACGTATGGCTTCAAATACTGCAATCGCTATATGAAACCCACGGAGGCCCTTACCCTCCTGTTAACTCTACAACCCCCCAGGAGTCCAGTAATTCTGCTGGTTAATCAGTCCATTTGTTACTCAGATAAATTAATTTCCACTTAATCTGGGAGGCTAAGGCAGCCTATTTCAGAGTGTCCTCTCCATGGTCGTTTCCCTTCAACATGGACAAGATGGCTGTGACCGGCTCTCCTGGAGTCTATCTCTACCCTGGGGTCCCACGAGGAGCTTTGTTTTCAGGAAGGACCCAAACTCTTTCGTCTGCCACTGGCTGCCTCTGGCTTGACCTTGCACAAATGCACTCAGGTTCATTCTGACCCCTCTCTGGGTAAGACAGTGTTGCTTCGCTTTTCCAATTATTTTGAAACTGATCTTCAACTTGGAGGCCTGAATATATAGTGATGATGGTGGTGGTGACTATATCATTCTATGACCACAATCTTTTCAAGTGTTTGCTTTAGCCAGTAAAAATGAAGAAGGCAATGGTTTCCCAAGGTCAGGGGCAAATCCCAGCAACCCCAGAAAACCTGGCTTCTCTAGGAACCAAATACCAAGAATATGTTTTTTTTTTTTACTTCCTTTTGAAACTAACTTGATTCTTTTGGCAGATTAATACTAATTGTACAAGTTAAAATGATACAAACAGTATCCATTATTAACGCTTTGATGAACAGCCTTTCAAACATTTCTCTAAGTGTGTCTACCCATGGGCACATACGTCCTTTCTATAAGGAAGATCACACTCCGCATGTTGTGTGGTAATTTGGCTTTTCATTCAACAATATTTAACTGAATTCCCTCCATGCCAACAAATATGGCTGCACGTCATTGCTGTATGATCTGCATTTGTGCATGTAACCATGTTTGACTAAATGCTTCATAGAAGAGCATCCATCTTTTCTTATGAATAATGTCCTAATGAATCTCGTACAGTCATCTTTTCCAGCTTGTATGATTATATCTTAATTGAAATATTATGGTGGTATGGAAGGGTCAGGGCATCCATGCACACGATATTGGATGAATGTGGTAAAACTTCCCTCTAGAAAGATTGTCCTATTGATGTGCTCTACACTTCAAGTGAGAATACATGTTTCCACGCCTACAAAACAAGGAATTTTATTAATGCTCTAAATCTTTGTCTCTATTATTAAAAAAAATAGTGTCGTGTGGTTTGAATATCAATGAATTTGACAACTGCTACTACATGCTTACCAGCCATTTGTATCTCTTCATTCAAAGATAGCCTCGTTACCCATCTTCCTTCTGGACCTTTCTTTTTTCCCCTATTGCTATTGATTGTACACATCATTCTGATTTTGTGGCTTGTGTTTCGCTTTCTGTTTTATTTTATTTTGCTCTGGAGAAGTCTTGTTTGGTGTTCATTTGAAGTGGTCAAATGTATCAGCTGTCTTTTTTTGTGATTTTTGATGTTTACCACATGCTTAGGAAGGCCTTGTACCCCATATCAGTAAACTTGAACCTTTTGCTTTTATCGCTCGTCAAATGCTGCCTTAAATTATTTGTCATTCTTTTAATGTATTTTGCCCATGTCCCCGAGTAGATTATTGATCGAAGAGTGGATATTTTTTCCCGTCCTCTGAGTATTTTGTTCTATTATTTCTTCGTTGTTTATCTTTTGCTCTGAGAGCCCCGTTACATGGTGATGGGAACAGATGGGTAGAGCCTCTATCTTATATTCTTGTTAATATTTTCATTTCTTTTCATCGTAATAGGAACTTTATTTATTACTTTGCAGATCTCCAAGCCAGAGTGTAGTCAAGCCTATTTTTATAAAACTTATCCAATGAATTTGGGGGTGGGGGCATATTTTATGTCTCCTAGATTTCTTAGTATGTGTCGACTTTAGCCATACTTTCTTGTTTTATTGCTGTAGGACCTAATTTGAGAAGGTGGCCCAGGGCTGGAGGGGGGGCAGGATAAAATGGCACATCTAGAGAGAAGTTCAACAAGACCCAGTGGGGTCTGGATCTGGGACTCAAGGGAAAGAGAGCTCTCTAGTTTCTTGTCCAAGTTCAGCAAGAGCTCTGGCTTTCCAAATGCATAAAGGACTCGAGCTCACTAGCTTTGGATTATGTAGAGAGTGGCTTAAGGCCTGCTGATCTGCAGGATGCAATAAAAGGCAGCATTTGGTGAACATTCTAGAGAAGTACAGGGAAGGATGATGCAGAGGAGTGGTGCTTACTTTCTGGAAGTAGCCATGTTTTAGCAGGGTGGGGATCTTTTGGGGATAAGGACATGACATTTTAAGTTGAGAGAGAAAACATACGGAAATGGGACATAAGAGAAATGTTCATGGATGATGATGACGATAATGGTGGTGGTGGTGGTGGTGAAGTCATAACGACTCTTACTTACTGAACATCCGCCATGTGCTCAGCACGGAGAACCAGACATGTGCTGTATGCCCAGGCACTGGGAGTAAGTAGATATCAATATCTGATTCCAGTCTCACATCATTCCCGGTCGGTATTATTTTTCTCATCATTTATTCACATAATAAAACCAAGAGTTAGAAAGCAAACACATAGATAAGAAAGTTGAGATTCAAACTGAGATCTTCCTAGTGTCAATGTTTCTTGCTCTTGGATGCTACTGTTCTTCTTCAAGTCATCCAGCTTGTCTGGATAAAGCAAAGGATGCCTAGACAACATGGTTTCATTGGGAATCTCACCTGGGGGAAGAACAGTAGAGGGCTTTGTAGGCCATGCTCAGGAATGGAAGTTTTATTTATTTGGCATTGGGGAGCCACTAAAAGTTCTTGAGCAGAGAAATGTTATGAACATGGATTACCTGCCTATGCGTACATTAGCAGATCGGTTTTGGTATAATGGAAAATAAGAAGGTCCATTAGAATTTGTTACATGGTTGATGGAGAAATCGCAAGGCTTAAAGTTGGAATAGTGACAGCAGGAATAGAGATAAGGGAATCGGATGCATGAAGCCAGTGGAGAAGTTGGAGGGCTTGACTGTCTGGGGTGTCATAAAGTAATAAAAGTGACCTAGAGCCTGGGCAGAGGGTTGGGGATGTTTGGTAATGGCACTTGCCACATTAAGAAGGGTCCAGAAGGTTCACTGGCCTGAACACTCTTGTGTGAACTGTCTGTCAATGTCTATAATGCCCACTTTGCTAGGCTTAGCAAACACAATTAAAGAACAATTTTCTACAACATTCACATGCAATGATTCCTTAGGAAGTAAAACAAGTAAAAAACTCAAGATATTATAACAGTGTTTTATACCTCAACAGATTGCATATAAAAGGAACATACCTTAACATAATAAAAACCATATATGATAAACCCACAGCTAACTCAATGGTGGAAAGTTGAAAGCTTTTTCTCTAAGATCAGGAGGAAGGCAAGGGTTCCCAGCTCTTCACTCTTATTCACTACAGTGCTAGGAGTCCTAGCCAGAGTTTTAGAGAAGACAAAGAAATAAACGACATGCAAATTGGGAAGAAAAAATAAAAATTGACATTATTGGCAGATGACATGATGTTATATGTAGAAAATCTCACAGACTTACCCAAAGAAATTGTTTGGACTAATCAACAAATTCAGTAAATTTATAGGATATAAAGTCAACATACAAAAATTGGTTGCATTTCCATACTCTAACAATGAGACATCTGAAAAAGGAATAAAGAAAACCGTCCCATCCACAAGCATCAAAAACAACAAAATACCTAGAAATAAATGTAGCCAAGGAAGTGAAAGATCTGTACAATGAAAACTACAAGGTTTTGTTGAAAACACACAAACAAACAAACAAACAAACAAAGAAGACACAACCAAATGGAAAGACATACTGGTTTCATGGATCAGAAGAATTAATATTGTTAACATGTCCAATCTCCCCAAAGCCATCTATAGATTTAATGCAGTCTGTGTCAAAATTCCAATGGCATCTTTCACAGACCTAGAAAAGGCAATTCTTAAAACTTGTATGGAACCACAAACGATCCACCTAGCCAAAGCTATCGTGAGAAAGATCAAAGTCAGAGGCATCACCTTGCCTGACTTCAAACTATACTACGAAGCAGTAATAACGTAAACAATATGATACATCGAGTATATTTCAATTAAACGATAACAAAAGCCCACAACAAAATCCACCAGGCTATATAGTGTTTACTTGTGTAATGGATTAGGGCGTCCTTCTCTCTCTAATGTGTAATTTTGCCCTACTTGTATAGCACAGATGCTGTGGTTGTTTATGGGACCACCGTTTGGACGATCTGCTTGGTGTGCTCCATTGAAGCCCAAGGAGATAGGAGCATTTTACCTGGGTTAGTTTACCTCTCACTCAAAAGAGTCACTCAAAAGACGTTGGGTGTGGATTCCTTATATATAGTTTTGACTCAATCAAGTGGCCTCAAGCCCAGCAATACCTACTGCATTCTAGAAGTCCTGGCACCGGGCCACGTTCTGCTCTTTTCTTTCTTGCATGTTGCAGCTGGCCAGCTGCCCCTCCTCGCCTTTAATTCTGGCAAGATGCGTATAAAAGCCGGGAAATAGAAATGGCCAGCCGTCCAGTCACAGCTTTTTTGGAGAAGTCAATGGAGGAGCGTATGTCCAGGCATCTCATACAGTAGAGAGGAAAAAGCACCATGATGAGTCTGCTTTCTTATTACCCAGGAAAGGATGACAACAGAGGTCGGGGTAAGGAGAAGAGCCAACCCATCGGCAGCCGACTCTGATTACACCTGCAAATCTGGACGCTTTCGTTTCCCCTCCTCCCCTCTGCTGATGGTCAGGTTTTCCGCCACCCACGTCTTTGGGAAGTTGTCGGCCAGCTCCTTGCCCGCACACCCTGTGCACACAGATACCGCCGGTACTCGAAAGGGGTTTTGACAACAGTAGAAGAAGAGGCACCTAGAAATCCTGCTTCCATTGGCATTTTCTTATCAGGATTTTCCCTCACCTTCCGGAATGCAGGATGCCAAGTTGAGGAGTGAGCTGCTTTCCAGGTAAAGCGAAGGGGCTACTACCTTCCCAAGCCTTCATAAAAGTGACCCAGAGACGCAGCGGGACACTTTCTTGAGATATTGAGGACTTTGAACCGGATTTCGCCCCTGTCAACTTGGTAACGCTTGCAACAATGCAGAGATCTTTTTCCACAATAAACAAAGCAATTAATGTGCCTTTAATTTGCACCTAACCAAACAGAAAAGGGTGCATTTATTCCATGTGACATGTAGACGAGTTTTTCTTTAAAAACAAAGTTTCATGCTGTGACTACAATTAGTGTAATTGTCAGCTCTTCTCTAAAAACAAATATGTATTAAGAGAAACGCCAGCATTGTGCCCTCCTCTGGTGTGAAAATGAGACAATCAAAATCTATTGTAATTACCTCAGTGATATTATAATTAGCAACGATTAAGTTATTCCATGCTGCTTTTTTCCTCTTGGCTACAATTAAAAAAGTATATATCTTTCTGCTGCACATTACTGCTGATCATTTTACCTCAATACATGTCTGGTAAGTGGATAAATTAGAAGTAATTTTAAAGCACAACTCCGTTAAAACATATATCTTTCTATTTAACTGCCTTAACCCTATAGATACATCTGTGTTCCTTGCTGATTGCTGCAAAAAAGTGTTATGCCCCCGGTTTCTTTCCCCCTGCACTGTACCCGCCTCAGAAATCAAACAGATTTTTAAATGGACAGTTCTAGATAATGGATTTTTTGTTGGTGGTGGTTTGTTTAATTACAGATGCCCGAACGATATGATTAATCATTCAATTCTTGCCAGGCCTGCCCACCTAGCTCCAAATCCTTGGGCTGGGCAAGAACCAGTTTTTGAGATAAATTGCTGAAAAGCCAGACAGCTGTACCCTCACAGTGAGACAAGGTCCTGGGTAGACGGGTTCGGAGAAAAAGTGAAAAAGGCCAAAATTATAAATGTGTCTTTTATTTGTCACGCATATCGTTTTCAATTTCTCACAGATGCTCTCACACTATCTCTTCCTACTTAATGTTGATGGAAAAAGATGAATTCATAAGAAAATACAGATTTGGGGCGCCTGGGGGCGGTGCTCAGTCGGTTAGGCGTTGACTTCGGCTCAGGTCACCATCTCCCGGTTTGTGGGTTTGAGCCCCGCATCGGGCTCTGCGCTGACAGTATGGAGCCTACATGGGATTCTCCCTCTCCCTCCCTCTCTTTCTGCCCTCCCCCCCAACTCTCTCTTTCAAAATAAATAAATAAACTTAAAAAAAAAGAAAACGCAGATTTGACTACAATTTGAAGCTTGGCTCGCTTTATGAGGCAAGAGGTAGTTAATGGTGTGGCCTTATTCGTTGTAAACATTTGAAACCAAATAGACTTTGGTGTCCAGGTATCTTATTACGAGAGTTGCTGTTTTTTTCTATGATCTTTGATTCACAGAGACAAATGCCCAAAGTTTTGTTTTCTTTGAAACCTTTATAACCTTGCTCCAGCAAGGACAAACTCTACCCTTCCAGGGAAATGACAGAAACACATTTTTTTTTCCTGTTTTACATTGCTACCGCTAACCAGTTCCTTGTATACTTTGGTTATTTTTTCCCCCCAAACACATATGTATGATTTTTAGAGCAGCAGCATCTACAACGAGCCTTTTGGATGTCCAGGAGGACTGACCATGGAAATCCAATGCGGCAGCCTCCGTCCAGATCACAGGGAGCGATCCGGAGGTTTTAGGCATGGGTTGCCATTTTGGCTAAGCATTTGCCATTCCCTGAGGCTGAGGGCAGAAAAAAAAATATCGGAAAAAGGATTCAGCGTGAAACACTTGTGCTGTTTCACAGGGAAGATAACTGGAGGAGAAATGCACACAGATTTGGTAAAGGACAGATACACGTAGGCCTTTCCAGAATGCTCTTCCCAGGCGACCTGGGACTTACAAAAGGATAGGAATTGGGAGGAGGGCCGGGGGATGTGGCGGAGGCTCCCCGGACTTCAGAGGGATCTCGGCCACTTGTGAAACCCTTCTGAGCGGCCCCTGATTTGCACAAGACGCCATTTTGGAAAGGGAGGCTAATTTTTAAGAATTGAGTACCCAGTGGGACATAAAAGAGTGTGTGCAGATGCGCTAAATCATACAAAAGTAAACAAACAAATAAACAAACAAATAAATAAAAACATATACAGTTGCTTTATAGGAGTTCCAGTGCTTGAATCCTTTCTACAGGGCAGCTTCATAGGCATGTGGCCTATGTACGCCCTTGGAAGGGGACCGTGTTTTTTCAGTGTTTTGCAGTACTCGTCTTGAAATTGTTTTGTTTTTTTTTAATTAAAAAATATATTTTTTAACATTTATTCATTTTTGAGAGACAGAGGGCAAGCAGGGGAGGGGCAGAGAGATAGGCAGACACAGAATCCAAAGGGGCTCCAGGCTCTGAGCTGTCAGCACAGAACCCAACGCCAGGCTCGAGCCCAAAAACTGTGAGATCATGACCTGATCCCAAGTTGGATGCTCAACCGACTGAACCACCCAGGTGTCCCTTGAAATTCTTACTTATTTTTTTAACAAGAGGTCCGACGTTTGCATTTTGCACTAGGTATTGCAAATTACCGAGCCCATGGTGCCTTCCTATTTCTGTGCCCTTCGTGTATCAGCAGAAGAAGCTTCAGTGGCCAGTGGCCAACGCTGCCTTTCCTCTGGAGTGCTTTGAGTGACGTTGATCAGAACTAGTGTGTTATATCAACCACCCCGGATGACGTGGGCATTCTAGATTTCCATACTTCAGATATTTCCGGAGGATATATTTGCAGGGATTGGGGGGGTGGGGTGGGGTATGTGTAAATGAATCATTTTACTTATTCCAAACACTGTTTCTCATTCTTTTGTCAGACATTCGACTTGTGTGCACAAGCTGATTAAACAAAAATTAAAACAGCCTCATGGAGTGTTATAGTCATGCACACACACACACACACACACACACCCCGGCAGGGAACAGAGTTTTTTATAGCCCAGACACTGTACAATCTCTCCCACGACGCTAACGACGAGTTTAACTCCTAGAGTGATATGAAGCACTGTTCCCATTAATATCCATTGTCACTTGTTGATGGCATGTGGGAATCGGGAAGCCCCGCACTCCAGGACACCCATCAGTGCCTCTGTTTATGAAGTGATGCCCTCAGGAGCGAGCTGCTGGGTCGCTTGACTGGCTCTGAATACCTCGTCACCCCTGCACAGCTCCCTTAGTGTGAGTTGTGTTTAATACTTCTTATTTATTAGCAAGTTGACAGCTATTTTAGTTCATTGGATATTGCTTTGCTAGAAGAAAGGAGATCAGAGCATGGGAAAGGAGACAGTTCTGCCTTCTAGTGTTTTTGCAGTAATGTGAGAGGAGAGGCAAGGCAATGGGTCCGCCAGGGCTGGGCACAGAAAATGAGCCCAACTTATATGGCAGAATTTGGTTTCTCCGGAGCCAGACATTAAGGTTTATGGAGTGAACAGATCGGGCATCATGTTTATGAAATGTCCAGGAAGTATTCTTTCTCCTTCCAGAACTATCCGGTGCCTTCTTTCCGCTTCAGGAATTCCCAGTGAATACCTATATTCCCAGGCTCCATATCCGTTCACCATTCTCTGCAAAAACACCCCTGGCTTCTGTTCTCTGCACTTTGCTAAGAGCTAAGAACCCTAGGTGTCACTTAAGCACTATATTGAACTGGAATCTCTCACCTGGGGACCCTGGAGTTTACTGAAATAGTAGTTATTTTGTCATTCTAAAGGAAATACTACACCACTAAAGTCTTCTCTCCTCCATGACAAATGTTTTCTTGGCTTTAAAGTTGCTACGGTCTGAATGTTTGTGTCCCCTCAATATTCTTATGCTGAAACTTAACCTCCAGGGTGATGGTCTTAGGAGTTGAGCTTTTGAGGATAAAGCCCTCATGGATGGAATTAGTGTCTTCATAAAAGAGACCCCAGAGAGCTTCCTCTCCCCTTCCGCCATGGAGGACAGGGCAAGAATATGGTAGTCTATGAGGAAGCAGATCTCACCAGACACGAAATCTGCCGGTGCCATAATCTTGAACTTCCCAGCCTCCAGAAATGTGAGATGTAAGTGTTTTTGCTTATAAACCAAACAGTTTTCTGTATTTTTTTAAATTGTAACAGCCCAAGTTTACACACAATATGATCAAGGCTCTCTGGGTCTCATTTTTCCATACAAGTCTAGACTGTCTAAATCCATCCAACTTTTTTTTTTTTTTGCTTTGAATATTATATTAAAATATCCTTTTTGGAATGCGACATGATGTGTTAATAAATGAATGAATGAATGAATTTGAAGGCACCATTCTAGAAGTTTCTGAAAGAATAACAACGGTGTGGGATACTATAGAAGCATAGTAGGACTATTACAGTATGGTCATGTGTGTTTCACACGTGTAAAGCTTTCAGGCCCGAATGCCTAGGTTTTAATCCTGCCTTTACTTCTATTGTCACGTATGTCCTAGATTTCCTCAATGATAACAGATAATAATGATACTCATTTCATCGGGATGATTTGGAAACAAATCAGTTAAAATGCATAAACATTTGAATATTCCCTGTCACATAGAAATTATTCAATAAATATCAGCTATTAATCGCTATGATTTTTTTTCTTAGTTTTGCAAACTAAGTTATCCAAACAACACCGTTTTGTCCTACTAATTGGCTCATTACTACTTTTTGGGATACTGATTGTCACCCAATCCATAGGTGATCTGCCCTCAGCTTTGGTTAAGTCTAAATCTGATTAGTGCTAAATGTAATTTTTCCTTCCCCTTACATTCTGATGTTTTTGCTTTTACTCACCCTATTAAGTTATTAATAACTTAGTAATCACCAAATATTGCTTTTCGCAGTTGTCACTGTGTTTCACGTATCCATGACTCCATGACTCCAGACTGCCAAGAATTCGGGAGAATGTTCTTTGCCTCAACTTCCCCACCTGAAGCATGCTGCATTTGGATAAGTTTTCACGAGATTTGTGTTGAACCAATGAGCATAAATTCACTTTCATTTTGTCCAAGTAATTCCTTCATCCTTGAGTTTATTTATTTTAAGACACACCCTCACGAGAAACCTTTGATGTGTTCCCCATTTACGTGATTATTTTACTACAGTCTGGAAGAAAGACTCAAGCATGAGGAAGTACATTATTAAAATTTTCTCCATCCTATGCTTTTAGCAGAGAGAGGGCATATCTCTTCAATTATAATATCCTAGCTCAATCATAAGAGGTATTGAATAAATAGTTGCCAAATAAGACATACACATTAATATCAATTAGTGTTTGTTTCACCAAAATGGGATACAACAGTAAAAAATATATTTATGTGAATTTCATAAATATTATGTGAATTTCTAAATATTTCATGCTCCATACATGCAACACTAGCCCTGTGACAAAAGACGAGTTCTTGTTTACGTGACCTTGAAGAATCTTTCTCACGCTGCATTCTACCTTCAATCGATTTGAACTCGGCTTCCTTCACCATTTCACCCAACTGTTGTTTCCAAACTCACCAGTGAACATGGAACTTTTCATTTCATACTCCACTCACTTGTTGACATCTCCTGGTCTCTCCCACATAGGTAAATGTCACCAACATCTACACCATCGCTCAAGTCCAAATTCCAGAAGTCATATATTTTTTTTTTCTGTCTCTCATCTTCAGTCCATCAGAAAGTCCTTTTTGTTGTTGTTGCTCAAATTTTAAAACCTATTCCTGAAATACTTACCTCTCCCCATTTCCACCACACCCCTGTCCAAGTGCAATCACCGTTCATTGGGTCTCCAGCCCAGCCTTTCAGTTTAATCTCTGTTTTCACCCTCATCTACCATATGACAGGAATGAAAGCCAGTGCGCTTAGAATCTGTCCCCTTAACACTCTGCGGCAAAGGCTTGCCTCTTGCAGAACAAAGTCCAGTGTCCACAGCCCGACCTTCCTGGACCTCTGCTGACCTTATCGAGCTTTATATTTCCTGCCCCCCAGCACCCCCAATGCACCCATTACTCTCGCGACAGAGATTATACCAAAGAGTTTCTCAACCCCAGATTCCTCTCACCACCCTTCTCATGCCACCTTTGCATTCACAGGGGCTGCCCCGTTGTCCTTCATGTCACATGCACCTCCTTCCGGATGTTTACCTCTTCCCTTCCCAACAGGTTATCAGTTCTTCCTCTGAGCTCCTTCCACCCTCTGCACGTGCCCCTTTTGGGGCGCTCATTACACTCCATGGTGGTTATTTCTCGCCTGTTTTTACACTACTCGGAGTTGTTTGGAGAAAAGCACTGTGTCTCATTCATCTGAATAGGCAGTGATGTATATCCCGTACCTTCCGCATAGTAAGTGTTCAATAGCGTTCGCTCCTTGTCCTTTCCCCCCTGGTGAGGCAAGGCATCGTTTATTGGTAGTCATAGCATCAAATAAAATGCATATTTGCAAGGAAAATGATCATCCCTTAGCTTTTTAGTAGTGGTAGCTGTATGCGTTATGTGTCATGACGTTAAACTATATAGTATAACTTTCCAGAAGTAGACACCGTCATTAGATATTCGTCCCGATATTCACTTAAAACTGCAATTCTCACGGTGCCTGCATGGCTCAGTTGGATCAGCGTCCGACTCATGATTTCGGTTCAGGTCATGATCCTAGGGTCGTGGGATTGAGCCCTGCATCGGGGTCAATGCTGAGCATGTAGCCTGCTTAAGATCTCTTTCTCTCTCTCGCTCTCTCTTTCTCTCTTTCTCTCCCTCTGCCTCTCTCCCCCCATTCATGTTCTTTCTCACTCAAATTAAAGAACAACAATAGCAACAAAAACTGCAATTCTCCCATTTTACCACTTTTTAGCTACTGTCTTGCTATCACCACAATCTGTCCCCAAGCCCTATCATTCCACCCTAATCTCAGCTACCTGCGTACCAGTTATAGTGATTTGACACTTCTGTATGTTACCCAGTGCTCACGGTGATAAACGGAGTTACTAGCATCTGTCAACATGCAACGTTATTACTACACTGAGCTGTACTTTTCATCACCCTGGCTCCTCTATTTTACAACTGGAAGTTTGTGCCTCTGAATCTTTGTTCACTCTGTTCCCTCTTTCTATATGGACTATTCCCTATGCTATACTTTTCACCCCTGTGACTTATCTATTTTCTCATTGGAAGCCTGTTCATGCTTCTCCCTCTTTCTGAAATGTCCCATTTCCCCTTCTCTGTTCGAACTTTCCTCCTTTTTTCAAAGTCCATCACAGTCGCAGTCCTCCTCTGGGGAGACTTTCCAGTTGTTACTGGACAAACCTAACCATGCTGACCCCTGCATGTCCTTCTGGTATCCGTCCACCAGTCTTGTAAGCTTAGTCCTGTCTGACGTAGCTGTGCTTGTCCACTGGGTGATGGGCTCCAGAGGCCAGACCGTCCTATTCACGTGTGTGTCACCAGCATCTTGAGCAGTGACTGTTAGTGAAACTACTATTCGTCTTCACCTACCATAGAATTCATGTTTGGGGTAGTCAGTGGATTCATTTGACCTTGCCATCACTCCACGGTTATCAGTAGCGTGGCTTCTTTCTTCCAATGGATCTTAACTTTCACCTCAAAATTTTTATGAGCTATTTCTCTCCCTAACTCTAGTCAGTCTTCATGGTCCTGGAATCCTTTCCTTGGCATATGGACAGAGTGACTCTGAAAAAAATTTGTTATTATAAATTAAGAAAGGAAGGAACAAATGAACAAATGAAAAAAAAAAGGAAAGAAAGAAAGAAAAAGAAAGAAAGGGGGAGGAAGAAAGGAGAAAGGAAAAAAAAGAAAAAAGAAAGAGAAAGAAAGAAAGAAAGGAAGGAAGAAAGGAAGAGAAAGAAAGGAAGAAAGGAAGGAAGGAAGGAAGGAAGGAAGGAAGGAAGGAAGGAAGAAAAAAAGAAAGGAAGAAAGAAAGAAAGAAAGGAAGAAAGGAAGAAAGGAAGAAAGAAAGAAAGAAAGAAAAGAAAAAAGAAAGGAAAAGAAAGGAAAGGAAAGGAAAGGAAAAGAAAAGAAAAAAAGAAAAGAAAAGAAAAGAAAAGAAAAGAAAGGAAAGGAAATCAAAACCTAAGGGCAGATAATAGCTGTGTTACTTCTCAATCTTACCTGTTTGGGAAC
This sequence comes from Acinonyx jubatus, assembly GCF_027475565.1. Classification (NCBI taxonomy): domain Eukaryota; kingdom Metazoa; phylum Chordata; class Mammalia; order Carnivora; family Felidae; genus Acinonyx; species Acinonyx jubatus. The sequence goes on from NC_069386.1 coordinate 15,417,420, forward strand.
AGTACATTTTACCTTCATGGCTCTTTAACAGTTTAGTACTCAAAATCCTCAGCCTGACTGACCTTGAGTTAAATCTAAGCAAGTTTTCCTATATGGGAATAAGTTTAGCTTTGCCCATACCTTGCAATAATAAGGCATTTGGTTGCCATTCTTGGGACTATGCACTGGCCTTTTTATCATTATTTAAATTGAATTCTGTAATCTGAGTGAAATACTCCCTTTCCAACACTCATATGAGTGTGTAAGATAGATATTAATTTGGCTGGTACTCATTTCACTCAAAGGAAGAAGAAAGAACAAAGAGAGGTAGAAGTAAAAGTGAGAAAATTATTCCAATGTGTCATTGGTACCTAGATGTCGGACAATTTATTCCAGTATCTGTGAGAACAAGAAGTACAGTCGGGAGGAATATTCAGTGAGAAAAAAAAAAATGTCCCTTGTGATTAAGATTTAAAATAAAAGAAAAAAAACTTTATTCAGTGGCCCGTGCTTTGCTGCTTTTGGTTCATAGGAAAGAGTAATCCCATGAAAAGTAATGACTAGAGATTGATCGCTCCAAGGGCTGCTAATCAGTTAGGTTTGTTCCGGGTGTAATGAGGCTTCCGTTTTCTCTACCTCCTTATAAATTGATGACATAGGTTGAGGAGAGCCCCTGTGAATATAATTCTGATACTTAAAACTTGAAAGCATTAATCTTAAGTGTCTTCAGATATAGGGATACATGCAACTAAACACGGAGTTCAATGGCCTTCATGCTTTAAGGAATAGTTGCTAAATTCCAATGATGCTAGAGACCTTATGGCATGACCTCCTTTGATTTTCTCTGTGCGGTAAATTTTAAGATCTCCACAAATGAAGATGCATGGTCTCATCTCCTTATCCAAAGTTGTACCCATAGGCGTTTGTTAAACAGGGATTTGGATCCAGTTTTTAGAAGGATCCAGTGCCCATGATCTTTCAGTGTTTAAAGGGCCAAAAGTTACTGGTAACCAAGTTTGATGGAGATGGCCGGAGATCACACCAGCTGCCGTGGGTTGAATTGTGCCCCTCACCTCTCTGAATTCACACGTTGAAGTCTTAACCTTCAGTAATTCCAATAGTGACCTTATATGGAAATAGGGTCATGGCTGATGTAATTAGTTGGGATGAAGTCATACCAAAGTGGAGTAGGGCCCTAGCCCGATATGACTTGTGTCTCACACAAAGAGGAAATTTGCACATAGACTAACACACAGGGAGAATGCCACGTCGGGATGAAGGCAGAGGTTAGGGCGATGCTTCAAGAGGTCAGCAGAACCAAAGATGGCCCGCTAACCATCAGCAGTTGGGGAGAGACTTGGAACAGATTCTCCGTCACAGCCCCCAGAAGCCGCCGACCCTTCCAACACCTTGACCTCAGATGTCTAGCCTCCGGAACTGGGAAACAATAAGTCTTCATCACTTAAGTCACTCAGTTGGTGCTACTCTGTTACAGCAGCCCCAGAAAATTAATATACCAGCTAATAGGGCTTTGTGGCAAAAGCAAAGTGGTGCCCAGAAGCTAGCCAGACTGATATCCAAGTATGTCTCAAACACTGTCTCAGAAGCAGATTCCGGGCGTTATATATGTACCTTATATACGAATATAGAAAAAGACACACTTTACTTGTTGGAGAAAAGAGAATGATGTTTATTATAAAAACATTTTTCTTGCAAAGTTATCTTTGGGACCCTCTTCCTGATAGAATATAGAATAGCTTTGTCTCAAACACATTCTGAATAGAAAATAGAGCTCCCAATTAGAAATCCTCCCCTTCCATAGTGTGGTGGAGAGTTTTCATAGCCCTGACCCTACAGACTTCCCAAAATAGGTTAGTCTGTGAGAAGGCGACTAGGGAGTTTGAGTTTCTTTTTTTGCTAATAAGACTCATAAGTAATAAACCACAGTTCTCGGTTCAAAAGTTGTTAGCCAAATCCGCCTACAGCAGAAATCAATGTGAATGGGGGCTGGGAGAAGGCTGAGGAAGGAGAAATGCACAGCGAAAGGAGAGGGGAAAAAAATATAGTCCTATTTTCTGACTCTGACTCTCAGAGTCTTTTTTTCTTTGCTTCTGTCTTTTACCCCAGGACCATATTGTGTTTCTTCTAATCAAGTTTCATGTTGCAAATTGTTTTTCGATCCTTACAGAAATTCAACTGAAGGAGAATATTCTTTCTTCTTTCAAGTCTTAAAGCACACACACTACCATCACTAGTTAAAAAAAAGAAAAAAGCGTAAATAGGAGTGCGTCTCCTGACAGCTACATGTTGGCAACTGTTGGTGTCATTCACACGGTATTTGTGCCCCCCAGCATGATAACACCTCCCACAATGCATTGCAAATGTAATTATTATCTCTGGCACCGTTTAGGTGATCAGCTCCACAATGGCAAAGACCATACATTTTTCTGTTAAACTCTTTTTGTTTTTTTTTTTTTTTTTTTTTTGTTTTTTTCTGTTTTAACTTCTGGAAGTGTGGTCCCTGGATTGGCAGGCTCAGCATCAGCTGTGAACTTGTCAGTACAGAATCTTGGGCTGTGTCTCAAGCCTACTGGATCAGAGACCACATTTCACGAGATGGCAGAGGACTCCTCCACAAGAAGGATACTTCGAGAAGCACTGCTTTAACTTCCTACCCTGACGCTGCCGTGCGAAAAGCGTTCCCTAAGCATTTATTGCACAACCTGAGGTGCAGAGCCTACTGGGGTAGGCTCACCGTGAAAGCTTTCTCCTACTCTTCTCTGCACTTTAGAAAGCTCCGGGAGAGTCTTCGTGCCTGAGGAATGAAAAGAACCAGGGGGATCTTGGAGCTCTCTGAAAACGGAGCTGTGGGGCGCCTGGGTGGCTCAGTCAGGTAAGCGTCTGACTCTTGGTTTCGGCTCAGGTCATGATCCCGCAGTTCATGAGTTCGAGCCCCGCATGGGGTTCTACGCTGATACTGTGGAGCCTACTTGGGATTCTGTCTCTGCCTCTTTCTCTCTCTACCCTACCTTGTTCACGCACTCTGTCTCTCTCTCTCTCAAAATGAATAAACTTCAGAGAGAATGGAGCTGTGTCCTCAGGGTTGTATGAACCCTTCACAGCCCCCACTCCACCACGTGCAGGTGTGACAGTCCCCAGAGCTTTCCCCAGTCTGGACTATCCCGCTTTTGAATTCTCGCCCTTCTCTATGGCTCCACCCACCGGCTCCACTCCGACTGCTTCATGCTGTTCCAGGCCTCTCCGCCTCGGGCAAGATTTACTGTGCTGTTCATTAATGCTCTGTAAGATGTGGCACCTCTTTAGCCATTATTTAAGGGTACGGCCACTCTCTTACCTGCCATTCTGCCCTACCCAACTCTTTGACGGCAGCTGTGACATCATCTTTATGCCTCGGTCATCCGGGAGCCGTTCGAGCAGGATGCGTTGATGAACAAATACATGCTTTTCTCACCGTCTTTGCTGGAGTCCGTGTCATCTGCTCCTTGCTTGACGGTGGCTACTGCCATGACCACCCCATTTACAACTGTAGGGATAAAAACGGACGAGCGGTCCCTGAATGGCAGGGACTATATAAGGTTCAAATGTTTACCCTTGTACCCAGCAGAAAATCAAGGGCACAGCAGGTGATCAATAAAGGTTCACTGAATTTACATTGTAAAAAATGTTGAAAAGTAAAATAATAATAATAATAATAATAATAATAATAATAAGTCCATTGAATAAATGGGTAAGGTGTAGACTTCTGTATGCATAATCCACACTACAGCCCAATGAAGGAAATGTCATTACTATCATGTCCTTTTTTCTCTGCTAGCTGTCTGTTTGGTTTGGGTTTTACAAAATTTACTAATTAGCAAAGTACCGTAAGCACAGGCTACTTAACTCTGAACAGCACACACTTCTTATCATATCAGATTATTGCATGTATGTTCTTTTACTCCAGTGGTCACCGATCACTCTAAATGTAAACACGGACACCCATGATGCGTGTTTCCTAGTATGTTTTCTACGAAATCAATCTTTCTCTGACTTAAATCAATATGTATGCTCAGGTGAGGGCACACAGCTACGAAAAGCTTTGGAAACTCAGTCCATTCATTCATAAGCCAACACTGTGTGTCATTTCTCAAATGCGTGTTTGTATCTGTGATTAAGAAAGTAAAGAAAACATAACTGGGAAGAGAAATCCTATTCATTGCATGCCCAATAAAAGATCGCTTGCCAGAAGTGATGATGCTGGGCTGTTATGCTTTAATTTGGAATGAAATAGGGGGCAGTCAAATGAGATTTTTTTCCCCTACCAATTAGAAAAAAGATTAACCTTGTGTTGACGGAGAACAGATTTGTTCTGTTTCCCTTTTGTTGCACATGCTGCGAACTCCAAAGGAGATGAAATTCCACTGCCTTGAAATTCTGTCACGGGAAGAATTTACCATGTTTTGACTTAACTTGCAAAAACATTGTAGCTAACATCTGACCAGGGCTCTGATCTCTTCTAGTATCATAATAATTTCAGTATAATTGGCAACCTTATGAGTGAGGATGGCAAGTTTTTATTTCTGAGACTTGGGAGAAAATTATATTGAAATGGAAGCAAAAGAGTTAAACTATTCATAAGACAACGGTTTCATTGATGGCGGCATTCAGGGATAGAGAAGAGGAATGGAGCCATCACCCAGCTTAAAACCATTTTGGGAACGTACATTATTGTCTTCATTATTTAAATTCTTATCTGTGCTAAAAAATACACGGACATGGAGGTGTTTCATCCCAATGTGATTTTTTGAACACGTTGAAAATATTATCAGTAAAGTGAAAAAATCAAGTGTTTAGAATGAATCATGTTGTTAGGTCTCTAAACGTGGATTCCTAGTTGTTTCTGGAGACTAGTAGAAAGAATGGACATGTTTTAAAGAGGAAGAAAAGACCTTCTTAAAAGTATCTGCAAAATCAGTGATCTTATTTGCATTCAGGCTTTTATTCTATGTTTGATATTTGTCAAAGCCCAGAGAAAAATGTCAGCAATAAACATGCATTTGGACAAGTAGAGAAACCATGCTTTGCTTAATTACTGCCACATATTATTATTTTTTTAATTCTCCATACTTTATTATTTTAATTCTTCACATTTTTATATTCTTCTAGGAAATCTGAATTATTTACCTATATTGAAGTATTGTTTTACATGAAGTTAGGATGGAAAAAACAATATAATAATATTATAAAATAGTATTATTTTATAAAACTCTTATTAAATAAATGTTTATTTATTTTTAAGAGACAGACAGAGACACAGCATGAGCAGGGGAGGGGCAGAGAGAGAGGGAGACACAGAATTGGAAGCAGGCTCCAGGCTCTGAACTGTCAGCACAGAGCCTGATGCGGGACTTGAACTCACGAATGGCGAGATCATGACCTAAGCCGAAGTCGGACACTTAACCGACTGAACCACCCACGTGCCCCCAAAGCAAACTCTTCTATGTGAGCTGACCATGAACATTTATTTAAATCCATGTTCTTCAAAGAGGGGTGCAAATGCATCAGGGGTGCCAAGAAGGTCTATTCACATGTGGGAGAAATACAATAGCATGTGTGATCTTTTTAATTCAATAAAATAAAAAAAATAATAATCATTACTACTGTTCTATATGTGGCTTAGCACGAGGGTTCTTACATTTATCAATATATCGCATATTCACTCACCAGGTGAGGTAGGTCTCTAGGATGAAATCTGGCTTAGTATTCATTTTTAGTATATCATGAGATACTGCAATTCATGCATTCTTTTTTTAATGTTTATTTCTTTATTTTGAAAGAGGGAGAGAGCATGCACATGTGCACACGTGAGTGGAGGAGAGGCAGAGGGAGAGGGAGAGAGAAAATCCCAAGCAGGCTCTACACTGTCAGCACAGAGCCCGAGACAGGGCTCAAACGCACAAACCTTGAGATCATGACCTGAGCCGAAATCAAGACTCAGACGCTTAACCAACTGAGCCTCCCAGTTGCCCCAGAATGAGATGGTATTTTGAAAATGAACGTTCAGAAAGTGTTCGCTGTTATGTATTGTATGTCAAGTGTTTATCAAATGATATGTGCTCATGTATAAATTTCTGCATGTGCACACCTCACAGACAGACACAAAATCTTGGAGACATCATTTTTCTAATTGTTTTAAAACATTCAAATTACAGCCTCCATGGGTTTTAGCACCATTTATTGAGCACGTAGAAAGGTACCACCTTTTGATTAGTTTGCGCGATGAACTGATAGACAAAACAGAGATTACATTTGTTGGATTCCGATACCAACTTTTGTGCAATTGGTGGATGCTGTTGACAGAATGTGGCAAACTTCCGTGAGGTTTTTTTTTTCAACTATGACAACCATTGTAACTGGTTAATTGGAATAAACCGAACTTAGAAACAGACCTTCAGATTCGCGCAGATTTTGAAAGAGGAAGACTATTTCTGTTTTAGATATCGTATTAGTAATTTTAGTCAATGCAAAAAGTTATTACGACTGTTAATAAACAAAATAAATCCTTTTGGCTAATGTTTTTTTTTTTTTTTTTACTTTGTCGTCCTCTCCTGGTTCTATTGTTTACATAACATGCATAAAATACTGGGATTTTGTACTCTATTAAAAAGAGTCTATGCATATGTTGTGTTATGCAAACTGATGAGTAAGTTTGAGTGAGTTTGTAGGCCCCTGGAAAGTCTCACAGGCATCAGTATTTGACCCTATGTTGGTCTTGCCTCTCCGTATTTGAGAACACATGATTATGTTTCCATTGCAGTGTGGCACAGTATTGTAAAAGATGATTTATTGATGGCATTAACAAAACAGGCTATAGTGGAAGCATTTGGTCCTGGAAGTGTACTGTGAGTGTGTGTGTGTGTGTGTGTGTGTGTGTGTGTGTGTGTGTGTAATGATTTATGCTATTGTTTTGCTTAGGAAATACTATATAACCAATACAAAAATATTGTAAAACTAGACCATTTCGGACGAATTAGAAAAAAAAGCCTATCTACTTTAATAATTACAACAGGGTTACAAAATTTATTTTAAAAGCAAGAGAGTGCTATTTTCTGACATGCACAGTGCCTTCTCTGGAAAGAGGGCAGCTTTCATGATTTTCAGTTTGCATATACAAATAATTCCATTATTATATGCAAATACATGTCTCTCAAGTGTTTGAAATTTTCTCCCTAAATAAATATTCTTGCCTACTATTTTGTGTACATTGATAATTTGTCCAGCAAATTATTTTATGCAAAGACTTGCTTGAGCCCCACCTCAGTCTTATTTATTATAAATTCTAGATTAGCAAGGTACGAATTACTTAAGACTTTGTGGGATTTTAGTCCAATAATTGGAGGATTTAAATCTTGAATCTCTGTTTCTATGTCTCCCCATTTCCTTCATGAATGTGGCCTTTCTTGCCATAAACATTACTCTTACCATTATAAAAAGTGGGGAACTCGAGCTCTATTTTTCAACTAAACTGTCTCTTTTTTCACCTTAGCAGATTGGTAGCCATGAAGTCAGGAAGTGGAGATCTTAAAAGGTCTCTGAAGGCAATAGGTGTTGAATAAGCTGTTAAACAAGAGAATTGGGAGTCCTTTGTCATCATTCTGGGAGTAGCATTGATTGATGTGAGCAGGGCTCAGTATTGGTTTTAGATAAACAAGATAAAGGCAAAGATTGAGAGTAACTGTTGAGGCTAAGGTTTAGAAAAGGTGATTTAAGAAAAAAAATGCCAACAAAATAACAAGGAACTTTATTATTTCTGTATTGCCTTTCCTCATGGTCAGGTTCACATCAACCTGTGCACCGAGTTACCTGCTTCACAGGGGTGGTCAAATCCTGCCTGCGTGTGTGGTGTTCATTTCCCCTCCCCATGGGATAGAAGGAAGAAGGCATATTCATACCCCTGGAGTGTAATGGGATGCACAGGAAATAAAACAAGCTATACAGAGTTTTAAAAAAAAAGTTTCTTTTTTCCCCTGGGTATAAAGTTGGCAGTTCCCCGGAAGAAAGTAGAGTTCAACCCTGTGAAATTCCATGGAAAGACCCATTGGAGTCACCAACAGATCATTGCTAGGATGCATAAAGAAGCTGTTGCTCTACACATCAGAGTATTGGTATAAAAACCTTTATTTTTAGTAGGTATAATTTGACCTGTCCTGGTTACAATTTGTATTCTCTTCTTGGAGAAGAGATAGAAGGAAGTGAAAGTACTCAATTTTTAAAAATTGGCCCAAAGTGGATAAGTTTGCAGCCAGCCCAGGACCAGAAAAAAATCATTCTTCACTTTCAGATGCTCATCTCAACTTTCCCTGGTTGTTGGATGCAGTGAGTGACTGGTCCTATACCTGGGGACGCCAGCCCTGCGATAGGTGATAAAAGGTCGCAGGTCCAGGGAGGCCATCATTGCAGTTCAGATGGATTCTTCCTAAAATACTGATGGGAACCACTCTTCAGACCAGTATCTGCTGGGCATTGTGTTCCCAGAAGACAGCATGTATTTTGTTTTGTTTTCCTGTATTATCTTATCATTAGCTAGAAAGACTTTAAAAAAAATTTTTTAAGTTTATTTATTTATTGAGAGAAGAGAGAGAGAGAAAACGAGTGGGAGAAGGGGAGAGAGGGAGAGACAGAGAATCACAGGCAGGTTCCGCGCTCTCAGCATGAAGCTCCATGCAGGGCTCGAACTCACAAGCACTGAGATCATAACCTGAGCCGAAATCAAGAGTTGGAGGCTGAACCGACTGAGCCGCCCAGGCGCCCGGGAAAGACTTTTCAACATGCAAGTGTGTGTCTTCCAAGAGTTGCCCCAGTGTGATCTCAAGGGTCCACAAGAACCCCTTTTCTGGACACTTCCTTTTCCCCGGTATGTATTTTTCTAAGTGTGTGGACTCTCTCACTTGCGAGTAAAACGCAGTTGATTTCTCATGTCTTCCTCCACCCACACTGGAGTGTCATCTCACCTCCTACACTACTCTGGAGCATACCCTTACCCTTAAAAAAAAAATTCCTAATTAGAAAATTCAACCTGCAAGGAAAAAGTAACTGTAGTGAATTTTAAACATCATATAGTAGGCATGAAAAGCCGTTACTGATTGCATGGGATATGGTTAATTTCCAGATTAATAACAATTTATAACACATCTTGTCTCTAATGCACTTAAACTGAGGAAAGTTAATCAGCAAGAGATAGTGTCTTCTTGAGGCTGGGGAATAAAGTCCAAGTCAGGGCTTATGTTTCCATCCCTGAATGCTTTTAAAAAGTTCCGAAAAGAAAGCAGTCAATATCCTGCCTTACTTATTCCCTTTGGCATTTTCCCCAGTGCCTTCACCTTCTGACCTCACTTTCTGCCCTTCATCCTTCACGCTCCCAAAATTCCATGGAGGCTTCTTCACAAACCAAGTGCCATCATCCACTGGAGCCTAACCTACTGGTTGGTTGGAATTTAATGGTTAGCTTCTGAACCAAACAAAATAAATGCCAGCTTGAAATTACCGCACACGCTATAGATTTGTGTCAAGAAAGCAAGTCGGGAGGCTTCTCCAAGTGTTAGCATTAGAGTTCCCTGTACCTTTATATTTTTGAGTTAGTTTCTGCGTTGATATGGTACATGGCTGTAGCTCTCATAGGCGTTGACTTAGGAACCAACATATAGGAATGGTTTCGTGGGGTTTAGACTCAGATTTGTATTTAAATCATGGTGTTCTACACCTAATATATGTGTGACCTGGAGTAAGCCATGTAACCTCTCTAAGCTTTAGATTTCTTACCTATAAAAAGAGGGTAGGGGCGCCTGGGTGGCGCAGTCGGTTAAGCGTCCGACTTCAGCCAGGTCACGATCTTGCAGTCCGTGGGTTCGGGCCCCGCGTCGGGCTCTGGGCTGATGGCTCAGAGCCTGGAGCCTGTTTCCAATTCTGTGTCTCCCTCTCTCTCTGCCCCTCTCCCGTTCATGCTCTGTCTCTCTCTGTCCCAAAAATAAATAAACGTTGAAAAAAAAATTTTTTTTAAATAAAAAAAATAAAAAAATAAAATAAAATAAAAAGAGGGTAACATATCTTGGCGGAGTTGATGTGATTCGTTAGGATACTTAGTGTAAGAGAATCAGCATATTTCCTGGCACAGAGTATTATTACGTTTAGGACTATTATTGTGAGGACCTTTCGGGAAAATTTGAAATAATCCTTCTAGTCATTGATGCATTTGGTTGTATTCACTCATTCTTTCATGTGTATGTTCATATATACACACTTTCACCCGATAAGGACATTTTATTGTGGATATTGTATGCCAGGCCCTGTTTAACCCCAGGATAAAAATAAATTGAAGAGCAATGTGAACTGATTTGTGTCCCACAAAATTCGTATCTTGAAACTCTAAACCCCCAGTGTGACTGTTTTTGGATATATGGTTTTTAGGAGGCTATTACGGTTAAAATGGATCATAAAGGTGAAATGTTAACCTCTCTCTCTCTCTCTCTCTCTCTCTCTCTCTCTCACTCTCTCTCTCTTCTTTCCCTGTGTATGCACTGACAAAAAGCCATGTGAGAATCTAGTGAAAAGGTGGCCCATCCACAGTTCAGGAAAAGAACTCTCAACAGAAACCTAGACCTTGAACTTCCCAGTCTGCAGAATATGAGAAAATGAATTTCTATCGCTTAATCCTCCAAGTCTGTAGTATTATATTATGGAAGCTCAAGCAGCTAATAGAAGAAGAATCTTGAAATCCTTACAAACTTAAAAAATTCTATAAAAATTATATTTTCTTGGGGCACTTGGGTGGCCCAGTGGGTTGAGCGTCGGACTTCGGCTCAGGTGGCCATCTTGCAGTTCCGGAGTTCAAGCACCATGTCGGGCTCTGTGCTGACAGCTCGGAGCCTGGAGCCTTCTTCAGATTCTGTGTCTCCCTCTCCGTCTGCTCCTCCCCTACTCACACTATGTCTCTCTCTCTCAAAAATAATAAACATAAAAAATTTTTAAAATTTATATTTTATCTTTTTTTTTGAGACACTGCAGAACTGTTGGTTAACTAGTAATGGGTAAAGGTGTTGGAATCACCCGTGTATTGGTGATGAGGTCTACTCAAGTTAGACAGTTTTTCAATACGTATTTCAAAGGTCGACAAAACACATGAGAGAAGTCTTTTCTTCCTTGGAATCAAATGATACTCGTAAACTGGCATTTTTCTGAGAAATCATCACTGAATTTTCAGTATATTCCCCGTATACAAAATAGTTAAAAGTCGATGACACTGAGATTTCAATTTCCGGGTAGAGTACACCTAAAATACATTTCTCTATTCCTTCCCTAAATACAACAACACCAGCAAAAATCCATTGATATTATCTACAGAACAAAGCATGAATGCTCTGAAAGGTAGAGGGGCCTCTGGGTAGCTCTGTTGGATGAGCATCAGACTCTCAATCTCAGTTCCGGTCTTGATCTCAGGCTCATGAGGGCAAGCCCTGCACTGGGCTCCAACTGAGTGTGGAACCTACTTAAAACAAAACAAAACAAAACAAAACAAACAAAAACTCTGAAAGGTGGAAAGAAGAAAGTGCAGAATAGCTATGGGCCTCAGGACCCAGAGAACAACTTGGTGGTGAACGCCTTGTTTTTTTTTTTTTTTTTGTCTTTTTTTGGGGGGGGGGTTGTTTTGTTTGTTTTGTCGTCTCCTGTATCTCAGGGTGGGTGCTAGAAAAACAGGAAATCTTGTTCAGAAGAGTCATTGAAGAAATAAGAAAAATGGAATAAAATAACAAGAAACTAGGAGGAGGAGAGTCTTATTTTGTAAGTGCCACATTTTATTATTTAAAATGTGAACTTTTAAACATATAATTAGGAGACATACAAAAAAAAATCAAGAAAGTATGGCCCATAAATAAGAAGAAAGCAAGTCAGTACAAGCTGTCTCTGAGGGAGTCCAGATGTTAGATTTACATTAGGCATAAAATTTAAATAAGCTCTTATAAATATGCTCAATGAACTAATGGAAACCAAGTCTGAATAATTAAAGGATAGTAGGGGAGCAACATTTTACCAAGTAGAGAATACCAATGGATAAAAGCCATAAAGAGAACCAAGTAGAAATTCTGCAGCTGAAAAGCACAGTAACTGAAGTAATTTTTAAAAACATCACGGGAAGGGCTCCCGTGGAAATCTGAACTGGCATAAGAAAGAATCAGCAAACGTAAGCATGGCTCCAATAGAGACTATGCAACTTAAAACTCAGGGAGACAAAAGAATAGACAAGAAATGAGCAGAGCCTCAGAGAAGTGTAAGAAACCATGAAGCGTATCAACCTGAGCATCGTGGGAGCCCCAGAAAAAGAGGGGAGTAGAAGAGAGCAGAAAAGTATGCAAAAAGTAATGGCCGAAAACTTCCAAAATCTGGTGAAATATCTTTGCCTACACCTCTAAGAAGTTCATAAAATTCCTAGTCGGATCCCGATCCCAGACAGGCCATAGAGAAAATATTGAAGAGAGACTCTGGAAAGCTGTAAAAGAAAAATGACCCATCGTGTGCAGGGGATCTTCCATAAAACTTAGAGCTGGTTTCTGTCATAACAGAATAACTAGCGAGAGCAACATGATCATCTCAATAGATACAGGAAAAAAAATTGACAAAATCCAATACTCTGTCATGACAAAAATACTCAACAAATTAAGATTGGGAGAGAACTGTCTCAACTTGAGAAAGTGTGTCCATGAAAAATTCACAACTAACATCATCTGCAGGCTAAGAGGCTGAACAGTTTCATCCCTTTTAAAAATTTTTATTATTTTTTTGAAATATTTATTTATTTACTTTGAGAGAGAGAGGTGGAGGGCAAGCAGGGGAGGGGCAGAGAGAGAGAGGGGGAGACAGAATCTCAAGCAGGCTCTGTGCCATCAGCACAGAGCCCATTGTGGGGCTCAAACTCATGACCCATGAGATCATGACCTGAGCCCAAGTTGAGAGTTGGACATTTAACTGACTGAGCCACCCAGGGGCCTCTCATCCTTTTTTTTTAAGTTTATTTATTTTGAAAGAGAAAGAGCACAAGCAGGGGAGGGGCTGAGAGGGAAGGAGAGAGAGGATCTTAAGCAAGCTCCACGCTGTCAGTGCAGAGCCTGATGTGGGGCTCGGACCCATGAACCATGAGATCATGACCTGAGCTGAAACCAAGAGACAAACACTTAACCAATGGAACCACTCAGGTGTTCCTTGAACAATTTCATCTTAAATTCACACAGAAGACAAAGATGCCTGTTTTATTACATGTATTCAATGTTGTCTTAGAGATTCTATCCAGGGGAATGAGGAAACAAACCAAAAAGAAAAGACTTTCAGTTTGGAAAAGAAGTAAAATTGTCTCCACTTCCAGATGAAGTCATCTTTTATACAGAAATTGCTAAGGCACCCACAAAAATACAGTTAGAATCAACAAGGAGTTCAAAAGTTTGCATGATACAAATCAGTATGCAAAAGTCAATTGCATATCGATTTGCTAACAATGAACAATGCAAAAACTAGATTTTGAAAACGATTCCATTTGTTAACATCAAAGAGAATAAAATAATTAGAAATCAGTTTAACAGAGAAAGTGCAAGGCCTTCCTATTGAATACTATAAACACTGTTGAAAGAAATGAAAGAAAACCAATATAAGTGTACAAACATCTCATGTCTATGAATCAGAATATTTCATATTGTCGAGATGGCCATACTCCACAAACATATCTGCAAATTCAGTATAAGCAATCCCTATCAAAATCTCAGCTGCCTGTTTTACAGAAATTGACAACCTGATCTTAAGACTGAAGGAGCCCATTTTGTCTTTTTTTTTTTAAATAAGGACAAAGTTGGAAGACTTATGCTTCTCTATTTACAAGCTCACAGTTCATGAGCTCAAGCTGCACATTGGGTTCGGGGCTGACAGCACAGAGCCTGCTTGGGATTCTCTCTCTCTCTCTCTCTCTCTCTCTCCCCCCTCTCTCTGCCCCTCCTCTGCTGTCTCACTCTCTCTTTCTCTTTCTCAAAATAAATAAATAAACAAACTTACTACAGAGCTACAGTAATCAAAGTAATGTTGTACTAAAATAAAGGTAGACATGCAGAAGGATGGAATAGAAATGAGAAGTAAATAAACATTTATAGTGGATTAATTTTAGACACAGATGCCATAACAATTAAATGGAGAAGCGAATAGTTTGCAATTGACAATGTTGTTCCAGTTCGATATCCATGTAAATGAAGTTGGCTTTCTATCTCACACCATATATAAAATTAATGCAAAATGGGTTGTAGACCTAAATGTGAGAGCTAAAATGGTAAAACTCTTAGAATAAAGCATATGAGTAAGTCTTTGCAACACTGGCTGGGCAACAGTTTCATAGATAAGACCTTAAAAGAACAACAAAATTAGATAATTTGACTTCATCAATGTTAAAGACCTCTGTGCTTCAACGACATCAAGAAAGTGAATACATGATTAATTTCATGGGAGAAATATTTGAAAATTATATATCTGATAAGGGAATTATACTTTAAAAATAAAAAGAACTTACAAATCATCATTAAAAAGACCAATAAGAACCTTTAAAAGTGGGCAAAGAGTTTGAACAAATATTTCTCCAAATAAGTGATACGAATGGTCAAGTGCATGAAAAAATGTTAACCGTCAGTGTGACCAGGGGAATGTTAATCAAAACCGCAACGAGATAATATTGTACACCCTTTAAGATAGCTATCATTAAAAGATATAATGACAAGTGTTGGCATGGATGGGGAGAAACTAGACCTCTCTCACGTTGCTCGTGTGATCGTAAAAATGTGGATTCACTCTTAAAAACAATACGACAGTGCTTCAAAATGTTCGACATTGAGTCACCACAAAATTCAGCAATCCACTCCTAAGTATATAAACTAGAGAATTAAAAACATATGCCCCTCCATATGTAAATGTTTTAAAAAGTTAGTATTTGCCGGTGAGTAGGTAGCCTATAGTGGCTTTGGTGGTTCCTAAGCAAGGAGCTTTTCACTGGGGTGATTAAAAGTATTCTAAAATCAGATAGTGATGGTTACATAGTGGTTGCAAAACTCCTTAAATTAGCTTGATTTTTTTTATGTTTTTATTTATTTATTTTTTTTTGAAAGAGAGAGACAGAGACAGAGACAGAACAAGGCAGGGAAGAGCAGAGAGAGAGAGAGGGAGAGAGAGAATCCCAAGCAGGCTCCGTGCTGTCAGCGCAGAGCCCAACGTGGGGCTCAAACCCATGAACCGTGAGATCATGACCCGAGCTGAAACCAAGAGTCAGACATTTACTGACTGAGCCACCTTGGCGCCCCCTAAACTACTTTAAATGGGTGAATGTTATGGTGTGTGAATTACGTGTCAATAATGTTGTTATTTAAAAAAAAAGAAAGAAAAAGCTGAGTGCATTGTCAAACAAAATAAACGTGAAGAAATACACAACAGATAGGAGTCAAATTTGTGGAAACTAAAGACAAAGAAGAAATTTCAAAAGAGGGAATAAGGAAACAAATCCTTCTCTATGGGGAAAAATAATTCAGGTAATACTTAGCTTCTCATCAGAAACCAGGAGACAATAAGTGCCATAATGTTTTTTAAGGGGTGAAAGCAAGTAACTGTCCATTCATAATTCTCTGCCCAGAGAAAATATCCTTCAGTAATGAAAGGGAAATCAAGACATTCTCAGACGAAGGAAAACTAAGAAAAATTGTTGCCAGCAGACCTACCCTAAAAGAATTGGCAAAAGAGAGTTTGTTACACAGAAAAACAAAAACAAAAACAAAAAAAAATGTTCAAAGAATCTTGGAACATCAGTGTATCAGGTTTCCACCAAAGAAATAGAACCTGTAGGATGTAGACAATAGATTTATTTCTAGGAATTGGATTACACTGGTTTGAGGGGTGGCCAGGCCAGTCTGAAATTCATAAGGCAGGAAACTCTCAGGCGGGAGCTGGCCTTGCTGTCCACAGGTAAAATTTCTTTTTCTTTAGGAAAATTCGGGGTGCCTAGGTGCCCAGTTGATTAAGCATCCGACTTGGGCTCAGGTCATGATCTCGTGGTTCATGGGTTCCAGCCCCGCGTTGGGCTCTGTGCTGATGGCTCAGAGCCTGGAGAGCCTGCTTTGTGGATTCTGTCTCCCTCTTTCTCTGCCTCTCCCCTGCTCGTACTCTGTCTCTCTCTCTCTCAAAAATAAAAATAATTTAAAAAAATTAAAAAAAAAAGGAATACCTCAATTCTATTCTTCAGTCCTTT
This sequence comes from Acinonyx jubatus, assembly GCF_027475565.1. Classification (NCBI taxonomy): domain Eukaryota; kingdom Metazoa; phylum Chordata; class Mammalia; order Carnivora; family Felidae; genus Acinonyx; species Acinonyx jubatus. The sequence continues at coordinate 15,433,711 of NC_069386.1, forward strand.
CAACTAATTGGATAAGGCCCACCCATATGATTAGGGATAACCTCCCTTTCCTTAAAGTCAACTGACTGGAGACATTCATAAAATCTACAATGATAGCTTCACAGCAGCAACCAAATTCATGTCTGAATAACTGGGCACTAGAGCCTAGCCAAGTTGACATAGAAAATTGAACATCACAGTCCATGACTTGTTCATTTGGCACAAATACACATCTCCTGAAACCACTCTTAATCTACAAACAGAGATCCTAACAAAGTCATACGTCCAGCTAACATGACGTGACTATCCTGAGCACAACTGAAAAGGCACTAACGCCTTTCTCAGAAGAAGAGGCAGCATCCTTGGGTGATGCTTACTTTTCTCTTTGATATCATGTAGCTTAATTACCGCGATGTAAAGTTAACTATTATGAAGCCATCCTATGTCAGGCAACAATAGGATAAGAAGAAAAGAAAGATTTACTATACACGCACATACATACACAAACGTATTCATAACTAAATAGGAAGAAATCCTCAGACCATTACGGTTTTCATTTCTGTAACTTAACACACGGTTGTAACTGGTATTTATAACTATGTTCTCCCACTATTCATTCCGTATTTCCTTTGCTCTCAGCAAGTACCTTGGGTGTTTTGTTTTTTTTTTTTTTTTTTTTTTTTTTTTAGTTTTGTTTTTGGTTTTCCTGGTGGAGTTATCCGAATCTTCTTTTCAGTCTGAATTCTGTGGAATTCCTGTCTGAATTGAGTTGTTAAAGTTTTCCATTGATTTTAATCACTGTAGATGTTGTAAGAAATCTGCTGCATTTCAGATATATGCCCCCCATACCTCCATGGTGTAGTGAAAGCCCAGTGTCCCCAAGATGATGACAATAAATCACCCCAGCTAGCACAGTCACTCTCTTCTTTGCCTGTTGATTCAGAGGTATGAGGAGCCCAAAGTTTCCAAGTGGTAGTCTTAAATTTCACTCTAAGGAAACATTATTATGGCTCCTGGTAGACGAATTTCCCCCTTTGGGACAAGGGTCACTGGACCAACAGAGTGTAAGTGATGGAGACAAGAAGCAAATTGTTTTCCCGTGGATTACTAATGATTCCATTCCTATATTCTACCTCTTGATTACTTTTTAAAGTTTATTTATTTATTTTGAGAGAGACAGAGAGAGAGTATGAGCAGGGAGAATTCCAAGCAGGTTCTGCACCGTTAGCGCAGAGCCCAACGTGGGAGTCAAACTCACGAACCCTGAGATCATGTTCTGAGCCCAAACCAAAAATTGGATGCCTAACTAACCGAGCCACCGGGGGGCGGGGAGGGGGGTTTCTTCTTGATTCTTAAAGCCATGAACCCTGGCTATGAGAGAAATAACACCATACATTGAACGATGAGTTAAAGTAAATAGACCCCGATGGAAGACGTTTCTCCACCCTGAAAGGTAGTGCCACTTACCTGGAACAATAACTGAGCTGTCCAAAGGCCATTCCACCATTTCATCAAGCTGGCTGCTTCAGGCTGATGAGGAAATACGGAAAGACCAGTGAAATCCATAAGCACGGGCCTACTGTTGCATATTATTTGCTGTGAAGCAAGTCCCACAATCAAGCAATGCCGTGAGGCATAAACTGTCCACAGATGGTAGTTTTGGCAGAAGCACTGCACGCAGGGAAACGAAATCCATATGCAGAGTATGTGTCTATTCCAGGAAGAACAAAATGCTGCCCTTTCCAATGTAATCAACCTGCTACTAGGTAGCTAGCTGAACATCCCAGGGAGTGGTGCCATATCAGGTACTCAGGACTGGCTTCTCTGATGGCAGATTGGGCGCTCAGTGTAACCATAGCCAGGTTGGACTTGGCAAGATAAAGTCTGTGTGGCTGATCCCTTGAATAACCTCTATCCTTGCCACCACAACCATTTTGTTCCTGAGCCCACTGGACAGCATTAAGAGTGGCTGAGGAAAGAGGCTGACTAAAATCCACAGAGTAGGTGGTCTTAGATACTTGATTGTTCAACGGAGCTCATTCTTTGGTGAACATTCACAATCATGTTCTTTTTTAAAAATCTCTGACCATCCAGCCAACCCACTGATCAGATCATGAATCGGTGTAGGCTCATACCTCTGGCCGTTTCTTTTTTTTCCAAGCAAAATGTAACAACCAGGTACAATAAGGTGGATTGTCCTTCACTACGGTCCTTCAACGATGTCCCAGAAAAGTGCGATAGCACCATAGCTTCCAATTTCGGGGAAACTACCTTCATTTCTAGTGCAGAACTATCAGTGAACCAGCCCCCAAATTTCTTTTCCTCTTCCTCTCCCACTGATCATAAAGAATGACTCATAAAGTCATTCATGGAGTCGGGGAGAGAAGATAATATAGCAGAAGTAGGTTCCTTGGGGTACGTGGACCAATTTCTCATGAAACCTACTTGTGCCTTTAGGGCCTAGTTGAGTCCAAATTCATATACACCGCTTCCAATTCATAACAGAGTGCTATTGAGCATGCCAAATTTTATGGCCTGATGGATCAGACAACAACCAGTTCATGAGGAACAGCGGAAATCACATGGTAATTTGGCGGCCCGTGGCTAAATTTTTAATTAATACTAAGGACCAGTAGCGAGTCAAAAGGTGTTTCGCAGAAGAAGATTAGTTATCTTTAGTGGCGGGCAGGGCTCTGATCCAAATCCTAAGGGACTTCCTGCAATTCACCTACTGGAACATATGAAATTTCCGAACAGCATTTCTCTGTGGCACTGCCATTTCGAATCTGCTGGGTCTCATGGTCCCGTGCGTCAGAGTAGCATGGACAACACCCTGGACCTGTTGCAGAGCCTTTTCTTGTTCTAAGCCCCTCTCAAAACTAACAGATTTGGAAATCGGCTGGTATATGGGCTGGAGGATATACCCAATGAAAAATACATACCCAAATGAACACATACCCAAATGAAACATACGTTGCCTCCAAGATCCAAAAATGCCCACTAAATATGGTGCTTCTTTTCCAGTTGTAGGAAGGACCATCTTCAACAGCTTTCACTTTAGAAGCGATATCTTGACATAGTCCAGGCCACAGAAGCCTTAGAGATTTCAGTGAGGTTAAAAGGTCCTTGCATTTTTATGAGGTCCATTTGCCATCCCTGATACACAAATGTCCTAGCAATATAGCCACAGCAGTGGTTGCTTCTTGCTCACTATGTCCAATTAGCATAATTTCATCAATGTAATGGATCAGTGCGATGCGTTAGAGGAGGGAAAGGTGAGCACTCTAAGTTACAAGACTGGAGGGTTGATATGCCTCTGAGAGAGAAGGGGTAGAGAAATACAAGAAAGAGAAGGTATATTGTTGATCTTGCCAGTTGAAAAAAAATTGCTCTTGGCGGTCTTTTCCAATAGGTAGTGAGAAAAAAAAGCATTTGCCAGATGAATCCCCGAATACCAGGCACCAAAGGATGTGTTTGCTAAAACAACAAAATTACCTCTAGAAACAGCAGCTGTAAATGTACTTACTACCTGGTTACTTTCACAATAATCCACCGTCGTTCTCCAAGATCCATTTGTTTTCTGCATAAGCCAAATAGGTGAGTTTGAATGGGGATGTGGTGGGAATTACCACACTGCACCTTTTAAATCCACGATGAAAGCACTCATCTCTGTAACCCATCCACGAATGCAGTATTGATCTTAGTTTGCTACTTTTCTAAATAGAGGCAGTTTTAATGTCTTTCATATGGCCTTTGCTACCATAAGAGTATTCCCTCCATGGGTCCAGAAACCCCTTTGGGGATTCTGCAAGTTTCAGAGTATGCCTGTTACGTATTCTGGAAATACAGAAACAACTACAAAATGGGATCTGGTACTCAAGTTCCAAAATCCATCAGGCAGGCCATTGAGAAGGGCATTCCAGAAACTCTCATCCAGGGCTGATGCTGTAGTTTCCAGGTAGAATTTCTTCTTCCTCACTTCTTCTTTTAAGGTCTTTCATATAATTGGATTACGTTTGCTCAAATTATCAAGGACAATCTGTTTAAAGTTATATCATTTTCTGGGCAAATAAAACGAAGCAAAAACAAACTCAAGAATTGCCATTCCACAGAATATGATTCTTAAATTCATATAATCAAACGAAATTAATAGAAGAAAGGTAATAAGAAATTCTTCAAATACACTGAAACTAAAAAAAAACAAACAAACATATTTCAAATTATCCATAGGTCGAAGAAGATGTCTCCACAGAAATGAAAAAAAGACACATTGAACTTAGGATGAAAATAACACATGTTGGGGCGCCTGGGTGGCGCAGTCGGTTAAGCATCCGACTTCAGCCCGGTCACGATCTCGCGGTCAGTGAGTTCGAGCCCCGCGTCAGGCTCTGGGCTGATGGCTGGGAGCCTGGAGCCTGTTTCCGATTCTGTGTCTCCCTCTCTCTCTGCCCCTCCCCCGTTCATGCTCTGTCTCTCTCTGTCCCAAAAATAAAAAAAAAAAACAAAAAAAACAAAAAACAAAACAAAACAAACAAAAAAAAAACGTTGAGAAAAAAGAAAAAGAAAATAACACATGTTAAATTTGGGAAGGGTGGGTACGACTCAAGCAGTGTTGAGAGGGAAATTTAAAGCATTAAATGAATGCATTAGAAGGTAAATAGCCTCAGTACTCATCTCAATAATTTAGTGTAAAAAGAACAAAATAACCCCCCAAACAGGAAAAAAAAAAGGAAATAATAAAGATAATAGCAAACACAAATAAAATATTAAACAGAAAAACAGTAGAGAAAAAGCAATAGAACAGAGAATGTATTTTTTAAAATCGACAAAACTCTAGTAAGGACTGAAACACAAAAATATGAAAAGATACAAATTTACAAATTACCAAGAATATAACAGGGGCTATCAATGCAGATCCTGCAGACATAAAATATAGTAAGGGGATATTACAAAGAATTCTACACATAATTTGACAATTCAGGTGAAATGAAGCCATTCCTCAAAAAACAAACTACCATGTACAATATGAAACAGATAATCTGAATTTTCTTATGATTACTAAGGAAATTAAATTCAGAATTTAAAAACTCCCAAAGGTTATTTTCTGGCCCCAATGGTTTCAGTGGAGAAATTTAATAAACTTTAAAGAATTAACCCTAATTCTAGAAATCTCTTCCAGAGAATAGAAGTTATACTTCCTGATTCATTTTATGAAGTTAGTGTTACCTTAATTCCAAAATCAGACAAAACAGAAGGAAAAAAAAACGTAAAAAAAAGGAAACCTGCAAGGGCACCAGTGTGGCTCAGTCGGTTAAGTGAGTAAGTCTTAATCTCAGCTCAGGTCTTGTTCTCAGGGTTGTGAGTTCAAGCCCCGCCTTGGGCTCCATGGTGAGTGTGGAGCCTGATTAAAAACAAACAAACAAGCAAAAACAAACAAACAAAAAACGACAGACAAATATTTTTCATGAATCCACTCATAAAAATCCTTAAGAAAATGCTGCAAAGAATTGAGCGATATACAAACACCACATGAAGTTATTCTTGGCATGCAAAGCTGATGTACTATTTGGTTACCAATTGGTGTAAACCACGATATTGACACAGTAAAAGAAGAAAATCACACGACGCTATTAACTAATGCAGAAAAGGCACGTGACGGACTTTGGTACTCAGTCATGATAAAACGCTCAGAAAAATAGGAAGAGAAGAGGGAATTTTCTCAAATTTATAAGGAGCATCTGCAAAATATCTACAGGCAACATTATATTTGATAGTCTAAGATTGAGGGGTGCATGGGTGGCTGAAATGGGTAAGTGACCGACTTTTGATTTGGGCTCAGGTCTTGATCTCACGGTTGCGGATCAAGCCCCACATCTGCCTCTGCACTGGGCATGGAGTCTGCCTAAGATTTTCCCTACCCCTCCGTCTGCCCCTCTCCGCAATCGCATGCTCTCTTTCGCTCAATAAATAAATAAACATTAAAAAAAGATTCTCTTTCTCCCTCTCCCTCTGCACCCCCCTCAAATTCTCTTCTCTCTCTCAAAAAAAAAAATAGTGGAAGATTGACTGCTACTCTTCTAATATAAGTAACAAGGCAAGGATGTCTGCTCTCATCACTCTTATTCAACCTACTACTGGAAATTTTGTCCATTGTAATAAAACAAGGAAAAGAAACACAATGCATACTGATTGTAAAGCTGCCTACTATTGTCTATAGAGAATCCTAAATACTATACCAAAGAAATAGTCCTAGAACGAATACGCGAGTTCAGTAAGTTTGTAAAATATAAGATGAACGCACAAAAAGCAATGCTATTCTGATAGATTGTCAATGACTATGTGGATACCAAAATTTTAAATAACAATACTGTTGGGGCACCTGGGTGGCTTAGTCCGTTGGTTCAGCCACAGACTCTAGACTTTGGTTCAGGTAAGGATCTCATGGTTTGTGAGACTGAGCTCTGCATCTGGCTCTGTGCTGACAGCAACAGAGCGTGCTTGGGATTCTTCTCTCCCTCTCTCCCTGCCCCTCCCCTGCTCTCTATTTCTTTTTTTCTTTTTTAATTTTTTTTTTACATTTATTCATTTTTGAGAGACAGAGAGAGACAGAGCACAAGCAGGGGAGGGGCAGAGAGAGAGGGAGACACAGAATCTGAAGCAGGCCCCAGGCTCCCAGCTATCAGCACAGAGAGCAACACGGGGCTCGAACTCACCGTAACCATGGGATCATGACCCAAGCAGAAGTCGGATGCACAACCAACTGAGCCACCCAGGTGCCCCTCTCTCTATTTCTAAATAAATAAACTTAAAAAAATTAAATTAAAGTACTATTTACTATTGGAAAATTTTTAGTTATTAAATACGAATTACTTTGAATATAACAAACCATGTATAAGATTTATACGCTGAAAACTATACAATGGTAATGAAAAAAATCAAAGATCAAAATGAAGAGAAAGTCATACCGTGTTCATTCTTTGAAAACTCAACATGGTACAGATCTCAATTATTCTCAAATTGACGCACAGTTTTTTGTGAAATTCCTACTGAAATCCCAGTAGGATTTTTTATAGATGCAGACAAAACTATTTAACAATATTATGGTAAGGCAAAAAAAAAAATAGCTAAAACAATTAGGAAAAAGAAAAAGACACTGGGACAAATGGTGTCAGAGTCATTATACTTTTGTAAACTAAACAAATAAACAAAAACAAACAAAAAACAAAAAACAAAAAAACACAAAAAACAAACAAACAAACAAAAAGAACTTTAACCCAGGACTTACACTTTATACAAAATTAATCCAACTGGGTCAACTCCAAAGGGATCATGGACTTAAATATAAAATGTAAACATTTGAAAGTATTAGGAAAAAATAGAAAAATCTTCGAGTTCTTGGGCTCGATAACTCCTTACGAAACTTCACACCAAAAGAATACTCTATTGAAGGAAAAGTGGACACGGTGAAAATGAAACACTTTCCCTCTATGCGAAACTCTGTTGATAGGATGTAAAGACAACGTAGAGTCCGAGGCACATATATACAAACCAAAAATCTGGCAAAGAACTAGCATGGAGGGTATATAAAGAATTGTCAAAGTTCGAGAGTAAAACAAGACAGGTTAATTTGAAAACGGACAAAAGACAGGAAGAGACGTTTCACGGAAGCGTATACACAGATAGCAAACTAAGCACGTGAAAAGACACCCGGCACGATCCGCCGTTAGGGCAATGCAAATTAAAAGCACAGAAGATATTCCTATGTACTTGTCAGAATGGTTCCAATAAAAAATAATGCAAACATCAAATGCTGGCAAGGATGTAGTCAAGGAGAACAGCTCATGTATTGCTGGGAGAAAGGTAAAATTGTGGAGTTATTCCCCATCAGCACTTTCCAATGAGACTAAGGGAGCGACTATGATACAGCCCAGCAATTGCACTCCTGGGCATTTACACCAGAGTCATAAAAACTTATGTTCACTAAAAACCTGTACAACAACAGCTTTACTTCATAACCGCCATAAACTAGAAACAACCCAGATTCGTTTAATGGGTGAATGACGAAAAAAAAAAAAAGTGTGGTACAGTTATACCAGGAAATACTGCTTAGAGATTATTGATCAAATTATTTTATATTTGACATTTAAATCGTGACAACCTGGATGAATCTCCAGGGGAGTATGCTGAGTGAAAAAAATTGTCAATCCCTGAAGGGTACAAACAGCGTGATTCCACGTTACATAACATTTTTGAAATGACACAATTGTACCCGAGGCGTAAGTGGATACCACGGAGTGAAGCAGGGGTTACAAGCGGGACAAGAGCTGGTGTGCCTATAAATGGGGAACCTTAGAGATTTTGTGGTAATAGAATGATCTATATCCTCATAGTATCAATGTTAACGTCCTGGTTGTACTATTGTCATAGAGTTTTATAAAATGGTGCCATTGGGGAAAACAGGTTAAAGGGTACATAGGGTTTCTTTGTCTTATTTCTGAGAACTCTACGTGAATCTGTAATGATCTCAAAACAAAATATTTAGTTCAAAAATGTGAATGGCATTAAATACTCATTTCGTTCTTGAAGAAGAAACAATGAATTGTGGGCTATATGGAAGTAATCACTACTGACTTACTGTTTTAAATATCCCATTACTCTAAAGATGTTAGAGATAATTAACAAAATCAATCATAATTAATTCCTTTAGTGTTCACACTCCAATAGTATATATTTCCTGAGGAATTTTAGTTCAATTGGACATGAATGGAGATGGGAAACAGTAAAATGGTTTGGAATTTATGGAATAATGTACACTGATCCTACATAATAAGATTTTTCTCTGTTGTTGAGAGGTATTTGTGGCTTTCTCAAGCAAGATTGGGAAGCTGCAACAGTTCATCAGGGTTATTTTATCTGGGGTTAAATGATGGATTTAACATGAATTGCATAGGACGTAAAATAATAATATTGAGCTATTTTGGTTTTTCTAAGTCTAAGTTGTGATTATATTTCATGAGATTTTACAGGGGATAAGCGTGGTACTGATGTGTCTTTTTCAAAAAAATTTTTTTTAGCATTTATTTATTTTTGAGATACAGAGAGAGACAGAGCACGGGCAGGGGAGGGGCAGAGAAAGAAGGAGACACAGAACCCAAAACAGGCTTCAGGCTCTGAGCAAGCTGTCAGCACAGAGCCCGATGTGGGGCTCGAACTCACGGATCATGAGATCATGACCTGAGCTGAAGTCTGACGCTCAACTTACTGAGCCACCCAGGTGCCCTGATGTATCTTTTTTTTTTTTTTTTTAAATCAAGATTTAAGTTGCATAGAGTGGAATAAATAGATCTGAAGTACCTCTGTGTAGTGCATTCAAGTTTCTAAAGTGTTATTTTTTTTATTAAAAAAAAATTTTTTTAACGTTTATTTATTTTTGAGACAGAGAGAGACAGAGCATGAACAGGGGAGGGGCAGAGAGAGAGGGAGATGTAGAATCTCAAACAGGCTCCAGACTCTGAGCCATCAGCACAGAGCCCGACACGGGGCTCAAACTCACAGACCGTGAGATCATGACCTGAGCCGAAGTCGGACGCTTAACCGACCAAGCTACCCAGTCGCCCCTAAAGTGTTATTTTTTTTTAATTGGGTTAGTTGAGTTCTAATTTTTGAGTTGTAGAAGTCTATATACTTTATGGATACAAATCTTTTGTGAAATATAAGTAGCCTGTAGTCTCATTAATTGTTTTTAATTTGAATGAAATTCCACTTGTCACTTTTTTTATTGATTACCAATAATACATGGTTAGTGATTACCAACTCTTTTAAGACCTTCCAAAGATTTCTAGAAAATCGTTGATTATCCTAAAGTTGGAAAATGCTCTCCCATGTTTTCTTCCAGAAACGTTCTCATTTTAACTTTTATGTTTACGTCTATGACCCATCGCAGATTAATAATATTATACAGTGTGAGAAAATTTCAGCTATGTTTCCTTTTTTAATATGAGGTGTGTTGTTTCAGGATATCTTTTTGAAAACAATATTCTGTCCCAAGTGTATTGTTTTGGTACTGACATGTAAACTCAATTGCTCATGTAACTATGATTCTATTTCTAGACTCCCTTCTATTTCATTTAGTAAGTTTTATTGAGGTATAATCAACATATAGTAAAACATGCATATTTAAACTGTACAATTTTTTAAGCTTGTCATATATATATACTTAGGAAACCATCATGACCATCAAGATATTGAGCATGTCTATTATCCCAAAAGTTCCCTTTTGCAATGCAATAATCCCTCCTTCTCCTCGTGTATTCCCCCACCCCATGTCCTAATAATTACTGATCTGCTTTCTTTCACTGAAGGGTGGTTTATATTTTCCAGAATTTTACACAAACAGAGTAATGCAGAGTGTATGGATTTTTATCTGTTTTGCTCAGCATGATTATCTTGATGTCACTACAGAATATATCATATATAAAAATTAATTCATTCATTTTCATTACTAAGTATTAGACATATAGCATTGTTTGCTTATTGAGTCAAATGTTGAAGGACATATGGGTCGTTCTCAGTTTTGACATCAACCAATTAAGCTACTGTGACTATTTGTGCACAAGTCTTTTCAAGGATTCATGCTTTCATTTGTCTATGGTAAACATCTAGAGATGGAATGGCTAGATCATATGGTAAATGTATGTTTATCTTTTTAAGGACTGTCAATCTCTACCAAGTTAGATATTTGTTTGTTTGAAATGAGAGGACAGCTTTGTTACCTGCCACTTCATGTTTTCTGGAAGTTCAAGTGTCCTGGTCAATGTTGACGCTTGTATACTTGTATAGTACGACGGAAGGAATCAGCAAACTTAATAACATACTGATAGAGATTATTCAATCTGAAAAGCAGAGAAAGGAAGTGGAAAATCAACAAAAACTCATCAAAGACACCATTAAATGCATTAATACGTACAAAATGGGAATACCAGAGAGAGGGGAAAGAGAAGAAAGAGCAGAAGATTTTTCAAAGAAATAATGCCTGAAAACTTTGCAAATCTGATGGCAAATATTAATTTACTCATCCAAGAAGCTTAACAAACCCTCCGTGAGGAAATGTAAAAAGATCCATAACCCTAAGACATCATAGTCAAAATGTCAAAAGAGGGGGGAAAAGGTGTGGTGATTTTAAAGCAGCAAAGAAAAATGATATCTTACATACAAAGGATCCCTTATAAGTTTAGCAAGTTATTCATTTTCAGAAATAATACAAGTCAGAAGGCAATAAGATGACATATTTAAGCGTAGAAACAAAAAAAGGCCAAAAAGAATTTTTTTAATCAAATTATCCTTCAGAAATAAACATCCACAGTTGAATAAAACTGAGAGAATTAATTTATAACATACCTGACTTATAAGATAATATTAAAGGAAATTTTCAGACTGTAAGTAAGTGCCACCAGAGAGTAATTTAAATCCATGTTAAAAAAGGAACACTAGAAACGATAACTATGTAAGCATTTAAAAAAGACTGTGTAATAACATAATTTCCTTTCCTTTATTCTCATAACTGGCTTAGAAAAGCAAATGAAGGGGCACCTGGGTTGACTCCATTGGTTAAGAGTCCAACTCTTGATCTCAGCTCAGGTCATGATCTCAGTGTTCATGGGATCAAGCCCCATGTCGGGCTCGCACGGAGCCTACTTGGGATTCTCTCTCTCCCTCTCTCTCTCTGCTTGTCCCTTGCTCATGCCCTCTCTCTTAAAATAAATAAATAAACCTTTAAAAAGGCAAATTAATACATAATATGCATATAATTATATTTGGAGACCTATTACATATATAAATATATTTGACAATAAAAGCACAAAGGAGTTGAATGAGAGTAAACCTGTATTGGAGAAAAGAAATAAAACCAGATAGTAAGGTGAATTTGCAGAAATAAATGAAGAGAATCAGAAAGGAAAGATAAGGAAGTTATATGACAAATCTTATAAATACATACTTCTCCTTTCTTGTCTTAGCTTCTTTAAAAGACATAAAATTATACAAAGTGATGGTGATAATTATATCCTGTTGGGTTAATCACAAATATAGAAATAACATATATAAAAATAATTGCAAAATAAAAGAGGAAGGCAAGACTAGAGGTGTTTAGGGATGAAGTTTCTGTATCTCACTGGAAATTAATACACATCTGAATTATATTCTATATTAAGATGTATATGGCAAGCAGGATAGCAACCACTAAGAAAATAACTTGAAACTTGAAAAAAGCATTATGTGAATTAAAACGATGCAACAGAAAATAACCATCTGGTACAAAAGGAGACAAAGAAGGACAACAAAAATGAAGCGATTGGTACCCAGGCGATCAGAAAGCAGCAGATAAGTGAAACCATACTAACAGTTCAATTCAAGAAGACTCAGCTATGTGCTATCTACAGAAGTCACATGTTCAATTCAACATAGATTAAAAGCAAAGGATGCAAAAGATATAGCACGGAAATAGTAATCATAACATGTTGGAATAAGTATACCAATACTGGGCAAGCATGAACTTGAAATGAAGAAGAAAACATAAAGCATCACTAGAGATAATGTGGGAACATTTTTAGGGTCAGAAAGATATAAGAACGACAACCATGCGACCACTTAGCAACAGAGTTCCAAAATGCATGATGAAAAAAAAAAAACCTCTAAAAATTGAAGGGAAAATAGAAAATGCAACAATAATCCCAGTTGGAGACTTACGTTTACCAATTTAAGGAATGACAAGAAAAAAAATATCCATATGGAGCTAGAAGCCTTGACAGACATTGGAAACCACCTAGACATAACATAAACCTTTATTTAAAGCATTGCATCCTACAATAGCAGAACATACATTTAGGACACTTGGAGCATTCACTAGGATAGACCAAAACCGAGACGCTAAAATGAACATCAAACAATGTGAAAGGATGAAAATCATAACAAGTGTGTTCTTTAACAAAAAGGGAATACCTTTAGAAATCAGTGAGAAGGACTTTCGAGAGATTTACAAGCACACAGAAACTAAATTACAGTTCTAAAATACCAATGGGTCCAAGGAGAGAAAGCCTAAAATATCTTAAAAAGAGAAAGAAAAACACAACGTACCAAAATTTATGGGATGTACCCAGACCAGCGCTTACAGGAAAAATATAAAGCTTGTAAATACCTTTATTTAAAAAGAAAAAAGAGGGGCGCCTGGGTGGCTCAGTCGGTTAAGCGTCCGACTTCAGCCCGGGTCACGATCTCGCGGTCAGTGAGTTCGAGCCCCGCGTCGGGCTCTGGGTTGATGGTTCAGAGCCTGGAGCCTGCTTCTGATTCTGTGTCTCCCTCTCTCTCTGCCCCTCCCCCGTTCATGCTCTGTCTTTCTCTGTCTCAAAAATAAATAAACGTTAAAAAAAAAAATTAAAAAAAAAAGAAAAAGAAAAAAGAGGGCCACCTGGGGGGCTTGTTAAGTGTCCCGGTTGGTTAAGCAGCTCTTGATCTTGGCTTAGGTCATGATCTCTCGTTTTGTGGAATCAAGCCCCACGTCGGGCTCTGCGCGGACGGTGCAGAGCCTGCTTGGGATTTCTCTTTCTCCCTCTCTCTCTGTACCCCTCCCCCGCTCGCTCACTCATGCGCTCTCTCTTTCTAAATAAATAAATTGAAAAACAAATGGTTTGTTGGAGAATCTCCTCAGGTAAATATCCAAGTTCATCACCTGCAAGCTCTGCTTTCCACATAACTCTAGAACACAACTCAGCGAAGCTTTCTGGCACTCCTTTCCCTCGAGTTTCAAATAACGTGTTCCCCATGTCTTCCCATTTCCCCCACCAGCAGCACCTTTAATGTTGATATTTCCACCAACAGTCTTTTTAGACAATTAGGCATTTTCAAGAGATATAGGCTTTCCCTACCATGTCCTTATTTCCGTTCAGCCCTCACTAGCAGAGTCATTCGTACTGTAGTTCTTTGTTTTCTTCTTTACTTTTCTTTTGCAAGAGAGGTGGGGATAGCCAGAGGGAGAAAGAGAATCTTAAGGATCTCCACTGAGCATGGAGCCTGACGCAGGGCTCAACCCCATGATCCTGGGATCGTGACCTGAGCTGATATCAAGAGACGGATGCTCAACTGGCTGAGCCACCCAAGTGCCCCAATACCATATTTCTATTAAGAGTTTGTTTGGCTACTTCATACAGCGTTGGCAGGGACATAAAATGATACAGTCCCTTTTGGAAAGAGTTTGGCAGCTCCTAACTTCCTCAAAACATTAAACATACTGTTGTTTGATGACTCAGCAATTCCACTTCTAGTTATACACCCAAGCAAAGTGAAAGCATATGTCCACACACACAGAAAATTGCACATGAATGCTTATAGCACTATTATTCATAATAGCAACAAATATGGAACAACCTACATATCCATCAATGTGAAAGGATGAATAAGTTGTTATTTATACAGTGGAATGTTAGTAGGCAATAAAGTGAATGAAGTGGTGATACATGCTATAACATGAATGAATCTTGAAAACTTTATGTTAATTCACGAAGCCAGCCACAAAAGACTGTATATTGTTTGAAGCTACTACCATGAAATGGCCTGAATCGGCAAATGTGTACACAGAAAGTAGATTAGTAATTGTCTGGAAGTGAGTGGAGGGAAGTGGGGGAAAAGAGGAGTGACTGCTGTTGGTCAAAGAGTTTCCTTTTGGGTGATGAAACTGTTCTAATGTTAGACTGTTGTGAAAGGTGCACAACTCTATATACTAAAATTAATTTCACGGTACACTTTAAATTGGTGAGCTCTATGGTATATCATTAAAATCTTAATAAAGCTGTTTTTTAATTATTTTAATTGTAATTTTTGAGAGAGAGCATGAATGGGGGAAAGGGTCAGAGGGAGAGAGAGAATTCCAAGCAGACTCCACACTCAGTCAGCATGGAGTCCAACGCGGGGCAAGATCTCATGACTCTGGGATCAGCCAAGAGTCAGACTCTCAACTGACTGAGCCCCCCCAAGTGCCCCACAATAAAGCTGTTTTTGAAAATATTTTTAATATGGTGCTTCTCCCCAGCATATTCTATAGATACCATGGCTATTCCTATCAAAGCCCGTAAAGGACTTTTTTTGTAGAAATGGACAACCTGAACCCAATATTTTATAAAAATTCAAAGGACTCAAAATAACTAAAGTAATTATGAAAAGGAAAAATCTTACACTTACTGATCATACACTAACTGATTTCAACCTTAAACTACAATACTTACGATGGTGTGAAACCAATAAGGAGATAAACATGTACATCAATGGAACAGAACTGAGATTACAGACATAAATCCTGGAATAGTCGATTGATTTTTGACAACGTTGCTAAGATGATTCCTTGGGGAAAAGGATACAGTCTTTTTAACTAATGGTTCTGGGAAAAATTGACCAAAAAAACTCCCCAGAAACAAAATACAAAACTAGGGTTGGTATCTCATATAACATACAAATTTTAATTCAAAATGGATCATAGACCCACGTGTCAAACCTCATAAATCACTTTTAGGACAAAGGGGAATAGGATCTTGGCCTTATATTAGGCAAATTTTCTTAACTATGACAACCAAGCACAATCTTGAAAAGAAAAAAATATGAATGAATCAAACATCAGGGAATAAGAGTGCCGCTCTTCAAAAACATAATTTTTAAAAAATTGGGGCGCCTGGGTGGCGCAGTCGGTTAAGCGTCCGACTTCAGCCAGGTCACGATCTCGCGGTCCGTGAGTTCGAGCCCCGCGTCAGGCTCTGGGCTGATGGCTCGGAGCCTGGAGCCTGTTTCGGATTCTGTGTCTCCCTCTCTCTCTGCCCCTCCCCCGTTCATGCTCTGTCTCTCTCTCTGTCCCCAAAATAAATAAACGTTGAAAAAAAATTAATAAAATAGGCCAGAGTGAGGACAAATATTTGCCAATTATATATTTGATAAAGACTTTCCCCCATGCTATATAAGACACTTTAACAACTCAGTAATTAACAAAAACAAAGCCTAAGAGGAAAAGGCAAAATATTTCACCAAAGAAGTATTTCATCAAAGGAGACACACAAATGGCTTGTTAATATATGAAAACATGCCTAATGTCATAAGTAACCAGAGAAATGAAAATTAAAAGTACAACTTGATCCTTCTACGCCTCTGCTATAATGGCTACAATCAAATAGCCTGCCAATACCAAATACTGATGAGGATGTAGAAAAACCAAAACCCTCACATACTGCTACTGGGAATGTGAAATGGTACAGATACAGTGAAACACAGTTTAATCATTTCACTATAAAAGTAAATCTTGACAGTGTATCAGCAATACCACTCACAGATTTCTCCTCAGGAAAAAATTTAGAAAATATGTAGTTGCCCAAAGATTTGTACATGAAGGCTCATAGCAGCATCACATAACTATACAATAGCCCCAAACTGGAAATAATTCACCTGTCCATCATCTTGTAAATGGGTAAACCAAATGTGGTACATAGAATTCAGTAATCAAATAGAATGGCATACTAATACGTATTGCATGACATCACTTACGTGCATCCAAATAACATGGCTACTTCACTCTAAGCTGAGAAGTTACTCTTTTGCCTTACCAATTCTGAAATTCAGTGTGTGTGGCAATGTTGAAGCTATAGAATATGTTAGCGGGCACACAGGAAAACCTTGGTTTGCAAGCATGATTCGTTCCAGAAACATGCCTGTAATCCAAAGCACTCGTATATCAAAGCAAATTTTCCCATGAGAAATAATGGAAACTCAGACGATTCGTGCCACAACCCAAAAACAGTCATATGAAAATGATTACAATCCTGCAATATAATACGATATGATAAAGAAAACACAGAATGTGAAGGAAAATAAATTACCCTGCCCTTACCTTTGAAAACCTTCGTGGCTGGTGTGAGGGAGACAAGACAGAGGAGAGTCATTGTGTAGGGAGACTTTCACTATCACTAACGGAATCACTGCTATCTATTGGCTCAATGGAATCTTTTTCTTTTCCTGCAATTTTAACCAAGAACCTATCCGATGACACTTGCTTTTGCTTCCTTTTGAGGATTTGGCGGAAATGTGACTTTGGTTGTCGCTAAACAGATTCATCCCTCGCACTGCTACAGCCTTATTTGGGTGGTGCTTTTCTACAAAACTTTGCACTGTCTCCGACATTTTACACGTCTCCCTAATCTCATCTGAAGTGAGGGGTTCCTCTGCCTTTTTCTCCTTTTCCACTGCAGACGAGATGCAGACTTCTTATACAATCCCGCAGTTTTGGCCACTTGCATACCTCATTTGCCCTTCTCGATGATTTCCTTTTTAACTTCCACTGTAATCATCCCCTTCTTCTTCCTGCCTTTCTTTTCAACCTTTTCTGCATGGGGGCCACTGTACATGCTCGTATGGATGTTGACTACAGTACAGTATCAATAAACTCTTGTCATATACTGTATTTAACATAACTGGTAATAAGGTGGTAGAGGAAAGGGTCTATATCTGCAGGCAGCCTGACCTAGAACGAAGCAAAGCATTCTTAAGCTCACTCTTGGATGGAAAAGCAAAGGACTGTCCATACAGGCTTTGAAGTGACAGAAAATACCCTAGTGCCAGTTGTGGGCACCTTCCAAGGTTCTGAAAAATCATTGATTCTGCCAAACACCTCAGCCTGAGACTGAGCATCCAAGCATGGGAGATGTTCACCCACAATCCTGCAGAGAGAGAGGGAGAGAGAGAGAGAGAGAGAGAGAGAGAGAGAGAGAGAGAGAGAGAGGAGAGAGAGAGAGAGAAAGGAGAGAAAGAAGGACAGAGAGAGAGAGAAGAACCATTGGCTCAGTTGTGATCATGTGACATTCAGTGTCATGTACTACTCGTATTGCAAAACATCGCTCATTTATCAAGTTAAAATTTATTAGAAATGTTTGCTCATCTTGTGGAACACTCGCAGAACAAGTTACTTGTAATCCAAGGTTTTACTGTGTTTCTTTTATCCTCATAAATTATTAATGTTTCAAGTTGTCAGAATTAATCTAAATATTAAGATAGTCAATCTAAGGCAAACATCTAAAGTGACTTTCCGAAATTAGAAATAATGTCAAACATAGCATATTTTATTAAATCTAGACTCATCTATTTTAACGTGCATAGGTATTTTACACACACGTAATAAAGAAATCTTCTCTCCTTTAAGTTATGTCACCTCCTCAGTTGTAAGATGGATTACAATGTGAAAAACATAAGTCTTCATATTTATGAGACTTTCATTTATTTTGCATGCCCCAAAATATATTTGTTGCCAATTTTCCGAATGCAAACCATTTGAGTTTGGAGGTGATTGTTACTATTGGCTTCAGAAAGTCAAATTGACAGCAGAGTTTTCCATTTGTTAAAAAAAAGCTATCTTTAATAGTTTTATAATAAAAAGAGCCATCTTAATCTAGTTTCTTTAAAAGAAAATTGTCTATAATTGTCGTCTTCGTTCATCTATCAATCAACGTAACACTGTAAGAATAGGATTTTTGATGTTACATAAGCGATCCACTCTGTTGGATATATTAAATTGTTATTGGATGTTTGAAATTATTATTTGATTACGGTCAATTCTGTTTCACATATTACTAGTAGGGAATCCTAGAATACTGACAGTTGAAGGTAATTTATTAATCAATCCCATAGCCCTGCTCTGCTAAGCATATTTTACCGACTAAAATGAATTACATAACTAACTAAATCTGGAAGGGAATTTATTTGTAGCAGTAAGAACGAATTTTGAACATATCTGGAGGCTCACGATATTCATGGCTGGCTAATAAAACATTTTCTAGAAGAACACAGCTTGTTCAGTGAGGAATATTTGGCTTTGTGTTAGTGGTATCTCTGAATATTATGGCACGTCTTCCCTCCAACCCTGTTACTCATTCTCCATCCTTCCCTTCCCTCTCATTTTGTTCCATTCTTCCTCCCTCTATTTCTTGTTCTCTGCCTCCATTCTTTCCTTCCTTTCCTTTCTTTGGCATAAGTAAAGGAACTTTTTACTAATCTCTTTTGATTCTTTTCTTTTGGTCCTCCTTAAAATAAATAATAAAAAAGAGCTTTCCAATTGCTCCCATACACACCTTTGGGGGAGATTTATTTATTCAACTAAGAAATAAGAAATATGGTTTACTTCTTAAATCGATAAAAATAGTTTGGAATCGTTGTGGTCACGGTGGGG
Organism: Acinonyx jubatus; assembly: GCF_027475565.1. Taxonomy (NCBI): domain Eukaryota; kingdom Metazoa; phylum Chordata; class Mammalia; order Carnivora; family Felidae; genus Acinonyx; species Acinonyx jubatus. The sequence continues at coordinate 15,452,933 of NC_069386.1, forward strand.
AGGCAAATTTATCTTTGCTTTTTGGACACTGGTTGTATAAAAAAAACTTCGTCAAATTTACATATTGGACGTAGACTCGTGGGAAAGGACTATGCTGACTTGACAAGAGACTTAATATTCCCTGAGATATTTTAACCAGAGTTACCTATTTTTTAAGTGTTTATTTATTATTTATTTTGAGAGAGAGTGAGAGAGAAAGAGTGTGTGTGCTCCTGTGCAAACAGGGGAGGAGCAGAGAGAGGGGGAGAGAGAATCCCAAGCAGGTTCTGTGCTGTCAGCTTAGAGTCTGATGTTGGGCTCAGTGTCACAAACTGTGAGATCATGACCTGAGGCGACATCAGGAGTTGGATGCTCAAGGAACTGAGCCACCCAGGTGTCCCTGAGTTACTTTTTTTTTTCTAATTTTTTTTTAACGTTTATTTATTTTTGAGACAGAGAGAGACAGAGCATGAACGGGGGAGGGTCAGAGAGAGGGAGACACAGAATCTGAAACAGGCTCCAGGCTCTGAGCTGTCAGCACAGAGCCGGACGCGGGGCTCAAACTCACGGACCGCGAGATCATGACCTGAGCCGAATTCGGCCGCTTAACGGACTGAGCCACCCAGGTGCCCCCCGAGTGACTTTTTTACTGTTGCCTTAGACATTATTTCTAAGTGATTGGACACAAGACACATTTTAATAAATTCAAAGCAGACATTGCAAAAGCATGAAAACAAGGTATTGCATTACCTGCTTGTCCCTCTAATCCTCAAAGCCTGTCCTTCAGTCAACCTGCGGATGCCTCCAGGAGAACCCAACCCAGGATCCAAACTGTCCTTTCACCTATGGAGTGTCAAGCAATTCGACTGAAAATGGGGCCACCTCCTCAAATGGACTCCTTTCCTGGAAATTTAGTCCCTGGTGTAAGGTCCGTGGCAGCATAGAATAATGTTTAAAGCCTTCCCCTGTGATCTCGGGCTTTCCTCTCACCTAGAGAAGGAGAGGATGGCAGAATGTTTTTCTCTTGAGGGACGCTAGGATCCAGATACTCCAAACAGTGATAGGAACTCGATGCAGGAAAAATATGCTGCAGGGGCACCGAGGGGGACTCCATCCCTTAAGCTTCGGACTCTTGATTTCGTCTCAGGTCATGACCTCACTTTTCGTGAGACTGAGCCTCACATCAGGCTCCATGCTGACCGCACTGAGCCTACTTGGGATTCCCTCTCTCTCTCCCTGTCTCTCTCTCTCCCCCTCCTCCTCCTCCTCTCTCTCCCTCTCTCTTTCTCTAAATAAATGGATACAAACTTTAAAAAGAAAAAGAGAAAAATATGCTGCAAATATGTAATTAGAACGAAAACTGATGGTCGTTGGTATTAGGCACATTAGTACTGATGTTTTAGAGAAATGCAAAACGCTCACATACAACAGATGCTGCCTGAAATGTGTCCATTGTGCGGACCCAATGCTTGTCAGCACGGATGTCCAGGCCGAAGATCTGAGAAAACTGTGACTGACGGGTGGGCGTAACTGGGAGCCATGCCCACGGTGACAATCTTATCATCATTAAAGAAGGTTCTAGTTCACTGTAGTAGCAAGGGAAATTCCTAATTGTATCTTTTAGCCTTAGAAATGAGTTGGAGTTAAGATCTTCCTAAACATGCGATTTCTCACAGTTTCCACGTTTGCCAATATTTATCAGATTGAGACTCTGCTGATCAGGTAGAATAGGGCACTGAGCCGATCTTTCAATCAATCAGATAAATGCAGTGAGGAAAATAATACAGTCAGAGCCCCAGGTAAGAACACTGTAAGGCTCAGGTACCGTGAGGGGTACAACCTGGCTTGATTTCTAGACAGAAGAAGCAAAAACATTTTGTAGGAAATCCCAAATGGTCACTTATGAGTTGTGAGACTTTGGGAAATGCTCTAGAGTAAGGAGGTCAGTCTCTTTATCACACTACTGGGAATAGCATAATCTCTGTTTTCTTCACAAAGTTATTTAAAGCTATTATGGGAATGTTTCTATTAAAATACCATAATCTCTAAAATGTTAAGTTTCACATGGTATTTATGAAATACTAAAAGTTACAATAGGATTAATAATAATTCGGGGAGATACATTTAAATTTATTAACACATTCTGTAAGTTGGGCTTGTTAATATAAAATAGAAGACCATGGGGGAGATGAAGGGGAAAACAAAGTTACAGAGAGGGAGGGAGCCAAACCATAAGAGACTCTTAAAAACTGAGAATAAACTGAGGGTTGATGGGGGGGGGAGGGGAGAGGGGAAAGTGGGTGATGGGCATTGAGGAGGGCACCTGTTGAGATGAGCACTGGGTGTTGTATGGAAACCAATTTAACATTAAATTTCATATTAAAAAAACATTTTCTTAAATGTTTATTTGTTTTTGAGAGAGAGAGAGAGAGGGAGAGAGAGAATGAGTGGGGGAGGGGCAGAGAGAGAGGGAGACAGAATCTGAAGCAGGCTGCAGGCTCTGAGCTGTCAGCACAGAGCCCGATGGGGGCTCGAACTCACAGACCATGAGATCATGACCTGAGCCAAGTCGGACGCTTAACCGACTGAGCCACCCAGGAGCCCCTAGGTTTGTTAATATAATGTAATTTGGTTCTTGATATTAAGGAGAATTGGAGATCATTGTCAGTTAGAGATGGAAGGAAGGGAAGAACCCAGGGTAGTTAGACTAAAAGCTAAAAAAATACCGTTCAAAAAAAAAAAAAAACAACAAAGAATTAAAAGTGGGTATCTAAGTATGCACATTTTAGGAATAGATTTAAGAGTATAAATTGATACAATTTGATATTACAGTTGGTTAAGAGTTGAATGAGGTGCCCCCTTAATGAGTGGCCCGGCGACAAAGGAGAGGATGTGGGGGGCGGGTAACCTTCCTTTCTTGCTGTGTGGAGTCGAACAGGCATGTGATGCGGGATACATGACATGGGACCAGGTAGTTTCTTTCCACCAGGACATGGTGGGGTTTCGGAGCCAATGGACGGAATCCATCAGTTGAGAAAATATATGTCTTTACACTACATCCTAGATTCCCCAGGGCGGGTGCGGGGGGAGATCTGAGACATGATCAACCCACACGCCAAAGCGTGTGTTCAAAACTCAATTCGAATCTTATCCGCAGGTTAACATTATCTTTCCAACAGTTTTTTTGTTTTATTTTTTTTGAGACAGAGAGAGACCGAGCATGAGCCGGGGAGGGGCAGAGAGAGAGGGAGACACAGAATCGGAAACAGGCTCCAGGCTCTGAGCCTTCAGCCCAGAGCCCGACGCGGGGGCTGGAACTCCCCAACCGCGAGATCATGACCTGAGCGGAAGTCGGAGGCTCAACCGACTGAGCCACCCAGGTGCCCTTATCTTCCCGAATTTTACATAGCCTTCAAACACATCCACTACTATGACGGTCAGGTACAAAAGAGGGCAAAGTAACATATAAGTCTGGTCACCAAATGAAATCGAATGCCTCTCTTGGACTTAGAGTTCTCCCGTGTCACTGGCTATTTTCTCCAAAGATGTCAGCGAGAGAATTAAAACGAAGACTGAGCAGGATCATAGGGGAGTAACAGATGTTTGCTAAGAGTGAAACACCACTCCTGATAGAACAGCAGTGTGCAGCTGGAATGCGAAGGACTTTTGCCCCAGGAGGCCCATCTCCATGTCAGATTTTAGCAGGAAATGATGCTTGGGGTGCCTCATATATTATCGCGGGCTGCCGGTGTGAGTTTGGGAAGATCATTTGTGCTCTCGTATTTTGATAACCTAAAATTCTTTCCTCTCACTGGAAACAGCTTCTTTTGGCCTTGCTGGAACGGAAGCTTGTAGGGGGTTGGGGGTGGGGGTGAGAGAGAAAGAGACACAGAGACAGAGAGAGAGAGAGAGAGAATGAGAGCAAGAGAGTAAGCAAAGGGAGGAGAGAGAAGGAACAGAGAAGGAGAAGGGATTTGAGAATGATTTCTTCTTTGCTTGTGAAGTATCTGTTTTTCCCGACACAAAGGAGAGTGCTTTGTCATTGTTTTCTTTATAACATTGATGAATTTCCTGTGGAGTGGGTATTGGGTTTTAGTTAACCGTGACAGGGGCAGAGATTTATAGGCGGTCGCTTCCGAGGCTGTTTGAAAGGCTCCATAATGCCTCAAGGCACAGATGTGTTTTCAGTGCTCACTTCTGGTAAATAACCAACAGCTTCATACACTCCACCCCTTCGCCCTGATTAGAGCACTCTCCTTGAAAAATGAAGTATACTCAATGAAGCTCAAAGCAAAGGCAGGAAAGAGGGGAGAAGGTGGGTTTGTTTTATTTTGTTATTTCAACTTCATGCATCCTCAGAAAGAACTGAGGTATTCAGCCTGTCCTTGTGGGGGTTTTTTGTGTGGGGGTTATTTTTTGTTCGTTGTTGTTTTTGACACAGGAAAGGCGATATTCTGCACAATGGATTGTATTCTAAATACTATTATGTTTCTCCTCATACTCTGAAAGCGCTAATTCTACCAATGGGTGCTAATATATGTATTTCAGAAGTAAATGTTTCTTAGTGGAAGCAAAAAAGTGAAAGTAAAGAACACAAACCCCCCACTATGAACATAAACATATCACTGCACTGGATGGTTTCTTTTCTCTGTTTTTCTCTCCTTCACTCACTCTTTCACGTATGGAATGATCAGTACAGGTTTTTTTTCCTAACTCAAAACCCATTGAAAGCTTTTATCTTGTTATTATAAATCTTCATTTAATGACTGTACATAATTTACTTAACCCTCTGTGTTCAAATTGCCGGTTTTCAATGTTTCACAATTTTGTATAGCACAGAAATGAGCATTTTGCACACAATGCTTTTTTGCTGCAATTAGTACTATTCCCTTAGTCGAGATTCCAGTAAGTGAACTCATTTGGTATTGAATATTTTAAGGACATTTGGTTCATATTGGCAAATGGCTTTTCAAAAAGAATGGATCAATTTACATTTCTATAACAGCCTTTTTGCCATAACCTCCCCAGCAGGAGGTATTTTTCAGATTTTAAAAGTATTTTGCTAATTATTTTTAATGCCTAAAATCTACTAGTAAGTCTGGACAAACCCATTATTATTAATATCTCCCAAATAGTTCACCTTCTATGGCTTTGTGAAATCTCAGAATTTCTATTTAATTCTGAAGTTTAGATATATCTCTAGATACTGTCACAATACATTTATTTCCCAGATTCCCTTTGCCTTCAAGTTTCAATTATTCTGAAGGTGTTCTTTGTTTACAGCTGTATCGACATTGAACACAAGGATAAGGTTTGGTAGCATATTTTAAAAATGTACT